>NC_044035.1:305432202-306148376 GCF_901765095.1 Microcaecilia unicolor | reverse complement strand
TGGACCACCAGCAGGGCATTTCTCAACAGTTTGAACAGAGTGTCATCTTTCAATTCTAGATTCCATTTTGCAATAATGAAAGAGTGTGACTTCTTAGGTGTCAGAGAGATCAAAGACTTATGTAGATGTGACACTGACACATGAGACAAGTGAGTGGAAGTAGAAAAGGTTTGCTATTGATCCACCATGCCCACTGCACAACGAGAGCTCCCACCCATAATGCCGGGAAGATCCCTGCTGTTGCTCCAGGAGGAGGAGACCCTGGAGACCTGGGGCTCAATGTCACCCTTTCTCCCCCGGCGCTCAACCCTCCGCCTCTCCCCGAAGGACCTGTGTCTCAGTGGAGGCCTCCTGAACTCGAAGAAGCTGCAGGAAGAGATCCAGATCGAGGAATTGAGAACACAGGACCATTGGGAGGTCTGAAGCCTTTCTGTGCTTCGACTGAGTGTATTACGCCATTAAAACAGCCAGAGTCGGTAACGCTGGAGACTATCTGGGAAGCTCTCCAGCAGTTGGATAATACAGTGGCTAAATCTAAAACTGAAGTCTCGACCTTAGTGAGTACTGTTGAAACTTTATCAAATTCCATAGTAGCTATAAAGACAGAATTTAACGCTCAAGTGGATAAAATTAAAGAAGATGTAAAGAACTTGCAAGATTGTGCCACAATGGTGGTAAAAGATAAAATGATATTACATCGTAAGATTGAACAGATAGAAAATTATAATCGTAGATTAAATCTCCGCTTTCTGAACTTCCTAAAATCTCCGGGTATTACCCCTTTGGAAGTATTTAAGAAATATTTGCTTGAAATTTTGAAATTTACCCCGGAAACGATTCCAACGATAAATCGGATATGCTATTTACCTAATAAGAAAATCTCGGAGAATTCTCTGGAAATGTCGGGTCAAGAGAAGAAAGACTTATTAAATATATCTGAACTTGGAAACATCATTATCTTCAGATTCTGAAAGGGCGACCTTATTGGTTTCATTTGTGTTTGACCAAGATTTGGAAGCGGTGAGAAGGTTATCCCTCCGAAATTTACAAACTTTGTTTTATGGGAATAAAGTTTGGATATTTCCAGATGTAACAAAGAAAACACAAGATAGGAGGAAAGCTTTTTTGGCTTTAAGAACGGACATTTTGGCATTGGGGTCTTCCTTTTATCTTAATTACCCATGCAAATGTGTTGTTAAATATGTTGGCATAAAATATGTCTTTTTTCTTCAGGAACAGTTACGAGCTTTTATAGACTTGAAAAAGATTCACACTGTATTACCCTCAGTTGAGAATTTATTTATTTATTTAACACATTTGTAGCCCACATTTTCTCACCAATTTGCAGGCTCAATGTGGCTAACATCAAACCGTAAAGGCAGTCGCCAATCTGGTAACTATACAGATAACATAGTGCAGAGGACAGGGAGATCAAAAAACGGGGTATAAGGGCAAAAGGTGAAAGGGTAGAAGTGGTCAATATGGTCCATTAATTTGCTGTGTTACAGAATATAGGGGTAGGCCTTTCCGAATAAGCTGGTCTTGAGTGATTTCCTGAAATTGAGATGATTGTGGATTGTTTTCATAGCTTTTGGCAGTGCATTCCATAGTTCTGTACTTATAAAGGAGAAGGTGGATGCATAAATGGATTTATATTTGAGACCGTTGCAGTTAGGGTAGTGGAGGTTTAAGTATGAATGGGATGAACTGGATATATTCCTGGGAGGTAGATTGATTAGACTTGTCATGTATCCAGGGGCTTCTCCGTAAAGAATTTTGTGGACTAGGGTGCAGATTTTGAAGGTGATACGTTCCTTAATTGGAAGCCAATGCAGTTTCGCTCGAAGGGGTTTAGCACTATCGAATTAGGATTTTCCATAGATTAATCTGGCTGCTGTGTTTTGGGCGGTCTGTAGTTTCTTTGTAAGTTGTTCTTTACATCCTGCATATATTCCATTGCAGCAGTCTAAGTGGCATAATATGATTGATTGTATTAGATTACAAAATACTTCTCTGAGGAAGAAAGGTTTTATCCGTTTCTTTGTAGTGGAATTTATTTGGTTTTCGAGTGTTAGATTGCATTCGATTATAACACCAAGTATTTTTAGGCTCTCAGAGACAGTAAGGGTAAGATTTGGGGTGTTTAAGGTTGAAGGTTGGAACTTATTGTGTTGAGATGAAAAGATAAGGCAGTGCATTTTCTCAGTGTTTAGTTTCAGTTGGAAAGAATTTGCCCATAAGTTCATGGTGTTCAAACCAAGATTAATTTCATTGGTGATTTCAGACAGGTCGTGTCTGAAGGGAATGTAAATTGTGACATCATCTGCATAGATGAATGGGTTAAGGCCTAGATTGGATAAGGACTTGGCCAAAGGGATCAACATTATGTTGAAGAGTGTTGGGGATAATGGTGAACCTTGGGGGACTCCACAATCCGCTTTCCACGGTGGTGAAATGTTTGAATTAGATTTAACTTGATATGTTCTAGAGGTTAGAAAGTCCTTGATCCATGTACGTTTCCACCAGTCCCAAAGTAATCAAGAAGGTTTAGTAGAATGTTATGGGTTACCATGACAAAAGCACTCAACATGTCAAATTGGAGAAGAAGTATGCTTTTGCCTATGGATATTTCCTGCTTGAAGTTGGCCTGAAGAGTGATTAGCACAGTTTTAGTGCTATGAAGGGGGCGGATAAGATTTGGGGTGGGGAATAAGTGAAAGGGGTGGGGAATAGCGTGCTATAGTGTTTATTTGTGACTTGTGTAATGATATTGTGTAGCTTTTCTCCTGAGCTGTATGTTACTTACCCCCTTAATTGTGGTCTAAAAGATTAACCATTTATTTTCATATTATTGATGTAAAGTTTATTTTCTTTTCTGAATTTCTTGAACAAGTGTTATGACTTGTAAATTGATTATATACCAATAAAAAAAGTTATGTTTGCACAATTGTTTAGGCTGTACCAATATTTTACTAGAACAGGACACTCGATTGTATTATGACACACACTCAGGTCAGTATTTTTTTCTGTAAACTGCATTAGCCCAGCTAAGGGTATACGTATGCCTTTAATTTCTAAATTCACAGCATTACATGAAACAGCTCTTTAGACTGTATAAGCTTTGTTCTAGGAACAGAATTTGATAATGAGCCTCTACACATGTTCTACTCAATTTCTGTATTGTTTATTTTAGGGTGACACAACATTTCTGGCTAATTCTAAAGTGGAAAGGAATGTTTACCTCACTGTGGTTATTATGGAATGCAGGAAATTGTGTGCAAGAACACTTTGATGCCTTGTCCTCTTTATTTCAGCTGCCTGAATCTGTCTCCCTCTGAAGTTCTAAAGGATCAGTAGGATGTGTGATGTGCACACAGGAGCTCCTCAGGAGACAAAGAAGTCATCTGGTCTCCATACTAGCAACTGGCTCAGTGGATAACTTTGAGACTGTACTTGATTATTTGGTAGCGTGGGATGTGCTGACGTGGGAAGTTTATGAAAGTGTGACTATTCTTGGACAAGCCTTGTGCAAGCTGGTTCAAAACCTTTTGGACATTATTTGGAAAAACGGCGAGAAAAGCTGTGAGCTTTAGATAACTGCACTGCGGGAAGCTGAAAGAAAATCTCTGGGTACTGAGTTCACTTTGCAAAGTTATGAAGATCTTTCTTCCCCTTCAGAGAATCTGCAAAAATATAGACCCCCATTGTTAGAAAAATACATGATCACGTACAGAGTCTTTTAATAATTTTACTGGATCAAGGTTTTAATACAAGATATGAATGTGATGAAATTCAGCTATCAATATACACAGGGCTTTTTTTGAGGGGGTACTTGGGGGTACTGAGTACCGGCACCTTTTCTATTGTCTGCTAAAATTGGCCCATGGTTCCCAAGTTTTAATGAAAGAGCTCAGGCTGTACACACAAATTCTTCCTTGTCGTAGATTCTGTGACTGGTTGCAGGGGGCCTGGCTATTGTGGGGTTGGTCCCTCAGTGATCAACCCACCCTTGAAGGGTGGTCTGGCATTTGAGTATTGGCACTTTTTTTGCTAGAAAAAACGCACTGGATATACACATCATCACAGCAGGTGAGATCAGACTTCTGTTGCACTGTATTCAAAATTTGCAATGCCATTTGTGATTCTAATAAGGGATATGTTGGCTCCTTCGTAGCACAAATTAATTTTGGGCATCATAATTCTCCAAGAAGTCTTTGCATGAAGAAGTAGAACCAGGGATGAGCCTGTCCTGAAAGTCTGGAGCTACTTGACAACTCTAACAAAATGACATTATCAAACAGAAAATTTGGTGGTATGGTATATTAATATACATAGTAATGAGGCCTCTCTTTCAAAAAAAGTTTTTTTTAAACAAAGTAAAGAATAAAACATTGCACCAACAATATTAGACTAATGAAATGGTAGGTCTGGCCTGAGGGTATCTGATGCCCTGGGGGGGGGGGGGGGGGGTTCTTAGTAATCATTTTGTGGCTGTGGCCCCAAGATTGCAGCCAAATAAAAATCAGTGACACACCCCACCACCGCCACCACCACAACAAAAGCACAGAATAATGGTTAACCAATGGAGAGCTTACCCAGGTTCTGACCTAAAACTTGGAATCTGTGACCCTATTGGGGGTTCTGATCCATAGTTTGAGAAGCTCTGCCCTAGGTGAACCTTCAGCCATGAGCCTCACCCCCACCCTATACTCCAACAGTCCCTGTTCCCTCCCTAATCTGCACCCCTCCCCAGTCCCCACAAGTACACTATCTTCCTTTTACTTAACCCCCTCTCCTCCCCTCCCTTCAGTCATCCAGATTTCCCTTCTCCTTTCCTCTCCTGCCTGGTTAAACACAGCTAAACATCTACCCCCCCAAATGTTTACGTGCTGTTTCTAAAAATAAAAATGATATCATTACTTCCTATATTTATTGCAGGATTTTATAAGTGGCACTTTGCAGCAAATATCCTGCATTAGCATGAGGCAGGCACTACTAGCACTACCTGTAAATCTGATTCCTGTTGGCCTTGGCCTGTAGCATTAACAGCACATTATTAACATAACTGTGAATGAGATGCAGTAAAAACATCTGCATATCACAAAATGTTTGCAAAAGTCAGTTAAAAAGTATGTTATATCTGAGTAGGACAAGTGACCACATATAAATAGAAGATGCGATGTAGTCTATTAGAAAACTGACTCTTACTACACTCATCTTTTAGAAAAGTTCAAAATTGGTATTAATATGAAACTATAGACCCAGTAGGACATGTTTGACTAATGTAAGTCTGATAGTTAAGCACTTAGTGGTATTGAGATAATAATGCGCATGGTTCTTTTTTCTTCTTTGGATTTAACTCATACCTGTTCAGTAATAGCTCAAGTTGAGTTACATTATCCATCTGTAAGAGTGATTCAGTGTAAATCTTTTTTTTTTTTTTGAGTCCTCATTCCTGTATAAGGGAGTGGAAGTTTGGAATATGTTACCCTTGAGTATTAGGGAAATTCAGATATAGTTTTTTGAAAGGCATTAAAAAACTTATTTGTTTAAAGAGAAGACTTGAGTTTTAGCTGATTTTTAATGTTAAATTGCTTATTGCAACTCTCCTAGAATGTAGGACTTCTTATAGCTCTGATCTATTTTGAATCTGTATTAAATGTAGCAGAATATAAGAACTATATAGCATAGCATACAGTAGATACATTAGAACAATTGATTTTTATTTATTTGTTTATATTTGCTATACCTGTCTTCAAATACCAGGCCCATAAAGGTGGTTCACAATAAAGACAAAAACTACAAAAGTTAACCAACAAACAGATTGCTATTACCTTACAAAGCCCTAATGCTCATGCCCCTAAATCTCCTTCCTAAAGGCCAGCTAGAAAATAACAAGTTTTTACTATTTTCTTAAATTCCTTAAAGTATTTTTCCTGTTGAAGATAAAGACGTAAGGTATTCCATAGGGACAAAGCCAAATACAAGAAAACAGCTTGGTGGGTGTACTCCAGGTGAGCCTTAATTGAAGGAGAAATAAACAAGAAAGAAACCTGAGAAGATCATAGGGTCCTTGAAAGGTGATACGGAATTAAGCAATCAGCCGAGTACAAGGGGCAATATGAATGTAGTATTCTATATGCAGGATTTTAAAGTTGCTTGAAATAGTTGCTAGGAAGTGACGTCATTTCAGTCAGGTGGGATTGGAAGAGACCAGCAGGGAGAGTAGGGAAATTGGACTCTCGTTTTGGTGGGATCAGAGGAGACTGGTAAAGAGTACAGCAATGGGACTCTAAAAATATAGAGCAAAGGGCCATCAGACCAGAGTATTAATACTAACAAATATATATTCCAGTCAAGTTCTTGTTTATGCTCATTCTAAAGCATGCTGGGACATGTCTGCTTTTGATAATCAGAACTACCAAAACAGTTACAGAGCTATGTGGTCAGTATCATCTATCGTGTGTTTGTTTTTGGATAAGCGGGATGCATGCTTATTAGAAGTGCAAGTATTGGCAATAGCTTCTGCGAACAATAATTTATTTGATATTATTCCCAAATGCGAGACGACTCCTTAATCTTGTTAAAGCAAAGGGAAATGAAGCAGTACGGTGCCTCTTCCAGCATATTTGGCATTTAGAAGACAGATCATTCCCCTTATATTCTGGTAAGTAACACACAAACCTACCCTCACATATTCTGACTAGTGTTTTCATTTTCAGATTTAACTGTGGTGGCAGTATGCCTTTTCCAAATTACATCAATGCTGAAGAAGAACCATGTTTATTAAGGCACTGTTTACTAAGCAGTTTTTCCATAGACACAAAATGGTAGAACCCCTTCAGTAAATAGTCACTGAGGGGAATTAAAAAGTCAAAAGATGTTATGAGTTTTTTTATTAAATTATTCTCATAGGCCCCAAGTAGTAAAAACATTATCTTAAAAAAGTACCCTATGTTAACAATGCAGCTAGATTTTTTTAAGTACTGTAGAGTTATCTTATAAAAACACAGGACCGCAGTGAGTGAAAGCTAGGGTTTTTTTTAGGGGGGGGGGGGTTGTTAGTTCCACAGCTGAAGTTGTTCCCTTCTGGCTGCAGAGGGTCCTCTGCCATCAAGAGGCTATGGTGGCAGAGTGCAAACTTGGATACAGAGCAGGCTCTAAGCCTGCCTGCATCCTCCCTGGGGGAACCCTAGGGGCTTGAGGAAGATAAACTTGAGAATTTCCTTAGGGAGGCAGTCTCTCAAGAGGGAGAGACCTCCCAAGGAGAGGAGGATAACTTTCTGGTAGTATACGTTCCAAACAGAGGAATTTGGTCACCTGATTGACTCAGTGATCTCAGCCTCATGAATTGGGCTGGCACCCCAGGCAGAAGTGATGGATGGGGACCCCATTCTTGAGGGGCTTCAGAAGCCACCCAAGGCCTTTCCCTTGCATAGAACTCTTTCCCAGATGAATTTGGCAGAGTGGGAGCCCCCTGAAGATATCCTGAGGGCTACCAAGCTGCTGGGCAGGTTATAGTCTTTATCTTTTGAGGACCTGGCCGGGTTTTTTTCACCTGTTTAAAGTGGACAGTGGTAGTCATGGTGGTGACAAAGAAGACCATGATCCCAGTAGAGAATGGGTTTGCTGAAGAATGGCGAAAACACAAACAAGAGTCCATACTCCACGTGAAGCAAACAAAGGATAACAGTGGGGTAGTTGAGGAAGGTAGGATATCTTTTTTTGACAGTTCTTCAGTCTGACTCGACACAGACTATGTTTCAGTGACAGGACCTGCGTCAGGAGTCTCTGACTATTGCATGAGAAATAGGTTTAGAAACAAACTGGATCTATTTTACATCAGTCAACAACCTTTCTTGGCAGAGTAGTTAATTGCACATTTCACATGTTTATACAGATGCGGATCTGCAAATCCAGCTTCATATGGAAACACTCATCTAGCGATTCTCCCGCCAAACACATAGAGGGCAGCGAAACATGGCACGTGCTCTGAAGTACTCTCGGGACGCCCAACAAGATGAGACGAGATGCAGCGCATGCAGTGAAGTACTACTTCAGAGCATGTGGCATACCTTGTTACACTCTATGTGTTTGGCGGGAGAATCACAAGATGCATTTTTTGATACAAAGCTGGATCTGCAGCTGTTTCTATGGTGATTGACTACTCTGCCAAGAAAAGTTGTTGATCGATGTGATATAAATCTAGTTTGCCTAGGCTGAAGAATGCCCATGATTGGAAGGTAGAGCAAATGCTAAAAACAAGTTTTTTATAGGACCTATGTGGCCTATGCTCTCTTGAGATGGGCCCAGCAGCTACCGGAGTCCTGGAGGTGCCCTGCCTGGAATTGGGGCAACCATTCTGGTGGATATACTCAATGACCTGGTCTGTATCTCTTAGGCAGTAGCATCTGTGGTGGTGACACATAGATGGCTCTAGCTTTGCCATTGGGCAACTAACTTAACCTCAAACGCACATCTGAATAAGCTGCCCCTCTGGGGCTGCCAACTATTTGTGGAAGATTTGGAAAACTTTGAAGGACCTTGGAGAAGCCAGGCCTCAGTGGCTTCCAGAGAGCCACTCTTGGGCATCACCATGTTCTATAGGGGGCAGGGCTAATTTCAAAGACTCTTAGTACGGCTTTGGTAAGTGGCCCCTTGCCATCTCTGTAGATTTGAAATCACAGAAGAGAGGGACCTTCTGTAGGGCTTGAAAGACTAGAGACCTCGGTACCTTGGCCTCCCTGGCAGGAGTCATGGGGCCACAATGAGGGTTGATGGGGCTCTTTAGAGGTTCAGGTGGGAGGAGGATCTGCCACTTCTACTACAAGTGGTCCCTTATAACCTCAGACCAGTGGATCCTCAGTGGTTCAGCATGGGTATGCCTTAGAATGTGCAAGTTTCATTTCAGATGCCAGTATGGCATCTCTGTGCGGTTCTCCTCTCAGGAGAGAAGCCATGGAAATCACCCTTCAAAAGTTGCTCTGCCTCACGGTAGTGGAGTTCATCCCCTGTCAGGAGCAGGGCCTAGACTAGTTCTCGATTTACTTTGTTGTGCCCAAGAAGGGCGGCACCATCTGCCCAGTCTTGGATTTTAAAGGGAATTAGTGCTTCCCTCCAGGTTCCTCACTTTCACATAGAAACTCTGCAGTCAGTGATAGCCTCAGTCAGACCAGGAGAGTTCTTGACCTCCTTGGACCTAATGGAAGCCTATCTGCACATTGTAAACTGGAAGATGGACAAGCAATTCCTTCAGTTCTGTGTTCTTGATAGACATTTTCAATTCAGGGTCATGCTGTTTGGGCTATCCACAGTGTCCCACATCTTTTCCGAGGTTATGGTGGTGGTGCCAGTGTATCTCTGCAATCTGGGAATATAGGGGCATCTGTATCTAGATGGCTGGTTCATTCTCCTGAAAAAACAGATGTTCAAGTTGCAGGCTCAAGAGAGCTCTCTATGATCAGCAGACTCCTCAGGATTAGGACTACCTCCAGTTGCTTGGTTCCAGGACAGCAACTCTGGAGGCATACCTTGGGTGAGAGTACACATGGCAGCCTCTTTAGAGAGCATTGTTGTCCTGTTGGGCCCCTTAAACCCAGGACTTTGATATGCATCTTCTCCTGTCTGGTTCACTCCAGGGGAGCCTGGTATTTTGGAACAGGCCAGCCCATCTTCACAGGGGGTCCTACTATATCCTCCAAATTGGATGGACATGATCACAGATGTGAGTCTCTCTGGTTGAGGGGGGAGGCCGATTGTCTTGGCTTTCCTGAGGTCTCTCTTTTTTCCTCAACATTTTTTGATAAGATATCAGAAAACAAGATATCTTCAAGCATAACAGTTCTCGAGTGCTCTTTCCTCCTCCACTATAATTTTGATTTTTTTTTTTTTTGTGATTTTTGACTTTTTGTCATTGTAGTATTCTTCTGGTATGTTAACCTGTTTTAGGTCACACTTAACAGATTGTCAATTTAGAATACAAGTGAGCTCATATCTTCTTGGAATTGATGTATCATCTGGAGCACATCAAGTCTCGGCCTTATTGGCAGTTTTGTTTGATATTGACATGGTTCAGAATACTGTAAGTTACATGTGTCCCGGCCGCATTTAGACACTTACCTTTATGCCAGGCCTATGGCTGTTGTAACTGTGGATGTGTAAATGTTAGGCTTGCTGATACTGGGTTACATTAGTATTCTATAATAGAACCAGGGTGCCCAGGTGCTGTTATAGAATAGGCTCCTACTGCATGATCAAATCTTACATGTGATTTTCATACAGGTGTGTACCATGTGTAAATGTTCCACAGTTAACTTGTAAATGGTCACAAGATGGGCGTACATTTGTTTTGAACAGAGAACCAGGTTAAAGTAATTTTGGACTTGATTTTCAGAATTGGAAGAAATAACTGCATCCTGATCACTTTTTCAATTATTTTGTAGATGCACCATGTTTGAAATACCAGAGGAAGTTAGAGACCACTATTTCTGCTCAGTCCTGTTTTCTCAGCACATATGTTGGGGCTGGAAATTTATGTCTTGAGGACATATACACAGAGAATATTTTTGAGGCAGTGACCAACACCAGCGTGACTGAGCATACTCAGATCCTTTCAGAAATCTTTACTGCCAGTGGACTTACAAACAAAGAAGCGGATACAGTGCTCATATCAGGAGAAGCAGGAAGTGGCAAAGCATGCTGGGACATGTCTGCTTTTGATAATCAGAACTACCAAAACAGTTACAGAGCTATGTGGTCAGTATCATCTATCGTGTGTTTGTTTTTGGATAAGCGGGATGCATGCTTATTAGAAGTGCAAGTATTGGCAATAGCTTCTGCGAACAATAATTTATTTGATATTATTCCCAAATGCGAGACAACTCCTTAATCTTGTTAAAGCAAAGGGAAATGAAGCAGTACGGTACTTTGCTTCAGCACATGCATCAGTTGTGGGCCACAAGCAAAGCCTTTGATAATTTTTCATTTACTTTCCCATTTAGCTGCAGATGACTGCACAGTATTGGAAAACAGATTTCCCTGAAAACACTGTTGTTGGCCTGACAATCATCAAGAAGAGATTTTTCTGTTGATCCTAGAGCACCCAGACAGGATATTGCTGATGTTTGATGGTTTTGATGAATTCAAGTTTAAATTTAATGATGAGGAAAGGCATTGCTCTCCTACGGACCCCACCAGTGTCCAAAGTATTCTCTTCAATCTTATCCAAGGCAACCTGCTGAAAAATACTACCAAGGTCTTGACCAGCAGAACCAGTGCAATAACGGCAGCACTTCGGAAATATATTCAGAAAGAGGTCACTGTGAAAGGCTTCTCTCAAGAAGGAATCAAAATGTATATGAAGAAGCACCATAACGATCTTAGACTTGCACAGCAAATGATAGATTTAGTGAAAACAAACTCATCTCTACATGGTCTTTGCCACATTTCTGTTTTCTGTTGGATAGTTTCTAAGTGCCATAAGAACTCATTCGGAGGAGTTGCTCTCCTCAGTCCATAACAGATATGTACCTGCTAATTTTACAGCACTTCCTGTTGTACAGTATACCAGAAAAGCAATGTGAGGAAAACATACTTCAGAAGAAGTATGGCACAATCAAGCATCTTGCAAAACTAGCTTTTGATGGTTTGGGTTCCTGCTGTTATACATTTTCACTTAAACAGCTCAGAGAAGCTGAGGTATCCGAAGAGGACATGTCAGCTGTTTTTTTGATCCTTTCCAAGAGCCTTTCCTGTATGAGAATGTATCAGATCAGCAGTATGAATTTCTTCATATTACTTTCCAGTGTTTTTTTTTGTAGCATTATATATTGTAATGAATGATCAGTTTAGTCCAACCATGCTTAGTCTCCGAGATGACTGATTGTTTTAGAAAAATAGAAAACGAAGGAAGAAAATACTGCGTTTAAAGCTAAGTGTTAATTTGAATAATGGACTAAATAAGTTAATGATTGGAAAGTTTAAGACATAAACGTAAGGATCAATGAGGAATGCCTGCCCACCATAAAAAGTGCCTGGCTCACAGTATAGCCTGAATGGTGGTGATATGGTTGTCTGACAGATCCTATACTAAAATACCCTTTAAATCTTTATAAAGGAGCTGTAAAATAGTCTGAGAGTTGGGCATTATTAGAAGATTGTTATTTATTCAGCCATACCAGAAAGAACTCACGAAGACCAGCAGGCAGTATTTGTTGTCAAACCTACTTTCAGTCTCCTGGCAAAGAAGAAGAGACCCTGTTGCAAAAAGCAGGACTTCTCCACCTTCAGATGACTTCCACTTTTCTGGCAGGCCTGCTGTCTCAGAAACATTATGCTCTATTACTTGAATCCTGGCCAATTGGGAAGTTGCCAAAGAAGCAACAATATGCTAGAAAGTATTTGGTACAAAGCATACAGAAATATTTTAAATCAGTACCTCCCGCTGTGCCAGGTGAGAAGAAAAGCATGCATGCAATGCCTGAATTTATCTGGTTGGTAAAATGTATTTATGAAATGCAAGATGTAAATCTTGCAAAGTCTGCAATAAGTAAACCTGATGTTGAGCATTTGAAACTAACTTACTGTGGTATAGGTCCAGCTGAGTGTACAGCACTAGCCTTTGTGCTAAGACACCTGAAGAATCCAGTTGGACTGCAGTTGGATTACAATTCTGTTGGAGACATAGGAATTCAGCAGCTCTTACCATGCCTGAATATTTGCAAGGCGCTTTAGTAAGTAACTTTGTTTTTGATATTTTATAACAAAGAAAGTGTTTTTCAGGTAAATACAGATCTTCTGTCAAAAATGAAGCCACCAGTGTGAAATCAAATTTACTTTTTACAAGAATGTCGCTAGACTCCTTTTTAACTTTTTCCCCCCCAGAAACTGTAGTTTCCATTAAGTTGCATGACACAGTTTAACTTGGTTATATTTGAAACGCAACAGCTGCAATTGATCTTTGATAAGTTTGTTCTTGATTCATTACTGTTCTTGAATTTCATGTGTAGTTCCTCTCCTCTACTTCCCCTCAGATTTTAGTAAGTCATCCCTTTGAGTTAAATGGATGCAAAATGAAGTGCATAGGCCCCATCTACTGCCATAAATACACAATACCCTCAAAGAAATGTGAAATGAGAAGGATAATCAATTATTTACAGTTTTTATTACAAATAACTAGGGCTTGATTTACCCAGTTTGATGTCTTAAAGGATGTTGTGCATAAGTGTTTTTGGGAAAGGAACTACATGGAGTGAATTACAGTGAATTGAGTCTGTCTGCCTATCTATAGGAGATGTAGTGATGTCTGTAAGCAGAGGGTGGCATTTGCATAGCTTTGGAAGGGGGTGTCTGAATAAGGAGCATGCACTGTGGTAACACAGTAACGTAGAGGGGCATTTTGAAAGGTCGTCCAAGTCAGAATGGGGCATCCATGTCAGAACATCCAAATAGATGTCCATCTCGTTGATGTAAGCAAGTAAAGCAAATTCTGTTCATGTTTGGAAGTATAGTTAATTCTGCTGTTGAATACATCTTTAAAACAATCTTAGGAGCAGAGTCAAGGTAGCAGCTTGATGGTCGCTGGCGTTCTATGTGTGGTTGAAGCCTAGCTGCACTTTGGTTTCTTTTTTACCTTTACTATTGTCTCATATGAAGCGAAAAGGGTGGTTAAGGCCACAGCCTCTGTGACCAGGACATTATCCCCGGTGAAATAGTCCATCATTCATACACCACTGTTACTCCTGTGAATGCTGGAGTTGGACAGCTTGCTGTCCCCGTTGATGTGGAAGAGCCTGTGGACTTGAGCCTTGAAACATCTTTATTTCCTCCAGGCTATATTTTGCTTTCCTGCCCAGTGGAACTGAAGGGAGTGACCATGGCATGACGTGGATGCAGAAGACATTGCTGGGAAGCTACTAGAGGAGGTCAGTCCTTAAGATTCTCTCTCTGCTGAAATATCTCCTAGTCAAGGCAATTTTACTTCTGTTGCTCCCGGTGGAGTAACCCTGGAAGGTGTGTGGCAGATGTTATGGAATGGTGGTCTCTTTCTAAAACCTCTACTGACCTGACTGCATTGGTGGGTCAGATTGATTGCTTTCTAAAATGTGGAAGCGGTTATGTTCTGCTCTCTCTCCTGATAGGCTCTGTCTACTCAGGAGATTAGCATGGCTGAGTATAGAACATCACTGTGAAGACTCAGAACTCTTGAATCAAGCTCTTCTTTAATGCAAATAAAACAAAAGAAAATAATTCACAGTTGTAGATATACTGGACAAGAGTCTCTGCCTTGCAGAACTGAGAGTCTGTTTGCTACCAGCTCACCCTGTCTCTCACTGCAGAGATAAGCTGGGGTGGCTTTCAACACTGAAGACAGAATGCTGTAAATACTTTTAAATGGGTAAAAACCTGGTCATTTACAGTAGCTCGAAAAGAGGGGGCGTATGCAACAAGGACAGCAAAGTCAACTTACAGTCCTTAGAAACCATGCTGTAGTCACACTCTCAACCCCAAAAAGAGAAGACAGGTGGGCTCCAGCCCACAAAACAGGACAAGGCCAGCCAATACGAAAGTCCCACTAGGCATAGGAACTGGGACATGTGCTCAGGAAAAGCGTATTATAGAGCACTGCAGGAAGACCAACATTGTAGTCCAAAGGCACTTCCTGAATTTCTTAAAGGCACAAGCAATGTAAACTGTTACAGGCAATGTAATCTGATATAACAATGTCCAACATATACATCTAAAAACTAAACAACCTATTTCCATGAATAGGGAGGCAGAACAGGTTAAGTCGGATTTTTCTACATAAATCCAACAAGTTACAAAGGGGCCCTTTTACTAAGACATGTAGGCGCCTACACGCATCAGTTTGATAGTCTAACAGGATGGGTGTGGATAGGTGAGGGAAGAGGGAGATAAACAGAGAAATACAACTTTATGGTTTATAATGCGCTAGAAAACCCAGATCTTTGTTAAGTCCTGTCTGTTGGGTGTCAAAATATTCAATCATTCTGACTTCAAAGGTCTTACGTTCCTGTATTGTTTTAAAGTTACCTTTCAGGATTCTTACTATGAAATCACTGGTACAGTGTTCTGGTCTGGTAAAGTGCTGCCCCACAGGGGTAGGATCCCAGCTGGCACCAGCATTCTTCATGTTATGTCTATGTAAATTAATATGGAGAAACAGGCCAGATGCTTAAGACAAGATTTAATTTACATAGACATAACATGAAGAATGCTGGTGCCAGCCGGGTTCCTACCCATGTGGGTCAGCACTTTACCAGACCAGAACAGACAGGACTTAACAAAGATCTGGGTTTTCTAGCGCATTATAAACCATAAAGTTGTATTTCTCTGTTTATCTCCCTCTTCCCTCACCTACCCACACCCATCCTGTTAGACTATCAATGAAATGCTTTGATGTTCCCATGCATACCTCCTACCTACCCCCACCCTGTTAGACTGTCAATGAAATGCTTGGATGTTTCACTTATATAGTCTGTCATCTTTTACACTTGCTTATTTCTGACCTGATGAAGAAGGGCAACCTTCGAAAGCTAATCAGAAATGTATTAAGTTATGTCCAATAAAAAAGGTATCTCTTTTTTTTTTCCATGTTTTATTTTGTTTGATTTCTATTGATTACCTCTAAAAGTGGACTAACACGGCTACCACACCTCTCTACTTAGATGTGTCCAAAGCAATACAAGAAAGAAGAAAAGCGTTCCACTCCCTAAGACAACAAGTTAAAGCTGTGGGTGCTCCTTTTTTTTTTTTTTAATTAAATTACCCTTGTAAATGTGTTATCAAATACGTAGGAGTGAAGTATGTTTTCTTTGTTCCTGAACTGTTAAAATCTTTTTTTGGATTTGAAGAGTTTTTCCATTGTTCCAGTTAGTAATTCTTGAGATGCAGTGTAGTATAATGTAACAGAGTTTTCATGCTATTTGCCTTTCTTCTTTCTTTTTTTCCCATTTGAATTATTCCTAAAGTTTTGTTTGGACCACCCTTCAATCTTGTTTGTGTCTAATTTAAGAGCTAAAAGTTCCTGCAAATTATAGGAAGTATGTTTTATGCATTTCCTTATTTCTTGAAAATTATTTTCTTTTGCTCTGTATTTCCTACAACAGGTGGATTTACTTTTGTAAATTTACTTGCTTAAAATGATAATGAATGTTAAAAAAAACAATTTTACAGCTCCAAAAACTGGATTATCAATACAATTTATTCACAATATTGTAACATCTTACTGGTTACTGGTCTCAAAATCCATTTAGTTAACATTTCCTTTTCATCATTTTTAATGGTGGGAACATGGATAGTATAATTGTCATTTTGGCTGAGGAGCGTGCACGGGGCTTCAGTACTCAGCTGTTGGTAAAAGTAAAGCCCATGTATGGCTGTGAGACACCAGCGTTTACATAAATATTGGGGTTGGGGCCCACTAGACTACTAGGAATTACTGGTGGTGGTGGGGGGGGGGGGTAGAGGTCGAGTTGGGTCAAGTCAAGGGTGGGGAGGTTTCCAAGAGCAGGGCCAATGCAGACCTGCAACATTTTTTTTAACTGTCCCCTTCCTGTCAGCACGAGCCATTTGCTGCTTACGTACTGACAAGAAGGGGAACATTTTGGCAATGAGTTATGGATAGAAATTGCATGCTTAGTGCTTACTGCATACCACAATGTTTTTCTTGCTAATTTCGTGGTAGAGGCCACATGGATTTCTGCATGATCCCCAGAGAAGGCTGTTCATCCTCGTAGAGCTACTGCCCAACTAAGATAAGAGGTGGGATTTCTTTGACAGTAGGAAGCTTTCTAGAACCTGATACATGGTCATACTAGTTTTCATTTGCTTTGGGGGCTTTTTTTTTTCCATTTTCTTCTATAGGAAAGCATGGGGAGCTGGCTTGTCATCTCGTTCCTTTGATTGTATCTGATTCATTGGAATGGATGAGAAAAAAGTCCCAGGAAAAACTTTGGGAGTTATTTCTTGCTGCTTTTACAGAGGCAGTACCATGGTCTCTCATTCAAACAAGGTACTTGTGTTCTGAAATGCAGTTTTGACAGTAAGCATCTCAATATACTCTTTATAGGTGCATGCATTAATATAAGATCATAAGAATAGCTATACTGGGTTAGACCAATGATCCATCTTGCCCTGTATCCTGCTTCCAATAGTTGCCAATCCAGGTCACATGTACCTGGCAGAAACCCAATTAATAGCAGCATTCCATGCTACCAATCTTGGGGCAAGCAGTGGCTTCCCCCATATCAATCTCAATAACAGACTATGGACTTTTCCTATAGAAACATGTTCAAGCTTTTTTTTAAACCTAGATACACTAACTGCTGTTACCACATCCTCCAGCAGAGTTCCAAAGCGTAACTATTCTTTCGGTGAAAAAATATTTCCTACTATTTGTTTTAAAAGTATTTCCATGTAATTTCATTGAGTTTCCCCTGGTCTTTGTATTTTTGAATTAGTGAAAAAAAAAATCGATTTACCTCCTCCCGCTCCACACCACTCAGGATTTTGTGGACCTCAATCACATCCCCCCTCAGCCATCTCTTTTCCAAGTTGAAGAGCCCTAATCTCTTTAGTCTTTCCGCATATGGGAGGAGTTTCAACCCTTTTAACATTTTGGTCCCTCTTCTTTGAACCTTTTCTAATTCCTATATACCTTTTTTGAGATATGGCGACCAGAATTGAATGCAGTACTCAAGGTGAGTTCTCACCATGGAGTGTTATAGACACATTATAATAATTTTGGTCTTATTTTGCATCCCTTTCCGAATAATTCCTAGCATCTGTTTGCTTTTTTGGCTGTCGCTGCCACACACTGGGCAGACAATTTCAGTGTATTGTCTACAATGACACCTAGATCTTTTCTTGAGTGCTGACTCCTAAGGTGGAACCTAGCATCAGGTAACTATGATTTGGATTATTCTTACCAATGTGCATCACTTTGCATTTGTCCATTAAATTTCATCTGCCATTTGGATGCCCAGTCTTTCTGTTTCCTAAGGTCTTCCTGCACTTTTTCATAATCTGCATGTGTTTTGACAACTTTGAATAGTTTTGTGTCATCTGCAAATTTAATAACCTCACTCAATGTACCGATTTCCAGATCATTTATAAATATGTTAAATAGCACTGGTTCAAGTACAGATCCCTGTGGCACTCCACTATTCACCCTACTCCATTTAACCCTACCCTCTGTTTTCTGTCACTCTGAAAAATTGACACTAGTCGGATATACGTTATAATTGCAAAGGTACACTTTGAAACTAAAGCTTATCATTCATGCTCACACATACCTAAATCAATTCATTATAACAGAAGGTATCCAAAATAAACATATTTTGTGCTATACATTGAAAACTCCAACAACTGTTCTACCCAGTAACACCCGCTAAGAACAGGAGTACAGGGTGAGAGATGTTCTGGCATTTAGGAAGATGATTTTTCACTGAAGTTGTATTTGTGATACTTATTTCCTAAAATTGCTGACACACATGCCACAGCTCTAAGGAAACTGAAAGACTGGTCCAGTCATGGGACTACACACATTTCTGAGACATAAGCAAGTGGTTATGTTGCACAATTTGTTCTTGTAATGCATGACTTCTGTGTATTTTGAATGCCCAAAGCTGGCTCTGACAGCTAGGAATCTTTGTTGAACAAATGTACGTGGCTGAGGAAACTGAATATAATGTGCCTTTTTATGTAAGATTAAAGAAATCAGGATGCTGTATTAAGAAATAGCTATGGAGGGACATGACCAAGATGGCGCCGACATTCTGAGAGGAGTGAGGCTGTTTAGGACAGTTTGCTGTAGATCCCTGAATTGATTTCTCCTGCCATTGTACCTCATACTAAAAGAAAAGGGATTGTAAGGACCTTACCATTGCCAGCCCTTACATCTTCCCCAAAGCAGCAAATCTTCGTCAGCTTCGCACTCTGGAGCCTATGGACTACCACAGGGGGAGTTCTGCTGTGTATGCTGAGGGAGGAAACTCAACACCCCTAGACCATGAAATAACATTATCTCCCCCAGAAGCCGAGAAACCACCATGTCCCACTGGGTCGTGGGTGGAGATGACGGATCCCAAGAACGTGGAAGGCGCTGGAATTGGGCCCTGTGGTAACGGTTCTTCATCAGAATGACCAGCTGTGGTAGTTGAGACCTTGGATAAGAAGGGTGTATTGAACCCTCCTGTGGTGGTTACCTTTGATGCCCTCTGGTATGCAAATGAGAGACTAAACTCTTCTGTTACTAAATCTACTCAGGAAACAACAACACTAGTTTCAACGGTGAAGCAGCTCTCCAAATCGATGGATAAGTTAAAGCAGGACTTCAATAGCCAGGTACAAATATATCAAACTGATGTCGTTACTATTAAGGACAATGTTTCAGCTGTTATGAAAGATAAATTTGTATATACGTCAAGAAATAGAACAAACTGAAAATTATAACAGATGTCTAAATATGAGGATATAAATTTCCCAAGGCCTGTTGTAATTCTTCCTTTAGAACTATTCTAAAGGAAGAATTACAACTATTCAAAAAAATACCTAATTGAAAACTTGAGTATGCAATTTAATTGCTTAATGAGCCAATTAGTGCTGATAATTGGGTGCTAATTATTGGTACTAATGGGCAATAATTGGATTTTATGCACACATCTTTATAGTCACTATTCTATATAGACGTGCACGTAAATCTTTCCATGCGGATCCGAAAGGGGGCTTTGCATGGGCTGGCTAGGGTCATTTCTAGGATCTGCATGCAGAGTTACAGAATTCAAGGGATCCATACCTAATTTAGGCATGGGCATTTACACCAGGGTTCAGCTGATGTAAATCCTCACGCCCAAAATTGGGCACAGATCCTGGCACTAAGTGCAATTCTATAAATGGCCCCCAAATATAGAATTGAGTCCTTCCTGTATTTAAAATCATCCATCCTAATTGCCAAGTAAATATAAATTGAAGGGCAGAGGTTGCCAGCTTTCATTCGTGAAGGTGATTTCCTGTTTTTGTTTTGGTAAACCTTTGGTGTGTACAAGATGATACTTTGCCTTTCTAACTCCTCTTACATATCTATATGTTAACCATCTCTCTGACCTCATGTGCAACTTTCTTTAATTAGTCACCTTGCTTTCTGACTCTTACCTATCTATGTGTTCCATCTTTGCTTGACCATCTTTAAATCTAGATTGAAAGCCCACCTCTTTAACATTGCTTTTGACTTGTAACCACTTGCCCCACCTACCCTCCTCTCCTCTTTCCTCTACACATTAATTAATTTGCTTGCTTTAATTTTTGTCTATTAGATTGTAAGCTCTTTGAGCAGGGACTGTCTTTCTTCTATGTTTGTGCAGCGCTGCGTACGCTTTGTAGCGCTATAGAAATGCTAAATAGTAGTAGTAGTATACCCTTCACTGTCAATTAAAATGTTCTATTATGTACTGTGTTGACATTGTAAGTAGTGTACTATGCCATAACTTGCATTGTTATTTTAATATTTTTACTGCTGTAATTGCCTATTGCTCATGTTTGATTTATTCTTACTGTACACTGCCTTGAATGAATTCCTTCAAAAAGGCGGTAAATAAATCCTAATAAATAAATAAGAACAAATCCACCATGTGAGAAAAATCAGACTGTGTAACCATGTTCCCTTGTCTGTTATAAATGTCCTTCATTAAGCAGCCTGTCACATTCTGCATTTTTCATTTTGATTACAAACAACAATTTCAGTTTTTCATTGTTTTAGGTTAAGAGGGAATAGTCTTATGAAGGAAGAGAGAGAGAGGTTCACCTGCATGGACAGCAGACTCTCATTCTGACCCTAACCCTGAGATGTTCAGTGCAGTACGTGCATTACAAAAAAACAGCGAAGATGACATTAAAAAACTCCAATATCAAAAAAAAAAAAAAAGACGAAACAGAAAAATATAATACAACTCAGAGTTTATTAGAAAGTGATATGACTCGACACAGCTGTGTTTCTACTACTACTACTACTACTATTTAGCATTTCTATAGCGCTACAAGGCATACGCAGCGCTGCACAAACATAGAAGAAAGACAGTCCCTGCTCAAAGAGCTTACAATCTAATAGCGTCAGGAGTCTTTATATCATATGTGTATTTTCTTGTCATATACAATTATACATGAAGAAAGTTCTATCACATGAACTCTAGTTAAAAAAAAAAAAGGACCTGTACAAAAAGACTGTATGCACGGACCTTCAAAAGGCGCTATTGAAATCTGCCAGGTTCAAAACAAACCGCTATCTATGTCAGCCGGAGAAACCGAATAAAGCGTCTCACTTTCTAATAAACTCTGAGTTGTATTATATTTTTCTGTTTCATTTTTTTTAAATTTTTTTATATTGGAGTTTTTTTGTGTCATCTTCGCTGTTTTTTTGTAATTTACATATTCTTGCAAGGATTAGTGTCTTCTGTTTTGTTGGACAGTGCAGTACGTGCCACATCATATAATAACTTCATATTCTTACTCAACTCGGCTTGAAAATGCAGAGTTGAAATTTTGTTCACCTCGCGCCCAGTCTTGCTACAAGACAGTAGCTAATTTATTTTGACTTCTCCATAAAATCCCTTTTGAAGTATGCTGTTTATTTCTTTCACTGTACATTATTTTGATTTTAGTACTACTTGTGAGTAAGAAAGCTGTGTTCAACTTTGTTGGGTTAAAAGGAAAAAAGTCATAAATATTTCAGTAAGCATTCCATGAAAAGTTTATTGAATTTTATCAAGTACAAAGGTAAAACATACAAAAATTGAAGAACTGAAGAGAAAAAAATTCTACTTAGAGACATTATAACAATTGAGAAGAAATCACATTATTTGTAATTGAAAAGAGAAAAGAGACTTACAATACAGGTATTACACATAATTGGCAATTGGACATATGTTGTCATAAATGCAAATAAGATTCAAGATTTGATGTCGCCTCTTCTATCTACAAAACAATGCTTGATCATAAATATACTCAAACTTACATATGCTCACTATGGGAGCATGATACAAACTTTCAGATTGATGATACTTTACTTAATTCCCTGTGGATCACAGTCTTGAACATTTCTGTGGGCTCAAAAGGCAGGAAATAGAAGAGAAGCTGTGAAAAGCAATTCTATAAATAAACTGCAGTTATGAGCACCACTGTTTCCTTTAAGTTGAGCAGGAGTCCTCTATCTAATTTCTGCCAGCGGGGGGGGGTGCTGTTTTCACCATCACATTTTCAATAGAGGGAATCTGCCTGTCCCTAGCAATTGAAGACACAATATTGTAGCCCCCCTCCCCCCCCCCCCCACTGGCAGCAATGCAGCTGAAGGGCTCTCACTGAGCTTACAGGGGACAGTGATGAGCATCTTACATGAAAATTAAGTAGCACCTAACACATGTAAGACCACTAAGCACCATTCGATGAGGGTGCATGTAAGTGCTATAGTACACAAGTGCAAGAAGGGCGTACATGTGGGTGGACCATGGGCAGGCCGGCCTTGATACTCAAAACGCCAGTGCTGTTCCAAATAGCACCGTAAAAATACTTCCGAACAGCTCAGAACAGCAACGCCCTAATGCTCAAAGCTAATGAGATGCAAATATAGGCGCGCTTATAGCGTTGAGCATTAGGGAGTTCAGCAGGAGGATTGTGCTTGACACATGAGCAGAAGAATTCCGTGTTAAGTTCGACTCCTGTGCACAAGGGCCTGGTAAAACCCAAACGTGAAGCACACATTGGCGTCTGTTTTCTGCGGCCTCAATATGTGTTTAATTTTTTTTTGTTAGCTTGGATGCTTTAAATTTAACGCAGGAAACAGATGCTAATATGTGCTTTCGCATGGGTCAACTGACCGGTGCTTAAAGGGTTTGCACGGGCTTCCCTCTGCTTCCAAAAGTAATCAAAACTGGCAGATTGTTCAGAGAGATTCATGAGAAATCCTCTCTTCCAACAGTGTAATACTTGCCCCGACCTGGTGTTTTTTTGCAGTGGTAGGCAGTTTCGTTTTGGGTGCTGTTTTCTGAGAATTGGGGAGGAATACAAAATGACCTCATTAACATGAGCTTGACTACATTAGCATACTACTTAAAGCATTGTTCATCTAGGTGCTTGTTTGTTCTCATGCTCCGGGCCTCTGAACATTCTGCACAAGTAAATGCAGGCGTTAGTACGGTGCTAATGTCCTTTTGCGTCCGCGTTTACTTTTGATCACTGGGGCTTTTGGTACCAACAGTTATGCAGTAGTAGTAGTAGTAGTAGTCTGGCAGTACTAGTCTGGCTGGTGCAGCTGCTAGTGCATAAATGTTAGGCTTGCCAATGGTGTCTTACATTAGTATTCTGTAACAGCATCTTGACGCATAGATTCTGTTACAGAATTGCTGCTCATTGTGTGCCATAAGGGCTATTAAGAGATGGAGCTGAGTCAGAGGCAGGGCCGCCGGTACTGCCCCCCTCCATTCAGGCTGCCATCGCCGCCCTCTTACCTTCCTGCTTCTTCCCTGAGTTTATCACTCTCCTGTGTGCTGAGTTATCATGTTAACGCATTCACCCTGGTCCTGACACACAGGAGCAGGAGAGAGACAGACTGAGGGAGCAGAACTTTCTGCCTGCCTCTGGAAGGCTCGCTGGCACTTGGCCCCTTCTTGGACGCTGGGCCTGGGGAATCTTGCCTCCCCCCTCAGTGGCCCTGCCTAAAATGTAGCGCTCAGTTATAGAATTGCCTTCTTATTGAATCAGGCTCTTAAAGATTTTCATAAACAGACAGGAGTAGGTATGCAGCCCTTGGTGGTCAGCAGTTTTTAAGCTGCAGGCTGAATTAACCCCAGACATTCAGTGCCTGGCCATGTCTGTTTTCCAGCATTGAATACCCAGGTATGTGTGGTCACCCGCAAGTTAACCAGGCACTGGCTGAAGTTCAGACCATTGCCCGATTAGTTTGGTGGATAGTTAGGACAGTCGGCCTTTTAGCTGTCCAGACTAAAATGTCTAGACTCCCACTAAACTGGGACAATCTTTAGTGGCCTAGTGGTTAGAGCACCGGTCTTGCAATCCAGAGGTGGGCAGTTCAAATCCCGCTGCTCTCCTTGTGATCCTGGGCAAATCACTTAACCCTCTGTTGCTTCAGGTACAAACAGATTGTGAGCCCTCCTGGGACAAAGAAATAATCCAGTGTACCTGAATGTAATTCACGTTGAGCTACTACTGAAAAAGGTGTGACCAAAATCTAAATAAATAATGGAGTGTAATTGCCATGTCTGTCTACTTGCATACATAAAAATAAAGGTAAACTTTAATTAAAACCTGGTGATGGTAGTGTTTTAGAGCTATACTCACCACCAGAAATATATTAAATGTCTAAGAAAAAAGTGTCACCTTTAGTGTGTTTGACCTCAATTTCAAAAGAAAAGAAATTTTTTATTTCTTAGTAAATACCGCCCTCGTGAGGATTAATAGGATATTGCATGGCTTTATCATGGCTAAAATGGTACGGTAGCTGTGTTAGCCCACTTTTAAAGATAATGAATAGAAATAAAACAAAATGATAAAAAGATAAGATAATACTTTTTCATTGGACTAACAGTATATTTTTTGACTAGCTTTCAAAGGCAATACCTTCTTCAGGTCAGAAATGAGTAAAAGATAAATATTGGAATATTTTTCCACATAAGTTAGACAAATGGTCATACCCTTTACACAAGTTAGGCAGCCTGATATAAAAATAAAACCCTCTCCATGCTATGTATGTGTTCCACTGGAAAGTCATGGCAGTCCAGCTCAAACTATTTGTTAAAGTTGATGCAGTGTAATTATCACTATTTAGCCACCCAGTGCCACAAGGCAGATTTTTTTCTCTCCAAACCTTTGGAGGTACTAGTATATGTCTACTGTGTTGTATTGTTTAATAATGGTAATAACTAATTTTTTTTTAAATATTAGATTTGTGACAACTGGTTATTGTCAACACTGTGAATGAAAGTGACACTTTTTAAATATACAATACTTAACATTTAGTACTTAAATACACACTGTTTGTTCTGTATCTCAAGACATAAATTGTTTCTTCTATAAGTAAATATTGGTTGACTGCTGATTATTATGTCTTCCAAAGACATATGAATAATAAAAATTACAGATCTATTTTGCTTGCTTCCATTTGCATCATATTAGGCATGCAGAAAATACTGGTGCAGTTAGGATTAATTTTCCAAAATAAATACTAGTTAATGTAGATTGTAAGTATAAACAGGGTTGCTAAAAGTATAGATCATATTACTACAATGCTACGCTAATAGAAATACTATTTTTAAATGAATTGTTAAAAATGACTTTTAATCACTGTGCTGACATTTAAGATTTAAAGGCCCCCCTTAAAAAAAAAAATAATAGCCCAGGTACTAGCTGAAGTCCAGCAAAGACTTGCTCTCATATGGGTAACTAAGGGATCCTGTGATATGTGCTGGCACAATTTTCAGCTTGATTTATTGTATAGGGCAAAAGCCAGATTGTAGTGGGTCAAAAGTGCTTGAGATGAAAGAAGGTCAAGACAGACACATCCATCCAGCAAAGGCAAAAACAGGAGGAGGACAGCTGTCCTACAACCAGGTCAGGAGAAAAAGAAACACTGCTATTTCCAGAGGTCAGGCTGGCTGCCCATCCTGAATTTTTGGAGTCCATCAGCTGTGGTCGTAAGAGGAAAATTATTTAAATTTTCCTTGAGAATTTTGAGAGGTTCTGATGTGTTTTGAGGTTAATTTTGGGAAAACAATGTGTAACGTTTAAAAAAAAAAGTGATTTTTTTTTTTTTTACATTTTGAAAAGATGGTCTGGATTATATTGAAGTGCAGCAGATTTCTGGGTTGTTTTTGTTAAAATTCTGTGCAATCCCCACTGTATTTTATTACAAAAAAATATTTTCCCCATTAAAGTTAATGGCAAAAATAGCTTTCAAAATGGAGATTTCCTCAAAAGTTCCATGAGAAGGAAAAAAATAAAATAAAATCAAACATCGTGTGCTAATGGTCGATTGGTTAAGAAAGGTCTGGTGGCCCCAACCTAGTCCCCGTTGCATTGGTAACAGGTGTTGGGCTGGTTGCCAGAGGAGCTCATGATTTGGAAGAGAGTGGATATGCCTGTGTACCTCTGCTGAGTGAGCACAGAGAAAAGGTTGAAAAAAAATGCTGAGAAAGGTGAGAGAGATTTTTGATAAGGCTGAGTGCCTGAGGACAAGTGCTGGCTGGAAGACTGGCTTTGAAAAGCAGAGGTTAAGAAAGATAAAACAGCCCACTTTCATTTTAAATAGGGTTTAATTAACTGGAGTTTGTATTGTTGCTCAGAAAGAAGGTCTCAGTGACTGATTTTAATCTGAGTGTGGTCTAATCAGTATGGGTGTTTAGTGTGCTCTGTGAGCTTGTTTAAAAAGCAAATGGTCTGAGAAAGTTTGCTGGAAAAATGGAATGACTGAAATAAAGAGCTAATGCAGTGACCAGGGAAACTGTGCCAGTGCTCCCATAGAATAGGTAAACTAGTTTAAGAATAGGAATTTCCTGCAGGGAAAATAATTATCTTTTGTTTAAAACTAGATAGAGAGTCCATAGTGCCTGAATCCAGAAACAATGTACCTAACTTTAAAGGAAAAGAGGAAGTTAAGGGTTTTCATCCTTTCAGTTATTTAAAGAACCAGGGAGCCAGGCCTCAGAGGTCAGCAGTGAGAAACATTGCTGGAGCAACATGGGCCCCTCCGCAAGCAAGGCTAAAGCCTGGACCAACAGAGTTCTACAGATAAGTGTTTGCCGCTATACAAAGTACACCCTAAAGAGGAAACATCACAAGGGTCTTTGCTAGTGCTGGGAGGAGTGCTGTACTCATTTACCTGGGCGAGAGTAAAGTCTGTGATCCAGTCGGGTGGATGAGACACCTGAAACATAGAAAAATAACACAAAGAATCAATCCTTAGAGAAAAGTTGAAATAGTGAAGGAAAGACTGATGAATTGAAGGCTAAATTGAAAAGAAATACTCTTATTTTTTTTTGTTACATTTGTACTCCGCTATCATCCCACTCATGGCAGGCTCAATGCGGCTTACATGGGCAATGGAGGGTTAAGTGACTTGCCCAGAGTCACAAGGAGCTGCCTGTGCTGGGAATCAAACTCAGTTCCTCAGTTCCCCAGGACCAATGGATTTATACCCCACAATCATCTGAGTTGAAGAACTCAGTTATATGTGGCTTAAGTAAAAATCAACAGAAAACGAATTCAACAATATCCTTGTCTCTGGTAACATAAAATATGAGTACTGCAACAACTAGGACTGGAGCCACCAAAAATATACAAATCTATTTCAGTGTCACAGCTTACCAAAATTGAGTTATAGGGAGGCTCCTATAGTATCCCACTGGCGTAAGGAGGAACACGAGATAAGTGATCTAAGGTTTGTAGTATTAGATCAAGTAAAACTAATAGAGGAGGCAATATTCCATTATGCTGTTGCGTAAGGACAAAGACTAATCTTCAGGTGGAACACAGTTGCTCCTAATGGTTTAAATAAAGAAATTGAGTGGTTAAGTGTTTGAAATGAATGGAAAAGAGGCAACCTGATTGGTTGGACAGACTGCTGATGTGGTTAAAAAACTGGATCCTGATTTGAGCTTTTTCGTAAGAGTGGGTGTCGTGATCGATGACCCTAAGGTGAACTGGACGTTCGACGTGAGTTCCCAGCTACCAGTGTTAGTCGGTATGTTTAAAAGAATTGTTTGTAAGTTGTATTGTGGGGGTGTTAGGTTTCTGAATACAATTTTGTTGTTCGCTTAGGATTAGACCCCTGAGGACGCTCTGTATGAGCGAATCACGTGCGTGTAGGGTCGTGCTGCTTCTGATCCTTCTTACTCACGCTGAAGATATTAAGAGGACTTTGAAAGTAAAGTTATTGAGAAAGGAAATGGTTGGAGTGTGGAATCTTTTCAAGAAGGAAAATTGGAACCGTTAAACTGTTAAGACTGTGGTTTTCCCCAAGAACTTTTGAAACAATAACAATTTGCAAGGGAACAATGGAAGTTGTACCGCTCAGGCGTTACCCTTTGATGTCTGGGTTCCTTAATAGTGGTGACTGAAAAGAACTTGGCTTTTTGATATTTTGACCACACACTATTCTATAATATTTTTAAGTGTGAAATATATATGTTGTTGATTGATATTGAGAATGTGTGAGCATGAGGGATATATGTGAGTGATAGAGAATTGAGAATGATTGAGGTATGTGTAAGTTTGTTTTTATGCCAAGTGAATAATTTGTGATTTTTTGATAGTATTTTGAATAAAGATTGTTAACTAATTAGAATGGTTGTTTAAGTAAATTATATATATATATATATATATATATATTATATATATATATATAGTATATATATATATTATATATATATATATATATATAGTGATATAACCCACTATTTAATGCAGACAATATAGCTGCTATTTAGTGGTATAGCACTTCTTTCATCGGGTTACTCTTACAGATTTTTTTGGGAGGGTATTTTTTATCATTTGCACCCCAACACCAAGTGCTATAAATTGTAAACACCTGAAATTAAACATGACCAAAACCGAGCTTCTCATTTTTCCCCCCAAACCCACCTCCCCACTCCCCCTGTTTTCTATTTCTGTTGATGGCTCTCTCATTCTCCCTGTCTCCTCGGCTCGAAACCTTGGGGTCATCTTTGGCTCTTCTCTCTCCTTCTCTACTCACATCCAGCAGACCGCCAAGACCTGTCGTTTCTTTCTTTACAACATCTGTAAAATCCACCCCTTTCTTTCCGAGCACTCTACCAAAACCCTCATCCACACCCTTGGTCACCTCTCGTTTAGACTACTGCAATCTGCTTCTTGCTGGCCTCCCACTTAGTCACCTCTCCCCTCTCCAATCGGTTCAAAACTCTGCTGCCCGTCTCGTCTTCCGCCAGGGTCGCTTTACTCATACTACCCCTCTCCTCAAGTCGCTTCACTGGCTCCCTATCCGTTTTCGCATCCTGTTCAAACTTCGTCTACTAACCCATAAATGTACTCACTCTGCTGCTCCCCAGTATCTCTCCACACTCGTCCTTCCCTACACCCCTTCCAGTGCACTCCGCTCCATGGATAAATCCTTCTTATCTGTTCCCTTCTCCACTACTGCCAACTCCAGACTTCGCGCCTTCTGTCTCGCTGCACCCTACGCCTGGAATAAACTTCCTGAGCCCCTACGTCTTGCCCCTTCCTTGGCTACCTTTAAATCTAGACTGAAAGCCCACCTCTTTAACATTGCTTTTGACTCGTAACCACTTGTAACCACCTGCCTCCACCTACCCTCCTCCTTCCTGTACACAATAATTGATTTGATTACTTTATTTTTTGTCTATTAGATTGTAAGCTCTTTGAGCAGGGACTGTCTTTCTTCTATGTTTGTGCAGCGCTGCATATGCCTTGTAGCGCTATAGAAATGCTAAATAGTAGTAGTAGTAGTGCACTTATCTTGAAGTTGCCTCAGTCTACATGCTGCCAAATTTTTTCCATGGCCACTCCCCTCCCAAGCCAGGTGGGAAAATAAAACTAGGGATTCTACATGCTTTTTCCTCACACCTTTGCTGTGGAATTCCTTGCTCCACACTCTCAGAGTCCTCTTATCCCGTTTTGTGCGGCTCTCAAGACCTATCTACACTTTAGCATTTCCATCACTTTGAATAGTAATATGAGATTGTTTAAAGAGCACAAGTCTTTTTATTTTTTTAATTTTAAAAACTCCGTTCCAATCCTATTACATTTCTAACTCCCCTTTTTAAGCATTCTTCCTATTTTTCCGCTATCATTTTTTAGGCTACTCGGAATGACCGATTTCTGTGTGTGTACCCTCCTCTGCTTTCTATTTTACAATATTGGAGTTCCTTCATTTTCTGGTTTTATTGCGAAGAGCTCTGATTTGTGTTCCAAATGAATGGTATAGCAAATTTTTAGTAAATGATATGTATTTCACAAAAGGCTCCAATTTCAGCAAGGTATTGTAACATAAATTTACAATACTTTGCTGACCTGGAAGTTCCTTTTCCAGCCTAGAGGGTGTCTATTTAGACATTAATTTTTGCAACTACATAAAAATTCCAATAAGTGTTTTATTTCTCAAAGTACCAATAATTTCCTCATTCTGCAAGAACACATAATGGGTAGTACTTTGTTGTAAACAATGCATCTCGTTTGGGTTCTGGAACCACCAATATTGTTAAAAGTACTTCTTTTAACACCCATTGAGGTGGCGGTAAGGGCTCCTGCTCTAATCTGGTAGGAACTGTGTAGTGATTACCGCTGGTACTTCCAGCTTAGCTGTGCTTGCAAATCTTTCTCATGAATATTCATTGTGGATATCCTGAAAATCTGACTGGCTGGGGTGTCTCCAGTACCATGCTTGACTGCACAGGCTAAGTGCGCATTAACTATTTTCTAAAATTTTTTTTTATGGGGGGTGGGGGGTGGTATGTCATAGGTAGAGCACACACTAACTGGATGAGCTAGGGTTAATGCGGGAGCACTTTAGTACCAGGGGCTGCATGCTAATGGGAACATTAACACATGACTTGAGAAAAAAAACCTCCTGGACTTTAATGTCCCATGCTGGAACATTCTAAGACTAGATTTCACTGCCCTTTAGTAGAAGGGCCCTTAGTAAATAAATAATGTTCTAATGTATCCCCTCATTCTATAATCTTGTGCACCCAATTTCATGCTTAGCATACAGAATTGTATACGCAGGTTACAGAATACCTACAGTAATGTGCATAACTTGACAAATTAGCTACTAATTGGTACTAACAACCAATTATTGGTCTTAACTGGTACTAATTGGTACTTCATTTAGTCAATATTCTCTAACCTTAGCGGGCAAATTCTATAGTGTGTAACTGCAAGGAGTGTGGATGTGGGATGGGCATGGGTGTGCCCAGAATGTACACATTAAGGTTACAGTATACCAAGAGTTATGTGTGCAACTGTAACACTGCGACATTTACACCAGCCATTGACATGGTGTAAGCTGTGCCAACATGTTGGCGAGTAACTGTGGACTTATGCTAATATTCTGTAATAGCAATTACACACATAATTACCAAAATAGAATTCACACTTAGTATGCAGCATCCTGGTGTCTAACTTTTGGTGACCACCCCATAATGTATATGTTTGCGTTTTAATTTTTTTAAATATTGTTTTAATGTTTCATTGTACTCTGCTTAATTGGTTTTGAGAAGTGTGGGGCATAAAATTAGGATCACAATTATTTTTACCAATCTTTAAATATAATTTTAGAACTTTTATCCTTAGAGGATTAATTGTGCACAATCCTAACATTTATTTCTCAGGAATAGCTTTTAGTAATCTTCTGCATATTTGAAGAACAATTAAATCACATTCCCCCTGTACATTCCACACACACAAAAAAACCCCGAGCTCAGGTCACATATGTGACTACTTAAAAGAGAAATAGTATAAGAAAACAAAAATGCAGACTCTTAACAGAAAGAATACGCATAGCAGGAGGTCAATTAACAAAGCTGCTGCAGAATTTGAAAATGGAACCTTCCCCCTCTTATGTGAGAACCCCCCCCACCCACTATGGCTGGCTCTCCTGCTGTGTACTTGCATGCAACTCTTATGCCAGGGGGTCTATTGACTGTCAGGCAGAAAATGGTTGGTTGCTAAAGAGACAGGAAAGGGAGGGAAGGAAATAATACAGTGTAAAATTCTATGTTGAATTTTAAAAATTATTATTTAGGAAACAAATAATTAGCTTAGAATTAAATTGTATATGAAGGCATTGTATTTATTTGCATAAAATATGATGTTACTATTTGCAGTTTAAGATATGTTGCTTATTGCATTTCTAGGAATAATAGGTACATGATTCAATGTTTTGGCCAAAAAAGATGTAGCTTTTTATTTGCATGCAATTCAGATTTTAAAGTCAGCATGAGAAAATGGATTTTTATGAGCAATATGAATGAATGGCAGAAAATACTAAAAGAGATTACTTGTATATCTGTCTATTCTATAATATTCAATATAGAGGCTCTCTGATAAAAATATCAAAGGTGTACAAACCTCCTAAACAGCTGAATCACCACTAATGCTTACCCAAAGGTTATGGAGTTAAGCATTTTAGCAACCATAGAAGCCCTGAGGGCACCATAGTCATTATTTTACCAGTTTTTAAAAATAAATATCCTTCGTTGGAAACACTAGCCCACTCCCTTCTTTTTTGGTTGTGTTTTGTGCTCTCGACTGGGGTTTTTTCCCCCTTTCCTTTGGATTGCACCATATGGATTAACATGAGTTCCCTTTGGTGCCCATAGTTATATAGTAACGCTGAGGGCTTTCTCTATCATATGCATAATCATATAAGGTTAAGCATTTGTCACATCTGTGGCCGTGATCACCCTCAGACTTACCTTATTTCTGGGGGTCAGCTTCTAAGCTGGCTTCTGCCTATCCTTTCTGGAGTAGTTTTCCTTCGTGTGCTGGCTGCTTCCAGCATGGCTCTAATTACTCCACTCTACTGCACCTGGGGGTGCTGCCTGAGTTAGCTCTACCTCTGTCTCCTGCCTGGCTCTGTTTGCTCCTCTGTGCTGCACCTAGGTATTCTAAGTCTATGTTCTGTGTGCACTCTGCCTACTCCTTGGTTTGTACTCCTCTCACCCGCTGGTGGCCAGAGCCAGTGGCTGCCATAGTTTGTCTTGCTGTTCCTACCCGTTCCAGACTTTAGCCCAGTCCGGTTCTTCCAGGCTGCCGGACTTGTCTCTCTTGTTTGTTCCTGGACAGCCTCCGTAGTTGCTTACTGATGGCTGCAGCTGCTCCTCAGGTGTTGAAGGGCTTTATTAATCACTTAGAGACTGCAGCCTTGGCCTTTGCATCGTCTAAGGTCCCTGGTATGTTAGAGTGCTCTGTGCACTGCTACCTTGTCCAGTTCAGTGTGAGTTTCTAGCTTGTTACTAGTAGCTTGGGCATAGCTTTTCTTGTTGGCTTGTGTACAGCTTTACTAGTTCTCCTGTGTGTTGTGTGAGTTCCTAGCGTGTGACTAGTTAGCTTGGGCATAGCTTTGCTTGTTAGCTTGTGTACAGCTTTACTAGTTCTCCTGTGTTTTGCTTAGTGTGAGTTTCTAGCTTGTGACTAGTTAGCTTGGGCATAGCTTTCTTGTTAGCTTGTGTACAGCTTTACTAGTTTTCTTGTGTTCTGGCTTTCCCGTGTGTGTTTTCCTTTGCTTCTGGAGCTTCAGCCATAGTCTTGCTACTTGACCTGACCATTGCCTGAACCTGACTACTCTACTGCCTGAACCCGATACTTGGCCTGCCCCGACTACTGCCTGAACCCGGATATTCTCTGCCTGTGGCCAGACCTGACTATTGCCAGAACCTGGACATTCCCTGCCTGTCTGCCTTGCTTTCGCCTAAGTGCCTGGGGGCACTTCTGTATCCTGATTCCTGTTGTTCCTGCTTGCTAGTTCCAGTTCCGGTTTTCCTGTAAGCCCTGCCGGCTGCCCGAACCTGAGGGCTCAACCCTCGGGGAACGGTGGCTAAGTGTAGGTGAAGCCTAGGTCCCGTGTGTTCCAGTACAGTGGGCTCCACTCCAGTGTGTACCTGTCCGGTGCGTTCCAGTCCTGTGTATTCCAGTGCAAAACTCCAGTCTAGGGTTCCAGTCCAGCCTTGCCTCGTCTCTGCTTTGAATGTGACCTTGCCTGCCACTGCCGTTCCACGGTAGTGGTCCAAGGGCTCACAAACCCAGTGCTTCCAGGGAAGAAGCCTGACAGCATTAGTGGTGATTCAGCCATTTAGGAGGTTTTACACATTTAGAGCCTCTATAGTGGATGCTCTCTGGATCCTTATGGCCTATCAATTCCACCCATCCATCCATACCATCTACTAACACTTCCTCTCCTTTAGAGATCATACGTGTTTGTTCCATGTTTTCTTGAATTCAGAAAACATGGAACAAGAAAAGAGCCACCTCCACTGGGAGGCTCTTTAACACATCCACCATCCTTTCCATAATGCTTTGCTTAAATTACACCCGAGTCTATTCCCTTTATTACTATACCCCTCATTCAAGAGTTTCCTTTCAATTAAGAGACTTGCCTTGACACATTATGAAGGGATCAAGAAAACTATTGGTTTGTCTCCATTTCAATATGTTGTGCAGAAATGGGCTCAGGATTTTGGCACCTATTCTGTGGAGATCTTCAACGAAGCTTACAGACTGGCCCTGTTTTGATAGAGGAGTGCCCAACTTTGTGAGCTCCATTAAAAGTTTCTTGTCCGAATGTTTATTCAACCTACTAGAGCAAAAAAGATGAGGTATCCCACTGATGGGAAATGGTCCTAAATCTAAGGAAATGAAGAGCATCCTTAAGCACTGCACATAGGAATGTCCTTTGATCCAGGTCTTTTGGAAAACAATATAGCTGTTAGATTTTACAGATGATATTGTAGAGGGCGTATGGATGTCCGCCTATTTCTACATATAGCTTGCCTAATAGCTAAATGTTGTATTTTGCTGCAGTGAATTCAGGGCTCGCCCCCAACTTTATAACAATGGCAGATAGAAATACATGAACTAATGCACATGGAGACACTGTTGATATGGCAGGTTTGCATTCCAAAAAGCATTTTTGAAGCTTTGGGACTCTTACTTTATCAATGTGTATGCTCCTCAATACTAAATGATTTGGAGATATAATTTTTGAAAGTTCTTTTAGAATATTGGGACAGGACCATGAATAGTTTCACAAGAAGAAGGGAGTATATTCCACCTGGGGGGACTATTGGGATCAGACGAATGGGATTATGTAGTTAAATTTAAGTCAGTTCTAACTTGTTCATTTGACTGATGCTAGACATATGTCATCTTTTGTGCTATTTTGCATTGTTATGCCTTTATATGACTTAATAAAGAAAGCTTTCCATAAGAGAGAGATGTGCTACCTGTGCATTTATGTAATGGAGATATTTAAATCTCTCTCTCAAATCTCTCCTCTCCTGTCTTTCACCAAAGTAAATGTGGAGGGGCATTTTCAATATGACGCCTAAATCTGAATTTGGACATTTTACACAAAACGTCCAAATTCCGAACAGGAAAGAAGGTCATTTTCAACAAAAAAAGTCCATCTTTTTCTTTTGAAAATACTGTTTTGAAAAACATTTTGTGATTTGGATTTTGTTTTTTGGCCCATTTTCAAACAGAAAACATCCAAATGCAAAACGCACAAAATCAAGTCATTAGGATACAGACCATAAGAAAAGTTTCAGTCACAGGAAAGCATTAATAGAGGACAAAGTTCAAACTGCTGTAGAACCAGACAGTATTATTACATCTGAAAAATTATTTTGTAGGAAGACTGTTTCAAAATAACAAAACATTCAGAAAAATGAGAGACAAGTGCTTGTTCTGACTGTGGTGCTAGCCACACAGGAGTAAAACCTGGAGCAAAGGGGTGGAGAGAAAGAGCAAGCGAGACCTGGAGCAAAGGGGATGGGGAGATAATTTTTCACTGATAGCCAATATCAGTTTCTTTTTATAGTACTGTGACAAGTTTTCTGGAATTTGCTTTTTGTAGTAACAGGTTTTTTGGAATTTGCTTCTTGCAGGATTTGTTTAATGGAGCTCTTAAGGGATTCTTCTTCCCTCTCTCCCCCCCCCATTACCTTAACGGAGATGGCATTAGCAATGGGCCCCAAGCAAAATAATTACTACAGGCCCTCCTATTCCTAGCTATGCCACTGCTGTACCATTAATACAAGGGGCAAACTGGATCTATTGATTTGGCTTACCCAAATAAATGAATTTTCCTGGATTTACCTTAAAATTTATGGTCAGCAGCTACCTCAGCTGGACATGCATTCAGGCAGGGGGAGGGGGGGGGGCAACCAGCAGTGAAGATGCAGTAGAACAAATTGCTTTTACTGGATTTATAGAATTCTGTAGATTGGTTTTGTGAAAGCCACACTTCCTTCTTTAGAAAGAAAAACAGATCTTGCTGCAAAGAAAGAAAGAACTGAAAGACAGTCTGTGCTCACCCTTGTATCTCATACATATACATAACACTTACATCATGCTATTATGCTTTTTCCAGGGGTTATCCCACTGTGCTCTGCAGCCAATGAGCAAAGGACAATTGGGAGAATTGCCAATTACACACACACAAAAATATCCTTTACGCTTTCTCTGTCCACGCACTTCAGCTCTACCAAGCTCCTTGGAAAGTCCCACAAGTCTGAAGTGAGTCAGCTTGGCTTTCCCTCATCAAGGGCCAATGGCAGCTGAATCTACAGCTTGCACTTTTCTTGCTAGATGAAATCTAGCCTAGGGGTAGGGTTATCTTGAGCAATGAGAATAGGTTGCCACAGGGATTGTCTTTCTGGCTCTAAATATGAGATTTATTTATAGAACCATCTTAAAATTAGAAGGGTTGCGCCTGTGTAAAGGAGAGAAGTGTTTACAGAGAGATATGAAACACTTAGCTGAGAAGAAACGTGATGGGCAGTTCCATGAAGGGCAAGAAGATTAGTTTTGGACCCAGAACTGAGTGATGCAAAGTGAGTTACACTTTTCAAAATCCACCCTTGGATGTTACATTGTAGTGGGATGGGCACCTTTGGGAAAGGAAAGGGAGGAGGAGTGGTGGCATTTTTGTATATCAGCCACCTTTGGCTAGAAATGAACAGATGTGGAGGACTAGCCAGGAAAAAGATGTCCAGATTGCAGGAATGAACGTCCTCTTAGTGAGATCTGACATGGATGTTTAGTTACACAGCATGGACTTCTTTGTAGTCCTATTTTACTACTGGTTATGTGCAAATACATGTAATTCCTGGTGCCATGGTTCATTTTGCTCTACTGGTAATTAATTTTATACCAGTTCTTTTTAAAATGAAGGTATGGTCATTCTATGCAGCATCATGGAGTATGATTGCACCTGGTGACATTGTGATAAAATGTGAAGCATCAGGTACAGTGACTTGCCTTTGGTTCAGGGGCAGAGCCAACAAAACAAAACTCTACCCTCAGATTCCCAATTTGGATTTGTTGGAGCATATTGTCAATTTTGTTGATCAAATTTTAAAATGGGCAATGCTCAGAAACTTCCAAATTTAGGCCAATAGTTACTAACCTACATCTATGTCTGTGTGCTGCTTTTTTAACTGCAGGAAATTTTAGTAGGGGAACACAGTAAATATTTTTGCTCTTGGCTGTAGAAGCACAAAGGATAGTGGACCCCAACTTGGGCCACTATCTTTTACTGGGGCTTGTGATTTTCAAAAATTAGGGCCTCTGGCCTACCCCCCCTCCCCATAATTATCCAGTGTTTTCCATTAAAAAAAAATAAAAATGTTATGTATTGGATAGTTAGGTTAAAGGAGTCTTTCATGTTTTCTGTATAATAGTATGCAATTACACTGTATAATTACATTTAAGTTTGAATTATCTTTCCTGTAAAAATTTAACATAGGATCACTTACTGCCTCTTATTTAAGTGCTCCTGCATTAACTCTGCTTCGTCCAGTGATTGGAGAATGACACGGACATTGGGACCCGCAGTAACCACAGGGATGGGAATGGGGACAGAGCCCAGAGGGACAACAGGGCAGGGACAGATCCTGCGGGGACAAACTTTGTCCCTGTGTCATTTCCTACTTTGAAGCCTGTTAATGAACTGGACTGTTATTTATGTTTGACTGATGCAGACAATATTTTTACTTTTTGGAAAAACAATCAAACATGCTGGGGGATCCTGTACATCCTGCTACCAGCACATCTAAGAAGATATCTTCTATTGTAGGAGGGACTGTGGAAGACAGGAGAGCTAAATCCTGAGATTGTTGATGACTTATTCATCCACAGATTTAAAATAATCGTAACAGTACTTCAGAGGGCATATTTCTCCCCTCTAGGGCATACAGAACGGGTTGTATTTTGTACCCCTGGACATTTTAATAGGGTGGATTAGGATTCTTTAGGGTAGTAGAAGTCAGCTATTGTTGGGGGTTGGAAGGGTAGAGGGTGGTGGTGGGAGGGTTTATTATAGCTGTTCATTGTTGTTATTGTTTTCTATTTGTAATTTATACACAAGTTGATCAGCATATTGTTCCTTTTTATACTTTAATAAAAAGATTTAAATATAAAATAAGTGTTGAAGGCTTCTGCAGATGAGAACAGAGCCTGCGGGGAAGGAGACAGGGCCTGTGAGGACAGAACAAGGATGGAGATGGGGCCTACGGAGACAGAGATAGAACCCAAGGGGACAGGGTGGGGACAAATTTTATCCCCATGTCATTCTCTACCAGTTAGTGCTTGCGAATCATAAGGTATTAGCTGGATAACACAGGAATGCCCACTCTGACACACTCCCTCAATATATTTTTTAAAGTATGCACGTGCTAACCATGTGTTGATGGCTTAATGCCCTTTAGTAAAAGGGCCTTAATGATTTTAACATGTTAATTAGCTGCTTAAGGTTAAGGAATTACAGAAAACTACATATTAGATTTACATCAGTGAAACAGCAGCATAGACTGATTATGAGCTATCACCATAGTGACCAAATATTAATTGGAAATCTGGTAAAAATCACTAGATAGATATGCATATAGATAGGGGTTCTCAACCCAGTCCTCAGGACACACCTAGCCAGCCAGGTTTTCAGGATACCCACAATGAATACACGAGAGAGATTTGTATTCAGTGGAGGTAGGGCCTGCAAATCTCTCTTATATATTCATTGTGGGTATCCTGAAAACCTGACTGGCTGGGGTGCCTCCAGGACCAGACTGGGAACCACTGGAATAATGGGTATATAATTTATGATAGGTTCCTTTATATAAATAAGCGAGTTAAGTGTTTCTTTTGCTTGTTGTGTTTTATCCGTACCTTATCTTCTGCTGATTTGCCTTCTGTCTGTAAATGTGTGTTTAACTGACAATTTTCAAACAATAAAATCCAAATCACTATTTTGTGTTATGTATGGAGAGATAAATAACTAAACACTAAAAGATGCAAAATTAGAGACCAGGAGAACATGGGAAAGACACACAAAAGAGGTTCCAATTGTTTGGGCACTGCTGGCCCAATTAATAAAAAACTTTCACTATTACCTTAATACACTGCCATACAAGCTCTTGAAGGAAATTGTTTGGTACAACAGAAGTATGAAAGGTACCAGTAGTAAAGTTGAGAGATCGATCACACCCCATATATCCTAGATTAAGAGTGATATTGATTCTCTTTATGGTATATGCAAGGCAAACCCAATGTAGATCTTCTATTTCTAGTAGAAATAGAGGTTGAGAACACACTCACTCTAGTTCCTTGCTGTACCTGTTGAGGAAGCTCCACTGTAAAACTCACCATATTTAAAAACAAAAATCAATTCTGGTGTTCTCAGTAATACCACCACATATTCTACTACCAGGCATTTTGTGAAACAGGGCAGAGTCCACCCACTTTTGCCCTGGGCCCATCCAGAAGTGCACCCCAGCATACCTCTATGCCCTCCCTTTCCCATCCTGCAAGTCTGGCCTCTCTGCTTCTTCCTTTATCTCACTGCCACAGTCCTTCCAACTTAATTGGCACCATCAGCAACTCATACAAGTTGGAACCAGGGCCTTCACTCAGCCATATCCCACCTCCTCCGATGCAACTTCTGGGTTGGAACATGTGGGTGGAATGTGGCCAAGGGAAGGCTCCAGAGCTGGCCTGTATGAGTTACTACCAGCACCTATAAAGTAAACTGGAAGGACTGCCAAGGGGAGGGGGAGGGAAGGGAAGGAGGAAGATGCAGCTACAGGAGAGGAGCAGGAAGGGAAGAGGGGGAGAAATGCTGAACTCACAGCAGGAAGAGGGTGCAGGAGGAAGGAAAGAGAAGGAGAGAAACTGAAAAGTGTGGGGCTGGAGAGAGGGGGATGCTGGACATGGGTGGGGACATATGAAAACAGAGGAGCAAACGCTGGCTATGGTGGGGCGGGGGAGACAGTGACACAGAGGGGAACTCACAGACACAAGAGTGTACAGAGGACTATGATTACTTTAAGTAAGCCTGTCGTCAGTTAATGGAGACTGTATAACGTCAGTTAACGGAGACTGTATACTGTACGTATAAGAAACAGTACTGTACATGTGTTTATCAGATGTCAAACTTCTTTTGGTCACAACGGTTAAGTGCACGCTCTGGTTAACTCAATGTTTTTCTTTGGTTCCAGACCCTTGCACTTAAGCGGATTGTGTAATATATATATATTATTATATATATTATATATATATATATATACTATAATAAACTCACCCTCAACGTTCTGAAGACAACGTTCTGAAGTCACTCAGTCACTCCCTGAAGGGTTCATGGATTCATGGTGGTGAAGCCACAACACTGACCATGTCTCTCTGCCCCGCCCTCGCATGACGGACCAATCAGAAAAAACACCCTCAACATTCTGAAACACAAAGGACCATCACAACACCGTTCCCAGGCAACACAAGACGGACGAATCAGAGGAAACTACGTGACAATAAGGGAGGAGCATTCCCCAGCATAATGGCTCATTATCTGTGCAGCACGGAGAGCACAGAACCACCGCTGGAACGAGAGAAGAATATTCCTGCTGAGGGTATGTGCAAAAATAGACCGGGGGGGGGGGGGGTGAAAATTTTAAATGCCTAATGCCAGTACTGAAGAGTGCCAGAGGGCCTATAGCACAGACTATATTTGGGATCGCTTGACATGGAGTCAGAGGAGCCGGAAAACAACGTGCTCGTCACCATCTGGGATGTGGGCGAACAAGCTGCGGCCCAGCTGGAAGGATTACCCGCGTCCCAGCCAGCAGCAAACAGCGACCAAGGACAGCACAGCACATCCCACAACCCCCAAGCAAAAAACAAAACAAAACAAAAAAAGACACACATCAACAACCTGCACACACACTCACACAAAATAACTCTGTGACACATACATACACACACAAAAAAAGCCACATGCTAGCGCCCGTTTCATTGGTTTCGTAAACGGGCCTTTTTTACTAGTATATATATATATATATATATATATTATATATATATATAGCACAACTGTCCCTCTGTGCATTACACTCATAATAGTGAGCAAATGAGCGGTACAATCTCCTATAATAATCCCCAGCAGTGCACAAATGCTGTTACACAAATTTACATCTGATGAAAGCAAGCTGTAACCATGAGCCATATACTCTAGAGCAGAACATGTTTATAATATGCCAGTATACAACAACTCCATGATATCTTAAACGTACAGATGTGCATGTTGGCATATGTATTTGCACATACATATACATCCACACAGTTTTATAAAAGCTATTTATACATGAAGAATATGCTTCTTATAAAGAGATCCCCAGATTCTATACAAGTCATTCAAATTTGGGTACACGTCCCAGATCTGTGCACAAACTAACTGGTTAATGGGTTGTTAATTGGCACACATGTGAGTTTTACATACAGACCTGCCCTGCACTTTATCCTATAAAGTGCACATCTAAATTTTATAGTACACAATTCAAACAGGGGCCTAGCCATAGGAGGGTCTGGGGTGTTCCTGGAAATTAGGCACAATGTTATAGAATTGGGTCATTTAACACCCCAACTGCCATTAGCTGTGCAACAGCATTTACACCAGATTTCAACAGGTGTTAAGTGTAGCATCCAAAGATAGGCTCCAAATCCACACTTAACCTGGTGCACTTTGATGGGGCACAACTTCAGGTACCATTAATAGAATTCTCCCTAGAATGCTTTATGAAATATGACCATCTTTGGGAAGAGGTGACAAATCTCCAGAAACCACAACAAAAAAACAACAACAGATTTGAATGAACACTGTTAAAACAAACAATTTATAACGTAACAGTCCAAACACCATGCTTTTATGTGAAAAAATAAAACAAGTTACAGAAGTTCAAACATGTAAGTTTTTCAGACTGCTTTATTTTGGATCCTTTTAGTCACTTTTTCCCAGCTATGATCACAAATTACCTTCAAAGTGGCTGATGGGGAAAATTGCAGTAACTAAGTCGATCCAATACATCAACCTCTTCCGCGACAAACCGGAGGAAGCAAAGGCACCGCTACGCTCCCCTCCCCTGGCCAGTCTCTCTCGACTATCCAGACCCAGTTCGCTTCCTCTCCATCCAACCTTCAAATATGACTTTAAGACCACCGAAGGCAGCAGCTGCAAATCACATAACTTGCCTTCTTCCACCAGCTGCAATCGTCACGTCGCGAGCGCGGTGGCTCGCCCCCCCTCCCGAGTCCCGACGCAACTTCTCTCCTTTTGCGGCGTCCCCACCCCCTCGACGCAACTTCCTGTTTCCGGCGGGGCGGAACACACACGACAGGGGGAAAGCATTTGGGTCGTCGCAGGCAACCTGTGTGAATTGCTGCTGCCAACCTTATACATAAGTTTGAAGGTAGGGCTTTGTGAGCTTTTTAGAAAGGAGGGAGAGATATGCCAGATGTGGATGGGGAGAGTGGAAGAGAGGGAAGGATGCCAAACCACGGGGGATGGGTATGGGGGGGGGGGGGGGGTGTCAGGGTCCTTGAATGCGTATGAAGAACGGTGCTCAGCGTGTGAGGTTAGCCAAATACGCGTGCCTTGGTGTCTCTGCTACTATTTTGGGTGGTGCGTGGGATCAGTGTTAAATAACATTCGAGTCCCTTTTTGGTATAGAGCCGGGGGAAGTAAGTAAGTGCCACTTCTCTTGATTTGATGCTATTGTCAATAGCTGGTAGCTCTCGTTCACAATGATCTGGCCCGTTCTTGCTTCTCCGTTTTCTATGGATCTCGCTCATTGATGCTGTTATAACATTTTCTCTCCATTTATGTGGGTTAATGTTTTTTTTTCATTTTCTGTTTGCAGTTATCTATTTGTTTTCATCTGGTACACTTAAGATCTGTCTGTTCAACTATAGGGGGCTTTTCGTTTCAACTGAAAAGATTACATAAATTCTGGTTTGTTTCTTTCCAATGTGCTAGGTTGTGCCACAGTATTACCAGCGCTTCGGACTTGACAAGTGACCTAGTCTGTGAACGGAGGTTTTTGACCAAACTTGGCCTTGCAAATTATTATTATTATTTTTTTTAGTCTACTGCACTGTGTAGCTGTGCTTTTCTGTTTGAAAACAACACTAGATCTGAAATGATTCAGGAGACATTGACAGGAAGCCGTTTCTATCCTAAAGTCTGTATCTTGAAGCTGGGAAGGTTGGCAGCTAACTTTTTTTTGCGGTTTTATACTGTGGTGGATGCAAATGAACTTACAAAATAATAATCGCATTTTCCTTGGAGTTTTACTCTGTAAATTCATACAAAAATTTGCAATTTAAAATAAGAGTAAAAGGAAATTGAATTGTTTCCTAACTACAAAGTAAATGTGTTCCATAGAAGTGACATTCTGGGCAGTGCTTGGCTTCTTAAATAAGAGCTGCTCAGTAATTTCTGCTTCCCTATCAGTGCTTAAGTATGTACTGTAACTTTTGAAAAGTAGGGTTTACAGGTTGTTGGTGGTTCTTTATTTTTGCTGCAGAAATAGAAATCTGCAGTGAATGCCAGGATAGACTTTAATAAACTCATATTCTGAAGTGGTACCTTTTTGTGGCATCGAATTGATTTTCTAGAGGCACAATGAAACAGAGAAAAAAAAAGCAAGAAGGAAAGGAGGATGTTGCTGGTCATTTGCAAGGATTTGACAGAATTAAACAGGAACATCAGTTCTCTGAGATAGCTATCAGCATTGGTTTTATTTATACTTCAACTCAGTGAGCCAGTGGAGGAGGGACCTAGTGGTTAGATAACAGGCTGAGAACTATACATGAAAGCATACTGATGTTCTTTTTTGTCTTAGGTAAGTCATTTTAATTTAATTCAAAATGGCATTTATGTGTCTCTTTTGCCAGATCAAGTTCCATTTCAGATGATCTACGTCCAGTAATAGAAAGCCTAACAGAAATCTAGTCTTCAGTTCTGGCCTCCTATATGATTACTAGCTTTCAAGCACAGAGCTAACAATGAGAAGACGTGAGCTAAATAAATAAACTTACTTCAGCCTGTTGCTTTATATAATGTGACATCCAACAATCTGAATAAAGCACAAATTTGGAAACAGTGCTTGTTTTACTAAGAAGTGAAATGAGTTCCAAGGTCAAGGAGAGAGCCTGAAAAGGACAAAATGTGTTAAAATGAGGGCACTGTTTGTTATGCTTACAGATAATAAACCATTATATTTGTAAAATTGATGTATGATTAGAAGATATCATATGAACTCTACTCTTCCCAAAATGTCAACAGATCTGCATCTGCCTTCAGCTTAAGTAACAACACATTTTAAATACAGTATTAAAGTGCATCGTAGATATTTCTTGGTAAATTTCAATCCAAGTTTGGGTTATTTCTATTATGATATAAGTAACGCAAACTTTTTTTTTGTTTTCTTACCAGTGCTCCAGTTACTAAGCAGTGCAAGTGCTGTTCATTAGCTAGTGCCGAGACAGCCCATTCACTTTGAATGGACCGTGTCGGTACTAGCTCATAGACAGTCACTAGCATTGCTTCGCAAACAGACTCCCAAGTGTCTTAGGGCCCTGTTTACTAAGCCACGCTGTAGGCATGCTAACATTTTAGTGCGCGCTAATACTGACACCCATATATTCCTATGGGTGTCTTTAGCATTAGTGCGCACTAATTTTTAGCGTGCGCCGAAAAGTTAAACAGGGCCCTTACAGATGATTGAACAATTCCACCTAAAATAGTCAAGTGTGGTGACCAGAAAATTTCTTAAATATGTATCTAAATCTCTCTTACTGAAAATTGTATAAACTTAAAGATATATGTAAATATATAGTAGGTTTAAAGAAAATGCAATAATCCAGTACAAATCACCAAGAAAGATCTGTTAAGAGTACTACTACATGAGATGGAAACTGCACCGAATAAGATAGAAGCTTTGAGTTAGCTTTCAGTCTCCTCAGTTTTCGTACAATTTTCAACCTGTGGACTGGATTCATAAAAAGGTTTTGATCAGTTGTATATTAGAACAAGAAAACACCCCCAGGTCCACCAGGTAATCTATAAGAATCACTATATTTGCTTCTATATGTTTGATATTTTTGATATGCCACCTCTCTGTAGTACAACCAAAGCAATATGCTTATAAGTATAGTAGGTATTTTCCTGTCTCTAATGGGCTCACAGTATGCCAAGATTGGACATTTTAAGAGTTGAAGGCAGTATGGACTTTATAGAAATAGAAGATTGCAGTTGGTGTAAATCCTTGCGCTTAAAAGTTGGCACCGATCTCAGCACTATGTGCTCTTCTATAAAGTGTCCAACTTGGAGTGCCGTTTATAAAGTAGTGCTCAGTGTACATTTTTTTGTTGGCCAAATTTGGGCACCATTTATTGAATTTAGTTCATAGAACCTGTTTTCTAGCATATCTAACAGCATCAACAGATCAGCATACTGATAAAGTGTTGAAGTACAAGTGAATGGTTAAAATACAATTTTTATTTTTGAGCTTAGATGAGCGGTTCTGAGTAAGTAGAATGAATAGGAGAATCTACTAGCACACATTGGGAAATGGGCAACCTGATTTGCAAACAAGGGAAAAAAAAACTCTTGAGTCAGATCAGTAAACAAAGAAGAAAAATTGTAGAAAAAAGTTTCATCAGTAATGAGAGTAAATAGAATAGTTAAGGAGAAGGGAGATAAAACCTAAAGATATGAGCTGGATAATGGACTGTGGACATGATGGTTCACAGCCAGCATAGAAGAAAATATGATAAAACGGAAAGTGGAAACAGTTATCCATTTCTCGTTGGGTGTGACGTGGTGATGTCAAGGAGGCATGATACGACACGACACTGTCTAAACGCTATAGCATCATGTATAAAAAAAAAACCTGTTTGTGTGACATCAGTCCTTGGTGGGTGGAGGTGTGCCTGGGGTTACATCGGTATCAGTTGTATTCTACCCTCCCCCAAATGAGTGAACATTTGATGTTGGTCTCCTGAACAACAATTTCAGTAGGTGTAGGCTGAGACTTTGACTTGACCAATACTAAAAACAAAATCACTTCTACTATAGGTGGTTTATTGGATTTGGATTTTAGATTTACTCACGTTTTCCAAGCTCAAAGTAGGCTATAAGCAGGTATGCAAATTAGTTCACAGTCTGTGAATTGATTTGCTGTGCTCACAGGGAGCATCATTGGGAAAAGCATGATTTGAACTTTGGCTTCCCAGGTCCTTAGGCTGTCTTGCCCCTTCACTTATTTAGATTTAGTTCACATTTTTTCAGTAGTACATGGTGAGTACCATTCAGGTACAGTAGGTAGTTCCCTGTCTGTAGAGGGCGTATGATATAAGTTTGTACCTGATGCAGTGGAGGGTTAATTGACTTTCCCAAGATCACAAGGAACAGCATCAGGATTTGAATTTGGCTTCCTTAGTTGTAAGCCCAGTGCTTTAACCACTTCATGAATATGTAGAGTTGTTTGCTTATGGCTTGACATTCTCCTCTAGAATTTTCTAATTATTCAAAACAGCCCCATATCATGATTCATCCACCACTATGGATTATTTGGATTGAGCTCTTACCTTTTCAATAGTAGTTCAAGGTGAGTTATGTTCAGTATTATTAGTTCAAGGTGAGTTTTTTTTTTATTCAGATGTTTCCCTGTCCCCAGTGAGCCTATAATCTAAGTTTGTACCCAAGGCAATGGAGGATTATGTGACTATCCCAAAATCACAAGGAGAAGCAGCAGTATTCAACTTGGTTTACCTGGTTGTCAGCACAGTGCTCTCACCGCAAGGCTACTCCTTCACTCCAAGGTTCTTACTTTGGAAGGTAGTGTTTATTTTTTGTGAAATAAACATTTGTTAACATAAAAGGTCAGTTTTTGACTCATCTGCCCAGAGGGTTTGTTGGTCATCCAAATGCTCAGCGGAGAATTTGAGATGGGTAATTCTGCTCACTGTAGGGAGCAGTGGTCCGTTCCTAGCTATGCTGCATTGAACAGCATTCCATATCTTCTTAGTAGTTGGTACATGACCTCTTGCATCAGATGCAGTGAGAGGCCTGCCGGTCTTTAGATGTTATTCTGGTGTACACTATGGAATTTTCAACATGGGATGATCTTGGCAGGATGACCCGTTTCTAGACCGTAATCACTGTTTGGGAATGGGTTTGTAATCCTGTCTAGACAGATATGCATCAATTATTCTTTAGATCTGTGAATTTTGATTATGGTTTGATAAGTTCCCATGAACTTCCTTGGTGAAGACCAAACTTAGTCTTTTGGACTTTATGAGGTCAAGATATCCATACTCAATCAACACAGATTTATATCACAGAATAATTTTGTTACACAGTTATCTAAGCACCTGATTTCCTTAGTGTAATCATTTTGGCTAATTTAGAACTAAGAGTTAAGTTACTCTTTTACACACTGATTGTGAATTGGTCTTATATTTCCTAGTTTTATATTTTTTATGGAGTTTTCTATTTTATACCCTTCTTGTTGCATAAGAAAAGACAGATTTCAGTTGGTACCATTGAGGTAATGGAAGAGAGAGTAATCCACCTAAGTGGATGAACACTAACTCCCACATAAATATAACAGTACAGAGAGAGTGGGAAGTGGACCAATGACTCCAGGAGAACGGGAGATAAGATTTCAAAGAACCACTTTATTCAATGACTCGACACAGAAACTGTGTTTCGGCCACGGGCCTGCCTCAGGAGTCTTAGATGATCCTGTGGTTAAAAAGGAGATGGATCTCTGGATTGAGTGGTCTTTGGTGATCCTTGTACTTCCAAAAAAAACCTTGAGGTCGAGTGGTCTTGATAAAGACCTTTGTGATATTTTGCTGTGTCGAGTCATTGAATAAAGTGGTTCTTTGAAATCTTATCTCTCGTTCTCCTGGAGTCATTGGTCCACTTCCCACTACCATTGAGGTAATTTCATTACAGATCCTGTGTGCTATGTCCTAAAAGGCACCTCTTTTCTTAAAGGCAACATATGTACCTTTGTAAAATAGGCTTTCCTATGACTCCAGTAATGTACAAATAACTATTTGACACTTGCTTCAAAGGTGTGCATCTGTTTGGTGTATACATGCATCTTTTACAAAATATGTGTACATTGCAACTTTATCCAAACTATGATCATGGGAACGTTTTGCCTGCAGATTGCACAAAGGTAGATGTAGTTATGCATTGCCTGTTTTTTATGTATGTATATCCATGTGCAGTTTTATAAGTCATTTTCCACAGGTAAAATGTACTTTACACGTGGAAAATGCTGTGAGCAATTTTATAAAGGAAAGAAAAATAAGAAGTCCAAATGTTGAAAACAAATAATGTCAAAACACAGAGTAGCATATATTACCAAGCCAGTAGCTGGTTTTAATTTCTTTAATCAAATAAGTGGAATAAATATTAATTAATGATCATAGTTTGGATAAAGTTGCAATGTACACATATTTTATAAAAGATTAGGATTTATTTACCGCCTTGTTGAAGAAATTCACTCAAAGCGGTGTACAGTAAGAATAGATCAAACATGAGCAATAGGCAATTACAGCAGTAAAAATATTCAAATAACAATAAAAAGTATAGCATAGTATACTACTTACAATGTCAACACAATACATAATAGAACATTTTAATTGATAGTGAAGGGTAAAGAAAGATGGAACATATAGATAGGTAAGAGAGTAAGAAGAGTTAGAAAGTAAGGTGACTGATTTGAAGAAAGCTGCATATGAGGTCAGAGAGCTGGTTAAATATTCAGGGTAGGAGTGGATAAACAAAACATTTTATATCATAGTCCACATATCCATGTGGACTATGATATAAAGTGTTTTATGCTTAATTATTCCACTTTAATTGAATAAAGAAATTAAATACAGCTACTTACTTATAAAATTGCTCTACAATGAGGCTCATTTTCAAAGCACTTAGCCTCCCAAAGTTCCATAGAAACCTATGGAACTTAGCCTCCCAAAGTGCTTTGAAAATATGCCTCAATGTATCCCATGGAAACAGGGAAAAAAAGTACATTCTGGAATTCTCGATGTCAAAGAACCACCTATAACGTAGTAATCTATTTTCTCGGGGATTGTTTCATTAATCAGTATGAGAATAATTTTGCTGAATTTATTTATGCCCTTATTAGACAGTATATAGTACAGGTAAGAGTCCTGTTGAGGCTTAGTTGTGCTTATGAATGAAAAGTAGTTATTTCTGATTATGTTGCACTTGAGCTATCTGTCACTCAAATACTTCGCCCTTGTATATTAAAGAGGGAAGTTATCAGTGTGGGTTACCATTAAAACATGTTATTTTACTGTTAATACCAGTTATTAGTGATTGGGTCTCATTGCATAAAATGGGACTTGTGCTAAAATAGCACTAGTTAGTGGTAAAATAACTCCTATTTTTATAAGATAATTCCTGAAGATCTGTAGCATACAGGGATTCTCAGAGGACAGCAGAACTACATGCTACCACGAATGAGTGATATCATCTGATGGAACCTGGACACGATGGTGGGGCTTTGTTGGTTGATGCCATCCATTCGTGGTAATTTCTGCTGTCCTTGGAGAACATCTGTTACAGGTAACTTTGCTTTATTTGCTCCTTATAGACATACTAGCCGTTAAGCCCGTAAAAACGGGCTAGTAAAGGAAGGGGGGGGGGTGTTTGAAAGGCCCCCCCCTGGATAGGTCGCCGCCGCTGCCCCTCCCCTCCGGGGTTGCCGCCCCCCCCCCCCCCCCGGAGTCCCCTCCGCCACCCCTCCACCCGGGCTGGGTACCTGGCTTCACTATTCAAACCGCCGGAACGCAGCACACTGCTCATCTGAGCTGCCGTCGGCCTTCCTTCTTCTCTGCGTGTGTTCCGCCCTCGTGTGACGTAACGTTGGCGAGGACGGGACACAGGCAGGTAAGGAAGGCCAACAGCAGCTCAGATGAGCTGTGTGCTGCGTTCCGGCGATTTGAATAGTGAAACCAGGTGCCCGGGTGGAGGGTGGATGGCAGCAGCGACTCTGGGTGGGTGGGGGGAGCGGTGGCGACGGCGGTTCCCTCACTCGCAGGTGCGCAGGTTCCCTCTCTGTCACGCCCCGTCATTACGTATTGATGCGGGGGCGGGACAGAGAGGGTCTCTACTGCGCATTTGCGAGTGAGTACGCCTCTTGCCATTTATATGTTTGATAGGACATAGCAGTAGGTAAGGTCTGCAAAACAATTACGTTCTGGTTAAAAGTATTTTAGTTTTGTCACAGCCTGACTTGATTAGGAAACAAGATTGCTAAAATGAATTTGTGTCTGTGGATTTGGGGGGAGGGTAGTTTGTTTAGTTTTATTGATGTTTTGGGGTGCTTTCTATGGAAAAATATGCTGACAGCCTTATAGTGTTTGTGGTTTTAAATTACTAAGGAAACGTATGCTGTTTATTGTGTATGTGTGGTGTTGACGGATCTATTTTTTTAATTGCTTGGCTATTTGACTTGTTAATATGATTTTTCAAAAGTTATTTATTTATAAAAATGTATATACCCTCTCCTTGGCATCGCAGAATGTCAGTCAGGATGGTGTACAATCATAAAACATTAAAAGCCCCAGTTAACATAACATTAAGAAAGCAGCAGTGCTTTCACTGCTTTCCTAACTGCAAGCCAAACTCCACTCCCCCAGTTCACCAGGCAACTTATTCTACTCCAGCACAACCCTTATCCTAAATGCTCTTTCTCCATACCTCCTTTCTAATAGCAGCTGCATTAGGAAGATCCAAAAGACCTCTAGAGGAGGAATAAAGAGGACATGTAGGCACATAGGGGTCTTTTGCAAAGGCATGGTAGCGTTTTTATTGTGTGCTAATCATGCTAATGATTAGCATGTGCTAAACGCTAGAGACGCCCATAGGAATATATGGGCATATCTAGCATTTAGCACACGCTTATTTTTAGCACATACTAAAACCTCTAGTGCGTCTTTGTGAAAGGCCACATACTGTGCTTATTGAGGTGCCAGTAACTGTGGCCGATCACCACACACAGCCTTAAATGTCATCCAGAGGAATTTAAAAACATATCTTTCCTGCATTGATAACCAATGCAACTTATTATACTTATAATGTGAGTCATTGACCCAGTGGTAGTAAGCTACCACAGCTTAGTGAAATCATACAGTAAATTCTGCTGCAGTAAAATATCACATTTACTGCAGCTTAGTAACTACCCCTGAAGATAGAGACATAAATTAGCAGAAACCCCCTTTGAATATCTAACATAGGTTAACACTAATTGCATGCCTTGTGGTCTAGGAAATCCCAGTTGTTGGCTTTCTAAGGGTCAGAGTTCAGAATAGAAGTGTGTGGTGGTGGTGGTGGTGTGTGTGTGTGTGTGTGTGTGTGTGGGGGGGGGGGTTAATAGGAAAACAGCTGCTATTTGTCCTCAAGTGTTAAATTATATTCCCTCCATTTAGTTTTCTTCAAAGACATCGGATACTCTAGACATCATAAAATTTAGTTTCAAATTATTTATGCTACAAGTGGCTGCAAATATATTAAAATATTTTGGAGTTCTCACTGTGCTACATAAATATTAATGTTTAGTGTATAATACATAAATCAGGAGATTTTCTTGCCATGTGTCACCTGAACTGGATGCCTTAAAACACATTATTTTTCATGAGAAATATTTAACTAATATCTACTAACAATTTATTTAAATTGCAGATTTTGTAAAAGAAAGGGATTTCTTAGATGCTGGTCTGGCAGGGTATAGGAGAGGGTCAGGCGTGAAATCTATATTGGACACATTTGAGGATGAATAGGTAGGAGAAGGACAGGGTGAAGGGAGTAGGAGAGGAGAGAGCAAGGGTAGGTGAACATTGGACGGGGGTGGAGGAGGCGGGAGGGGGATGGGTTACAGGATGAACAAGGGAGTTATGGTGGGAGAAGTAATCTAGGTCATTGTCGTTGTCTCCTGGATATGTGTTGGGTAGTATGGTTCATAGGATTAGTTTGGGTCATTAGGATAGGCTTGTTTGAATAGATGGGTTTTTAGTGATTTCCGGAAGGGTAGATAGTCATTGATTGATCTAATAGGTCTAGGGAGGGCATTCCAGAGTTTTATATCTGAGACCTTTGCAATTAGGGTAATGTAGGTTGAGGTAAGTATGTGAAGTTTCACACCGGTTTCTGGTGGGAAGGTCAATCAGATTAAGCATATAGCTCGGAGATTCACCGTGGATAATCTTGTGGATTAATGTATGGACCTTGAAGTTGATACATTCTCTGATAGGGAGCCAGTGAAGTTTTTCACGAAGAGGAGTTGCGTCTTGCCTCATCCTTGGCCACCTTTAAATCTAGACTGAAAGCCCACCTCTTTAACATTGCTTTTGACTCATAACCACTTGCCTCCACTTACCCTCCTCTCCTCTTTCCTGTACACATTAATTGATTTGATTTGATTTGCTTACCTTATTTTTTGTCTATTAGATTGTAAGCTCTTTGAGCAGAGACTGTCTTTCTTCTATGTTTGTGCAGCGCTGCGTACGCCTTGTAGCGCTATAAAAATGCTAAATAGTAGTAGTAGTAGTAGTAGTAGCATTCAAATCGAGATTTGCCAAAAATAATTCTTGCTGCTGTATTTTGGGCAGTTTGAAGTTTTTTCAGGATGTGGGTCTTGCAGCCTAGGAAAATACTATTACAGTAGTCAGCATGGGTAAGTACCGTGGATTGTAGCAAGTTCCGGAAAGTGTTCAGGGGGAGATAAGATTTTACACGTTTCAATATCCACATCATGCTGAACATTTTCTTTGTAGTGGATTTTGCGTGACTTTCGAGTGACAGATGGTTGTCTAAAGTCACTCCAAGGATTTTCAGATTGTCAGATATGGGGATTGTAATGTCAGGGGTGATAAGATTAGTAGGGAGGAGCACGGAGTGTTGGGATGATAGGATTAGGCATTGTGTTTTCTCTTTGTTCATTTTCATCTTGAATGGCGTTAGCCCAAGAGGTTAGGATGTTAATGCCCAAGGATATTTTGTCGAAAATTTCTGTTAGATTAGATTTAAAGGGAATGAAAATGGTGACGTCATCAGTGTAGATGAAAGGGTTAAGACCATGTCTGAATAGAGCTTTGGCCAGGGGTATCATCATCAGATTGAATAGGATCGGGGATAAAGGAGATCCTTGAGGTATGCCGCAGTTTGGTGACCAGGGAGATGAAATGGTTGAGGTTGAGTTAACTTGGTAAGATCTTGAGGTGATGAAGCCTTTTATCCAATTAATGACGTTTCCACCGATCCCAAGTTTATCCAGTAGCTTGGTTAGAATATTATGATTTACCATGTCAAATGCGCTTGATAGATCAAATTGTAGGAGGAGGATGTTGCTACCAAATGAAATTTCCTGTTTAAATTTGGATATTAGAGTGAAAAGGATGGTTTCTGTACTGTGAGCTGGACGGAAACCCGATTGCAATTCATGTAGAATGGAGAATTTTTGTATATGTTCGTTGATTTGGGAGGTCACTCTGTTTTCCATCAGTTTGATTAGCAAAGGGATGGATGCGACAGGGCGGTAGTTGGCGACATCATTCGCTGGTTTCTCAGGGTTTTTAGGTATTGGTGTAAGTAGTATGTTGCCATGTTCAGTAGGGAAAGAACCTTGTTGTAGCAGGAAGTTTAGGTGTGAGGTGATGTCTACAATAAAGCGTGGAGCATCTTTCATTAAGTAGTTGGGACAAGGGTCAAGATGGCAGTGAGATTTGGAGAGCTTGGTGATCGCCATAGAAACTTCTTTAGTGGTGAGGAGGGTGAAATTTGTCCATGAACGGACAGCTGGAATTTCGTCTGCGTAGGGGTCCAGTTCGTCAAGAAAGGAATTGATATTTGCACAGTCCTGGGGAATCATGTTGCACAGATTGGTAATTTTGTAATTGAAGTGTTTGGCCAGCTGGTTAGCAGATGGGTAGCTTGAGGGTGATGATGTGATTGGGTTGGTATTAAGAAGATTCTTTATGATTTGATATTGCTTTTTTATATCTGTGCCACTAGTAGAGATTATTTGTGTGTAGTAGGATCTTTTGGATCGTTTAATGGCATTTTTGTAATTCCTATGTGCTTGCTTCCATGCATTGTAGGTGAGGTTATTTTTTGATTTGTTCCATGCTTTTTCTAGTTTCCTGGTTTTTGATTTTAGGATTTTTAGTAGATCATTAAACCATGGTGATGGGTTGCGTCTACGTAGAGTTTTAGTACGTAATGGGGCTATTTCTTCCAATATAAGTTTGCATCTTTCACCCCATTCTGTAAGGAAGTGAATTGAATCTGGTTGTGTAGACCAGTTATTGTTGTAAATTTGTTGCCAGAATCTTTCTTTGTCAATCCGTCCTCTAGTGGTAATTTTTTTGGGTCTTGTGTTTTAGGCTGGCCTTTTTTCCGTCAGTGTAGGGATAGTATCAGTTTGTGATGATCCGACCAGGGGGCGAGAACCCAGTTGATATTGGATATGTATATGTTTTGGTCCGTTGAAAATTTGTAAGAAATGATGTTGAGCGAGTGACCTTTGCTGTGGGTAGGTTTATAGGAGGGAGGTCGAGGTTACAGAGGTGAAGGAGATTCTTTTGTGGTGTTGGAGAATGGTATAACATTGAATTCTGATGGGGGTGCAGAGAATGTTGCATAGATGATCGTGAATGAGTGGATGATGAGTATTTTTAGTAAGAACATGTTGGTGAGATATATTGATTGTTAGGAGAACTTGAGAGTTAGAAGGAAACAAGAGGGTAGTAGAGGCAATAGATTAAGTGGTGGGAATTTATAATTGTGAAGCAGAGCTAGGAATCGTAACAAGATATAAACATTGAACAGCATATATAGTCTATATACGTATATATATGTTGGGTTCCATGTTAGGAATTGTTAAACATCTTAGAATCATTGTGGATAATAACATTAGCATTCTATTAAAACCAGGAAGAAAATTTCAAAGATTATTTGAAAAGGAATGGTCAGCAAAACTTATGGATATTACTGTATCTTTGTATGGGTCTGTGGTGTGACCACACCTTGAATATTATGTCCAGTTCTGATTGCCCCACCTCAAAAACGATAGAACTCGAAAAGCTTCAGTGAAGGACAACAAAAATAACCAAAGTGAATGGAGTAACTTCCTTATGAAGAAAGGATAAACCAGTTTTGGGCTCTTCAGCTGGCAAAAGAGATGACTGTGAGAGGGGTTATGATAGAAGTTTATTAAGTCATGAGTGGGGTGGACCGGTTAGAGGGCAAGACTTTTGACATTTCAAACACTAAAACAAGAGACAGCTCCATTAAACTAACAACTAATAACCAGCAGAGTGAAAACAAATAGTAAAAAGTAGGGTTTAATGTTTTCATTAAGCTGTGCAATCTGTTGCCAGGAGGTGTAGTTGAACCTAACAGTAAGGTTCAAAAGAGTTTGGACAAGCTCCTGGAGGAAAAGTCCATTAAAAAAATTATTATTCTGGTAGACAGGAAAAATGTTGCTTATCCCTAGAAAATGAGCTATAAGAGAATTTTTTTGGGATCTGCAGGCCACTGTTGACCTGGACTTGATGGATCTTGGTTTGACTTAGCATGGCTTATCTTTTGTTTCTATGTAAAAAGCAGTATTTTAATAGGGTGTCTTTACCTTCAGCCACTTGTTACTCATCATTCTTGACATGTTGTTAAAAATCTGTTGAGTGTGATATAAAAGTTGACCATAATAGCATTTTTGTGATCAAAATGACGGTAGTCAGTCAGATACTATTTTAATCCCTTGTTACACCAATTTACTATTCTTACAGTAAAGCTGATGTGTGTAGGAAGATAATGTAATGTCATTTATGAGTGTAACATACTGTGATTCTGTTTTGACTTCTATAATGAATAATTGTGTGTGGATTTTACCTCTCACTATGTACCAGAAAGATAAGGCAAGCAATTCTTGGCTCTGTAAGTGTCTTAGATTTTTATCTAATGATAAAATGTGATACATTATAAAAGATAGTGTTTAAATCTTAATGACAGATTGCCCTGTAGAATAGCTTTGTTGAGTGTGTTCGTGTTTTTAACTGCAAAAATGTAGCTACCGCCTAAAAGAGAAGTCAGTTCAAAATTAATTAAAGCAGCGCTTTGTACCGTGGGCATTCTGTTGTGTGTAAAATCATATTTAAATTGAAATTGTTGCTTTGATGAGAAAAGTCTCTGAACCAGGGGACCTATGAGTAAGGGTTTTATGTACATCTATTCATAACTTCCCCTTTTGTTATTTAACATCCTTTCTTTACTCTGCAGTTGCACTGTGAAGTTAAAACATTATTTCAATGGCTTTTTCGTGTAGATCCTAGTAGACTATCTAGTGGTAGCACAAAACTTAGTCATTTGTGTTTAGTGGTTTGAAAAAGCCTTCATGCCCTTCTGCTTTTTTCATTCTCTTTTATTAAAAAAAAAAAAAAACAGACCATTAAAGGAAGAGTTTGTTCCACAATCTACACAGCATACTGAACACTTTCAGCTTGAATAACAATTAAAATGACCAAAAAGTAATTTAGAATGGGATCAAGAAGTCTGTGTGTCTTCACGTCCTTTGTCATAGTAAACCCAAATTAGCTCAATTATTTTTGTTTTATTTTTTTGCTTTTGTTTCTTTCTTTCCATGTTTGTCACCGGCACCATGCTCGGCTTAGATTTAGTTCTTCGAGCGTGTGACCAGATTTCTAGTGGTACTGTCAAAGTTTGTGAAGTTAGCCCCTGATGCAGGCAAGATGCCAAAACATGTTGTTCTGTATGAACACTGGGGCACTTGTCTTTTGTATTTGTTTTTACTTATTTATTGGGTATAAAGATTTGTACATTTGGGCTGCTTTTTGAACTTTTTATTTTGAGTATTCCTTAGGGCATCGTCATGTTCATCATGATAAAATGGCACTGTTAAGAATAAACTGTGCCTCCAAAGTCAGTAGCTGTAGGTTATGGAAAATGTTGAGGAAGGTCACTGGGGTCACCTCCAGTTAGGTACCCCAGTGCCGTGCGGTGAGAGCCTATTCTATAATGGCATCTGGGAACCCAGTTTGTTATAGAATACTATTGTAACCCCTATTGACATGCCTTATATTTATGTACCTGCTGTTATACCAGCCATAGTCCTGGCATAACCGTAGTCACGTAAATACAGCGGAGATTCATGCAACTTTTTTATATATTGCTTTGCACAGTGTGTTAAAGTGGATTACAAGGACCATCGATTAATAACAATTTCAGTCTAACATAACACACCTTTTATGAAAGGAAACAGAATCAGAACAATATAGATTCTTAATTAAAACATTGTTGAAACAGATACATTTAAAAAAATTTACAAAAGCTAAAATACAAAGGAGCATTGTACAATTTCTCTGGTAAAGTATTCTGTAAAATAGGTGTGTAAGTACGTGCCCAGTCCATGAGTACGCTCCCTTGCATTTACATTCCGTGCCACTTGGGCATACCCTTACAGAATAGCACTTAGGCATACACTTAGTACTTTTTAAGTGCCAGTCTGTGGTGTAGCTAGGATTGAATGGGCCCCTTGTGGAAAAATCAAGATGGGCCTCTATAACACCATATCTCCCAAGGTAATGGGGACGTGTGTGGGAGGGAGTGGGGGGGTTGAAGAGAGAACCTTCATAGCTCCAGTAATAAAACCCCACTAAACATTGATCTATGTAGATAGCAGATCTATATAGAAAATCTGTCATAATAAAGCATCACTGCTTTCCAGGACTGCAATAGCAAAGTCCTACCTTTTTAAAATGCAGTACCTTAGAATACCGATACACGTATATTCTCGACTATAAGCCGAGATTTTTGGGCCCAAAAATTGGAATCTCGGCTTCTGGTGAAGTCGGCACGACTCCCCCCCCCCCCCCCCCGTGTAGTGACAGGCATGTCTTACCCCCTCCCCCAATGTGACCAGCATTTCTCTTACTGGCAAGCCTGGATACTGACAGAAGTGGAAGTGCCTTGAACATCTGTGCATGCTCAAGGCCTGCCAGCTCTCAGAACTGGCAGGACCTCGAGCATGCACAGATGCTCAAGGTCCCAGATTGGCCTTGCTTGCAGTTACTTCCATGTTGATGTAATCGTCCAGGCTTGCTGCTAAGAGAAATACTGGTCACTTCGGGGGGGGGGGGGGGGGAATGAGGACATGCCAGTAACTACAGGGAAAGGGGAGGGAAGACAGAAGTATCTGTTGCTTTAGGAGGAGGAGGAAGAACAGGGAAAAGGGAGACAAATGCCAAGTCACTTTGTGAGAAAGAGGGACAGGGAAATGGGAGAGAAATGCTGGTCACAATGAAAGGAATACTTGAATATAAGCCCTTGGCTTATATTTGTATGGACTTATATTCGAGTATATATGGTACTTCCACAGGAAAAACAGAAAAGCCTGACTGCTACAGATCCTAGACAGAAACTAAACACTGTCAGAATACCTCACTTCTGTCACTCCTGCAGACGTAGGACTGAACTCCACAGCCCTCCTGCAGACTACAGCAGAACCTCAAATACAGAATAAGCAAGCACAAATTAGAAATAGAAATCTGTGAAATCTGAGTGGAGGAGTAGCCTAGTGGTTAGTGCTCCTTGTGACTCTGGGCAAGTCACTTAATCCTCCATTGCCCTAGGTACAAATAAGTACCTGTATATTCTATGTAAACCACTTTGAGTGTAGTTGCAAAAAATACCAAAAGGCGGTATATCAAGTCCTATTCCCTTTCACCCAGAATGCAATGCAACACTGGAGAAACCAATGTATTTCCTTCTGCACCATGTAAAATATAATATCAGCGTTGTAAATTTCCGCCTCTGCATTCAACTTTTTTAATGTCATCTTCATAGAAGTTCTTTTCCAGGATCTCGTTTTCTCCTGTCTTCCTTTCCTCTCTGATACTGACTGTTCTCCTTACTTATTTTTCTTTCTCACTTTTAGACCTCTCTACCAAGCAGCTAGACTTTTATCCCTCATTCTCTTCTTTTCTCAACCCCTTGTCTTCAGTTTCCTTTTCTTCACATCTCACCTATCTGTGAGCTTTCCATCTTCCATTCTCACATCTCCCCAGCCCTCATTTTTCCCTCCAAGTCTCATTCTCTCACCAACCCTAGCTCATTATCTATCATTCAAACATCCCCCTCCCCCGGCAACCTCGCTCCCTTTTCTTTGTCTCTTACCTGCTAACCAGTTTCCTCATTCTCTTCTCAGATCTGTCCCTTTCATCTGTTCCTTTCTGGTGCCTTTCAACCCTTTTTCACCTTCTCCAGTTTCTTCACACCTTCCCTTTTCTCATCCTCTTCCTCCATCTGGTTTTTCCTCTTCTCATTCCATATCTTTTTCCCTTCTTACTCCCTCTTCCCCCATTCTGATCCCTTCTTACCATTTCTTCTCTCTTTCCATCCATTCTCGCTCCTTCCCTCCAGTCCACTCCATGCTCTGTCTTCTCCCTCTCTACCTGCACTCTGAGCCCCTTCACTCTCTGACTTCTCCCATTGTCCATCCCCACTCTCTGCATCAGGCCTTAGATCCATGTCCAAGCCCCAACCACATTCTCTCACCTGCTTCCCTATCAGTTTCAGACCCCCTTTTCCAGGCTCAGCACCAGAAACCCTTCTACACCCCATCCTTTAACATATGCCCTTTCTCCCATCCCCGGGTCCTGTGTTAGCTTCAAACTCTCTCTCGTCCCAGCCCTAGCATTAGACTGTTTTCCTATCCCTAGTATGAGCCCCCTTCTGCCACTCCACTGTCTGCCAACATTATTCCCCTTCTTCCACCCCATCATCTATGAATATCGGTCCCCTTCTCCCATCCCCAGCCCCTGTGGCAGTCTCAAGCCCTTACATCTCTGGGTCCAGCTTTCTTCCTCTGTAACGCTAACCTTTTTGACCATTGTACACCTTTACTGAGATCTTTACATTGGCTCCCAGTCCGTCAACTAATTTCAGCTTAAGGTTTTGTGTTTAGCCTTTAAGGCCCTTCTCTCTGGTATTCCATCTTGCTTAGCAAATTTAATTATTCCCTATTCCCCTTCTAGGCACTCTGCTCCTTAGATGCACACTGTTTAGTTCTTCCTTCTCCATGAAATGCATGTTATGAATCTAGGAGACACTCCGCTGTTTTCTTTTTGCCTCCCTACCTGTGGAATTCATTCCTCTGTGATATTCGTTGCCCCTTTAAGAAAGCTTTGAAAATGTATTTGTTTGAGCAGGCCTTTTGTTTTAGTTGATTTTTGAGTTCACTGGGCGTGTTGACCTGTGATCGAGTTACAGCACCTCTTGTTAGAATAACCTTTGCTGCTGTTTCTATTTTCTTATTCTTAGTATGATTGATCTGTGTGATTCTTTTCTTTAGATTAGGGTGTTCTTTTCTGACTTTATTTTAGTTTGTACACCTTGTTGGAAGGGTGGTTTAGCAAGTTTTTAAATAAACAATCTTTCCTTTCTCGCAAGCCCTGCCTCTCCCACTTCTACCTTCTAATTTGTCGTTACCACTAAAGGTCTCCAGAAGCAGCAGGATTTCACACCCACTGCTTGCACCCTGCTCTGGAACATTCCTTTTTCATGCATTCCACCCATGCAAAAGCAAGGCGTGTCAGAGGGGACGGAATGCCTCAGGGGAAAGCTCCGGGGCCGGTTGCAGGCAATGGTGGTAAACCACTGCTGCTGCTACCAGCAACCTCTAGCAGTACAATATAATTGAAGGTATGTCGTGGAGGGGGGGGGGGGGGGTTCAGAGAAGGAGAAAAATGCTCGATCATTGGCAGGAGAGTGGAAGAGAAATACTGGATCGGGGGTGGGGGGCTTGTAGACCTTAGTCAAGCAGCAGGCAGGGGATGTCTGGGCTTTCTGCTGGGCTTGCTCGAAGGTAGTTATGCACCTGGTGCTAGTATTCTGTACATTAACCCATGCAAAGGGGCATGTAAAGGCAGGTGCTCAATTAGTTACCCTTTCTGAGGTCTGAGATTATACCTTTTAAGAAGAGGGCTCTGACTGAGACTGGACCACAACAAATGGGAGGTTGGCAAGAAGAAAACTACTGCTGATGAAAAGTCATTTGATGTGCCACATTTGCAAATACTTAGGAGGGTCCTGCATGCATGTAGGAGACGGTTTTAATGTTAAGAGATAAGTGTGGTGTAAAACAAACACAGAATATCATCCTGCTAAAACAATCCCTACAGTAAAGCATGCCGGAGCAAGCATGATGTTGTGGGGATGGAACAGCAAGTATCAGGGAAGTTTCTGAAGATTGAAGAAATATGGATAGTGAAAAGTTGAGGTAGATCCTGGAAGAAAACCTGGGATTGGGGAAAAGATTCACCTTTCAGTAGGATAATGCTCCTAAGCATAACGCAATAATGGAGTTACTCATCAAAAAGACAGTAGGAGGTGTATTTTCAAAGCACTTAGCCTTACAAAGTTCCATAGGTTACTATGGAACTTTGTAAGGCTAAGTGTTTTGAAAATGAGCCCCTAAGTGTCCTAAGGTGGCTCAGTTAAGGACAGTATTGGGTAGTAATGATGTTACAGTAACATTGCTACAGTAATTTCTTACAAATTTTGGCAACTTAATCAAGTTTTAACAAAATCTGTAATGAAACAAAATTTATTAAAATTAATTTTCTACTATAACAGTAATGTGATTGTGTCTCATTTGTTAAACTTTCCCCTCTACTGAGCTCAAATCTTGTGCTGCTTTTTGGACAGATTCTTCTTGCTCAGTGGATGGTGCACATATGCTTGTTCTGCTCTTGGCAAGCCCTTGGCCAACTGTGGGACTGCTCATCCATTCCACGGGGGTTTTAAACTCTGATGATTTACCTTCGTGTATCTGTCAGTGAATTTCTCATCGGCTTGAGACTGGTGCCTTTAGCTTTGTCATCAAGTTCTCATTTTCCTTTTCCAATTTAGCCAACTTGTGCTTCTTAAACAGGATCACTGAAGTTTGGGGGATTTCTCCCTCTTTGTGGGTAAAAGAGCTCATGCATCCTGCATAGAGACAAGATCAGCTGTTTCCATGGTGGTGGTGGTCTAGTTTGAAGCTGCTACAGTGGTCAAATCCCTTCTTGTTTTATCCCTCAGTATTAGCAGGACACAAATGGTCTCTTGAATTCCACTAAGACCAAGACATGCTGGCTCACTAGCAGATCTTCTCACCCAACAGTTTTACCTCTAATCCAAGGTTCAGCAATTATTCATGTAAAATCCTATAACTATCTTGCATTTAGGTCCTTTTTCCATTCTTTGAAGGACAATATTTTGGCTTTAATAGCCTCTTTTACTTCACCATTTAACCATGCTGGATGTCGCTTTCTTTCCACCTTTGCAGATATGTGGAATGCATCTGCTCTGTGCTTCCAAGATGGTATTTTTGAATAACATCCATTCTTGGCTTAGGGCCCTGTTTACTAAGCCTGTGGGTGCCTACACAGCGCACGATAATTTTGTGCACACGCTAAAAATGCTAGTGAACTTTAGTAAACAAGGTCCTTAGTGTCCTAACCTTAGCAGCGTATCCTTTTAGCTGCTTTTCAACCATTTTCCTCATTTTTTTACTATAATTGCCTTTTCGAAAATTAAATGCAGCTACAGTAGATTTCCTTTGCGGGTTCATCCCAGATAGCTCAAACTTGATCATGTTATCATCACTGTTTCCCAGGGGACCCAACATCGCCACCTCTCGCACTATACTCTGCATGCTACCATGGACCAGATCCAAAATGGCTCCCCCTCTTGTTGGTTCCTGGACCAGTTGCTCCAAGAAGCAGTTCATTACATCTAGAAATTTTATCTCCCTAACAATCTCTGTTGTAACATTTATTCAGTCAATATTGGGGTAATTGAAATCACACTTTATTATAGTGTTGTCCAATTTACCAACTTAACTAATCTCATTTCTTCATTTGTCTTTGTTCTGTCCTGGCGGACGGTAGTACATCCCTACAAGAATATTCCTTCCCTTCAAACATGGTATTTCTATCCATAATGATTCTGCTCTTCTATCTGTTTTATGTGGAATGCTTATTTTATTTGACTCAATTCCCTCTTTAACATATAGCGCAACCCGCCCCTCCAGTTTGATCCTCTCATCATTGCAATACAATTTATACCCTGTTAACACAGTGTCCCATTGATTGCTCACTTTCCACCAAGTCTCTGAGATGCATATTATATCAACCTTATCATTTAGTGCTATATACTCTAACTCTCCCATCTTATTTTTTTTAGTCTTCTAGATTTGTATACAGGTACTTCAAGTTGTGTTTTTTCCTTGTATATACAAGCTGCTTAGAAGTTGAAGAGGATAATGTGCATTCTTTATCCTATTCTCTCATTAAAACACACCTGGCTTACTTTCAGCATTGTTGAAACCTCTCTACTGGGATTCCCTTAATGTTCTATTTCAATAGTATCCTTCAAGGATACTCCACACCGAACCATGCGCTCCTGTGCAACTGTCTGCACCCCCCACCCATTCTAGTCTGCTAGAGGCCATCTGTTAATACTGTTCTACAAAGGTCAAGTTTTAAAACTGGGGGGGGGGTGGGGGGAGAGTATGGAGTCTAGTTGATAGTTTGTTTCAGTGTTGTTTTTTTAAATTCTGCATATCAATAAACCTACAATTCCTCCTTTAAACTCCAATCTTTAAGTTCCCAAAGCACAGAGCAAATTTAATGTTCACTTAACCAGAGAAGTGTCCTCTTCACTCAGAACTTCTCAGAAAGAAAGAAAGTTAAGTGGGACCTTTCCTCTCAATATAGTTTTGAATCTAGGGGGACTGCATCAAACACCCTTTCAAGCTAGTAATCAGATTGCCCTTAATAACATTTGCAAATATTCTGCTTCCTTACAACTTAATTAACACTGTAATTACAGCACTGCTACCTTTCCCGCTGCCCCCCCCTTGCATGAAAAGATTTGCATATAATGGAGGCAGTGTATGCAAATCCAGTTCAAGCCTTCATTGTGGTTATCCTGAAAACCTAACTGGCAAGGGGTACTCCAGGACTGGACTTGGTTGAAACACTTCCCTAAACAACTCAAAGTTGTTATTGTTACAAAGGCATATGCAATTAAAATTTTTGGTTTCCTACTCTTAATTATGTTTACTGTTTTGATAATAATATTCTTTCATGTTGAAAATGTAGAATAGGGTTCATAGTGAAACCAACTCCTACTGTAATGCATTTAGAATTTTATTTTTCAGACTGGAGAATGTGAAAATGTACAAGGATGTGCACATTTTTGCAAGCTATTGCTTGTTATTTTTATTGTGTCATAATAATTGTGGGCTCTGAATTGAACTTTGCCTAAGTTAAACTTTGTCCATTGATTAGGAAGAGATTTTGGCAACCAAAAAACTGTTTTTATAAAATGGCAATCTTTAGAGAAACACCTGATGAGAACTGTGATTACAAACTCATGTTGGATTTCAATTTTACTTATATATTTTAGGCTGTCTGCTCTGATTCATCTGTCTACACAATGGGTGCAGAATCTTCAGATTCAAATTCCAGATCCTCAGGCAGAATTACCTTTGGTTACTACCACATCATTTTGCCGCCATCTCAAGTTTGTTAAATGATTCTTTCTCTTTTGAAGCTACAGCACAATGAATGCTGGCTTATGGAGTCAAGAAAAAAACACTTCAGCCTATTGGGATGAGCGTATTTTTTACTTGCTTACACAAGAATGCAGTGTCATAGACAAACAAACTCAAAAGCTGGTGAAAGTGCCGAAAGGCAGCATAGGACAATATTTCCAAGACCGTTCTTCTATGGGACATGCTAGGAGTATCTCATCTTCTAAAGGCAAGAAAATTCAGATTGGACTGAAGCTTTTGGACCAACCGCATGCTCTCTTGTTAGTGGATGAGAAGGATATTATAGAGATTAGTGAGAAACTAGCGGAGTTGCTTCTGGCCATTACTAATTGTGAAGAAAGATACAGTCTGTTTAAAAATAAAGGACGATTAAGTAAAGGACTTCAGATAGAAGTAGGTTCCCCGGTCAGAGTGCTGCTGAGGTCTGGAGATGAGCAGTTTCCTGGAGTTGTGCGTTACAAAGGACCTTTATTACAAGAAAGATCTCTGTCTGGGATGTGGTTTGGTGTGGAGTTGCTGGTAAGAATATATATATTTTTTATTCTTTGCCCTCGTTTTGAAATATTCTGTATCTGCCAAAGGCCATTACATTTGCATTAATGAAATCCATGGATCTATGTATACAAATAGTTAAATTTAACACAAGTTTGAAACTAGCTTCAAACTGTTTTACATTCATGCGTCTTTCAAAAATGTGATTAAAAACAATCAGGTCAATGTTTAATTGCTATGCTTTGTGCGTTTAAAATGCAGGTTTTGGCATTTTAAATTCTCCATGTTCATGTATTTTCAGTACTGCTATCTGCAGAAGGTGGCGATGCTGAATATAGGCATTCAGTGGTGACTGGCACTAGATGTATGGATAGTGGCGATATTCAGTTGCTGTTTGGATAGCTAAGAGGTTTAAGTTAGGCAGCTTTTTTTTTTGAAGTCCTAACTTTATCTGGATAGTGGCTGAATAACGCCAACTACTCATAGGGTTAGGCAGAACACCCATTTGCTGTCTATCTGGATAATGCCGAGGCAGTCTGTAAGAATTTTCTGCAGCACTATCCATGTAGAGCTGTTGAAGATTCATGGATAGGACCCAGCTGGGGCATTTATCTGGATAAGTAATTTTAATACTGGGCCAAACATCTATTGAATTTTACTTTTAAAATCTTTCCCCATGTGTGCATTCATGCAGTGGTGGTGGTGGCGGCTGAGACATGCCTGTACCTGGATCAGGGGGTATTTGTGATGTGTCCAATGCATTGATTTTTTTTTTTTTTTTTGCCCCATCTCTTTCTCCTCCCATTGGACAAATACTTTGATCGTACAAGTCTCTTTCCATGACCAAGAACAGAAAGGGAAAAGAGACTGAACCTTTCAGCACTGCATTTAGGGCCCCTTTTACTAAGCCGTGTAGGCGCCTATGTGCGCCAAACATGCACCAAATTAGAGTTACCACCTGGTAACCGCATGGCCCTTGCGGTAATTTCAATTTTGGCGTGTGTCCGCAAAATATTTTTTATTTTCTGCCGCACGCCAAGTGGCCTCTGACTTGCATAGGTCATTACCGCCCAGATTCTTTACTGCTAGGTCTATGGCTGGCGGTAAGGTCTCAGACCCAAAATGAATGCGTGGCAATTTTGATCTTGCCACGTCCATTTTTGTCTAAAGAAAACAAGAGGCCTTTTTTACATTTGGTCTAACAAATGGATTGGCGCACACCCAAAACCCATGCCTACACTACCGGAAGCCATTTTTCAGCGTGCCTTTGTAAAAGGACCTCTTAAGTAAGCAAGGGCTCCTCCTACAGAGATGACGACTACTCATTTTCCATTCTTCTTCCTTCTCCACCCCCTGGAATCCATCACAATGGAAATTTTGTTAATAGCCATTGTTTGGTATTCTGTCAAAATAATTTGCTTGCTTTCTGGGGAGCCTTTTTATTTCCTTATTTAATTGTTTATATTTTTGATTAAACCAGGAAGAAGGTCGTGGTCAGGGCTTCACTGATGGATCATATCAAGGGAAGCAGCTTTTCAGGTGTGATGAGGAATGTGGCGTATTCGTTGGCTTGGACAAACTTGAGCTGTGTGACGAAGAAGATGAGGATTTGGAGGCTGATTATGCATCTCCTCTAGACGCAACACAGGTAGAAATACCACCATTAGACATTAACTCCAGGGTGTCTTTGAAAATTGGAGAAGGCATGGAATTCGGGACAGTTATATTCTGTGATGTCTTGCCGGGGAAAGAAAGCCTTGGATACTTTGTTGGCGTGGATATGGTAAGACATTTGTCTCGCTGATATATTTTTTTGGTGCATAAGTTGCATATTGGGTATGGATAGTAGGCATGTGAATTTGGTTTGACAGGGTGCCTTAAAATTATTTAGTAAATGCTAAATCATTTTTAACACTTCTTAACCTATGAATTAACATCACATTGTTAATTTAATTCAAGAATTTATAACATGCCACTTTCAACAAATATCTTACAGTGTGAGATACAACAAAACATTCAAAGTTGATCAGCGCATGCTAAAAAGTTTTACGGCACATTTAACAATGTTTGTGTGAAACAAACTGAAAAACAAAAACTTGAAAATCAGGGGAAAAGGCCCAATGAACTGAAAATTTTTGTCCTCTACACATACCTGATGCTTGGCAATGAGGAAAAATGAGCTTCTTTTGGAGTTTGATCTGAACCTGTGCCTGAGGGAGGAGAAATTTTTCACTTCTGTTAAGAGAAGGTGAACCCTTTCTGACTGCTTCAGTTTAGAGGTCATTATCTGAGGCTGTTGAGGACAAGTATGTGCATTATGCTGGTTCATCCAGAAAATGTAAAAAAAAAAAAAATCTGAGCTGGTTACTCATCAAGGCACAATGAAAGACTTCCATCTTTGGTTTTTATAAGTAACACCCTCTGATCTGTTTGGTTACATATAGAAGGAGACCTTGGCTGTATCTGAATGGATTTAGAAATTTTGAAGAAGAGAATGTATTGAGTGCTTATAATATCTGGTACTGTTTGGGGCCCTTTTACAAAGCGGCAGTAGGGCTATAGTGTGTGTGTAGCGTGTGCCAAATCAACACTACTGCCCGGTTAGCCTGCCCACCCAGCGGTAATTTTGAAGTTGGTTCGTTCTGTTTCCCGTGTTCTACTTTTAATTTTAGCACATGGCCATTTACTGCCCCCATTGAAAAGAGCCTTTTTTCCCAACTGCAGTAAAAAATGGCCCAGTACATGTCAAAAACACATGCCCACACTACCGCAGGCCACTTTTTACTGTGGCTTAGTAAAAAGACCCCTTTATTTTTATTTTCATCTTTTCTTGTTTTATGATACTTCCTCACCTCAGATGGCAGAACCAGTGAAACAGAAACCCTCACTGGTGTGTAGCGTGGAGTAAAGTCTCCTTAAAGATTAATCCACAATGCTGCTCATTGGCCAGAGGGATGAGGGGTGCCACATCTTCTTTCCTGCTTAGGAACTTATGTATGCTGGTCCTGTAGGAGACTTAAAACTTGAGTCTTCTATACCTTGATGGACTGTGCTTTGTTTAAACTATGGAGCCAGCCTCTAACTTTGTTAACTTTACATATTTTTCTAGATGTGTCGGAGTTGTTTCTTTCTGTATGCATCTTCTCTGTAGCCTGACACCTTCACTGCTGACAATGGTAGTTTTTCTATGCATTTATTCATATGGGTGTTTTTTTTTTAATGTTGTAATTGGGACAGTGTATAAAGTAGAGCTTATTGTGTAGGAAGATTTGTAAGTGTACTTTATAATTCTGCAGGATAATCCTATTGGAAACTGGGATGGAAGATACAATGGAATACAGCTCTGTAGCTTTGCCAGTGTTGAAAGTACCCTTCTTCTCCATATCAATGATATCATCCCAGGTATGAGCCTCTTAATTATTATTTGGGTGTATTGGTGACCTGGGAGCCTATGGTTGTTCTGGGCCAGGGGCCATAACCAGAGCATCTTTTGGAACCTTTTAGTCAAGGGCTCCAAATTTGAGTGCTAGGTGTCAACCTTGAACGATGACCACAGATCCTTCCTTGCTGTCCTTCCAATGGTTCTAAAATGCTGTCTCCACACAATCCCCATCCCAAGTTGCCTTAGGAATTAAACTAGTGATCTTTTGCAGAGCACTGATTACTGTTAGTCTGAACTTGTTCATAGCTGTGTAGAAACACTTTCTCTGCGCCACACTGTGAGACTTTTCTTCCCTTTTATTGTAGATCTATTTTGTGTTAGGATGGAGTATTCCCTTAGGCTAGCTGTGTAAGCAGATATTAACACAGTTGTCTAGAAACCTTTTGTCTCTCCCCCCCCCCCCCCCCTCCCCAAGTGAACAGTTGTGCTTCTGAAATGTATGGTTTATATAGCTGGAAACAGAAGTCCTCAGTTTGTCCAAACAAATGTGGTATGGACACTAGCATTTTTGAAACCTTCCTTTGCAATGACTCATGTTCAGGTTTCATTGTTTTTTGAAGAAACCTTCTCTATGGGTGAGGGAGTAATTTGCTTTCCATACTCTTTCACACCTTAGCCTTCCTCCTGTGACTGAAAATGAAGGTGCCAATTACTGCCTACTTCAAATCAAAATGCATTTTTGAAAATAAAGCAATAAACCTATTTTTAATGGAAGCAAAAGGCCCATGGTTTAGATTCTAAAATGTGCTTTGTTCACTGGTTTCTGCCTTTTTTTTTTTAGATAAAAAGAAAAAAAATACAAATGTAAGGCATGGGTGAAACAGAGCTTTTCAGGGACAGTAATCAATCAACCTCCTAATGATGGAGCCTTTGCATTTAGTCTAAGTACAGCAGAGCTGCTTCTTTATAAATCGTTAGTTACTTACAAGCTTTATTTCAAAAAATTCTACAGAGAGCCAGCCAAATGGACTACTGAGGGCTCTGTGCATAGTTCCTGAAATTGGCTGCTGCTCCATAGGCAGACAGGAGAGTGGTAATGCAGTATTCACAGCCTCTGCCACCCCCACCCCAGTCAGGAAGAAAAGGGATGGGAAGAAGGCAGTGTTGGCCATCTATTATAGCAACATCTGCCATGTAACTTGAGCACACACATGCCATGCCCCTCATTGGACCATTGTCTCTGCAGTGGCTGGGCCACGTGGGAGGGAAATTGTGATTGCAAGTTTATGGAAAGGGAAAATTTAGATATCTATATATAAAAGCACATGGTGCTTCATCCTTTTCCCTGTTTTTATCTGACTTATGTTGCAATGAGCCATAGACAGTTCTGTAAATCCAGGAAGTAGAAGACTGCTTTCATATTTTAAACCCTAACTATCCCTGTTGATTTTAACCATGTTTTCTGTAAGAAATACATCTCCTATGGGTCTTCACTAGACTATAAGCTCCATAGAGCATGGATTCTCTGTATAGTGCTATGTATGTAAGTAGTGGGCTCCCGAGTAGTGAGAGAACAGAATTTCAGTAAATCCATTTTCTTTGAATACCTCTCTTCAGATATCTCTAAACTTTGCACAAGATAAGTTGGACCAGAACACCGGATATTTTATTGTGACTTAATTTTGTACACTGCAACAAATCGGCTAATATTGGATTTGTGGCCTGTAGGTTTGTATAAATAAAATCTGAGCTGCTCTCTGATTAGAAGCAGTGCTAGAGCCCATGAACTTGCAGTAAAGCAACCCTTACCTGCACAAGGATGTTGTTTCTTTTTTTTTTTAATTAAACTGTCGAATAGCATTCAGAATGTTTTATACCTTCAGGTTGCTTTTCAGGATGGTAGTTTGGTGAGATCTCATAATATAATGATCATAGTTAAATTCCCACTTTAATGTCATTTTGGCTTGCCTCTCTGTTTAAATTGATAAACCTCAAAGCACTGTCAGCAGCAGTATTCAGACGCCTTACTAGTGAGGAGGTTGGATTAAGATAGGAGATGGCACGATGTCAGAAAGTTGAAGACGACCCCTTCCTGTGGAGCCGCCATATTGGTGGATGCAAAACAAACTATCCGCTGCTACATCCTTGTTGCTAGCATTTATATGTAAACTCAGTTATAGAAACATTTTGTCTTATGCAGCATATGGATATACACAGAGGAACTGTCAGAATGGAATAACCATACATCGGTTAGAGTAGTAATTACTTCTCAATTGTAATCAGTGTGTCATTTCGAGGGGCTGGTTATAGGGACACTCTGGCACGTGTTGTATTGGTGCTGAGATGAGATGTTTTTACCTAGTAAAGGACCACCAAAACAGACATAATGTTATGAGAATCAGGTGCTCAACATTCACAGTTTTTTTTTATTTTTAACTACAAAGGTTTTTTTTTTAAACCTTAATTAGGTTGAATCCTGGGAGCATTAAAAAATCTTCTTTTTTTTTTTTTCTTGTGGTTTGGATCAAAGGAGAAAGGTGGTATGTGGGAACATGCTCCTTTTGTTTTGTAGAATGCAGTGGTCTATTATAAAAATGTGCTTGATGGTTTTTGTTATTACTATTTAAAAGACGGGTATTGTATAATGAGGAAAGAGCTACCTTCATGCAGGGCCACACAACTAACAGAATGTAGCTGCATGTCGTGTCTATTACATATAAAATCAAGTTAAAAAAGTCAAATGAGGTTTCCTAGAACACATCTGTGCACTTCTGGACAAAAACAACAGGAGGGCAAGAAATGTAGTAAAATGCAGTTGTGTGTAATACATTGAATTATACCCTAATCAACATATTAAAACATTCTGGACAGGGCTATAATTTTATACACTGCACACAACTGCTTATCTACTTCTGGTTTCTCAGCTCAGCCTGCAAAGAAAAGATGCAAAGTTATCACTGACTCATAACAGGGCTGTGTGGGATCTAATGGGTTGTTAGGCTAACCTATTTATATAATATCAGTTCACAATTTGGCACAAAATATTTTTATTATTTGGACTTATAAAACCATTTCTTCCTGAAACATGCTCAAAACAGAATAATCTATTTGTGTATTTAAAATGTAAACATTTACAACTGAGATGAAGTGAAAATGTAATTCCATGGGCTCCATTTAAAGGAGTTTATTTTACTTCCATTTAATTTCAATATATTCCATCTTTATAACATCAGGCTTCCCAAGGCAGATTACAGCAGTTAAGATGAACCCATCAGGAAACAAGATATCCTCACTGAAATTTGTCCATGTATTATACTGTACTGTATAGAACAGTGTAGAAAAATGAGCACAAAATACAGAGTTTACTACTGCTGTTTCTCCGAGGACAAGCAGGCTGCTTGTTCTCACTGATGGGTGACGTCCACGGCAGCCCCTCCAATCGGAAACTTCACTAGCAAAGTCCTTTGCTAGCCCTCGCGCGCCCGCGCGCACCGCGCATGCGCGGCCGTCTTCCCGCCCGAAACCGGCTCGAGCCGGCCAGTCTTCTTTTGTCCGCACTCGGTACGGTCGTGTTTTCGCCGTGTCGAGCCCCGGAAAGTCGACCTCGCGCGTCCAATTTGTTTTGAACGTGTTTTTTTTCCTTCGGGAAAGCTTTGTCCTAGTCGGGAAGTGCTCCGGAAACCCCCCGCCGGGTTTCGTGTAAATCCTCCCCGTACTTCCAGCTTTTTTGCCCCGGTAAGTTTTCTTTCGTCGTCGGGGTAGGCCTCTTTTCGGCCTCGGTCAAGATTTTTTTCTCCCTCTAAATTTGGTGCTTCAAATTTCGCCATTTCGGCTTTTGATTTCGCCGGCGTGATTTTTCCGCCCATGACATCGAAGCCTTCCAGCGGCTTCAAGAAGTGCACCCAGTGCGCCCGGGTTATCTCGCTCACTGATCGACACTCGTCGTGTCTTCAGTGTCTGGGGGCCGAGCACCGCCCTCAGAACTGCAGTCTGTGTTCCCTGCTTCAAAGGCGGACTCAGGTAGCGAGACTAGCCCAGTGGAACGTGTTGTTCTCGGGCTCTTCGTCGGCATCGGCACCGGGATCTTCGAGTGCATCGACGTCGTCAGCGTCCAGACCATCTTCCTCGGCCGCCCCTGCATCGAGTGCATCGAGGCATCGGGCCTCTGCATCGGCGCCGAGACATCGGATAGCTGCATCGACGTCGGTGGTACCAGGACCTCGTCTGCTGATGTCGTCGGACGGTGGTGCATCGGGTGGAGTGCAGGTGAGGGCTGTCCATTCCCCTGCTGGTGGCGGTGAGCCCTCGGGTGGGTCTCCGCCTACCCTGAGGGCTCCTGCGGTACAGCCCCCCCGAGATCGACCTCCTTCAGTCTCGGCCCCGAGGAAGCGACGGATGGATTCGACGTCCTCCTCGTCGGTGCCGGGGAGCTCCGGTGACATGCTTCGGAAGAAATCGAAGAAGCATCGACACCGGTCTCCTCCCCGTGTCGGCACCGAGAGCTCTGGGTCGCCGAGGGATTCGGCACCCAGCAGGCATCGGCACCGAGAGGACCGCTCACCCTCTGTTCAGGAGGTGTCGATGCGCTCCGCTCTGGACAGCCCGGAACAGCCTCCACGCCCGGAACAGGTACTGACGTCGACGCCTGCATCGACCTCTCAGCCTTTCTCTGCAGCCGCTCTAAACGAGAGCCTCCGGGCCGTTCTCCCAGAGATTCTGGGAGAGCTGTTGCGCCCTACCCCTCCGGTACCGGCGGTGCTTGCGCCACCGGTACCGTCGAGCGTGGCGCCGGCTGGCCCATCGCCCAGGTTGAGGTCCCCGACGTCGGTACCGCGTGCGGTACCGACCGCGGCCACCTCCCAGGAAGGCTCCCCGACTACGTCGGCGGAGGGAGCTTCGCCGATGCGGGCGAGGGAGTCTACCTCTCGACGCCCCCATCGTGGACGGGGTTCCACGGAGTCGAGCAGGGCGAGGTTGCAGACACAGGTCCGTGAACTTGTGTCTGACACCGAGGGTGAGGCCTCGTGGGAGGAAGAGGAAGATCCCAGATATTTCTCTGACGAGGAGTCTGAGGGTCTTCCGTCTGATCCCACTCCCTCTCCTGAGAGACAGCTTTCTCCTCCCGAGAGTCTGTCTTTTGCCTCCTTTGTCCGGGAGATGTCTACGGCCATCCCCTTCCCGGTGGTTGTGGAGGACGAGCCCAGGGCTGAAATGTTTGAGCTCCTGGACTATCCTTCTCCACCTAAGGAAGCGTCCACTGTTCCCTTGCACCATGTCCTGAAGAAGACATTGCTTGCGAACTGGACCAAGCCATTAACTAATCCCCACATTCCCAAGAAGATCGAGTCCCAGTACCGGATCCATGGGGACCCAGAGCTGATGCGCACTCAGTTGCCTCATGACTCTGGAGTTGTGGATTTGGCCCTAAAGAAGGCTAAGAGTTCTAGGGAACATGCTTCGGCGCCCCCGGGCAAGGACGCTAGAACCTTAGACTCCTTTGGGAGGAAGGCCTACCATTCCTCTATGCTCGTGTCCAAGATCCAGTCTTACCAGCTCTACACGAGCATACACATGCGGAATAATGTGCGGCAGTTGGCGGGCTTGGTTGATGCTCTTCCCCCTGAGCAAGCCAAGCCTTTTCAGGAGGTGGTCAGGCAGCTGAAGGCGTGCAGAAAATTCCTGGCCAGAGGAGTTTATGACACTTTTGATGTTGCGTCCAGGGCCGCTGCTCAAGGTGTGGTGATGCGCAGGCTCTCATGGCTGCGTGCCGCCGACCTGGAGAATAGAATCCAGCAGCGGATTACGGACTTGCCTTGCCGGGCGGATAACATTTTTGGCGAAAAAGTCGAGCAGGTGGTAGAGTCTCTCCACCAGCGGGACACCGCATTCGACAAGTTCGCCCGCCGGCAGCCTTCAGCTTCTACCTCTACAGGTAGACGATTTTTCGGGGGAAGGAAGACTGTTCCCTATACTTCTGGCAAGCGTAGGTACAATCCTCCTTCCCGACAGCCTGCGGCCCAGGCTAAGCCCCAGCGCGCTCGCTCTCGTCAGCAGCGTGCGAATCAGCAAGGCCCCGCGGCTCCCCAGCAAAAGCAAGGGGCGAGCTTTTGACTGGCTCCAGCAGAGCATAGCCGACATCCAAGTGTCAGTGCCGGGCGACCTGCCTGTCGGAGGGAGGTTGAAAGCTTTTCACCAAAGGTGGCCTCTTATAACCTCCGATCAGTGGGTTCTCCAAATAGTCCGGCAAGGATACACCCTCAATTTGGCCTCTCAACCTCCAAATTGTCCACCGGGAGCTCAGTCCTACAGCTTCCAGCACAAGCAGGTACTTGCAGAGGAACTCTCCGCCCTTCTCAGCGCCAATGCGGTCGAGCCCGTGCCATCCGGGCAAGAAGGGCTGGGGTTCTATTCCAGGTACTTCCTTGTGGAAAAGAAAACAGGGGGGATGCGTCCCATCCTAGACCTAAGGGCCCTGAACAAATATCTCGTAAAAGAAAAGTTCAGGATGCTTTCCCTGGGCACCCTTCTCCCCATGATTCAGCAAAACGATTGGCTATGCTCTCTGGACTTGAAGGATGCCTACACACACATCCCGATACTGCCAGCTCACAGACAGTATCTGCGATTTCAGCTGGGCGCACGCCACTTCCAGTACTGTGTGCTACCCTTTGGGCTCGCCTCTGCGCCCAGGGTGTTCACAAAGTGCCTAGCTGTGGTAGCAGCGGCGCTTCGCAGGCTGGGGGTGCACGTGTTCCCATATCTCGACGATTGGCTGGTGAAGAACACATCCGAGGCAGGAGCCCTGCAGTCCATGCAGATGACTATTCGCCTCCTGGAGCTACTGGGGTTTGTGATAAATTACCCAAAGTCCCATCTTCTCCCAGTGCAGAAACTCGAATTCATCGGAGCCCTGCTGGATTCTCGGACGGCTCGCGCCTATCTCCCAGAGGCGAGGGCCAACAACTTGTTGTCCCTCGTCTCGCGGGTGCGAGCGTCCCAGCAGATCACAGCTCGGCAGATGTTGAGATTGCTGGGCCACATGGCTTCCACAGTTCATGTGACTCCCATGGCCCGCCTTCACATGAGATCTGCTCAATGGACCCTAGCCTCCCAGTGGTATCAGGCCGCCGGGGGTCTAGAGGACGTGATCCACCTGTCCACGAGTTTTCTCGAATCCCTGTATTGGTGGACGATTTGCTCCAATTTGACTCTGGGACGTCCCTTCCAAATTCCTCAGCCTCAAAAAGTGCTGACCACGGATGCGTCTCTCCTGGGATGGGGAGCTCATGTCGATGGGCTTCACACCCAAGGAAGGTGGTCCCTCCAAGAAAGCGATCTACAGATCAATCTTCTGGAGTTGCGAGCGATCTGGAACGCTCTGAAGGCTTTCAGAGATCGGCTGTCCCACCAAATTATCCAAATTCAGACAGACAATCAGGTTGCCATGTACTATGTCAACAAGCAGGGGGGCACCGGATCTCGCCCCCTGTGTCAGGAAGCCGTCAGCATGTGGCTCTGGGCTCGCCGTCAAGGCATGGTGCTCCAAGCCACATATCTGGCAGGCGTAAACAACAGTCTGGCCGACAGGTTGAGCAGGATTATGCAACCTCACGAGTGGTCGCTCAATTCCCGTGTGGTGCGACAGATCTTCCAGGCGTGGGGCACCCCCCTGGTGGATCTCTTCGCATCTCAAGTGAACCACAAGGTCCCTCAGTTCTGTTCCAGGCTTCAGGCCCACGGCAGACTGGCGTCGGATGCCTTCCTCCTGGATTGGGGGGAAGGTCTGCTGTATGCTTATCCTCCCATTCCTCTGGTGGGGAAGACTTTGTTGAAACTCAAGCAAGACCGAGGCACCATGATTCTGATTGCTCCCTTTTGGCCGCGTCAGATCTGGTTCCCTCTTCTTCTGGAGTTATCCTCCGAAGAACCGTGGAGATTGGAGTGTTTTCCGACCCTCATCACGCAGGACGAAGGGGCTCTGCTGCATCCCAACCTCCAGTCCCTGGCTCTCACGGCCTGGATGTTGAGGGCGTAGACTTTGCCTCTTTGGGTCTGCCAGAGGGTGTCTCCCGCATCTTGCTTGCTTCCAGGAAAGACTCCACTAAGAGAAGTTACTTCTTTCATTGGAGGAGGTTTGCCGTCTGGTGTGACAGCAAGGCCCTAGATCCCCAGACCCTGCTTGAATACCTTCTCCACTTGTCTGAGTCTGGTCTGAAGACCAACTCCGTAAGGGTTCACCTTAGTGCAATCAGTGCATACCATTACCAAGTGGAAGGTAAGCCGATCTCAGGACAGCCTTTAGTTGTTCGCTTCATGAGAGGTTTGCTTTTGTCAAAGCCCCCTGTCAAGCCTCCTACAGTGTCATGGGATCTCAATGTCGTTCTCACCCAGCTGATGAAACCTCCTTTCGAGCCACTGAATTCCTGCCATCCGAAGTACTTGACCTGGAAGGTCATTTTCTTGGTGGCAGTTACCTCGGCTCGTAGAGTCAGTGAGCTTCAGGCCCTGGTAGCCCAGGCCCCTTACACCAAATTTCATCACAACAGAGTAGTCCTCCGCACTCACCCTAAGTTTCTGCCAAAGGTTGTGTCGGAGTTCCATCTGAACCAGTCAATTGTCTTGCCAACATTCTTTCCCCGTCCTCATTCCTGCCCTGCTGAACGTCAGCTGCACACATTGGACTGCAAGAGAGCATTGGCCTTCTATCTGGAGCGGACACAGCCCCACAGACAGTCCGCCCAATTGTTTGTTTCTTTTGATCCCAACAAGAGGGGAGTGGCTGTAGGGAAACGCACCATATCCAATTGGCTAGCAGATTGCATTTCCTTCACTTACGCCCAGGCTGGGCTGGCTCTTGAGGGTCATGTCACGGCTCATAATGTTAGAGCCATGGCAGCGTCGGTAGCCCACTTGAAGTCAGCCACCATGGAGGAAATTTGCAAAGCTGCGACGTGGTCATCTGTCCACACATTCACATCTCATTACTGCCTGCAGCAGGATACCCGACGTGACAGTCGGTTCGGGCAGTCAGTTCTTCAGAACCTGTTTGGGCTTTAGGATCCAACTCCACCCCCCGAGGGCCCTGTTTGTTCTGTTCCAGGCTACACTCTCAGTTAGTTGGTAAATTTTTTAGGTCAATCTCAGTTATGTCCTCGCCGTTGCGAGGCCCAATTGACCAATGTTGTTGTTTTGAGTGAGCCTGGGGGCTAGGGATACCCCATCAGTGAGAACAAGCAGCCTGCTTGTCCTCGGAGAAAGCGAATGCTACATACCTGTAGAAGGTATTCTCCGAGGACAGCAGGCTGATTGTTCTCACAAACCCGCCCGCCTCCCCTTTGGAGTTGTGTCTTCCCTTGAAGTGTATTGTCTTGCTACATACTGGACTGGCCGGCTCGAGCCGGTTTCGGGCGGGAAGACGGCCGCGCATGCGCGGTGCGCGCGGGCGCGCGAGGGCTAGCAAAGGACTTTGCTAGTGAAGTTTCCGATTGGAGGGGCTGCCGTGGACGTCACCCATCAGTGAGAACAATCAGCCTGCTGTCCTCGGAGAATACCTTCTACAGGTATGTAGCATTCGCTTTCTACTAGCTACAATAATTTTTATGCTGTTTTAGTGATTTTCAATTTCATTTCATGATACAAATGTAAATATGAGAAGCTTTCAAATAAAAAATCTGTCAAAATCCACACCTAGGCAGTCATAAGCATTTGCTATTGTTTTTATATAGAAATATTTTTATTGTCCGCATAAGCAAAAATAAAGGCACATAGTGCAGCACTGAAAACCACAATGAGCACTGACAACAACATTTTGAATATAACCCTCCCCCCTTCACAGATCTTTCAAACTCCTCCCCCCACCGATCCCTTCCTATCATAAAGAATGCAAAACCAAGGAGGTTTAATAAAACAATAGAAACCGCACAAGTTTGCTGCTGTTTTCATGTCTGTGAATGTTTTGCGTCCCTCAATATGGAGGAAAGCTCCACCTACTGGTTTCAGCCCACAGAATGGACCAGGTAGGCTCATGCCATCTCCTGTCATTAAACTTTCTCGCTTATTAGCCTGTTGCTTTCTATCAGATTACTTTGAGTGATGTCACAGTTCTGGCAAGCATGTGACTCTGATGTCACAAGCAGTAGATTGTGGATTCCTTGAATGAATTATGCAGGAATGTCGACTTGGCAGCCAAGAAGAGCACTTCTCATTTAGACATCTCTCTGTCTAGCAGTATTTGAATTGCAGTGACCCCTTCACATAAATATCTCAGTATTTTTGAGCGTGCTGTTGGCTTCTCAAAAAAAGGTAGTTAAAATAGCTTTTCAAGGGAATAGCTCATCTTCTGTTATGCTTTTTTTATGTCTGATATCTGGTAAGACTAGAAAGCCTAACTAGAGCTTTTACAGGAAAACGTAGGGGCCCTTCTATTGAAGTGTGTTACGTTTTGGGCTTGATATGCTGTAATGCAGAATTTTAACATGTGGCAAGTAAGCAATAGGTAATAACTCTGCGTCAAGAAAGGGCATTCCAATTTTTTATTGCATGTCGTATGTTAACATTTAGGTTAACGCGTGTTACCTGTGACCAGTTAACACTGAAGCACCCCCCCAAATCTATATATTGCGCCTTAATTTCTACGCGGAAAGGAAAGTGTTTTCTACAATACTGTGTGTAACTTAATTGGTTAAGTAGCTAATCAGTGCTGTTAATTGGATGTTAAGCAATTAGCACTAATTGGCATTAAGATGTACGCTCACAACTCGCTAATTATAATCTGTGATGTGCCTAAATTCTAAGTTGCATATTTGAAAAGGGGGTGGGTGTGGGCGTTTCTAAAATCTATGTGCATTATTATAAATTACACCCACTCTGTGCCTAATTTAGGTGTGGAGATTTTTGCCACGTAAAACATGGCCTAAATGGACGCAACTAAATTTGGTTGCATAGGGAGGCACTCGGCGTATTCTATATACCATGTGGAAATTTAAGCCTATTGTATAAAATTTAAGCATACGTTAGAGAATATGCCTAGGTGTATTTTCTTACCATGCAAATTTTTCAGGTGCCATACATAGAATCTGGCACTTAGTGCCCCCTATTTAGGAGACTGTAATTGGTGCCTTGTTAATTCTGCGTTAGCGCAGTAAATGTAACGTGCTAGCTGGCTAATGCTTCCACACCTGCTTTGCACCTTTGCCATGCCCACAGACAGAAAAATTCAATAATATACGGTTTAATGAGCAGAAACAAGCAAACTATTGGAAATCCCCTTAATTCGGTTGTGCTGTAGCCTGAAAGGGTCCGTGGTCTCGTACTTTTTCATGTGAATGTTTTCCTTTTTCTTTTTTTCTGGTTTGGGTTGAAGGCTTACTGAATTAAATGAATACTTCTACAAAATATGTTAACTTTTTGGTATAATTTTGAAACAGTTTAGAGCCAATTGCTTACCCACTTTTTCTTATATTCTATTTTTGTTTTGATTTTTTTTTTAAACACGTCAATATTCATACTGTCCACTTGTGTGCAAAGTTCACAAATAATTTTTACCTATGGACTTCATGTACATTTTCAGCATAAAATACAGATGCTCTTTTGAAATTTTCCAAGAAAAAAGTATGGGCATGCAGCTCCTTGTCCTGTGGATACTTTTTTTTTTAAATTGAAAAAATGCATGCACTTCTGAAAATAGAAAAGTACATATTTGTCGCCATCCAGACCCCACCCTCTAGGAACAGGTAAAATATTGTTAAAAAGTATTTGCATAATTGTAGCTTGTCTATGCATCTTATTGGGCAATTTTTCACAAAATGCTTTTCAGTGCACAAAGTACTGTTATCTCCAAGGATAAGCAGGATGAAGAATATTCTTACTGATGGGTGATGTCACTGATGGAGACCAGCACAGAGACGCTCCCCAGTGTTCTCTTCTAGAAGTGCTTGGAAGTGCCTCATCGCACATACGCACATCTTCCTGCCATCGTTGTCAGTGTCTCCCCTCTGCTTACGTCTTTTTTTGTTTGTTTGTTTGTTTGTGGCAGTCTGCTCTTATTGAAAACAATCTTCTATTTGTGTAAGAGTGTGTGTCAGTGTCTTTTGGGGCCAGAACCCTCTCACTTATTTTATTTTATTATTATTATTTTTTTAGTCAGGCTTTCGGCATTTTAAAAAGTTTTCTTTATTTTCCACAGCTCACCAGGCCCCCTTAAGGCCTCAAGCTTCCGATTAGGGTCTCTGTTCTCTGTTTCACAGTCTTGCTGTTTTGATTTTTTTTAAAGTTGGGCTTTTGTCATTTTTAAAACTTTTCTTTATTTTCCACTGCTCACCAGGTTCCTTTAAGGCCTCAAGCTTCCCAGTCAAGGTCTTTGTTTCACAATCATGCTGTTTTGATTTCGCCTTGGCTATTTTTGCAGACATGTTCTTAAAACTCCAGTGGTTTAAGAAGTGCACCAAGTGCAACAGGATTGTGCCCCTTATGGACACTCATAGTTGGTGTCTGCAGTACCTGGGCCCGATCATAAGCCCTCTTCTTGAAGATGTCCAAAAGAGGTATTAGAGGTTGAGAGAAACAGCATGAAAATTTGGGCACCAAAATGTTTGGTCCATTGACTTCATCATCGGAGGCATTGGTTTCAGTGGGCTTCTGGAACTGCATTGGACACCAGGGACACATCGACATTGAAGAGGTCTCCACCTTTCTCTGCATCAAATGCCCGTAGTGCTCATCAGGATAAAGCATCCTCCAGTCCTACCCTGAGGACAATGAAGGATTTGTTTTTGTCCTCATTGGTGTTGAATCCTGATGACAGGCATTGGACAGAGGCCAAGAAGCCTTCGGCATTGGTCCCTTCAAAGCATGGTGTTGAGAGTACCGAGGCATCCAGGTTTTTGATACTTTCAAAGCGTCCCCAACATAAGTGGTGCATCAGCTTCCATTGAACTGAGACCAGGTCACCGATTTGACCACACAAGCTGAGCCCCAGCCTACACCGATGGCAGCATTCAAGGAGTGGCTTTGGATCATGGTGCAGGAAGAGGTGGGGGACACCTTCTTGACCAGCACAATGCTGCAGCATTAAGGGCATTGATGTCGGCTTCTCAGGATCTCCAACCTGTTCTCGAAGCTCATGCTTTCACTGTTTGGCATACATCAATGCTGGTGCCTCAAGGGGCACTGGAGCAGGTACGCACTGAGACCTGAGACCATGTTAGTTTCCTCAGAAGGGGTGGGAATGTGAAAGTTTCTTGGTGCCCTGGAAATCACCAGTTCCTCAACACATCCTGGACCTGACCATGGTGTCGTAGTCTGAGGGAGACACAGACTTGGACCACTTATGAGTATGATTTGGACCACTCCTGGGCCTCTGAAGAAGCACCAGAGAATCTCTCAGAGGTGGGATCCCCTGGTCTTCCTTCAGAATCCCTTCCCTCTGCATGAAAGGAGAAGGCTGTCCCCAGAGCATTTCTTTTCCTTGCTTTTGTTAGGGAGATGGCTAAATCCATCCCATTTGAGTTGGATTCTGAGGATGAGCCAAGGGTCAAGTTATTAATCCTTCAGTTTGATGACCCCCCAAAGGAAGCAGTGATTGTGCCTTAAGAATATATAGATGAAGCAGAGGGGAGACTCCCCTCTCTGTACATCATGTTAGTAAGAAGGCTGACTCTATGTACAGAGTGCAGAAGGTTCCCAGATTTGAGAATCTTCAACTTTCTGCACAATTCTATAGTGGTCAAATCCACTCTCATGAATCAAGAGTTCCAATACTCACTCCTCCATGTGATGTTCCCAGGATGGAAGTTTGGATTTTGGTGTCTTGGGAAGAAGTTTTTCCTGGACGCTGTGCATGCTTCCTGCTTAGCATCTTAATAGAACTTAATGAGCATGCACTTGTGGATTGTTGTACGCAGTATGGTGTTTGTTTGCAGACACTCTCCCTTCAGGGGAGGCTAAGAAACTCAGCTAGTAACCATAGGGTAGGAGTGTGGAAAGCACATGGTCTGGGCAACCTTTGATGCTTTCAGAATGGCTTCTAGGTCTTCTGCCATGAGTATTGGGTTCTGCAGACTTGGCTGAGTGCATGCCTCAGACTTGGAACCTGTGGTTCAGAGAAGCTGGTGGACATTCTATTCAGGGGGGATAATCTTTTTGGTGACAAGGTAGAGAAGATCATGAACCTCGTCATAAAACATTCTAATACCATCAAATCACTGTACCGACCCACTCCCTTCCTTCTTGACTGCTATAGAACAACCAGGGGTCTCATTCCCGCCCGAGGCAGCAGAGGTCCCAGAAGTCTCAGCAGGCTCTCCAGTGAAAACAGATGAGCTTTTGAATAGCTCCAGGGCCCCGATGATCAAAAGTAAATTCGGGTGGTAGAGGCTATTAGTGCTGTAGTAGCTCCTGCATTTGCCAGCACACAGTGATCAGAGGGGTCTAGTGCAGCAAACAATGAATGTGTCATGCCTTAGTGCACATAGTCGAGCTCATTTAAATGAGGTCATTTTGTATTCCTCCTCAATGATCAGAAAAGAGCATCCGAAACAAAGGTGCCCTACGCCTGTAAAAAAATAACACCAGGTCGTTATGATGTTGGAAGGGAGGATTTCCCATGATTCTCATTCTTCTCTCATGATTCTTTCTGCAAAATCTACCAGTTTTAATTGCTTTTGGAAGGAGACAGAAGCCCGTGCAAGCCCTTGAGGGCTTGTTGTTAGCGTAATACTAATGATACACCTAATAAGCATGCATTAGAACTAACATAGACATGATACTATAGATTTTTACAATATGGCTTACCATATAGTTGAGGGACCAAGAGCAGATGTCCGTTATGGGCACAGAGATCAGATGTCAGCTTTGGCTTTGGTCTGATTCTGAGTTCCCTTCTTTTGGTCCTAAGTACGCTTCTCAGGGGCAGTGGGTTTGGTAGCACAATATACAACACACAAGTGTGGCTTGGTAAAAGGTATTTTATTCAGAAATAGACTTTTACAGCACTTAGGACAGAAAGATAATACAGCACTGCTTCTGTTTATCTCAGGGTCTGCCTGTCTCCCTGATTCTTTGTGTATCATTGAATGAGAATCTATCATTCTGTCCTGTTTGAGGATGGGGCTGTGTGTGCAATGGCTGGCAGGTAGGAGGGGGTTGTGGGGAGGTGTGTCTGAAGGGGTGTGTGCCAATTGTTAAGCCTGTGCTCATGCTGAAAACACATTGCATATTCTGGACTGCAAGAGGACCTTGGCTTTCTATCTGGAGAACACTCAAGGCCTTTCGTTTCCTTTGACCCCATTTGGCTGGGGACTGCCATCAGTAAACACACTCCTTTTCAATTAGCTCACAGACTTCATCTTCCCAGGCTGGACTGACTCTGGAGGGTCATGTTACAGCTCATAATATCAGAGCCATGGTTGTGTCAGTTACCACTTGAGATCAGCCTCTGTGGAGGAGATTTACAGAGCTGCAGTGTGGTTTTCAGCCCGCACACATTCACATCACACTATTGTCACGAACAAAATTCCCAATGTAGTAGCTGGTTTGGTCAGATAGTCCTTCAGAATTTATTTGAGGAGGTCTAGAGTCCAACCCTAGGCCTGTTTTATTTCTGTTCCAAAAAGAAAAAAAAAAAGAAAATTATAAACAAAGCAGAAAAAACCCAAACAACGCCAATTGCAGTACTACTACTATTTATCATTTCTATAGCGCTACAAGGCATACGCAGCACTGTACACCATACACAAAAAGACAGTCCCTGCTCAAAGAGCTTACAATCTAGATAAGACAGGCAAACAGAACGATTAAGGGTAATGGAATAAATAGGTGTGGATAAAGGACAGTGCAAGTGAGTAGTGATTAGGGTTCAAAAGCAGTTTGGACTTTAAGTTTGGACTTAAAAACGGCCAAGGACGGGGCTAGATGCACAGGCTCGGGAAGTCTATTCCAGGTGTGAGGTGCAGCAAGGCAAAAGGAACGGAGTCTAGAATTAGCAGTAGAGGAGAAGGGGACAGATAAGAGAGATTTATCTACAGAGCAGAGTACCCTAGGGGGGGCGTAGGGAGAGACGAGAGTGGAGAGGTACTGGGGAGCGGCAGAGTGAATACACTTATAGGTCAATAAGAGAAGCTTGAACGGAATACGGAAACGGACTTAAGGAGGGGGCTAATGTGAGCATAGCGACTTTGGCGGAAGATGAGTTGCGCAGCAGAGCTTTGGACTGATTGAAGAGGAGAGAGATGGCTAAGAGGGAGGCCGTTGAGAAGCAGGTTACAATAATCAAGACGAGAGGTGATAAGAGTGTGGATAAGGGTTCTGGCAGAGTGCTCAGAGATGGAGGGACGGATTTTGCTAATGTTATAGAGAAAGAAACGACAGGTTTTGGCAATCCGTTGAATATGAGCAGAGAAGGAGAGAGAGGAGTCAAAGATGACCCCAAGGTTACGAGCTGATGAGACAGGGAGAATGAGAGTGCCATCCACAGAAATAGAGAAAGGGGGGAGAGGTAGGTTTAGGGGGAAAGATGAGAAGCTCTGTTTTGGCCATGCTAAGTTTTAGATGACGTTGAGACGTCCAGGCAGCGATATCAGATAGGCAGGCTGAAACCTTGGTCTGGATGCTGGTTGAGATTTCAGGGGTAGAGAGGTAAATTTGGGAGTCATCAGCATAGAGATGGTATTGAAAGCCATGGGAAGATATGAGAGAGCCAAGGGAAGAAGTGTAGATGGAGAGTAGGAGAGGACCAAGAACAGAATCCTGAGGTACACCGATTGGAAGAGGGATAGAAGTGGAAGAGGATCCACCAGAGTGTACACTAAAGTTGCGAAGTGAGAGGTAGGAGGAAAACCAGGAAAGAACAGAGCCCTGGAATCCAAATGAAGACAGCGTATCAAGAAGTAGGCTGTGATCAACAGTGTCAAAAGCGGCGGATAGATCGAGAAGGATGAGGTTAGAATAGAGACCTTTGGATTTGGCCAGGAACAGGTTGTTGGAAACTTTTGCAAGTGTAGATTCAGTTGAATGAAGAGGGCGAAAGCCAGATTGGAGTGGGTCACAGCATGAGATGAGAGAAAGTCAAGACAGCAGCGGTGAACTGCGCGTTCAAGTAACTTGGAAAGGAAGGGGAGGAGGGAGATGGGTCGATAGTTGGAAGGACAGGTAGGGTCAAGCGAAGTCTTCTTCAGGAGCGGTGTGACCATAGCATGTTTGAAGGCATCAGGAACGGTCACAGTGGAAAGAGAGAGATTGTGGATATGACAGATAAAAGGGGTGAGAGTAGGAGAGATGGTAAGAAGGTGGGTAGGATGCAGTACTCAGTTTGTCAATGGGCCTTGACTATTGCAGGCTTCCTTTTCTTTCCTCTCTTTATTTTGGACAGCTTGGTAGCTAGGGATTCCAGTAAGAATATTCTTTATCCTGCTTGTCCTTGGAGAAGGCAAAGTTACTCACTTGTAGCATATATTTTCTGAGGACAGCAAGATGAATATTCTTATTGTTCTGCCCACTTCCTCTTTGGAGTTGCATTCTATCAACTATTGTACTAGACTGAATCTGGTCCTGCATGATGGGTGATGGCCAGGAAGAAGCATGTATGTGCGATGAGGTGCTTCTAGAAAAGAACACTGGGGAGTGTCTCTGCACTGGGTTCTATTTGTAATATCATCCATCAGTAAAAATATTCATCCTGCTGGCTTTGGAGAGCATCTGCTACAGGTGAGTAACTTTGTTTTACATGGAGACCCAGCTTTAAAATTGCCCTCTAAAAGTTCCAACAGGTAGACATTGTTTTTCTTTTCGTTTCCTTCATTAAAATTTCATAAACCTTTTATTCATCCTTTGTATTCTCATCTAATTGTTGGAAGATTTTCTGATTATGTTTTAGGATTAACTGCCTGTAGCCAGTGTTCATTCTCTCTCTTATTGAACTAGGGTGGGTGGGAAAGGGGAAGGGGTTAGACTGATTTTAATTTTTGTTCCTTACGAAGGTGTTGCACTTTCTCTTTATGAAATATTCTAGAGGCTGTATCGCAAGAAAGGAGATCCCTGAAACTTGCCTTTGCCTCAAGAGGTGGCAGTGACAAAGGTTTATCCAATCACAGTAAACCAAAGGCCACAGGTACTGGTAGTTGATAATAGTTATAACACTGTTAAAAGATGTGCAATGACATTATGCATTTTTTGTATGTTGTATGTTGGTAGGTGGAGGTAATTTTATAAGGGGGCACCAAAGAGAACTTACTTAGATGCTATTTTATAAAGATGCATTTGCAACAATTTGTCTTTATTTGTCCTCTGCCTAGAACTTAAAGGTGTCTATATTTAAGTACATGCATAATCTACAGGGGTACTGCACCTGTGCTCCACCCTAACGCCACCCTTGTACATGCTGTAAACATTTCCACCTAAGTGTATAGTGGCACCTAGATTTAGGTGCGGTATATAGAATACGTTTAGTTGATATCCCAGTGCCTAAAACTACGCACCTCCATTTACACCAATGAAAATGTGGCGTAGATTTATGCGCACTCAGCCATATTCTATAACTATGCGTGTAAATTTTAGAACGCCCATTTCCCTGCCCAAGGCTGTTTTGAACTGCGCACATTAGAATTTAGGCGCAGTTCATTACATAATACGCTTAGCTGAGTTGTGCTCGTAAAATCTAATTATTGCCAATTGGTGCTCATTATTGCTTGTTAGGTGCTGTTGTCAGCACTTGTTAAGTCAATTAAGTTACACGCATTGTTAACGGAATATGCTTAGATTTCAGCATGGAATGCTAGGTGCGCTATATAGAATCCGGCAGATAATGCATGAATGAATAAAATACTACCAAAGGGGTGTGTGTACTTTTAACGTGTTATAGGATGCAACAAGCAGAAAGTATATTGCAGGCATGAATGACACTTTTTTTTTTTTGGCCATATCTGCATACTGGGTGCAAATGGTTGAATATATTTTATGCCCCTGTGTGTACTGTGTATAACAAAATGAAACAGCTAGACAGATGGTAATCATTTTTAGTGTAAAGCCAGAGTAAAGCATCTTTGGAAAACATTTGCAGCCATTTAATAAGCTCAGGATTAGTACAAGGTTAAACACAACCCACACAATTGTGGCATTAGTTATGTATTTGCTTGCCATGTACAATATTTATTTCCTGTTTTTCTTTATTCAGCATATGCTCTTTGCTGCCTTTCATTATAAAGAGCAGTGTGTCTGACATAAAGTGTATGTAAAATAAAGATTTGTTTATCTGATTTTCATACCCCAAATGCATCCTGTTTAAACCATTCCTTAGTCAACTAGCGATAATGTATCTAGTTAAACCAAATTCATGTATCTTCATCTGTTTCCATCTAGGCTGGTAAATGGTAGTGACCACTGTACAGACCTGGCACCTCTGTGATAACAATGTAAAAACCACTGTTGCTGTGTTAAATGACTGGTACTGTGATGCCCAGTTTATATCTGATCAACTGACTAATTAAAAATTCTCTTTACTCTCAAGCTACTCTTCAGAGAAGATGTTTTTCTTTATGTTTATTAAAATTTGCTATGTCGCCCTTTCTGGGCATGCAGATTAGGGCAGTTCACAGTAAGCTAAAATGACATAAAATCAAGAAATGGAAAGGAATTCCATTTGCAAATAAGACGGGGACAAGCTGGCCAGAGCAATCATTCCACAGGAGGGGAACCCCCCCCCCCCCCCCCCAGAAAACAAAAACCTCATGTACTAAAGTGTGCTGTCTGTAAAAAATAGTGCAAAATTCTTGTTTTTCACATGAAGTTCACATTTGAGAAGTCATTTCACAGTAGTAAATTTTCATGTGATGTTTAATTCATGTGAAAGTTTAAACTTTGCCGTTAATTTCCTTCAGAAAGTGGAGAAGAGAACCAACTGAAAGTAACAGGATAGATCATAAGGAATGCCAAGCCAAATGCAAAGCGGAGATAAGGAGGGCAAAAAAGGACTTTGAGAAGAAATTAGCGTTGGAAGCAAAAATACATAGTAAAAACTTTTTTAGATACATTAAAAGCAGGAAACCGGCCAAAGAGTCGGTTGGGCCGCTGGACGAAAATGGTGTTAAAGGGGCGATCAAGGAGGACAAAGCCGTAGCGGAGAAATTAAATGAATTCTTTGCTTCGGTCTTCACCGAGGAGGATTTGGGGGGGACACCGGTGCCGGAAAGAATATTTGAAGCGGGGGAGTCGGAGAAACTAAACAAATTCTCTGTAACCTTGGAGGATGTAATGGGTCAGTTCAGCAAGCTGAAGAGTAGTAAATCACCGGGACCTGATGGTATTCATCCCAGAGTATTAATAGAACTAAAAAATGAACTTGCGGAGCTACTGTTAGAAATATGCAATCTGTCCCTAAAATCGAGTGTAATACCGGAAGACTGGAGGGTAGCCAATGTTACTCCGATTTTTAAGAAAGGTTCCAGAGGAGATCCGGGAAATTATAGACCGGTGAGTCTGACGTCGGTGCCGGGCAAGATGGTGGAGGCTATTATTAAGAATAAAATTGCAGAGCATATACAAAAACATGGACTGATGAGACAAAGTCAGCACGGATTTAGTGAAGGGAAGTCTTGCCTCACCAATCTAATGCATTTTTTTGAGGGGGTAAGCAAACATGTGGACAATGGGGAGCCGGTTGATATTGTATATCTGGATTTTCAGAAGGCGTTTGACAAAGTGCCGCACGAAAGACTCCTGAAGAAATTGCAGAGTCATGGAATCGGAGGTAGGGTATTATTATGGATTAAGAACTGGTTGAAAGATAGGAAGCAGAGAGTAGGATTGCGTGGCCAGTATTCTCAGTGGAGGAGGGTAGTTAGTGGGGTCCCGCAGGGGTCTGTGCTGGGTCCGTTGCTTTTTAATGTATTTATAAATGACCTAGAGATGGGAATAACTAGTGAGGTAATTAAATTCGCCGATGACACAAAATTATTCAGGGTCGTCAAGTCGCAGGAGGAATGTGAACGATTACAGGAGGACCTTGCGAGACTGGGAGAATGGGCGTGCAAGTGGCAGATGAAGTTCAATGTTGACAAGTGCAAAGTGATGCATGTGGGTAAGAGGAACCCGAATTATAGCTACGTCTTGCAAGGTTCCGCGTTAGGAGTTACGGATCAAGAAAGGGATCTGGGTGTCGTCTTCGATGATACGCTGAAACCTTCTGCTCAGTGTGCTGCTGCGGCTAGGAAAGCGAATAGAATGTTGGGTGTTATTAAGAAGGGTATGGAGTCCAGGTGTGCGGATGTTATAATGCCGTTGTATCGCTCCATGGTGCGACCGCACCTGGAGTATTGTGTTCAGTACTGGTCTCCGTATCTCAAAAAAGATATAGTAGAATTGGAAAAGGTACAGCGAAGGGCGACGAAAATGATAGTGGGGATGGGACGACTTTCCTATGAAGAGAGGCTGAGAAGGCTAGGGCTTTTCAGCTTGGAGAAGAGACGGCTGAGGGGAGATATGATAGAAGTGTATAAAATAAGGAGTGGAATGGATCGGGTGGATGTGAAGCGACTGTTCACGCTATCCAAAAATACTAGGACTAGAGGGCATGAGTTGAAGCTACAGTGTGGTAAATTTAAAACGAATCGGAGAAAATTTTTCTTCACCCAACGTGTAATTAGACTCTGGAATTCATTGCCGGAGAACGTGGTACGGGCGGTTAGCTTGACGGAGTTTAAAAAGGGGTTAGATAGATTCCTAAAGGACAAGTCCATAGACCGCTATTAAATGGACTGGAAAAATTCCTCATTTTTAGGTATAATCTTGTCTGGAATGTTTTTACGTTTAGGGAGCGTGCCAGGTGCCCTTGACCTGGATTGGCCACTGTCGGTGACAGGATGCTGGGCTAGATGGACCTTTGGTCTTTCCCAGTATGGCACTACTTATGTACTTATGTACTTATGTACTTATGTGTAGCTCATGCCCTTATAAGTAATTCAAAGTGAGTGCCATTCAGATAGATTAGGTATTTTCCTGTCTCAAAGGGCTTACAGTGGTATGTTTGTATCCGAGTCAATGGAGAGTTAAATGACTTAAGATCACAATGAATGTGAGCTTTTTCCCTAGTTCTCAGGCACTGCTTTGTTAGGCTACTCTATCACCCCCATTAATGAGCTGTTGTAATGCAAAATCATGCAATTAATCAGTTAATGCCAAAAATCATAAAAGTGTACACATGAAAAAGGCTTTGTGGGCACATTTCCCCCCCTCAAAAACTTCTGGAGATGTAGTTACATTTTCAGAGCTTCATCAAAACAGAGGCCCTTCACTTAGTAGTCACTACCATTTAAAGGGGTCCTTTGCTCAGTATAGTGGCTCGTGGGGACCCTGGCAACCTTCTACTTTCTGTCAAGATCCTCCAGATGAGTCAAGGTGGGGGGAAGAAAGGAGTAGAAGATGGGCCTGTCTCTTAGAGTTATTGATGTAAGAGGTGGGGCTTCAAAAAGCTTCTTCTTAGATTTTAGCATTTGGACTGAATGTGAATTCTGGGGCTGCAGAGGTCCCTTGGGCAGGCCTGAGCGGCCTCCAATTCAGACCATACGGGCCCATTAAATATGAGCCACTGCTGTTTGAAATACCATTTTTTCCCCCATTTGTTTTGTACATTTTCACTGCCAGGCATATGTGAAACTGCCAGCGGTGGCAATTTTTTCCAAAATGTTTTGTAAAATTTAGCTGCTGGATATAGATGAACCATGTGTTTGCAAAATTTAACAAAAATAGGTACTAACCTATGAACATTTTTGTGGATTTGTACGTGAGGCCTGAAATATGGACTGTAGGGCATGTTCTTCAAGTAATAATTTTCTACCTAAGATCTACTTCAAATAGAGGCAGATGCACTAAAGCTAAATGAGCCTTTAATGACCCTCCAACGAGGAAAATTTGATCCGTTGCATGCATCAAAGGGCTTTTACCGAGGAAGCCAGCAGCTAACGAAAACGGAATGGAGATGAGCAATTAGTGTGAAAACCCCATTGAAACGACATGCACTAACTTTTTCCGATTGCCTTTACGCAGGAAAAAGGCAGGAAATCTAACGAGAGGTCTGGACCTCTCGTTAGGACAGCTCTGTGCCAGGAAAAATCATTAAGTGAAAAAATAAACAAACTTTGAGCCAATCCCAGCGCATTAGCAGAGCTAAAAGCGCTGTGATTGGTCCAAAGGACGTCAGAAAACACATCTGACGTAGGTTACTTACGTCAGAAGGAGGCGGGGCCTAGGCCAGGGAAGAAGAGACGTCATGGAGACTCTACAACCAACACAATAGATCTTCCTGCCCGTGCAGCGCTTCAGAAAGAGGTGAGAGGCGCTGCTCGGGTCGTTAATAGGGAGGGGGGTCTCGGTGGGGGGGGGAGCGGCGTAGTCGACCTCAGGGGGGGCAGCGGGGGCGGGGCACGGGGGCGAAAGAATGACGGGAGGCGGAGTTAGCTCTGCAGAACACAGGAACAGGAAGGGAAGGGAGGGGGACCGGGGCAGCTAGCATTTTGCTTTTTCGGGGGGGGGGGGGAGCGGCGGAAAGTGGGGAGCAGCGGGGGGGGGGGGGGGGCAAGGCCGTCCATACAGGACGCTCCTGATGAGCGCCCTTGCCCCCTCCCGATCCTTTGTTTTTGGATTTTGCTGACCGGGTAGCCACGTGTATGTGTTGTGGCTTTTTTTTTTTTGTTTGTTTTTACGTTTGCAGCATGCGCAGAGCAGCCAGCAAAACGCTTGGCTGCTCTGCGCATGATTTAGGGGCCGATTACCGATGTGTATTGTGATTCTTTGATACATTGTACGTTTGAATACCGATCTGAGCATGTGTGACTTTTTTTTTTGGTGCATTCTTCGTTTTTAAAAAATCGTTAGGGACTTTAACGATTTTGATTTTTTTACGTTTGGTTGCTGCATCTGCCTCAAATAGTTAGTTGATGATAAAGGCTAAAAACTGGTCATACAATTTGCTATAAGCTCCTGAAGTACTGTGCCTCAGAAAGTTAAAACATTTGTTTTGGCAAGTGGTGCTCAATTTATGTTTAAAAAGAAATAATCTTTGTCATTGAAGCATGTAAGAGATTCCTAAAAGTAAAGCCAAATGAAAAAAAATCAAACAGACTAATTTTGAATATGGCCCAGGCCACCAACTTAAATCTCCATTTAGTTTCTTAAATTTAAATTGATGAGTCAGTGAAGACACGTTCCAAACATATGGCCCAAACAACTGCATATAAATTCTATTTAAAACTCCTGTATAGACACTGTAATAATGAACTACCTCTTGTGAAACGATCCTTATGGTAGAGGAATTAATAAAACTATCTGACACCCACAAAATATTTCAAGGGTATATAATGCCAGCGCTCCCATTTTGCCCCATCCCCAGCTCTTTCTCCCTTTTTATCCCCTCGCTGATTAAGCGCTGGTAGATTAATTGAATTGACTGGTCCCTCTGTCTCCCTACAGCACTCCCCTTTCTTTCTTTCTTTCTTTCTTTCTTTCTTTCTTTCTTTCTTTCTTTCTTTCTTTCTTTCTTCTTTCTTTCTTTCTTTCTTTCTTTCTTTCTTTCTTTCTTTCTTTCAGTCAGTTGGACCTCTGTTTCTCTGTGGCTTCCACACATACTTTTTATAGAGAATGACACAAGGACAAAGTTTGTCCTCACCCTTCCCCTGCAAACTGTAACCCCACCCCAACATGTTTTGTGGTTTTATATATTATGTAAGGCCTTTTGTAGGCCTATAACCACTATAACGAAAGAAAAACATAAAACATTATATTTTTAAAATTTGATTTAAAATATTGTTTTGTTTTTAATCCCTGGACAAATATTAAGCCATCAACAGTCTCAGGATTCAGTCTAGTTCTCTTTTCAGTCCTTCCCACAGTAGAAAGTGTGCTCTCAGACGATGTGCTAGTAGCAAGAATGCACAAGATCCCTTTTGCAAGTTTTACTAGTTTTGGCTAGCACTTTTGCTTATTTTCAAAATGACAGAACAAACATTGTCAGCATTACTTGAACATAAATAGCTGTTCAATTCCAGACATGCCAAGTCACATCCATTTGGTGTGTGATACAGGGGCGTAGCCAGATGGCCAATTTTGGGTGGGCCTGACCCCAAGGTAGGTGGGCATGGAATTTGCTCCCCCCCTCCCCGGTCCCCCTCTGGTTTGCTCCTCTCTCCACCCCTCTCTATCTCTCTACCCATAAACCCCAAATATTAAATACTGAAGATTTCCTCCTCCTCCTCCTCCTCCAGCAGCCAGCACTCTTACAAATACAGCTGGTAGCACTTGCCTCAAACTGAGGCTGCTGCCAGCAGGCCGTGCATGTTCAGTGCTTTTGCATGTGCAAAAACTGAGCATGTGCAGAAGGGCTGGTCTCAGCGTCAGCTTAAGGCAAATGCTTCTGGCTGATATTTGGAAGAGTGCTGGCTGCCCAAGGAGAGAAAATCTTCAGCTGGCAAGGTTTGGGGATCCCCACCAGCCACAGCAAGATTGTCACAATTTTGGGTGGGCCTGAGTCCAAAGCGGGTGGGCCCTTGCCCACCCAAGCCCACCTGTGGCTACGCCACTGGTGTGATATATGCATTTGTGCCCCTTCTCAGCTCACATAAATTTATGCCCTTCTCACACGTGTTCTGGCTCCTGGCCAATGTTCATCTAGGCTGCGCGGCTGTGTACAGTTTTTTTTAAGTTGCCACGCAGCAGTTCTCCATGAGCACCAGGACTTTCCCAACCTCTCTCCTGCTGCTGCTGTTGCTTCTCTAGATGAGCAGCAGTGGCAGCAAAAGAAGCTACATTCACTGCAGGGCTAGACTCTCCATAGGCATGGCTGTTGGTCTGCCGCCTTGGACTTTAATTCCTGTTCTGTGGCAGAGCCAGCAGCTGCACCATTGGAGAGTCTGGCCCTGTGGTGAATGCAGCTTCTTTTGCTATCGCTGCTGCTTATCTAGAGAAGCAACAGCAGCAGTGGCAGGGATGTCAGGGTGGGAGGGGGAACAAAGAGGAGACAGAGGCTAGATGGAAGGGGGAGAGAGAGGGCAGACACTGGATGAAAGAGCAGACGCTGGCTGGAAGGGGGTAGGGGATGACTAGAGAAGGAAGGGAGTACAAGAGGGAAGAAGTAATAAGAGGAGACATTGAATATGAGGAAGGATAGGGACATAAAAATGCAATGCTGGACATGGAGAGGGGGGGGGATAGGTGCATAGAAAGTTGCTGCTGGACAGGGCAAGAATAAAGATCCTGAGAGGGGATATACTCAATATGGCAGAAAGATAGGGGCAGGGACACAGAGGGGAGTTGAATGATGGACATGACAGGAAATAAATGCCAGATGACCCAGTTTTCTCAAATTCCTTCCTTCTATCCTCATGCCATAATCTCCATTATAGCAAAATCCCATCTCCTTTACACTGAACAAATTCAAAAATTTCAATGGCATAGGTTAATGTATACTTTTTCAGCCACCCTCTTTTCTATTAGAGCCAATACTTGGCTCATGATAGTCATTATTGAAATACTTGGGGCTGTTCATAGAGACAGGCTTTTGCCTTTTTCCTAAAGAGATATAATTACCATCATGATGCAGTTCTAGCAGTTAATTATTTAAAATATTTATATTCCGTGCTATCCTAGAACTCTAGGCGGATTACAGTGTTACAAAATAAAACAAAAGAACAAACAATACAAACAAATGGATTCCAATTGGATCTCAATGCAGTAATAAACAGATCACACCTCTAATCAGTAGCAAAAACTTGGCTAAAAAGATGCTTTAAATGCTTATGAAACTGAAGAAGCAAAGTCATATTTCATAGACCAAATGGCAGAGAGTTCCATTGGTTCACCCCTTTAACATAAAAATATTGAGGAATGATATTCTATTAATCTGATGTGGTGAAAGGAAGGAATATCGAGCAGCAATTTATCAGTAGAACGAAATGTGTGAGCAGATTCTCAAGGAACTGGCAATGCTGAGAGGGACATTGTTTCTCGGTGCCTTGAAAATCAATGTCAAAAAACTAAATCTGATTCTTCATTGACTAGGCAACCAGTACAGATCCTTAAGGATCAGTGCTATATGAGAAAACTGAGATGTATCTGAGTAGGCAAGTAGTGGCATTTTGTAAAGATCTAGTCCCATTTGAAGGTAATTCTAAGTATAAGAAGTTACAATAGTTCAACATTGGTGTAAATAACACACTAAATTTAACATAAGATAGCAAGTGCTTTAATCTTCTGATTAACCTCAGTTTAAAGAAAACTTTCTGGACAGTGGCCCTAACTTTAATGGCCAAAGATAACTTAGTCTCCATCCAACAATGTGTTCTAGAGTTTTTGGGGCAAAATAGCAAAATGCACTTGGCCAGGTGCAGGATAGCCTTTCCCTGTCTAAGGCGCTCTCTTGTTCTTTCTCTGTTTTTCTTTCTCTCTTTCTGAACCATCTGGTTCCTAGATTTATTTATTTTTTTTTAGTCTTGAGAATTACCATCACTAGTAACTTAAGTGCATTACCAATTGCTGTAAACCTGTTCATTGATGGTATGTTAAAAACCATTCATTTTTAGCACATTAGGAAATAGCTGCATTAGTGAGGAAGATGAACAAGTGTTATCCAAAGCTAAAGTTGGTGAAGAGCTGACAAAAAGAGCAAAGCGTAGTTCTCATCGGATACATAAAATTTATTATAGCCAATGGATTTCAGCTCTGTAGGCTCCATAATGCTGATTGCTAAAGTAAGACCTCCTTCATTAGCAAACATGACACTAGAACCTGACTTAATGCCAAAAGCATTCAAACTTTGCTTTAATCACTTACTTGCAAATAACAGCCTGATTCAGTAGAGCTTTTCTCTCACAGAGGATGGGAGAAAAGTCTTAGTGACTCAGGCCCTTAATGTTCTTACTCATGAAAGCTAAAATGTGGTGCGTGTTTTGGGTTCATGCCTTAGATTTCTACTAGAGATGTCAGACCTAAATACAGAATCTTATCTTTCACTAAGACTCTAGGGACAGTTCTGCTCAAGGGAAAACAAGATACCAGGATAGTCAGATCAGACTGATGAAAGACCAAATGGAAAACTATGTGGACCTGAACAGTAATTGTACATAAATAACTATTTATACTTCTGTTTGTCTAATAAAAGTAATCTCAAATGCCAGCAACCATGTTTCATTGAACGAACATAGCTACAAACCTTTTGTCACTACAGCAACAGCAGATGACTAGTCTGTATAAAAAAAGGATTATTACTCAGCATAGACTGTGTAGACCTGCTGTCCAGGAACAAAAGGTTGATTTCGATCTGAAACTAGATGCTGTGGTGAAATCTGTTTCCAGTCTTGAGCTGTCTTCCATTTTATCTATATACACATACCTACATTTTAATTCAAATTGATTCAATCATGATCAAGAATTTTTTTTTACCTTCCAGTATAGTAAGGAATGCCAAATGTCTAAGGAACCCTTTTATCAAGCTGCGGCAAAAGGGGGGCTTGCGCTGGCGTAGACATGTGTTTTTGACATGCGCTGAGGCCCCCCTTTTACTGCATCTGGTAAATAAGTACTTTCTTTTCTGCAGGAAATGGCCATGCAGCAAGTAAAGCACTTGCCGTGCAGCCATTTTGGGGGGGGGGGGGGGGGTTGGGGGAGAGCCCTTACCACCACCACCCATTGAGGTGGCGGTTAAGGGCACCCACGTTAACCCGATGGTAACTGGGCAGCGCACAGCACTGCCCGATTACCGCCAGGTACACCCCAGTGCTACAAATAGTTTTGTAGCACAGGATATGACGGTGCACTGGAGGTGAGAAGTACCACCGAGCTGTTGTGATAGCCCGGCGGTACTTCCTGTTTTAGCAAGCTTAGCGCCGCTTTGTAAAAGGGGCCCTAAATTTCTCTAGATTTAGTCATGTGATATTAGTGTAATTAGTTAATCATAGCCTCCTTAATTAGGTGGAACAAAATTAAAAACAAAGTACTGGGATTACTTTTTAAGATTTCTGTGCAATATGCAGCATTTTGAGGCAGTAGGAATGTATATCCAAGGCAATTATGTTTTCACAGATTTCAAGGAACCGGAATCTGTTCTATCTACCATTATTATAGTGGGGTTGGCATTGGATTCTGACTAGGATTCTGCTGATATTTCTGGACTTGTCTGCTGCTTGTCTCTGTTATTTATCATCTCCTGTTTCAACAGATGTCTATTGAACAGGGGTACTGTCAAGAGTTTAATTTGCTCTTTCATGGTGTGTAGAACCCCAAATGATCTGTGGGGAGAAACAAGGTCTATTCCCTTGCAAGAAATGTGAGGTGCCACTGAGATCCATGCTCCGCCCCCCTCTTCTGTTTAATGCCTGTCTTAATTTTATTATCCCAGTTATTGAACAACTTGACACCGTGGATGTCACATGACCAGAAATATCCAGTTGTCTCCCAATAGGTCTTGAATAATAGCCCTCCATCCTGAGACTGAATCAACATGTTTCTACAGTGGCTTGTTGGCTGGCAACTAATAGGCTAAAACTTAACCCAAAAAAGGCAGGAATGTTGAAGGTTTAGTTGGATTATTTGCAGTCTGTAAAGACACAGTATTTACAGCTGAACAGTTAACAAGGGGCACTCAGGAAGGCAGAGGCTGTGTTCACATTGGGCTTACACTGATTGCCTATTTATATAATTCTGCTCAGTTTATGTTGGGGTACTAGTCCTGAGCTTTATTTTGTGTTTCCTTCCTTCACTTAGTTAATTTCATTTGCTTTGTTTGGATAAAAGCAACTTTTTGCCTCTCTGCACTTTTCAAGCAAGCATCCTTTCTCTTTGCTTGTTGGATGAGCTGGATCTATAACTAAAAAAGCCTCCAGGGATCTGCATCAATTGGATCAAAGGACATCAGGTTCAGAAATGGCAGATTGAAACCATCACTACAATTTGCAAGTTAGTTTCATATCTTTAACATATTATCTCTACATTTCTGATACCTTGCTGAATCTGCCTCTGCATTAAAACTTCCAAATAATTTCACAGGAGTGAAATACAGCCATCTGATGAATGTCTCTAGTGAACAGAAGTGCCTGTTAAATATTAGTTATTGGACTTTAAACTTTATTTTACCTTGTTTCAAAATTGAAAAGCACAAGATATAGGTAGAATTAGCTGACTGCATATCTCATTTTAAACAAGAAGTCTTTATTGAAGCAAACAGAGCTCATGTTCCTAGGAAGCTAATACTTCAAAAGGACTCAGACCCTCATCAAGCACTGTCTGCCTAATTAACACTCCACTGTTAATTGCTGCCAAAGACAAACTGGCTTTTTGTTACACTGAATTACTAGAGAGCTCTGTAATCTTCCTTTAAATAAGAACTTGTGCTTTGGTCTAGTAAACCAAAAATCTTCAGACATCCCAGTAATCTGGGGAAGAAGAAACAGTAGACTTACCCATGCACCTAAACTCTTATCTAGCTATACCCACACGAAACCTGCCTACCACCATCAAGTGACCCCTACAACTACAACCACAAACAGACCAGTACTTGGAAACTTGGGCCTAGTAAATGCCAGATCAGCAAATAAAATATTTCCTATGATCCATGGTGTCATCAATGAATACCACTTAGACACCTTGGAAATAACTGAGACCTTGCTGGATTAGAACAGAGGAGTAGCATTGGCTGAATTGTGCCCCACAGGATTCACTATCCTGCACCAAGCAAGGGAAGTGGGGTGGAGGGGTAGAGTCCTGATCAAGAGATATTCAAACTCCACAGAGTCTCCATCCCCTACCTGTTTGAGTCAGAATGCCTGCTAATCCAGCTGGGAGACGAGGAACCAATGTGGCTGCTCATGGTCTACAGAGCACCTCGCAACATCACATCATCTGCAAGAACTCATGAATCTGGTGACTGAGGTAACCCTGAGTTAACCTAGGTTACTGATCATGGAAGACTTTTTTTTATCTACATCGAAACTCCAGGTGATCAAATCTCCAACCCATGAAAAGGGCCATATGCTAGACTTGGTGTTCAGCAAAGGTGTCGACATCTTGGAACACAAGGCTGGTGGCATAGAGAATAAAATCTCTATCATGGACTAATCATTTCTTAATCAGATTTTCTATTAAATCTACGAATTAACAAACTTTTGAACATCACTGAAGACCCATCTTTTTAAAAAGGCATACCATACAGAATAACAATTACAAATGTATACATCTCCCACATCTTTACTCAGATCTATTTTTATAATATCTGCTTGCTTTAAACTCTATTACGTTATTCAACATCACTATGTAACAATAAGTGATTATGTTCTAATCTATCACCACCAAGAACGATTTATTGTAAGCCACATTGAGCCTGCAAAGAGGTGGGATAATGTGGGATACAAATGCAATAAATAAATAAATATTAAGGACTACATAAAATAGGCTCAATCAAAGCACGGAAGGAAATCCGAGACATGAGAAATCTGACTGATGAAAACTTCTTAGAGGATTTGTCCTTCCCCTATGTGGATGAAAAGATGACAACTGTGTTAGAACAGTTTGATATCTGGAATGCATGCTTAGCAACGGCATTAGAAAAAACGGCCCTCTAAATAAGGTCCTTTGCTCCACAAACAAACGCTCCCCGTGGTTCTCCCCAGAACTACATGTCCTTAAGCATCAAGGACGTCAATTTGAAAAACAATGGAGAAAATCTCATTTAGATGAAGACAGGCTCAATTGTAAGAAATACATGACAATGTACCGCCAGGCTGTCACAACAACCAAAAAGCAATATTTTTCTCAATAGAGAAGCTGCACATTCAACCAAGCAGCTATTTAAAATAGTAAACAGCCTAAACCCCACAACAGAACAGCCTTCCCAGTCACAACTAACCAGCAATGATTTTGCCACTTACTTTGCCAACAAAATTAAAGGTCTCTATCAAGACCTACAGACAGTCCTATGAAAGCTCCTACCAGCTAATGAAGAGAACACTCCCTCTTCCCCACTATGCACAGCCATCTGGGACTCATTCACCCAGGTCACAGAGGAAGCTCTTGAAAGGTCTACGGCCTACAACCTGCCCTCTTGATCCCTGCCCAGCAAAGATTGTACAACGAGCGAACACAGGCCTCACTGAAGAGGCCACTACAATTGTTAACTCTTTTCTTATGGAAGGGCGGTTTCCAACAACACTAAAAAGAGCTGTGGTGCGCCCCCTACTGAAAAAGAGCTCACTGAACCAGGATAAGCTCGAAAACTACCGACCAGTCTCTAATATTCCTTTCCTGGCAAAACTTCTAGAAAGGACAGTATGCAGTCAACTTAACGACTGGCTAATTGAAAGTAATTGGCTAGACCCATGTAAATCTGGCTTCAGACCTGGGTACGGAACAGTGAGAGTTCTTGTGTCCCTTCTTGATGATCTGCACAGAAACCGTGACAGGGGATCTGCCTCGATACTAGTGTTGCTCAGTTTCTCTGCAGCCTTCAACACCATGGATCATAATATCATGCTTATAAGACTGGCAGAAATAGGTATCAGTTGTACAGTACTTGATTCAGATCCCATCTGTCAGATAGACAACAGTCAGTTCTGTTCAGTAACAGCACATCATTACTTTGGGCACTGGACTGTGGGGGTGCCACAGGGATCCATACTGTCTTCCATTTTATTTAATATCTACCTGAAGCCTCTGGCTGAGCTGCTTCGATCAGTGGACACAAAATTCTACATCTATGCTGATGATTTGCATCTGCTTATACCCATTGAACCAGATCTACCCACAGCACTGAGTAAACTGACTGACTGCCTAACTGCCACTCAGAAATGGGCAAATAACAACAAACTTTGCCTGAACCCAAATAAAACAGAGACTCTTTGGGTACCAAACACAAGTAGACAAATACCCAACTTCAAAATACCTTTTGGGAAGTATGAACTCCCCCTAAAATCACAGGTCAGGAATCTTGGGATACTGCTACACTCATTACTTGGAGACAATTTTTGAAGGTTGTTTGAATTTGTGGGATCAATCACCTAGGACAGCTACGAAATCTCTCTCCATATATTGAAAAGATGAGTCTGACCACTGTGCTCTATGTCATGATAACATTATGACTAGACTACTGTAATGCTCTGTACACTGGCCAAACGAAAAGAAGTTTGTATCGGCTCCAATTCAGAATGCTGCAGTACAACTGATAGAAGGCTGCAAATAGTGTGACCACATCATACCCTTCCTGCAAAAGCTGCATTGGCTACTAGTACCTTACAAATCATTCATCTTCCTCAGTTACGCATGTATTTGCTAATGTGTTAAAAATATATGGTTTTAACATGCCATTAATGTATTGTTTTGAGCTTCCCCTTCTCAGAAGAGTATGTCAGGGGCTCTGAGCCACATCATCATCCTCCACAAAATCTTTAAAGAAACCTTTTTTACCTATCCCAACTTTATATGACATAAAGGGCTCAGTCTCCACCTACCCCATCTGCAGACAGACGTCATGGCCATAGAAATCCCCACTTGCTGGTGCCTTCTGATGAGAAATGTGGCCCCAATTAGCCTAATGCATATGCTGCCGCAAGGAGAGCATCAGATTAGCTGATACTATTATGTTTGGAAACAGTGAAGCAGATGCAAATGAAGATCACTCCTACCCAAATCCCTTTATGCATTGCTGAATGGGGTAGATGGAGGTGGATGGCACCTTGGGGGTTATAGGTTCTTATGTCCTGTGGGTTTCCAGTAGGGGATACCCAGATCACCTTTACAGATTTTGGTGACAAGGGGGATGGGTAGAGGTTCATGTTATGGTAAGCCCTTTCTTAATCAGTGGTGGGAGGGTGGTCATTGGTGTAGAGGGATCTTTACAGAACACGTTAGCTTTTTCTGAGTGCATCAGCAGGCTTCCCTACATCACCTGAGGCAAATCAAACGTTAAAGTAATTTGTGGTAAGCCGTTTTAATATTAATAAGCTGTTCCTGCATGCATTTCTGTATGATGCAGGTCATTAATATTTTTCATGCATTAGATCTTTTTGTGCAAACAGTAATGCAATCACTTGTGTTACCACTAGCATGCATTAATATGACTGATTAATGCATGTTAATGCATTATTACACTTTGGGGCCTATTTACTAAGCTGTGTTAGCCATTTATCATGGAAATTAATGCATGCTGATAGCACAGTATCGTGTTTACTGCACATCGGGTTAATTCCTCCTCCTGTGCTGGCTTAGACCCAATGCTGGCACAGGAGAAGGAAATGACCCGATGTGCACTAGTTCACTACCTCCTCCTCCTCCCTCTTGGCGTGTGAGCTCAGTGGTGCAGGGAAAGAGAGTGAGCAGAGCATCTGCTGCCGCCCATGCCTGTGAGGAATTCCCCCAGCAGTATATATTCAAATTCATTTATTGTCTTTATAGCTGTGAGTCAGGAAAGCAACTAGGCCATCTGCAGATTACTTTCTGCTGTTTACTTTTTAACATATTTATTAACACATTTCATAAGATAGAGAACCCACAAAGCCACACAAATATCACATCAGAACAAACTTTAACTACTGGAACGTTTAAATCCCATCTATTGTGCAGCATTCTTTTTCCCAGTGATGTTTCAAATGTATCCCTCCCTCGGTTGCTCAAGTCATTGATGTAGCATTTTTTAACCTGTACCCCAAGTGGCTGGCTATCTTCTGAATGCCATGTTTCTTCTTTATTTTATGCCATTTTTTTTCAATTGTGTTTGAATCCAACTTACCTTATGTTAATGGCCTCACTTAAGTTCTTGTTTTCAAAAACTCGTCTTTTATCTTTTAAAATTCCCAAACATTCTCTTAATAGTCCTTATTTATACTTCCATCTTGCTTCTTTTTCTTCCCTTTTGTATTAAAGTACATTGCTAATATTTTGGGATGTAGTTTGCCCAAGTGATAACACCTATTAGAATGGTGCCATTGGTACGTTTGCTCATCTGTATGCAGAAGACATGGACACACGCCCTGTCACTCTAACAAAATAAACTTTACTGAGTCTTTTCATATCCAGTTCTTGAATAGATATGCATGAGTTTGCAAGTGAAGGAAGGGGAAACATGTCATTTTATCACACATTATGGGCTAGATTCTATATATGACACCTGAAAAATCTGCGCGGAATAAATTTCCACAACCGTATTCTATAAGCGGCGCCTGGATTTAGGCTCGGTAAAGAGAATATGCTTAGTTGATATCCCAGCACCTAGAACTAAGCACATCCATTAACACCAAGGAAAACATGGCATAAATACTGGCATGTTGATTTAGGCGCAGAGGGCTGTATTCTATAACCGTGCGCATACATTTTGGAATGTCCATGAAATGCCTGTTTTCCCACCCCTTTTTGGCTCCACCCATTAGAATGTAGGCACTGTGCGTTAAAGAATGCACTTAGCAAGTTGTGTATGTAAATTCTAATTATTGCCAATTAGTGCTTGTTAAGTGCTGATTGGCTTGTTAAGCCAATTAAGTGATGCCATTGTTACAGAATACGCTTGGATTTCGGCGTGGAATGCCAAGCACAATATATAGAATCCGGCGATATGGGGACAATTCTATAATAAGGCATTTCTGTTTAGTCACCCTGGTAACATGGGATGAGAGTCTTTTCTGTATTGATACTTGGGCACCGAAGTGTCCTTATAAAATACTGGCATAACATTTAGGCATGTCTGTTTATGCGCCCCCCATTTACACCTTCAATGGGGGTAGCATGAATGGGGGTGCCTAAATATAGCGGCTGTGTGGGCAACTTAGTCTTCCATAAGTTGCCAGCCTGAGTGTCTGCTCTACATATTGCCCGCCCATATGAATTACCCCCTTTCAAATATGCACTCTGCCATTTGAGGAAACAGTGGGGATGGTGGAAGTAACAGCTAACCAGTGGTCGTCACACAAAAGAATTTTTATTGCTTCAACACGAGCCATGTTTTGACTGTAGAGCCTTCTTCAGGAGTCTATACAAACAAAAAATATGATAAATAAAAATTACAAAAGGGAATAAATAATAAAACACAATACATAAAAACATAGAAATTTTAAAATGTGAAATACAAAATTATACAGAAATATACATGAAATTTTCAGAAAGTTTTTGACAAAGTTCCTCATGAGAGACTCCAGAGAACATTTAAAGAACCATGGGATAGGAGACAACGGTCTGTTGTGGATTAGGAATTGGTTATTGGACAGAAAACAGAGGGTAGGGTAGGGTTTAATGGCCATTTCTCTCTACAGCTGAAACATGGCTCAAGTTGAGTCAAACCTCTGTTGAAGCAATAAAGTTCTTTTGTGTGACCACCACTGCTTAGTTGTTTCCGTCAACCCTGCTGTTTTTTCCTGTTGTGTTTGACCTGCGATGGATTGTTTCTTCTGTTTGGTTTGTCCATGCCATTTGAGCACATATTTAAAGAATGCCAATTAAATGCTCTACTGGCATTTTTGCAGGACAGTGTACACTTAGGCTTTCAAAAATCAAAATTCTGTACGTTTAGGTATACAATTGGTGTGTAAATGTAGTGAATTGTTTTTGTTCTTTGTGTGCACTTTTCAACTTGTTTTTTTTTTTTAACTGTAATAAAATTTTGACTCGAAGCAGTTGGAACATGGCTTTGTGTTAATATATGTTTTAAATTCTTCAGTATGGACAGGGAGAGAAGTAAAATATTAGCTTTTTAAAAATATTTTTAAAGAAAATGTTTATGATGCTGAAGAAACAAAGAATATGTTTTGATAGTTCAAAAACAATGTGCTCTAGGAAGTGTAAAAAAGGTTTGCTAAGGATTTTCTTTCATAGTTTGTATTTCAACGTGTTTTGCTAAACTGCAGTGAATGATGGCATATGGAAATGTTACATCTTTGAGAAACAGAGCAACTAATGATCACAGTTCTAGGACACATACAGTATTAAGTATTATAATGCAATGTAATGATATTTAACAACAGTTATACACTTTCTGTTGACAGGATCTAACCCTGAGTCTGGGAACAGAAGCAGATCTGAATTTTATTACACGTTGAATGGCAATTCAGTTGATTCTCAACTGCAGCTGAAATCCAAAAATACTTGGTATATAGATGAAGGTAATAATGATTATACAGCCTGTGATACCTGTCATTATAGGAATGGGTTAATACTTTTATTAAGGGCAGGTTATGATTTCTAACCTTCCAAGCCCACTCAAAATGTACTACCTCTTGTATTAATAGCAAGAAACACTGTAGCCAGGGATCTGGAGGAAGAGCGGAACTCCTATTTAGAGTGGCTGCGGAAAGTTTGGGGTATCTTTAAGATGGAGAAATTAACTTCTGAATTATAAGATAAGGTTGCAAATTTCTGGAAGATCTGGGCTGCATTCCTCCATTGTATGGAGTTGCAGTAGTCTTCACACAGGACACTGAAACTATAACATCCTCAGAGAAGCTTCTGTCATATCTGAGGGAATTAACACTGCTATTCTGTTCTTTTTCTTGTACTTTTGAACTACGATCAAATATGTGATTCTGTTTTGAAGTGTGTGTTCTCTATCGTGGAGGGAGGGCGGAAAGGCAGGGTACTGAATAGTATTTCACTGTTTACTTGGACCATATAGTGCTCTAACTAGGTTGTAAGTAGTGATGTGTCGATTGTAAACATGGTGACTAATTATGTGGTTAAAACTCTGTCTGGTTCTTTAAAACAGTGGTTCTCAATGCAGTCCTGGGGAAACCACAACCAGTCAGGTTTTCAGGATATCCATAATGAATATTTATGAGATTGATTGCAGGAGTGGCCTAGTGGTTAGAGCACTGGTCTTGCAATCCAGAGGTGGCCAGTTCAAATCCCAATGCTGCTCCTTGTGATCTTGGGCAAGTCACTTAACCCTCCATTGCCTCAGGTACAAACTTAGATTGTGAGCCCTCCTGGGACAGAGAAATATCCAGAGTACCTGAATGTAACTCACCTTGAGCTACTACTGAAAAAGGTGTGAGCAAAATCTAAATAAATACATTGCCTCCTTGGTATGAAAATATATCTCATGCATATTCATTTTAAATATCCTGAAAACTTGACTGGCTGGGAGTGCCCTGAGGAGTAGATTGAGAAGCACTGCTTTAAAAGATAATGAAAAGATTTAAACAACATTAAAAAGTCAAGGTGTAGGAATATGATGAACAGATCTACTATACTAAATATAGTTTTTGAAAGATAGTAGTATGTTTCACTAATAAGACTAGACTAACTTGGATGTGGCCACGATGGTGTGGGGGCGAGATGCTCACTAGGGCTGCTCTTGAGTAGGATCTTGCCTGAATATTTTTCCTTGCTGACGTGCTTAAGTGCAGAGGAAAAGCCAAGAGTTTGTTCCCCGTTTTCTAGCCTTTTAGGCAAACCTTGATAGCAGCTTTTTTGATGATGACATCTGATTTGGGCGTCCCTGCTGTTTCTGGAGCTGTGAGAAGCCCTGGTATGGAGGGCAAGGTGTTGCTTAGCCCACAAAGCCCTGCTTCACTTCCAGGTCAATCCAGTATCCTGAGCACTGCATCGGCAAAGGCTTTGGAAGGTAGTGGCACTTGTCTGGCAGAGGAGGGTTCAGAGCTCAGTAATGGCTGTGGTTGGAGAGTCCAGCTGCAGTTAAGCACCAGAAGGGATTATCCTTGTTAGAGCTGCATTGATGCAACAAAAGGAGCCCTCGCAGGTCTGTGGAAGTGTTGGCCCGACTTTATGGGGAGACCTGGAAGATCTTCTTGTACTCCAGCTTTGGTAAGACCAACAGAAATAACATTGGATTCAATATGGTCCATGGTGGAAACCCTTCATAGAGTGTGTTTATTGATCCCTTGGTGGCTAATTCCTCTTCTATTAAAACTTTTACCTCCAGATTTGGAAATTTAGGACAAGAAATTGTTGAAAGTGTCTGGCTGGTATGAACCATAGTAACATAGTAAATGACGGCAGATAAAGACCTGTACAGTCCATCCAGTCTGCCCAACAAGACAAGCTCATTTTACATGGTATGTGATACTTTATACCCGAGTTTGATTTGTCCTTGCCATTCTCAGGGCACAGACCATAGAAGTCTGACCAGCACTGTTCTTGTACTAAGTTCTGGAGCTAACGTCGAAGCCCTTTAAAATTTACATTCCAGCCCATCCCTATCCATTCAGTCACAATCAGGGCATAGATCGTAGAAGTCTGCCCAGCTCCCATTTTGTTTCCCAATTACCAGCATCGCCACCCAATCTCCGCTAAGATTACTATACTCCTACACTGTATTTGTTCACACCGGAGTCTGTAACCTTCTCTCCGGAACTATGTAAGCCACTTTGAGCCTACTAATAGGTGGCAAAAGGTAGGATACAAATGTAACAAAATAAAATTAAATAAATAATAAGGGCTGTGGAAAGCCAAGTACAGCAAGACATTTTGGTACTTAGAAAATGGGGCTAAGGCATTAAATCTAAGTCTATTGAATTTTTTATCGCTAAAACTATTCCTAATTTGTGATACTTTTTACAGATTTTTGAAAGAAGTTCTCAAATATCTTGAAAATGGATTACCACCTTTACAAAAAATATATTTCTTACCGGGATCATCAACTCAGGGAGACAATTTAGAGGTCCATTTGGCCACAGAATTGTCATGTGACAGTTTAAGTATCTCTGCTGTATTGGAAAGATCTCAGGTTGAGGTTGATTTTAGGGCTATTTTGTTAGTATCTTTTGTCTTTTTACAGGATAGGGATGCTTTACTTGGGTGTTATTTGAGGCAAGTATCCTCTGCCACTCTTTTGGGAGACAGTGTTAGGCTATTTCTTGACTTGTCTAGATGGACATAGGAGAAATGGAAATAATTTCTTGTAATGAGACAGGAGGTGTTGAATATCAATCCTTGTAAATGTGTTATAATTTTGAATAATGTCACCTATCTTTTTGTTGTTGTTGTTGTTAAATCCTGTTCAGTTATATCACTTTTTGATTTGGGAAACTCCTAGATCATAGGGTAGTTTAGGTTAAAGATGTTCGATTTGCTTTCCACTTTTCTTCTTTTTCTGATTGCCTATTGTCGGCTTCTCAAAATTATAGCGATCATGTACCCCTATATTGTGGACTACAGTGCCTTTATACATGTAGAATTAGGTTTTCTAATGTTTTTCTTTCACTGTGTTCTTTTATATGTAAAGCAGATTTTCTGTGCAAGGTTTTGTTGTTTGTGTTTATATTTTAAATTGCAAAAAAAAAAAAAAAAAAAGATTAGACTAGCCAAGATGAAGTTATTCAGTAAGGCCAGAGGAAAAATTGATTATAATGTTAAAAAAAATACTGGACGCAATATTTATTTATTTTTAAAATTTCTAGCCCTCTTATAACTGCAAGCTAGCTACTCCATAAAGATTATGTCTGATATTCAGTGGTCCTATTTGTTTTGGTAGTACCACAGAATATGTGATGTTATCCATTTAAGTTGCCACACCACATATCTGTTTAAACTTAGTATTACTTTTTTCGGCTGTCTCCCTAATAGATGGATAAAATGATGCAGATAGCACTAGGTTCTATATATCAAGCCTAAAAAATTGGCGCTGAAATAAAATATGCCTAGGCATATTCTATGAAGTACACCTAAATTTAGGAGTACTTTTTAGAATAAGCCTAAATTTCTGGGTGGTTTATTGAATACATAATTTAGTCACAGGCAGTTACTGTCAGGTTCTCAGGTTCAGAGCCTGCGGGGCCGGGCTCTGGAGCAAACGTAAGCCCTTGGCCTGCTGACGAGGAGCGACAGCAGCAGGCAAAACCCACCAACCAACGCTGGGCAAGCACACAGGCACCGGCAGGGACTGCAGGCACCGCCCAGCGAGCCGGAACACACGGACTGGAATCCCCCGGACTGGGGGACACAGGACTGGAACACTGGACTGGAATCCTCTGGACTGGAGGACCCAGGACTGGAACACTGGACTGGAATCCCCCGGACTGGAGGACACTGGACTGGAACACACCGGACTGGAACACCCAAGACTGGAGCACACTTGACTGGTCCATACAGCTTCACCTGCACTTAGCCACTGCCCCCCCAAGGGTTGAGCCCTTGGGTTTGAGTGGCCGGCAGGACTTACCGGATACCGGATGACACAGGGACCAGAACTGGAAACCAGAAGTACTCCTATATCCTTAACTGACCTAAGTGCTCCCACGCCCTAAACCAACAGGAGTATTCCTAACAGTAAACTAACAAAAGGACTTCCTACGCCCTATACTAACAGGAGTGCCCCTAGGCACTGACCTAACAGGAGTGCTTCTCACAGCACCAAAAGGAAAAGCAGGGGAGTTACAAGGGAAAGGCAGGGAAACTAAACACATAAGCTAATAAAGGTGCTTCCAAAACACCAACCTACAGCAGCTCTACAATTCTAAACTAACTAAGGCGCCCCCACGCACCAAACAACCAGAAGAGCTCCTAGCACTAAAAGGGAAGACAGGGGAGCCACAAGGGGAAAAACGGGGAAGCTAAACACGTAAGCCAAAAGTGCTTCCAAAGCACCAAACACAGACAGCAAAGACTGCAATGCTCCCAACAGCCAAATCGGCAGTATTCCTAACAACACCAAACCCTGAAATACTTCTATTTTTTATTTTTATTTTTTTTATTACATTTGTACCCCGCGCTTTCCCACTCATGGCAGGCTCAATGCGGCTGGGTAATGGAGGGTTAAGTGACTTGCCCAGAGTCACACAAGGAGCTGCCTGTGCTGGAAATTGAACTCCGTTCCTCAGTTCCCCAGGACCAAAGTCCATCACCTTAACCACTAGGCCACCATTCCACTATCAGCAACAGAGCTTCCAAAGCCCTACACACAGTAATGCTTGCAAAGCACCAAGAGGAAAAAGCAGGGGAACCACAAGGGAAAAGCAGGAAAGCTAAACACATAGTCACAAGTGCACACTGCACTAACACTAACCTGGACCTAAAGCAAGTAGCAAACGCAAATGTTGCAAAGGCCCTGAAGGGAAGAACACCACCTCCTTATCAAGGCCCTCCCTGATGATGTCACACTCCCTAGACCCAGGCAGACAGCACACTGAAACCCAGAGAGGCCCAACCCACACCAATGCAGCACCTTGAAGCCAGTACACCCAGAGAGAGGTAGCGCTAACTCAGTCCATACACACAGCTGTAGTATAGTGAAACAATTACAGTCATTCTGCTGGAAGCTGCCAGCATAGAGAGACAGAGCTAGCTCAGAAAGGACAGACAAAGGAAACAGAAGCCAGCTAAGAAGCTGACCACCAGGAAAAAGGTAAGTTTGAGAGGGGTTCTGACCACAATCATAACAGTTACTTGTGACCTGCCTTGGCCACTGTTGGAAACAGGATACTAGACTAGATGGACCATTGGTCTGACCCAGTATGGCTACTCTTATGTTCTTATGGTGTAAATGCTGCCACTTAAATTACACGCAGACTGGGTGTATTCTGTAACAACGCGCATAGATTTTAGAAATGCCCACGGCCCACCCATTCCATGCCCATGGCTGCGCCCCGTTTCAACTATGTGACTTACAACTTTTGAACATCATGCTATAGAATGTGCTTAGACAGTTCTGTGCATAAATTCTAATTAATGCCAATTAGTGTCGACAGCATCTGAGGTGGAGAGAACGGTTATGGCATAAAAGGAGGTCTTCTGATAGTCGTCAGGCCTTTAAAAGTGCACAACGGTATTATTCATATTAGTAGAAACTTGCTAAAAAAGATTACTATTTCAGCTTAATTTTGGAGTTTTTTTTCTTCATTGACACAATCTCCATGAGCGCGGAATTCATTTACTATGCCTTCTGCTAATTCCCTTACTCAATATTTTATCAGCAATATAACTTTACTGACATCTGTTTTTGTTAATTCCTGACCAGTGTCTATTACAGATTCCATGGTATCACCTAATTTTCAGTGGACTTCTTTTAGCCTTCCATCTTAAGATTTATTGCAAAAAACCCTTATGGGAATGAGTGTTACTACATGCATCCTGGACCCGTTGCCCTCCTCTTGGTTTAAAGTACCTTTGTTAAACCTTATCCCGATAGATCATCATCTTATTTCAAGCAGTTTGGAAAATAGTTACATCCCTAGTTCTTTTAATGCTGCAATAATTTGTCCCATTTTGAGAAAATTCTGGTCTTGATCCTGACATGTTAGTCAGTTATCATCCCATTTCTAATTTGCTGTTTTTAATAAAATGGATTGAGAATATAGTTTTCTTACAACTTCAGGATCACTTGGAAGCATCACTGATTCTTCATCTACAGCAATCAGAGTTTAGGATAGATTTTAGTACAGAACCAGCCTTAACCTTTCTCTTAAACAAAGTTCATCTTAAACTTGATGAAGATCTGATTGCATTAGCTGTCTTACTCGATTTGTCAGCCACATTTTGAAGTGGTTTTCCTCTTTTCTAAAGGACCACTTATTTAGAGTGTTTAGTCAGGGTGAACAATCAAATGTCTGCTCTATATCTTGTGGAGTCCCATAGGGGTCTAAACTCTCTCTGGCTCTTCTCAATATCTTTTTGAACCCTCTAGCACATTTAATTCATTCTTTGGGAATGACTACGTATTTTTATGCAGATGATAACTTACTTTACCACTGTGTATCGATTACTGCTCTTGATTTGTCTCCTGTACGATCATGTCTGGATAGAGTTTCTCTCTGGCTTTCTGAACGTCACCTAATTTTAAACTTGAAAAAGACCACTGTCTGTTGGCTAACAGGCCAAAGCTCAGTTCCCTCTTTAACACCGGTACTATTTGGTGAACCTATAACTCCTGTTGATTGTTTCAAATATCTGGGTGTGTTGATTGATTCTAAATTGTCATTTTCTAATCAGATTTATGCAGTTCTTAAATGGTTTGGGTTTTGTTTTGCTCTTCGAAGGATAAAATCAGCATGTTTGTTCCCAGCTGGACTGCTGTAACGTGTTCTATGCTGGTCTCCCACTCTCTATATTAGAATGCCTTCAAACTTTAAAAAATACAGCAGCTCGTTTATTGTGTCACGCTAGACGTTCGGATCATGTTAATGCCTCTGCTGCTGAAATTATATTGGTTACCTCTTCACTTAAGAATTCAATTGAAAGTTTTTACATTAGCTCATAAGCAATTCATAACGGTTTACCTGATTATCTTGCATCTTTGACTACCCCTTACACTCCGTCACACTGTCTACGCATGCTTAGCAACCATAGACTGGTTTTACCTAGCCCAAGACAGACCCATTATGAATGCACAAGAAGAAGTGTTTTTTTATTTTTTGGCACCATTTTTGTGGAACAATTTTCCCCTTACATTTAAGAGCAAAGCCTTCGTTAAAAAAACTTTAAGGTAGTCTTTTTTCAATTATTTAATGTGTTTCTGCATCTGCGGTTTTTTGAGCCTGAGGAGTATACAGTAGTGGTAGTTATGTAGTTTTATTTTAATTACTCTTGGTGTGACTGTTGCTTTCCTGTATATTTTGTGGTGTTCTTTTCCTTTTTCTTGTGTTTTTCATTATTTTGTAAATCGCTTTGATTTATTTGCTAAAAAAGGTGATTCATCAAGTCTGAATAAACATAAACAATAATTCAGTAAGTTGCAATTATCAGTGCTGACTGGCTTGTTAACTGTTACACACGCAAATCCAGAATATGACTGGATTTGCGTGTGCAACTTAAGTAGCACTATGAATCTAGGGAATAGTGGCTGATTATTGCTGCTGTATGGATACATTTAGGTCTTGCTGCCAGAATACCCTGACTCCTCCTTTTTACTAAGCAGATACACATTTTCGGTAGGCATCACTTGTTTATACAAATTTATGTGATTTGTGGATTTCCATTTAAGAAAAAAAAAACCCAACAACAGTTATTTATTTATTCAGAACATTTATACCCCGCTTAATACCACTAAAGCAGCCTTAAAGCGGCTTACAATGAACTGAGGAAACAAAATTACAATTAGAATTTCAATGACAGGATAGGGGGCAGAAGGATCAGAGGGAGAAGGGAAGGGAAATGCACTGTAAGTTAATGGCCAGATCAGGGGAGGTACATCAAGACAGGTATAAAAGGCCAATTTGGTCCAAATATGCTGGCAAGAAGGAGTACAGGTGACATCTAGGGCCAAGGTGAAGGCTGAACCCCTGTATTTCCCATGCCAGCCCTGGGAGGTTGAGAAGAGATGAGATTGGAGCGACAGGATAGGCGAAAAAGCAGGCTGCAGGAGAAGTTGAAAGAGTCAGGTGACTCTCTTCCACCAAGCTGGATTCATGGATGAGTTGGACCCCAGGACTTCGCACTTCTGCCATGTTAAGGGCCGGAGCCAGGATTGCACAGCCCTTCTTCGGTTTCACCACTCCATGCTCCACTCCTGCTGAGAAGATGGCAGCTCCGCGGCCGCCGGGGCTCCTCCCGCGATGAGGACATCTGGCTTTCCTGCGACGTGTCTGCTGCAAAAAGCACGGCCCGTAAACCCCGCACTGTGCCCGACAGCACTCGCCACCCAACGCCTCCACCAGCAGCACATCCTCGCTCGAGTCCGCTGCAGCTGAAACTCCCCGTAGCACTGCGGGCCTGAACGCCAACCCTCCCGGCATCGGCCACCCTCAGTGTCGCTGGTGGCGGCAGAAAGCAGCAAGAATCGACCCGAAGATGACCAGAGCAGCCCATGATATGACGGCCGAAAAGTTCATGCCAGAACACAGTCCGTTATGGCGATGGCATCGGGAGCCAACGGCTCCCGCGTCCCCTATAGTGTCCAATATTGACTGTGTAAATGCTTTTGAATACCAACTCCACTGTTTCTTGATGACCTTTTTATTAGTTAATACTGGGCAGCAGTCCATGAACAATTTAATTGCAGCAAAAATGATTTCCTTGCTCTTCCCTATGTCAGAATGTCTCTATTATTGGAAAACTTCTGCTTCATAATGGTCTGTTGTTTAACATTGATTCTTATTGCTGTCTTATGATTCCTTTTGGAACATATAAAGGCAGATCTCAACATCCATTTTAGAATGGAGATGTCCAGACTGAGACGTGTCAAATTCTAGTAGTATTTTAGAATAGGTTCTGTTGATGCAGAACCTTTTCTAAAATATATGCAGGAATGGATGCCTGTATGCTAGTTATTTGTGGCAGTAGCACCTATTTTACAAATGGCAATACCTACAACATCAATGGAGGCAACATTAACATACATATCTAAATGTCGGCAGTTACATGTGTATGATGATATTTCAGAACGTACACGTGGAAGTGGTGTCACATAGATGTGGATATCATTTTGGAAATCTAGACATTCGTTGTCTCTCAATTTGGTACAAAGCCCGCAATCGTACATCATTATTGATTTCATATGGGAGGAGGAAGATTGGGGAGGGGGGGCTCCCTCCCCTAATCTCATTTGTAGAGGACTACCCAAAACCACAACTTTTATGAAACCTAGACATGCCTGGGAGCAGGTATAAATCCCAACATTGATTTTGGTGCTCATAGATGTGCATTCCACTTCTGCCTCACAACCTCACCTAAACCGCACCCACTTGCATATACTGTATATTACTTGGAAATAAGTTGAGAAATTTTGAGTAAAAAAATCACTTAAAAGCAACTGGTTCGTCTTTTATCTGTGAGGCTGATGATTTAGCACCCCCTCCCGTCATATGCATGATCTTGGTCCAGCATATATCTATCTAGATATTATAAAAGGGGAAAAGTGGTGGAAAAGAAAGCAAGAAAGATGTGCAGTTTATAAAATCACTTCAATGTGAAGAGGCAAGGATTAATGCAACATATTAAATAAAAAAACAAAGCTGAAAAAGATAAATCATACAGTAAGCAACAGGTGGCAAAATAATGAAGGCACATAAACCAAAGTTCATGTATAAAACCAGTCATCTGAAACTGTTGTTTCTTGTGGGTTTTATGTGTTTATTATATAGCTTCTTTCAGATTCTGATGTGTATATTCTTTACAGTGTAATGCATACTTCAGAAACAAATCTTGAACCATTCCTGCATCTGGCAGTCTGATGGCATTTATTGCTCTCATTCTGTGTTACAATTTCCAGTGGCACAGGGTGAGAAGGAGTGGTGTTATAATTGCTCTATTACAGTGGAGTTGATGGAGGTGCATGGAGATGTGATTTGACCAGGGTCAGTTGCAGCATGGATGGACTTCTATAAATTGGGCTTTCAATGCTGTAATCAGATCACGCGATTTTCCTCATTTTCCAGTTTTATAATTTGTGTTGATCAATCTGAGCATAGAAAAGGCTGTGGGATGTGCACGGGCCACTGGAGAAACCCTCTTCCTTGCAAGGTTTGTTGATCATACCAGGGGGCTGTGTCATCCTGGGCTGGGTTAAACATTCATTGAAACCCCTCATCCACGGTTGATAAGAGATGGGAATTATACAAGTTGAGATCCTTCCAAGGAGGGGGTTCATGCTTGTATGGGAACAGGAGCCATATTGGAGGCTGTCAGCCTCATGGACCAGCTGTCACAGGAATATCTCTGCCTGGTCTCATGGGGCTAAAAGGGGGTTTCTATGGGATCAGTTAGAAGGGAAGAGATGTGTGATGTATTTAAAGGGCCTGGCTTAAGAGGTAGTATAAAGAGACAATGGACCTATGGAATGAGTGAGAGAGAGAGGAAAGAAATGAATAATGAAGCTTTTATTAAACCTTATAAACTTTGTTTTTCATGGAAAGATAACACCACCTTAGGAAGATTAACACAAGCTGTTATTAATTTTGCTTAATATTGAGCTGCTTTACATATATTTGCGTGCTTTGGACCTCATTATTGAACGTGTTGCATTTTTAAAAAATCTCACATTAAGCTGTGTTTATTGGAAAATAACACATGCTATTGCTAATTTAATATGTATTTCCTAAGTAATAGTGTTATTGCTATAACAGAGGTAAGTAAATATGGTGCATTGTTTTTCTTTTCTACTTTTGCTTTCTCAAGACTATCTTCCTTCTCAGGAGCATCGTTCCTATTAACTCTTAAAGCTGTAAGTATTCTTTTGTCTCTCGCTCTTCCCAGACAAAACAGGGATCTCACTCTCATCTAAGACAGCAGAGGGCCCAGAAGTCCCTATCGGCTCCACAACCAAAACAAGGAATGGGATAATTGACTGCCTTCGCAAAACATAACCAGCATTCCAGTCAACAAATTTTCTTTTCTTTTTTTAACTTGTATTTTACTGAAGTTTTTAGTATTAAATAAATGCCATTTCATTTATCATAACTTCTACACATGCATAATGATAACCGTAATCAGAATATATTTTATAAATCCCACGCCCTTTAAACATTACACTAAATCTAAGGTTTGCTGTAACGATTCCCTTTATTGCTCATAAGAGTTCATTTGAGCTTTTCCGTTAGTATAACATATCGCAGTCTCTGGTGCCACTTAGCAATGGAAAGAGGATTGTTCGATCTCCATTTGGAAGCAATGGTTGTCCTTGCTGCGTATAGGCAGCTGAGTATGCCTTTCTAACTGTGCTTGTCTACGTTCAGAGGTATTTTCAGAAGACATATCTTAGGAGAAATCTGAAAAGAGATGCCCAGTATCAGAGAGATGATGGATTGAATTTGTTCCCAGAAGGATTTTACGAGAGGACACAACCACCACAGATGCAGAAATATTCCATCAAGATCTATTTTGTAGATCTTCCACTTTCTTCTTTTTTTTTTTATTTTTTTATTTATGAATTATTAAATTTATATATATGCAATAGTACATAGATACACACTTCAGACATTAACATATTAAGTAAATATCACAAAAAGGAAAAACATCTCTTATTTAGTCCACAAATTATTTGTTCCAAGATCTAGGAAATAAAAAATAAGGGAAAAAAGGTAAAAAAAAGAGGGTAGGTAGAACCTTCAGCATCACAGCCGGGATAAGCGCAAGCTATCAAGGAATTCACAGCGATTGTTCTTTAGTTATAATAAACTCATTTAACTTCACTGGATCAAAAAAAAGTAATTAACAGCATTCAAGGAAATATAACATTTACAAGGAAACTTTAATATAAAGGATCCTCCTATTCGGAGAACCCTCTCTTTTAAAGTCAAAAACTGCTTTCTTCTTTTTTGAGTCTCTCTACAGAGATCCGGAAATATCTGTATTTTTGATCCGAGAAAAGGAGAATTCATGTGTCTGAAATAAAGTTTAAATATATTGTCCCGATCTAATTTTAAAGCAAATGTAACCAGCAGTGTAGTTCTTTCAGTAACTACCTCCAGAGATTGCTCTAGAAATTCTGTCAAGTTAACCTCAGATTGGGGCTTTATAGGCAACTTACTCAAAACAGCACCCGAAATATATTGTGTCCTGGTAATAGGTGGTAATCCCTCGAGGGGGATACCTAATACCTCAAGGAAATATTTTTTAAGCATATCTAAAGCTGGAGTAAGGGGAGCTTTAGGGAAATTAAGAAATCGTAAATTATTGCCTCTTATCTGATTTTCTAGGTATTCTATTTTCCCGCTGCTGGAGGTTACTATTATTTATCAACGTCAAGGATAAAGAATTCACTGCTACTAAGTCTTTATCAAAAGTCTCCATTTTGATCTTCTGTTCTGCAATTTCAGATTTTACTACTATTTGGTCTTGCTTTAGTTCAGTCATTTCTCCCCTCAATATACCTGAAATTTGCTGCAAATTGATGTTCAAGCCTTGAATTGCTTCCCATAATGAGTCAAGTGTAACAGTCGGTGGTTTAATCAACCCTCCAGAGTTCCACAGGGGTTCGCCGGGCTTCCCTTCAGACAGCGAACCTGCCTGAGCTGTTGTTCTCACCGGCGTCGAAGAAGCGACGGGGTCTCCAGCCGCGCCTGCAGGGGACCGACTTCCGGATTCTGCTAAACGCTCCCACGTCGTCTTCACCTCAACCCCTGGTCTGGGGGGCGCTGCTATCTGTGGAGGGCTCAACGAGATTCCCTCTGCGCTCCGGTCTTCAAGATCTCCCGGACCTCCCAAAGTGTTGCCTCCGGTTCCAAGCACTCAAAGGCCTGATTCCTGCAACGTCTTCTGGCGCAGCGGAGGTGGGTCAACCTTTCCCGTGGAGATAGGTAAGCCAGGCTTCCCTTTCCTCTTACCCATCGCGGGTTTGAGAGAACTCAGTTGCGCTAAAAACGAGCAGGGTTCAGGAGCTCCCACAAGTGCATCTACTTACGCCGCCATCTTGGACACTTACCCACTTTCTTCCATAGAGCTTGCAGATCTTTGAAAGTCTGGATCAAGCTACCTGTGCTTCCCATCCCTTCAACTTCTTCTTGATCTCCTCCTCCTGCCTCTTGCACAGTACATTCAGATCTTTTTTTACTGTCCTCCACTGCTGCGCATATATCCTGGCGCATAAGCTGAAATTCTTTTTTTAATGTGACCATCTGGCGTGATAATTTTTGGGTGTTTATAGGCAGTCCTTGTCTCTCCACATCCGTGCTGCAGTCAGACTCCTCCAACAGCACTAACAGCACTGGCACCATCTTTTTAATGTACACAGCATGTGGTCAGACTCCACACGTTGTGATTGAGTATGCTGCTGCTTTCCAGGATCTTTATCTGCATTTTGGTAGCTAATTTATTGAGGAAGGCGACCTCTTTTGATATCGGAGCGCTATGCCCAAACAGAGCTCTGTTCTCAGGCTGCCATTGGTAGCGCTGACGTCACTTCCTCCAGTCAACAAATTTTCCAATAGGATGGAGGCTCAAGTTTTCAAAATTTTTTGTCCCTTTCGTACTCTCTGATTTTTATTTTGTGTTGATATATTTATTTAAACAAATTTGTAGTCCACCCATCTACAGTTCTGGGTGGGTAAGAATAAAACATAACGTAAAAGATAAAACACAAGAACAGGACAAAAATAGAGCCATCAGTTATTCTTGCCAAGAAATTGTCACCAAATGCCATGGTAAAAGTTTCATTGGCTTGGAATGTTAGGTGGGCTGAGAGTATGAGTTAGGGTGTGAAATAGGGGTAAGAGAAAGGATGAAGAAATTGCAACATGGATGTGACTAACCTGATGGTCTGGAGAGCAGATGAGATGTATTGAAAAAGGATGGGAGTGCTGTGGAAGGATTATGAGAGAGAAAGGAGATGGGAGTAGAAATAGGTTTACAGGAGATGGGGTAGAGGGTAAAAGAATGGGCTGGAGATAAGGGACGGAAGGAGAGATGGGATGAGAGATAGTGGAGGGTAGATGAATACAAAAGATGGAAATGGGGAACCGAGGAAGGGGATAGGAGAAGGAGAAAGAAGAGAGGGGGAGGGGCTATGGTATTGAAGTAGAGAGGATGAGAGAGAGAGAATCCGTACTAGAGGGTGAGACAGAATGAGAGGTAAAAATCATATATTGGTGGATATGGAGGTAGAGATGAGAAAAGTGAGAAAAGAAACATAAAAAATAAAGATCAGTACCCGATGAATATAGAGAAGGAAGGGGAAGGAGGACAAGAGAGGGAGAATAAGGGTAAAAATCATATATGGATGAATATAGAGGCAGAGAACAGAAAATTGAGAAAAAAAGATTAGTGCCAGATGGATATAGAGAAGGGAGAGAAGGACAAGAGGAGAGAGAAATGGAAAGGAAGCTCTGGAAAAGAATTTACGAGAAGACAGACACAAAAAGTGGAACAGACTGGGACCAACCCAATTAGAAAAGTGCCCAGACATCAAAGGTAGAAAAAAATGATTTTTATTCAATACTTTTTAAGGATTGGAATGTGTCCATTTTGAGAAATGAACACCTTATCTATTTTTGTATTTGGCAGAGTACAGGAGAAAATGCATTTCTGTTTCTCTTTTTGCAGTATTGCACTGCTTGTAGAGTCTGGCTTCCTTGTGTGGAAGGGAAAGGGGGTCTCCATTTCAGTTCTTGTCTGTCTGTTTTTTGTAGACGCCTATATTGTATCAGTTGAGGGTCTGGAATACAGATCTAACCCATTTGAAGACATTATTCTGCAAGGTATGAAACTACTTGCTACCACTGTCAGCCATTTTGCCTCTCCAGTACTGCATTTCTACAACTAGAGCCTTTCTAAGGTTCAAATTGGCATGGTATAGGAAGGTGAGAAGTGCTGGGTAAAGAAGGAGGAAAGGAGAAAGAGCTGGGCTTTGGAGAAGTGAAAAGGGAAAGGTATTGGTGTCAGGCCTGGGGAAGGGGGACAGGGAAAATGCACTTTTCCTTTGCTAATTCATGTGAATGTGAGAGGGGTCGTAGTGAGAGAAATTTCCCGTTGTTAGCTAATTTCAGTTTAAAATATATAAATAGATATAGATATACTGACTTCCTATTTAGTCTGTTTTAGCCGTTGTCTTCCTTTTTTGTTTGAGGAGGGGGGGGGAATAACCATAATGAATATGTATGAGATGTATGTATGCAAATGATAGCTAATGAGCCATACCGTATCCTGTGCTCCCTCCCCCCAATGAAACAAACTGCGCCTATGGAGGTGGCCACTTTTTCTAAGTGGTCTGAGTTACGAGGGGCCAGTTACTTATACAGTGATTGAGAGGAGAAGGGGAGGGGGTTGGGTGAGAAGTAAGATTATTTTGCAGGATTTTAACTCTTAAGATCATGCAATACTGTATAGATGATGTGAGAAAGGAATTGAATAGGCGGTGACTTGGGAGGCAGTTGGGGAGATATACTTGGGCAATTCATACTATGGGGATCGCTTGGGGATCATTACAGTTGGTAAATGATAGCTAACACACAATATGCCTTTGTGTCTATATAGACAGCTATGTTAAGAAGCTGAGCGCTTGTGTACAGGGGTGGATTTTCTCCAAGAGGCACATGTTCCTAAATATGAGCATTTGCTCTTTCACAAAAATTACCCACATGTGTAGAAGCCTGAAGTCCAGATCCTCCAGGGTGGCATTTTCAGAAATGCTCCCCATTCCACGCGCAGGACCCAAAAGGCAGGTAGGGCTCCAAAGTCTTAATGCGTGGTTGAGACAATGGTGCAGGGATGAAGGATTTAGATTTGTTAGGAATTGGGCGACATTATGGGGAAAGGGGGGAACTGTTCCAAAGGGATAGGCTCCACCTTAACCGGGATGGAACCAGGCTGCTGGCTCTAACTTTTAAAAAGGAGATAGAGCTACTTTTAAACTAGATTGGGGGGGGGGGGGGGGGGGCTGACAGTCGCCCAGGAGCACATGGTTCGGTGTGGAGTATCCTTGAAGGATAGTATTGAAACAGGACATTTAGGGAATCCCAGTAGAGAGGTTTCAACAGTGCTGAAAGTAAGCCAGGTGTGCTTAATTAGAGAGCAGGATCAAGGATGTGCATTATCCCCTTCAACTTCTAATCAGCTAGTAGATCCAAGGAAAAAAACACAATCTGAAGAGCCTGTATACAAATGCTAGAAGCCTAAAAAATAAGTATATATATATATATATATATATATATATATAAAGTATATATCACTAAATGATGAAGTAGATATAACAGGCATCTCAGAGACTTGTGAAAAGAGGACAGTCAATACAACACTGTGTTAGGGTGCAAATAGTATCCCAGTGATAGGATCAAATTGGGGGGTGTGGAGGGTTGCGCTATATATTAAAGAGGGAATTGAGTCAAATAAAGTATTTCTATCCATAATGATTCCACACTGTTATCTGTTTCATTATGGATAGAAATTCCATGTGGGAAGTGAAGGAGTATTCTTGTAGGGCTGTACTACTTTCCGCCGGACAGAACGAACAGAAAGATGAAGAAATGTTTACAGAGATTAGGAAAGCTGGCAAACTGGGCGACACTATAATAATGGGTGATTTCAATTATCCCAGTATTGACTGGGATAAATGTTACATCATGGAATGCCAGGGAGATAAAATTTCTAGATGTAATAAACGACTGATTCTTGGAGCAACTAGTCCAGGAACCGACAAGAGGGGAAGCCATTTTGGATCTAGTTCTTGGTGGCATGCAGGGCATAGTGCGAGAGGTGGTGGTGTGTCCCCTGGGAAACCGTGAAAAGACAAATGGGCAGCAGATGAATTAGCAGATGAAAGAGAATTAGCAGATGACGGGAAAGAAGAAGAAAAATTGGATCCAACATGATGGAAAAATAAAATGCCCAGACAACAAAGGTAGAAAAGAGCATTTTATTTTGAATATTTTAAATAGAATATGTTAGCTGTGGGGAAATAAGCATAGCAAATATCTTTGTATTGTGCTCTATAGAAAAGGAAATACATTTCTGTTTTTTTAATCTAAATATATGTATTTCTAACGCATGATCCCTTGTTCTATATTTGGTGAGGTTCTGTAGGTGTGATAGTAATGGCAGGTGGGGAAATTGGAGGGGAGGCTTGGAGGAGAAGGAATCAAGAATGGGGGCCCTCCTTTATTTTTTATTTTTTGACCTGGGTTCTAGCATGTCTAGCATCGGTCCTGACCCTTGCTGTATAGCTGGTGGGGATCCCCAGCTGAGGATCTCCTCCAAAGATGGCCAAAACTCTTCTACCAAGCTCTGCAATCGGTGACAGCATCCTTGAACCACCAAGAACTAAGCATGCATGAGGTGCCAGCGTTAGTGGCTTAGGGACATTGCTGCTGCCTGCCAAGCTTGGTAAAAGGGAGTTCTAGCCACATTCAGAGAGTCTTTAGCTGACAGAGCGTGGAGATCCTCATTAGCTAAAGTATTTATATTTTGAGGTGGGGGTAGGGTGGGGCAGAGAAAATTTTGTGCTGTCTGGCTATGCCACTGACTAAAATGCTAAAAATTAATTAGCATAATTACCAGATAGAAACGTTTTCAAATTCTTAAGCAAAAGCATATAATTTTGGTCTAATCGAATTAGGTTTTGTTAAATTATTCCAAATTGCAATAGCTTGAAAAGGAAACACAGAACCAAGCGGAACCCTTTAGTATCCAATGTTCCCGTAATAAGCCATATGGGAACAGATTGATGGGAACATTGGACACTGAAGGGTTAACATTTTGAAATACAGGAAATTGCAACTTCAAACTCTCACGGACTCAGGTTGACAAATAAAAACAATGAGAAAAAAATTGAATCGATAGAAGTATTACCATATAATATCTGAAAAATTAAACATATAACTAAAAATAATCCATTCACGTTCATGAAGTCATTGAAGTTCTTTAATATAACCAGATACACTTTCCCAGTTCCTTAACCGGAATGTGCTGCCATTCTAATGAGTTACGTGCATAATAGTGTCTTAGTGCATATTTTATAGAATTACCCTTTTACTGCCTAATCAGTGCTTAGCTGATCATATTTTTACAGGAAAGCATATTGCCCAACTGTTAATGTGTTTTCTTCTCATATATCTATGTATTTTACAATTTATTATTTGCCTAGGTAAAAAAAAAAAAACTTCTAGGCAGGATTCAATGATACACTTTGGTACAGTCCACTAATAGAAAAGAATGTCCTGTGTAATTAAAAATGAGTACAAATGCAGCTTAATTAATCATACAATTCAGCAAGGAAATCTGTCTGCAGGTTAGGCAGCTCTAATCCTGAAGTTCCTCAAGCTTGTTGGGTTTTCATAATTTTTAATATAAATATGAATGAGACACATTTGCATAAAGTGGAAGCAGTGTATGTGAATGGATCTCATGCATATTCTATGTGGATATCTTGAAAACCCGACTGGCTTTTGGCACTAGAGGTCTGGATTTGCATCTCCTGCTGTACATAATTATCCAACTAACAAAAATACACAGTAAACACGTTTAAATCACAACAAATGAGAGCATGGAATCAGGTCAGATTATAGATGAGGAATAGTAAAATAACCCAAGCTCTTTTGTTGGCATTATTTTTCCAGCTATAACACAGCTTGTAGTGTTCACTGCAAGTTGTGTTATAGAATTTACATAATAATGAGATGTTCTGCATATTAGCTGCAAGTTCTGCATCTCATTAGTATTCAACCCAAAGCAACTTAAAATACTATGCATTACGGTAATGTAATCTGTATTAGTGCCCTTTAACATGCATTAAGGGGCAAATAATGCATAGTATAGCCATAATGTAGCATGAAAGCTACCCCTCTCAGTGCCTTAAGGGGAGAAAGATGCAGGTGGGTACAGAATTAAATCCTGGCTTGAGGATAAAGTGCCAAGTCAGAACACTGAGTTGTGGGCTTATTGCTTCATCAGTGAACAACTATGGAAGGTTCTTGACTTATTCAAGTTAAATTGTAATTCTGGAAATCAAAAATTTTCAGTGTAGTAATGCCATGATTATAGTACTCAAAATAAATGAAACACTTAATTTTCACTGAAAAAAAAGGGGGGGAGCCACTTTTCAAAAGCCATTTTCAAATACACTAGACTATACAGGCCAGTATAACATGGAATGGCTATTAACATGTTACACTGTGGATCTAAAGTGGATTCATTTATAATGTGGTCATTGTCGACATTATAGGGGGTTTACAGTGTAGCTATTGAATCAGGTAAAAAAGCTTTCTGAAAATTGCCAACCCTTTCTGTGGGTAAATTGATGTATATTGCTGTTCAACGCACTTTAGGTGGAGATATTCTTGGTGGCAAGGCTTGAGTGGGAAATATAATAACGTGTACTTTCCTAATGATACACATTAGCCTAGAATGGGTGGCAGAGCTGGTGGTTGGGAGGCGGGGCTAGTGCTGGGCAGACTTATACGGTCTGTGCCAGAGCCGGTGGTGGGAGGCAGGGCTAGTGCTGGGCAGACTTATACGGTCTGTGCCAGAGCTGGTGGTGGGAGGCGGGACTGGAAGTTGGGAGGCGGGGATAGTGCTGAGCAGACTTATAGGGTCTGTGCCAGAGCTGGTGGAGGGAGGCGGGGATAGGGCTGGCCAGACTTATACAGTCTGTGCACTGAAGAGGACAGTACAAATAAAAAAAGTAGCACATATGAATTTATTTTCTTGGGCAGACTGGATGGACCGTGCAGGTCTTTTTCTGCCGTCATCTACTATGTTTACTATGTTTTGAAAGGAAAAAATGCCCACAGAAAAAACAGGTGCAAATCTCTGAGGACTTTGACCCTAGGCGATTTTCAAAGGGAAAGTTAATACATTTTCCCTTGGGAACTGATGCCGTGTCTGCATTATGTAGAAATTAGCTGCTCAGCTCTTTATATGTTTTATGACCTGAAATTTTAAGCTTTTCTCCTGATCATTAAAGAAGACCTATACTTTTTTCCTCTTTCCTGTGTGTTTACAGTTTCTGAGGATCCTGTTAAATCTCTGTCAGATGTATCTTCTGGATTTGGTCACTGTTCTCCACCCCTGCAACCTGCTGTAACGAACTGTCTATCCATTGAGAACCGATACCATTCTCTGCCTTTCAGCTTGTCCAAGATGTCCAGCACAAATGGGAGTATTGGACACACTCCCCTTTCTTTATCCGTTCAGTCAGTCATTGGAGAATTGAACAATGCTTCTATTCAGGAGAGCATGCCTGATACTGTCCCACTTGGTAACCTGCATGGACTTGAAGTTGGCTCCCTGGCTGAAGTGAAGGAGAACCCGCCGTTTTTTGGCGTGATCCGTTGGATTGGTCAGCCATCCGGGGTAAATGAAGTCTTGGCGGGACTGGAACTGGTAATTAACCTACAGTGATCTGTGAAAAACTGCTGTTTTACTTAGAGCATTTTATCACAGGATGGATTTTGGGGATGATGCTGATTAGAAGAAAAAGAACAATTTAAAGTTCTTTTAGAGTGGTTTTATAGTTCAAGTCACTATTCCTTTTTCTTCCTTTTCAAGTTTCCCAGTTAGTTATTATGGCTGTACAAAAAAAAGGGCTTATAAAAAGCACACTTACGAGCACAAATGTAACGATTCTTTATAAATCAGGCTCCAAGTCTCTTGCCAGACCTGTCACCAAGTGACATTTCAGGGGAATTTTGTAACTCATTTGTACTGAATACAAACCATCTGTGTTGTTTTACTGTCACTTAGCTATGTAATAATACCATAGGTGTTAAATAAAATCGGCAACCCTCCTCCCCCACCGCTTGAAATTAGAATAAAACACATAGCCAGATATATTAAACATATGTTTGGGTTAATAATTCAGCAGAATATATCCGGTTATGAGCAGCACCTGCCTTGATAAGTGCTGCTCACTGGGCTATACCCAGATTTTCAGTAGCATTATCTGGAAAATGCCTCTGAAAATCCTTCCTGATCATCCTGACAATTCTATAATAGGGTGCCCACATTTACGTGGTACTTGATAGGTAAGTGTACACTTATGCTACTACTACTACTTAACATTTCTAAAGCGCTACTAGGGTTACGCAGCGCTGTACAGTTTAACATGGAAGGACGGCCCCTGCTCGAAGAGCTTACAATCTAAAAAGACAAATGTACAGTTAATCATATAGGTCAGACAGATTGGGGCAACCTATATGTTCGAAAGGTTAGGTTCCGAATGCAGCATTGAAGAGGTGAGCTTTAAGCAAGGATTTGAAGATGGGTAGGGAGGGGGCTTGGCGTAGGGATTCAGGAAGACTGTTCCAGGCATAGGGTGCGGCAAGGGAAAATGAGCGGAGCCTGGAATTGGCAATGGTTGAGAAGGGTACTGAGAGGAGGGATTTGTCATGTGAGCGGAGGTTACGGGCAGTAACGTAGGGGGAGATGAGGATAGAGAGGTAGGGTGGAGCAGCAGAGTGAGTGCATTTGTAAGTAAGGAGGAGAAGCTTGAATTGGATGCGGTATCTGATCGGAAGCCAGTGAAGCGACTTGAGGAGAGGGGTGATATGAGTATATCGGTTCTGGTGGAATATGAGATGTGCGGCAGAGTTCTGAATGGATTGAAGGGGGGATAGATGGCTGAGTGGGAGGCCAGTGAGGAGCAAGTTGCAGTAGTCGAGACGAGAGGTAATGAGAGCGTGGACGAGAGTTCGGGTGGTGTGCTCAGAGAGGGCGAATTTTGTTGATGTTGAAAAGGAAGAAGCGACAAGTTTTGGCAGTCTGCTGGATATGCGCAGAGAAGGAGAGGGAGGAGTCGAAGTTGACCCCGAGGTTGCGGGCAGATGAGATGGGGAGGATGAGGGTGCCATCAACTGAGCTAGAGAGTGGGGGAAGAGGAGAAGTGGGCTTAGGTGGAAAGACGAGGAGCTCGGTCTTGGACATGTTCAGCTTCAGGTGGCGGTTTGACATCCAGTCAGCAATGTCGGATAGGCAGGCCGATACCTTGGCCTGGGTCTCTGCGGTGATGTCTGGTGTGGAGAGATAGAGCTGGGTGTCATCATCGTAAAGATGATACTGGAAGCCATGAGATGAGATCAGTGAGCCTAGGGAGGAGGTGTAGATAGAGAAGAGAAGGGGTCCAAGAACAGATCCCTGGGGAACGCCAACAGATAGTGGGATGGGAGTGGAGGAAGATCCATGAGAGTGCACTCTGAATGTGCGGTGGGAGAGATAGGAAGAGAACCAGGAGAGCACAGAGCCCTGGAACCCAAAAGAGGCCAGTGTGGCGAGAAGTAAATCGTGATTGACAGTGTCAAAAGCGGCAGAAAGATCGAGGAGGATGAGGATGGAGTAGTGGCCTCTGGATTTGGCCAGGAGCAGGTCATTGCAGACTTTAGAGAGTGCTGTTTCTGTCGAGTGGAGAGGGCGGAAACCGGATTGGAGTGGGTCGAGGATGGCATGAGAGGAGAGAAAATCAAGACAGCGGCTGTGAACGGCGCACTCAAGTATTTTGGAGAGGAAGGGTAGGAGAGAGATGGGGCGATAGTTGGAGGGGCAGGTAGGGTCGAGTGATGGTTTTTTGAGGAGAGGTGTGACTACGGCTTGCTTGAAGGTGTCAGGGACTGTTGCAGTGGAGAGAGAGAGGTTAAGGATGCGACAGATGGAGGGGTTGACAGTATGGGCGATGGTGTTAAGTAGGTTGGTGGGGATGGGATCAGAGGAACAGGTGGTGCATTTCGAGGAGGAAAGAAGGCGGGAGGTTTCATCCTCGGTGATCTCAGGAAAGGAGGAGAAGGAGGCCTGGATTGGTTGGTTGAGGGAGAGGGTTAATGGGTGAAGAGGGGGGTGGTAGTGAATTGAAGGTTGATCTTTTGCACTTTGTCATGGAAGTAATCAGCCAGTGAGAGAGGGAGTGGGAGTGGGGGGCACCTTGAGGAGAGAGTTAAGGGTGGCGAAGAGACGACGAGGGTTGGAGCTGAGAGAATTGGTCAATTGGGTGTAATAGTCCTGTTTTGCAGGGAATAGGAAGGAGTGGAAGGAGGATAGCATGAATTTATAGTGAAGGAAGTCTGAATGAGTACAAGATTTTCTCCAGAGGCGTTCGGCAGATCGTGCGCAGGAGCGAAGGTAACGGATGCAAGGGGTCAGCCAGGGTTGGGGATTATGCATATTAGTGGCAGCAAAACACCCAAGTGCTATTCTTTAAGGGCATGTGAAATGGCATATTTATATTTTATTTTATTTTATTTATTTATTTAATTTTATATATCTGCAAAGCCCAAAAGCTATTGAAGTGGTTTCTTCTGTTTTTGGTACATTCACATACAGCACATAAATACAAAGAGGACATTCACAAAGGTGCAACCTGCAGAATACATTGTTATTTGGTGCTCACAGTTACACCAGATCTATGGCTGGTGTGTCTGCACGCACCTGAATGTAAGACATGCTGGTACTGGGTTAGACTGGTATTCTATAATAGATATTCTGTCGTAACTTTCCCCCCTTTTAGTAAGCCGCACTAGCAGCTGCCTTGCGCTAATGCCAACAGAGCCCACTCACTGAATGGGCTGTGTCAGCATTTCCACATGGCTTAGTAAACTGGGTTTATCTGGATAATTTTCTGGATACCAATTTGAATATCACCAATACCCAGATAACTGCCGGAAGTCAGGTACCATGGGGGTAGTGTTTAAATCAAACACTGACTGCCATGGCTGGCCCTCAATCTCTTCCATGTCAAAACAGGACCCGGCCCTTCCATCTGTGTTTTTCACAGATGGCCCCATTGTTGGCCCTGCTTTTCAGCCCCATGCTGACTTATGCAGTGAGTCCCTGTACATTGCCTCACATCCTTCTGCATTCTCTTCAGGCAGCCCCTTTGAAACATGATGGTTGTTTTCAAGTTCATATATTGTCTAACAAAATTAAAACCTGTGTCATCCTTCCCACCCTGCTTCTCGTGCTCCTCTCTCTTTTCTGTTTGCTTAGGAAGATGAGTGTGCAGGCTGCACAGATGGCACCTTCAAAGGGACACGATACTTCACTTGTGCCCCCAAAAAGGCACTCTTTGTTAAGCTGAAGAGCTGCAGACCAGATTCCAGGTTTGCATCCCTGCAACCAGTTTCCAACCAGATTGAGCGCTGCAACTCTTTAGGTAATCATCGACTGCCTTGTTGATTGTTTGCCAACTTGGGTCTAACTGAATTCTTTTAGGTTGTAAGACTTTGTATATCAAAGGGAAATGTAATACACCTTTTCTTTGTGACCTGTTGCCCCTGTATTACAGCCTCTGCAATTTGAAAATGTTGTGTTTTGAAACTTTAGAATAGAAAAGGAATTTAATGCAATCTTGTTGGTTTTTCTAATAGCTGTGCTGAATAATGAATGTATCATGATGTTCTTTTTCATTTTATCCTTGTCACAAGCTAATGCTGAGTTCTAAAATCATAAAACTGTTCCTTATCTCTTCCGAAAAATAAAAACCCAATCCCTATCTATATCTAAGGCAAATATAATTAGTAGGATAGCCTTAGACACTAAAGATGGAAGAGAGGCTTAGAACAGTGGGAAGATTCAGTTATTCTAATAGTGTTGCTTAAGTTGCTGACCCACAGAAGAATTCATTTTCTCCTTCACAAGAATAGCTTTAGATTCAGAAGTATATTCAGGTAGATAATCTATTTAAAGAAGATAGCAAAGACTTATTTAGAGTCTGTATTTATATTAAAACTTTAGATATAGTACATCAACACCTGTTACAAAATTTGCTGAACCTTGATAAATTCTGAGATTGAATTTAATTAAGCTGTGTTAGGTGCTAGCATATGCCTAATGCAGGATGTACTAAAGCATACTGCTTTAGTTTTGCCTTCCATAGCATCCTGTAGACCAGATCAATGGGTTGTGTCCATCTACTAGCGGATGGAGGCAGAGAATGAAAATGGTTCTCAAGTGATTTGCCCCATAAGGGAATCATGCTACATAGAATGTTCAGTATTTCTCTCTCCCAAGTGGATGGATGATTGGCTAGCAGCCCTGCTCTTGACCTGGTTTCTAACTAGTTTCAATTGAGCTTTATCTACCCTTTTAGGGTTTTGTGTTCCTGAGCTGGTTTTATGTGGAGTCTCATTTGACTTGGGGGTGCCTGTTTGGCTTGTCTCCTGAACCAGCTTCTCAGTTGTGATTCAGTTGTGGCTTCCCCCAAGTCTGTCTCAATAACAGACTATGGACTTTCCCTCCAGAAACTTGTCCGAACCTTATGGTGCTTGACTGCGTCAGTAGACTGGTTTTGTTAGCTATATTCTTATATACTCTGCACAGTACAGTTTTGCCAGTCACTCATATCTCAGGCTATATAACCCACCTACTTTGTGCGATTCTACACTCTAGCTATTTTGCACAGCTAACTCAATAGCACTGGCATTAGCCACCACTGTTACACGACTTGAGGATGTCTCTGATCTTGTGGCTTTATTCTGAGCCTAATAGGCTCCCATTCTTGGTTGTCCTGACTGAGTGTCTCATATTTCTTGGCATGCCTCAGAGCCCTTATGCTCTCTTCTTGCTCTTATGTTGACATCTGGATTTTCATGTCAGAATAGGGCATTCTTTGGCACCAGGTCAGTCAATAGCCATTTTATTTAGACCCTATTTGTCTCCCTTCTTTATTCTTAGCTAAGGGTGATTCTTCAGTTTGCTTCTGGATTTTGCTGGTTGTCACAGATGTGGGTGGGGAAGCACAGTTAAAGTATTCCCTTCATAGATTTATTTTCTTTCTTTCTTTCTTCCTTCCTTCCTTCCTTCCACAACATGTCCATATGGTGACTATGCGGTTTATAACATAAAAGCAATTAAGGTAAAGATACAGGAGGGAGGGGGGACAATTATATAGAGGAACCAAAACATTCATTAAACAGATGCGTCTTGAGTAAAACCTTAAATTTTGGATAGCAGTGTTCAGAGCAGAAGCAAGGTGTGGGAGAGTTCCAGAGAGAGGGTCCTAGAAAACTGAAACTGGTTTCACGAGATATTGTAAGTTGCCAGAAGCAGATCGGAGGGCACGAGGAGGAACATAAGGAAAGATAAGCCAGAGCTGAAGGAAGATGAGATTTAAAGACAAGAAGCTTAAACTTGATACTAGCGGAAACTGTAAGCCAGTGCTCAGAACGAAGAAGGGAAGTGACATGATCAAAGCGTCGTGCAGAGTGATGTGACTTAAAAGTGGTGGACTGAACAAGCTGAAGACATTTGATGCATGAGGAGGGAAGACTGGCAAGCAAAGAATTACAGTAATGTATATAAGAAATAACCAAAGAAAGAAGTGTACGAATCAAAGAAGGCTCCAGAAGAGAGTGCAGTGGTCGGATATGATAAAGATCGAGAAAGGAGGCTGTTGGCTTCAAAGACCCATTTAAGAAAAATCACCTTTGGGTTTCTTTCTTGCTTTATTCATCTCTTTTGTTGTCTATCAATATTTTTTTCTGTTCTACTTGTGAGTCACTTTCTTCTCCTCTTCCATACCCTTTGTCTTTCTACTGGGTTTTACTAGGAAGGATCTCTAAGACTATTCCAGTTCTTCTTTCTTTTGAGTGTTTCAGTCTTTTAGTCTCACCCTATGTTGGGGACACTGCTTTGCTACATCCCATTGGTCTGTACTGGTCTGATAGGATGCTATGGAAGGAAAAGTTACATCTTACCTGATAACTTTCTTTTCTTAAGTCCTATCAGACCAGTCCAGAATCCCTTCCTGGTTGATTAATTTTCTTTTAGTTACAAGTTATATTTTTCAGATATCACTGATTCTACTTTTAAGTTTCGTAACCTATTATTTTATTTATTTATTTATTAGGATTTATTTACCGCCTTTTTGAAGGAATTCAAGGTGGTGTACAGTAAGAATAGATCAAACATGAGCAGTAGGCAATTAGAGCAGTAAAAATATTCGAACAACAATACAAAGTAGGAACAAGCAAGCTGTGTGCCATTAAATCCTAATGTTTAACCCTCCTCCCCTCCCCAAGCTTCGGGAAGAAACCTCTCAGGCAGTGCTATAAGGAAGCTTTTTCATTTTTAAACTCGGGCAGTGCTACAAAGATCTCAAGAGGTGAATGTTTTGCACAAGCTGGAGACAGCGTGTGTTCCTGGTGCTCATGGGCTGTACATTTTTCTTAGCATAACCAAACTGCTATTTCCTTGCCCAATCTTCTTCCTGTCTTCCATGCATCAAGTACTAAAATCCAACCAGCCCTTGGAAAGTAGCTCTCGCCTCCACCCCACCACTACCTCCCCCCAGAGACAATTGTCTCACTCGTATGTCACACGTCTCCTGACTCGGTGAAATATCTCCATGTTAGTAGAGTGTATGCTGCAATGGCTGGTAAGGTACTGATCGGACTGAATCATTTGGTCTCAGAGTTTTTAATAGTGGCCACTAGTCAAATTTTGTGCACTATTGCTTGGCTATTGGAAATACTAAACATTTCGTGCAGCATGATATCTTTAAGGGACGAATCACTTGAGAACTATTTTCATTTTCTGCCTCTATCCGATGGTAGGCGGACAGAACCCATTGGACTGGACTGGTCTGATAGGACTAAAGGAAAGAAAGTTCTCAGGTAAGATACAACTTTTCCATCTGCATTCATGAATTGTGTAGTAATTTTTTTTCGGGCAGAGAAGGGGCATGGAAGTATTACTCAGCTGGTTCACTGACATTAGTGCAGACTTAATGTGGGAGACCTTACCGCCATTAGCACACAGCCAAAAAAATATAATAGAAAAAGGCAGATTTTACCCCTACTGTCCAGCAAGTCATCAAGAGGACAATATTTATCGCATGCCAAAGTTCATAGCATTACGTAGAAATAGAACAATACAATTTACTAAGACTTGGGACCTATATGAGAAATGGAAAGATTGCACCATGCTGTTGTTGCGACTTTACAGGCTCCAGTAAGAGTTCTCTCCATGTCCTGAACAATGGGGTGGGGTAAGGAGAATAAGGTAGAGCATTTTGAGGGTAGCTTTGTTATGGGAGGTTGATTATATATTTAAAATGTATTTGCTGTTAGCTTGTTTTATGTGGCAATGTACTGAAGAGGATTTGTTGTTAATTTTATTATTTGTTAAATAAATACAACCTCCCCCCCCCCCCCCCCCCCCACCACCACCACCAAATGTCAAAGAAAGAAAGACTAATCTTAAGGCTGTGCTACAAATGGGCTTAGCGTGCAGGAAATACCCATGTTAGGGCACACTAAGACAATTTCTTAGTGGAACTTAGTAAAAGGGCCCCTTTATTTTGAGAAAAGGTGTTTTCCTTAATCACTGTTTCAGTAAATGCTTGTCTAGTTAAACCTTTATTCTTAGTGATTTAGTGTTTATTAGTAATACGTTTAACTTTGTTTTTGCAAGAAAAAACCTTGATTTTCCAATTTCTTGTGAGAGTTCATATGAGCCAACACAGATTAAGTCCTATTAATAGCTCTCCATAGTTGCCACAGTAATCTGCCTAGCAGGATTATCAGTAATTTCTCCTGCTGCCACACACTTGTTGTCCAACATCAAAAAGTGAGCCTTAAATTCCAGAATTGTAATAGAGGAGCACTCCTTTGCAAAAATACTCGGCAGGGTAAACCTGCAATCATTAGTCGCTGCACATTCAAGTGTTTTTCAGCATTGATGTCTCTTCAGCAACAACACTCAATATGAGTAGAAGTATGCACAGTTGGATGCCTGGCTAAAACAATTCTGCTGTTGGTGATATCAACTTTTTGCACCCCTGCAACTGTTTACAAATAGTGATGCTAGGATTACCATCTTACAGCTCACTACTACGATGGTCAAATGAAAAGTAATGCTCCACCTCCATAACTTTGGTTAAGTGAAATGTTGTAATAAATAAAAAATGAAGAAAATGCTTGAAATTTGCTCTCTTTTATTACATGTATTTACATTTTTACGTAGTCACCACCTTTCACCACGCATTGTTTTGAAAGCCATCATGAGAGAACTGCACATCTTATCTTTTCAACCAATTGCTCACAGTCCTTTCCTCCTGTTTATTCAAGTTAAGCAGATGCCTCTGAAGATATTCCTTTAATTCTGGAAAAAGATGGAAATCGCATGGCACTGTGGTTTTTTATGTTGTGTGATACTTAGCCTTGTCATGTTGCAGCAACATTTCCTTCTTGTGCTTATGAACTCTTCTCAATTGTTCTTTGAAAGTTTTCAGGGTTGCAGTGTAACGCTTTGAATGATCCTCCATTTGTCCTTTTTGAGTTTAACCTTTCTCATGTGAGACTCATCTGTTGCTGCCATGGTACATCAACACAGCCATCGCAATAACTAACCTGCATGCAACAGTGATTTCAGTTGGAGAGACTCCATCAGTCAGAAATTCTATCATGGCACGTTGCTTAAATTGCACATATGAGTGCTCACTGCGTGCTTCCATTTCACAAGCAATAGCCTCTTCACACAGACATTTCTCTCCAGCTGAAGCAAAGGAAGAGGTTTCAAAGATCATTTTGTAGTGCACCAATGCTGCCATCTGTTGATAAATTATGGAGGTGGAGGCATTGCTTTTCATTTAATCTTCATAGTTCTGTGTTCTCATTTGTTCCACCAACCTTGCTCGATTGCATAGCATATACTAGGTGAACCATTTGTGGCAAGTCCCTGAAAATTTGTGAGTCTTCAACATCTCTAGTTGGAAAGTCATGCTGAAAAGTGCAACTCCTGGGTCAGACTTCTGGATTGCAGTTCCAGCCTAGCATCCACCAGGTGTCTTTTTGCACACAGCTGTATAAAATATTCATAGTGAAGAATTATTGCTTTCTCCTTGTTTTCATCATTAAAAAAAAAAGGTAAAAATAGAAGTAACGAGGTAAAGAATTTCACATGGGACTGGCAGCCATGTTGAATTGCTAACATACAGTAGTTATATTGTATCTGCAAATACTAGAGGAAGGGAGGCCTCCAGCTCACTAGAATATATATTCCCTTGGTTGAGCAGTTAGGTTTGTATGAAAAAGATTGTTTAAGCTGAGGAGTGTTCTTAGCAAACAAATGTGACAAAATACAAAGAATGTTTCTAGTTAATGTAATGATGATATCTTAAATCAAGAGCAGGCCACCTGTCTGATTACAGCAAGGAGACGTTTCTGATTGCCTGAAAGGCTATAAAGCAGGGGCTGTCAGCTAGGGCCTACAAACAAGTTTTCAAGATGTCCACAATGAACATATTTACGTTAATTTTGCATGGCTTAGTTATCTTGAAAACTGATTGTCACCCTCAAGGACTGGACTGGAGAACTCCTGTTCTAGAGCAGAAAAATCTTTAACTCGGTTCTGTAAAATTAAATGCAGCATTGTGCCCTCTTTGCTGCTCTCATTGGAAGCTCTCATGAAGTTCTAGCAGCAAATACATACTGCAGAAGTGACTGAATGTATTGTAAATTTAAAAAAAAAAAAAAAAAACAAGAACCGGAATAGAGAAGATGCCTTCTGCAAATCTATGCAGAAAACACAAAAGTGAGGCGAGCTTAAATAAAAGAAGTAAATTATACAGGATAATATTTAAGTTGCTGCTGCTATATTTTTAAAACTGTTTGGCACCTGGTTATTTCACACAGGCATTGCAAATTTATGAACTCCAATTGTTGAGATCAGAAAGTCTGCGACAAATTGTAGTATCTTCATGACTAGGTTACATGACTTCATTACGGCAAAGGCTACACTGTCCATTACAGGACCTTTGATGTGGAATAAATTGCCATTTAGACTGCGTCTATTAAAAGAAGACTATTTTTAAGAAGCACATTAAAGCACATTTATTCAAGCTTATTTTGGTACTGACCAAACAAAGAGACTTTTGTATTTTAAGATTAATCTTGTTCTTTTTTGATGTGCTGTTTTTTTTTGTTTTTTTTAATATGTTTATTGTAACCTGCCTAGTTAATAAGCAGACTATAAGTGGAAAATAAATAAAATGGCTTATGGAAAGCTGTGAAAAGTACATCGAATTTAAGTGACCCTGACATGGCCATGTTTCTGCTAAGTGCCAGTGATCAGGAGACCAGCACGTGAGCAAGAAAGCAGCTGAAATGTAGGAAGGATGCTAAAAGCCAAATATTGACAGCCACTCTATAATCACTTATTGTGCTGATAGTCTCTGAAAGCCCTGTTGGGCCACTGAAATTGGATGTTCTTTTGAATGTATTCTAAAGCTGTTTGAGATTCATTGTGGATGAAAGGTGGTGTACAAATTATAATTATTAATTTGTGTGCAAAGTTTTAAACCGAATGAAATGTAATTTCTGAGGCAGTTGATCTGTTAAACTCAATCTGTTGCTCAAACCCTCAGCCTGGTATTCAAAGGTACTTATCCATATAGCAACAGCCACCATAGAGCAGCTGAAAATTCTTACTGATTTCCCCAGCACTGTCCATATAAAGGGTATTGCTATAAATGAGGCGCTAACATCTACACGACTAAAATGTTTAGAATACTAGCCTATTCATGTGCATGTATGCACTTAGACATATATATGCCAGAATGCTGCTTAAGTGCCATTCTGCAAATACACGCTTGGGGGGGGGGGAGCATATACAGAGGTGGAGCTTACAGAATACTGTGTTGTGTGCCCCTGCTGCATTTAGCTGCTGACACTTATGCCAGCTCTGTGGTTAGTGTAAATGCAAGCACTTAAATGTTAAATATGCCGATATTGGGTAACATTAGTATTCTATAACCAAACCTAGGCACCCAAGTTCCATTATAGAATAGGCACCTACTGCCTGCCCTCAGGTCGCCTAAATGGAGGCCAGTTCCCCATTGTATTCCAATAGCTGCAATATTTAGCCATTATCCATGTAGCTGAGCAGTTCGTTAGGACAGCAAAAAAGTTCTCTTAAAACTTTTCAGCTATATAGATAGACACGCTGCTTGTACAGGTTGTGGTGCTGAATATACATGAAGTACTTAAATACTGTAGTCAGCATTTAAAAACAAATGCTGACCACAGGGTTTAAATATTGAGCCGAATATTTGTTTAGGATAGTCAAAAGTGGTTGAAACCAAGTAAATCGTTTATGCCAGCACATTTCTAAGTTTTATTTATTGTGAATTTGAAATTTTCTGAATAATGAGAGGCAACGTGAACTGGAGACAGGCACATTTATGGTACATAGTAAAAACAAACTATATAGAAGAAACACATGCAGAAGGTAATAAAGTTACAAACCATCTACAAAGAAGTGTTTGTACAAACGTTATTGTACATTTTTTCCTTTTCTCAGCATTTGGAGGTTACTTAAGTGAAGTTGTAGAAGAAAATACTCCTCCAAGAATGGAGAAAGATGGTTTGGAGGTAATGATTGGAAAGAAGAAAGGCATCCAGGGTCATTACAACTCTTGCTACTTGGATTCTACTCTATTCTGGTGAGTTTAGAAACCAAAGGTTCACCACCAAGATTGGTGGGAGCAGCAACAAGGATGGATGTCTGTGCATTTGTCAGTCTGTGACAGGAAGGCATTACTCTCATGCAGTGGCGTAGCTAGGGTAGCTGACACCTGGGGCTGGTCATTTTTTAACCCCCCCCCCCCCCAATCCAGTACTAGGCATATCGAAAATACAAAACACTCAGGATCTCTAGAACAGTTTTACCATACCATAAGCAGTAATTTCTACGAGTCACATAAAGAAAAGGAAAGCATCTTAAACACTACAGTGAGCACTAGAACATCAATTCACCTATTGTAAAACGTAACCAGACAGAATAGTACAGATCGTCGATCCTGCACAGTGAATGCTAACTGAGAGCCATGTCTTTTTCACACAGAGATACACCCTAAACCACTATAGAATAAGTAATCAAACTTTCTATTTAGACAAAAATTAAACTGAACCCCCAAGAGGCCAGACTGAGCATACAGTGCAACACCACAGAAACAGAAAATAAAATAATACAATTTTATTGGACTAATACATTTAGCTTTCAGAGGCCAAAACCTCCTTCCTCAGATCAGTACAGTATAGTGATTTTACAATATCCTATCCTGACCTGAGGAAGGGGGTTTTGTTCTCCGAAAGTTAGTCAAAATATTAGTCCAATAAAGATTACCTTATTTCCATGTTCTATTTATAAGCATTTATTAACACAGCTACAATACTACTTTATCCTAAAGCAAAAAAATAAAAATATATATTTTACTTAGTTTGTTGTCTCTGGTTTCTGCTTTCCTCATCTTCTTTTCACTGTCTTCCTTCCATCCAGCATCTGCCTTCTCTCTCTCTCCCTGCCATCCAGTGTCTGCCCTCTCTCTCCTGTCCCCTCCATCCAAAGTCTGCCCTCTCTCCCTGCCCCTTCCATCTAGGATCTGCCCTCTCTCCATGTGCATCTCCTTCCTTTGTCTTTCCTTCCTTCCATCCTTGTCCAACATTTCTCCTCTCTTTTCTCTTCCATCCATGCACATTTCCTTCCTGACTTTCCTCCCCTCCATCCATCCATGTCCAACAACTCTCCATTCTCCCCTGCACTCTCCTCCATCCACCCATATCAAGCAAATTTCCTCTCTCCTGCCCCCATTCATCCCCCTCCATATCCAGCAATTCTCCATCTATGTCCAGGAACTCTCCATTCTCCCCTGCCGTCTCCTCCATCCACCCATATCCTGCAAATGTCCTCTCTCCCCTGCCCCCATTCATTCATCCATATCCAGCAATTCTTCTCTCTCCCCTGCCCCTCCCCTCCTCTCCAGCGATCTCTTCTCTCCTCCATGCCCTCCCCTTCTCTCCATGTCCTCCCCTTCTCTCCATGTTCAGCAATCTGTTCTCTCCCCCTGCTCTCCCCTCCCATCCATGTCCAGCATTCTCCTCTCTCCCCTGCCCTCTCCGTTCCTTCCTTCCTTCACCTGACTGCTGCCCCCACAAACACAGGGGGCTCTCTTTAACGGTCCCACTCCCTATCCCTGAGTCCTTCCTTCCCGCCCACGGCAGCCCTCCTCCTCTCCGCCCTGCCCCCCCACCCCCGTATCATAACCCTTTACTTCCCGTGGTGGCAGCGGCGTCAGTTCCGTTACGAAGAAGCCACTGCAGGCTCCCCTCCGGCTTCAGCTTCTCCCTTCGCTCTTCATACAGTGAGTGTCCTGCCTTCGCGGAAACAGGAAATGCGTCATCGCGAAGGCGGAACACTCACTGTGTGAAGAGCGAAGGGAGAAGCTGAAGCCGGAGGGGAGCCTGCAGTGCCTTCTTCGTAACGGAACTGACGCCGCTGCCACCACGGGAAGTAGAGGGTTATGACACGGGGGGGGGGGCGGAGAGGAGGAGGAGGGCTGCCGAGGGTGGGAAGGAAGGAGGAGGAGGGTTATACCGTCGAGGCGCCTATAGCGGGAGGGGGATTTTGGGTGCGGGGGGGGGGGGTGCCTAGAAGCAGCGGAGCACCCCCCCTTGCGCTGACACCTGGGGCGGAACGCCCCCTCCACCGCCCCTTGCTACGCCACTGCTCTCATGTCTCTGAAGATGGTCTAACTTGCAGAACAGCAGAACTGTATTAAAAAGAAAAAGACCCAAACTCCTTTCTGTTCAGCATGTGATCTTTCTCTTAATGCATCATTGGATGGGATGGAATACAAAAGTGCTAAATCCAAACAATTGGTTTTCATAAAGAACTAATGTAGCCGATTTGTAAATTCAGAATGGTTTAGGCTGAGTTATACATTGATGTCCTAACAGTCTGAACTAGTACAGAAATGAAATTCCAGAGACTTGTTTGCAATGTGGTTTTCAGACCCTTTTTTTTTTTTTTAAACCTGAGATGGGATATGACGCTGGACAGGAAGTTTTTGTGTCCTGATATGTAGATTTCAGCTAAATAATCCAACCTTTTTTTTTTTTTCCAGCCTGTTCTCCTTCAGCTCGGTTTTAGACACTGTTTTGCTACGACCAAAGGAAAAAAGTGATGTGGAGTACTATAGTGAAACCCAGCAGTTACTGAGAACAGAGATTGTAAATCCTCTACGGATGTATGTACCCACATCAAGAATGGTGTCTGTCTTACAAATGTTTTCCCTTTTAACTGCACAAAGGTGTTGTATAGCATATATTGCTAACTCTTACCCTGGACTATTTAAAACCTAAAATAACACCAGGGCTAATAAAACAATCATGACCCCCCCCCCCCCCCCCCCCCCCACCACCTTCTAAATCAAGTGCACCATTGAAGGAGAAAATTCATTTTTGTAGTGAGCCAAATTCTTAATAAACTTAGTGGCCCTTTTACTAAGCTGTGTAAAGTGCTAATGCGCACTCAAAACAGCAAAAATAGCCTAACACGGGATGCGCTAAAACATTCTGTGTTAGTTTTGGCATGTGTGCATGGTAATTATTATTATTTCTTTTTTTTTTTTTTTTTTTTTGAGGGGGTGGAGAGTGGGGTGTTCTTGTGCTAACCAGTTAGAACAGCAACAGTACCACATACTAACAGCACATGGTTAATGTGGAAGCCCTTACCACCATCTAAATAGGTCGAGATAAGTGCTCCCATGGTAATTTTTTTTTTATGCCCATTAAAGAAACAAATTGAAAAAAGCACTTTTTGCATACTGCACTAGAAATAGGCTTAGCATGCAAGAAACAGCCCACATAAGGACACACTAAGCCCATTTCTTAGCACATCTTAGTAAAAGGACCCTTTAGTGTGAACATATGTTTGCTTAAAAAGTCCTTTTCAAAAATCAGCTGCCTTTTGCAGTGCTGGTAATTACATCTGCAGTATTTTAGGTACACGTATGTGGAGAGAGCAGTTAATTTTCAAAGGCATTTTTGCAGATAAAAGCAATGTTTTACCCCTGGAAAAAGGGGCGTTTAGCACCACTTCCTCCATTGTAGGTAAAAGTATACATGCTGACAAAAAAAGGGTGAGGTTAGGTCGGTAGAGTGAAAGTACACATGGTGATTGTTTTCTCAAATTCCTGTGTGTATGTTCCATAGAGGTATGTGTGTCTGCTTCTAAGCAATCACAAGTGTATGCACCCAGATTGGAATCCTGTTCCCTTCCAGGTTGCATTTTTGAAAAGGAAATTCTGCATAACGTTTACCTTTTGAAAACGTGTTTGCAATCCTATTTCTGGAGCTGCAAGCCCCATGAGCTGTATATTGCGCTCTAAGGATTTTTATCATGCTGCGTAGGAGTTCAGAAGTTATAATTGAATCTTTGTTCTGGGGCATGCAATCTTGTTGGTAAAGATACATTTGCTGAAATACTTAAGAAAAGTCATGTTTGTATAATTCAGAGTGCCTTGGTTTCTTGTGAGGCAGTTTTAGCATTAGGGAGGTAATTTTATAAAATGATGCCTAGATGAAAACTCCAAAAAGACAGTTCAAAGCTAAGTGCTAGTTGTCATGAAATGCCTAGCTACACGCCTGGGGTTACCTCACGGCCACTTAGAGGGTCTGTCCCCAGCGCAGCTCAGATCCGCCTGCATCTGTTGCTTGTGCTCTAGACTAGCACCCTCCTCCCACCGACTGGGTACAACCGCCTCTGGGCAAGTCTCCCACTCCTAAATTATCCCCATAGGTTACTGGAGGCCACACTCCCAGTGGCCTCTCAGTTCCCAGAAAGCACTCACAGACGCAACACACAAACCACCAGGATTCTTTATCCGTCCAAACAAACAGTTATGTTTATTCTCTTAAAAATATTGAACAGTGGAACAAAATAATGCAAATAGCAAACAATAACGGGTAACTGAAATATAGATCAATTATATCACTAACTAAACATTTGCATACTTCCTTGACAGTACCTGAAGAGATCAGGGCATATAGCTGTTCACAGAGCTTCAGCAAAGAGATCTCTCTCTGTCTCATCTCCTGGGCTGAAACTTGAAGCAACAGCCAGCAACAACTGCTGGGTAATTTCAAACTCCAGGCCAATCAGAGCCCAGTCAACAAGTTTTAAAAGTATACTGCTCACAGTACTGTAGATTCACTTCTTCACTAAGTGAATCTAAACGAGGGTATGCACTTTTCTATTACAGCTACTAAAAGAGGGCATGTACTTTTCTATAACAGCTTTAAGCATAAAATGCACCACCTGCTGGCCAAACTAGAGAAGTACACTTCAGAATTAATTTAGGTAATTTACAGGCTGAAAACACACTGTTCTATCACACTAGTATTCTAAACATTTAAATGTTAGCACCTAGGTTTTAGAATTGCTAGTATTCTGTGCTATGGCAGGTTTGCTATATAGGTTCCAACTATGTATTTTTGCAGGGTTTTGCATTACTTTCCAGAGTGCCTGGGAGTGGGAGGGCATTTGCTCTTACTGAGGTGACACCAGAATTTGAGTATTCTTTCTTGGCAAGAAGTAGAAAAGAAATACTCATTATCTGAAAAAATGTCTTTGAGAAGACAAGATGCAAGGTTTATGCTGGTGAGGGGAGCAAAAAAGAGGACTGTGGATGGGGCCAGTGGGTAGAAAGGTGAGGAGGAGTTCTGGGAATGGGTCTTGGAGGGGAGGATAGAGAGGACCCTGGATCTTCAAAGGGGATACTCCCTCCTTCATTGCCAGATTAGAGGGAGTCATCTCTGCCACCTGTTCTTCTATTCTGGGGATCCTCTGTGAATTTCTGTGGTTTTCTAATAAGCACATATTTTTGTGATCTAGATATGGATATGTATGTGCCACCAAAATAATGAAGCTGAGGAAAATACTTGAAAAAGTCGAGGCAGCATCAGGGTTCACCTCTGAGGAAAAAGGTGATTAATTGTTTGATCTCGTTCAAATAAAGTCACACTGATTTCTAATCTACAGCCTTAATTAAGAATTGAACTAAATTAAATAATTGAGGTATAGGACTTACTGTGTTGTGGAGCATAGCATTCTGAAGTTGTAGGCTCTACTTTGAATCATTTAACTCGGCCTTTGCCGTGTGACCTTGAACAAGTCACTTAACATCCTTGTGATCCAACTTAGGGTCCAGTGTACTAATGCATTTTAAAGGAATCACAAGCTTTTTAATGTGCATTAAACACCTGTATTTTTGAGTGGAAGTAGCTAATGTGCACAAAATAGCATGTGACATTTTTAAGCATGATCTGTTCTAAAGAGCTAATAAAGTATAGCTCATTACATATTAGTATAGCAAAAAAAGTGCATGCAGTGTGGATAGATATAGTTATGTTTTTTTTGAAACCTTCATGTGTGTTTTGTATCTGTGGTAGTGTGCTTCATTTACATCTCATTAATATATATAATAAACTTAATTTACATGTTGCTGATAATACCGTTTGTACAGTGGTCCCTTGGATTGTGAATGCATTTTGTTAAATGGTCCCTTAGGTTGTGAATACTCTAGAACAGGACTGTTGTAAGCAGGAATAATTTTACAAAGTGATGTTACTGATACAATAATATCAGTTAGGTAATGCTTGCGATTGTGTTAGCAAGCAAAAGTGAGAAAAATGTTTTGATATACTAGGTCCAGGACCATTACTTTGGCTCTTTATACTTGTGAAGTTTCCAGCAACACTAATGTTCTGCTGATATCACAACAAAAAATCAGGATGCCATTGTTCTGATTGGTGTCAAAAATGTGTATTACTATCTCCTGGATATATGTATGACAATATGGAAGTTATTATACAAAATGTTACGGTGTAGTCCTAAAACATACATATTTATAGAATAAAATTTGTCATGGCAGAAGCCAAATTTTGAAGCAATTTACCTGGATAACAAGCATTTTAATTACATAAATCAGTCAGAAAATTGTTTACACTTGTTTTATTGAAATACACATTCTTTATTTGATAGTGCAAGCATTTTTAGCCACACTGAAAAAAGGCATTCCCAGAGACTATATGGTTAGGTTCAGACAGCGAGAGTATGCATATTAACTCTTCAAGCGTATTTTACCCATGTAAAAAGCAAGTGCAAATTAACTGTATGTACTTTGTACATGTGGCAGTTTTTTGAAAATAATCTTCCTTACCAGAAGCTGTCAGTTGTGCTCATCAACCAGTGGATAGAGACAGAGAAGTCCTACATGCTTTGCCCAGTAAAGGTACCATGTAGCTGCTCAATGGGCACAACCCACAGGTTCTAGACTAGTCTGGTGGAAAGAAAATTAGCAAGTGAGACCTGAATTTTGCATGTGCTTTCACTTTGAAAATTGGTGCAGAGCCCATGACTAAAAAGTGGTGCTGCCTTTTCCCAATATGGACAGTTTGAAAATTGACTCCAAAACATAAGAAAAAAAAATAGATTGAAGATCAAGTGAAAGAAGCAAGACCAGTAAAAAAGAAAGATACAGTAGGCGCTTTGAGAATATACTGTGCTACTGTCACTATAAAACTGTGCATGTTTTTGTTAAATGCTGACTGCAGTTTCTAATCCAACATACATTTGTGTCTAGATCCTGAAGAATTTTTGAACATTCTGTTTCATCATATTTTAAGAGTGGACCCTTTGCTGAAAATAAGGTAACAATTGTTGCTCATAACTGGAAACCTTTCATAGGCACAGATGATTATTTTCCTTTTAGGCTGTAATTCCAGTTTTGTTTTATTTCCTTTGGAAACATTCTTTCTACTTGGCAAGTGAAATACAGCAGATTTTGGTAAAAGAGGATATAATTGTGTTAAACCATTGACAAGTTTTTCTGAAATACAATAAAAGACAAATCCCTGAAACTGAGCTGCAGGAATTAAAAAAAAAAAATCTGAGGTCACACAGGATGATAGATCCTCACACCTCGGTAGTGTGACATCATCCGAAGGGGCCTGTGCAGGAAAAAGTTTCTACCGCTTAGCTCAGCTTCTAGATTCTTATCTGAGATTCACCCTGCATGTGCCACACTTCCGCCCTGCACCATTATGCGAGATCTCCTCAGTAATTTTATTTCTGTGGAACAGAGTGGACATCTCCCCAGTGCAGCCTAACTTTTAGTAATTTCACTCTTTTGATGTGTGCGTAGGTTGGACCTCTACCCCCCTTTGCTTTTTAGAACAGGTTTTTGGACATTTTTCAAATCTCCTTTTATTTCATCTTTACCTCCTGATACCTCTTTTTTTGGTGGTTCCTTTTCCAAATTATGCATTATATAGGGGGTCCTTTTACAAAGACGCACTAGCAATAAACAAGCGCTAAACGTTAAGAGTTGGCCATATATTTCTATGGGCATCGCTAGTGTTTAACGCTCGCTAATGATTAGCGCACCCTAAAACCACTACTGCTCCTTTGTAAAAGGACCCCTAAATATGGTATATTTGTGTAGCCTCTTGTGTGTAGTTAGTGCTGAAATATAAAACAAGAGTAGACTTTAAACCATAAAATTAGTGGGAATGGTTGTAAATGGAGAGCACATTTTAATACATTTTAGAGAATCAACATGGGTCTCTTTAAAAAAATTAAGAGCGATAGACATTTCCCTCAGAAAAGTTATTTTTTTTTTCAAATTTGTAGGTCGGCAGGCCAAAAAGTGCAAGACTGTTACTTCTATCAAATATTTATGGATAAAAATGAGAATGTTGGTGTCCCTACAATTCAGCAGCTACTGGAATGGTCTTTCATTAACAGCAGTTTGAAATTTGCAGAGGTTAGTACTGTTAGGCTTATTGCTGTTTGGTCTAAACTGTATGTCTTTGTTTTGCTCTTGTTTTGTGTGTGTGTGTGTTTTTTAAATAAAGAAACATAAGAGCACATTTCCCTTCTAGCTATATTGACTTTCATAGTGTATGTATTATTTATTTGCAGTTTTTTTAATGTGCTGTAGATGAGGTACTATATAAAAAGTAGCAAAAAAAATATTAAAATTAAACATATTGGTGAAGAAATGGTGCTCCTTTAAGAGAATGTCCTAATTGGTTATTGCAGAGGTCAGGGAAAGTTGGATTGCCCTGTTAGCCCTGCCCTAGGTGGGTGGAGAAAGCTCTAGTTTATCAGGATGTCATCATTCTTACATTCGTGTATGGCGCTGAGGCCTAGAGGATAGAAATACACTTGAGAAGTTACATTTTCTTCACCATTTACAAATTTTTTGATACTTTAAAAAATATTCTTTATTTATATTGAACTCTATTTACTTCAAGTGTAGAAGTGCTATGAGATTAAATAAACTTCTGCAAGAGTTAATAAAGTAATAGACCAGAGATAGTTTGAAAAGCTTATTCTCTCTATCAGAGCTAGGCAAAGGGAGAGAGAGGGTTGCTCTTCTTTTCTTTTTATTTTGTTTTTTTTATTTTATTTTGAAATCTGTTTATTAACTTTCAATATGTGAAGAGGATAAACATCCAAACAAATACAAACATATTACTTCACACTACAAGAGGCCTGGTACATTACAATATCATATCGCGAAGAGCTTTGTTTCTTATAGCCCTTCGTTATAGGCCCCGCCTCTAAGAACTACTAATTCCTTGATTATTCCCAGAATTGTATACTAATTAACAGAACTTCTCTGTACTCATATAGCTCTAAGATCTACTTGATTGGACTATCTGTGTTCTTGACTAGGCTCTAAGGCTGACCACATCCTATATCACATACACTGATCTGAACCTAGGTGGAGTCCACGGATCTCTCAGATCTTAATATGACTAAACACACTCATCACCTAACAATTCCTAAACGGTAACTCCCCCCCCCCTTAATCCCTCCACCCCCCCCCCCCCCCCGTTACTCCTCCCCATACCCCCCCCCCCCCCTTTCCCTTAACCATTCTACTCTGTAGCATAATGACCACTTTCAGGTTACATATTTAGGATACGTCCTCTACCCCCTGGGGGTATAGTCTGCCAGAAAGGGGTCCATCTGCGATAAAAGTCCTTTGCTGTAAATCTCCGATCCCGCTTGTAGTTTGCCATTTTCTTTTCGAATATCATATAATCCATCATCAAACCTCGCCACTGTTGTTGGGTGGGTGCTTTATTTGTAATCCACTCTGTGAGAATTAGCTTTTTCGCTATCATTATTACTCTGTGGGTGAAGCTCTGGAATCCTGCCGGAGTCGGGCATACTAGTATTGGGCGACCAAACAGCAACCGAGGCCCTTTCTTCCATGTTGCACCCCACAGATTTGATGTCGACTGGATACGTAAGGTCCAAAATCGTTGGACTTGTGGGCATGTCCAGAACATGTTTACCAGCGTTGCTCCTTGCGCCCCGCACTTGGGGCATGCTCCATCTGGGGAGACTCCCATATGAAATGCTCTCCTCGGTGGTATGTAGGTCCGCAATACAAACTTGTATTCCATTTCGCAGTATTTATTTTTTTTGTCTAGGTTAGAAGATAGAGCAGTACACCACAATATAGATACACTGTCAGCACAATTTAACTAAGTAATTAAAGTTCATAGAGTAGATAGGTAGGTAAACCTATAGCCAGACAGTTGAGATATCAAGAATAAAAAATTAGAGGGCACTTAACAGTATTGTTCAGGTTCATGGAGAGCACATGTTTCAAAGTAGCCCTGTGTTTCACTATATAAACAGACCAGCCCACCACCTACAGAGACAGGTGATTGCGTCCCACTGATTCAGCCAAGTACCACAATTAAAGGTTTTCTCTAAGAGAGGCAAGCAATGAGACAATTTGAAACAAAATCCAGGTTTTGCTAGAATCTAACTTTTCTCCTTTAAAACTAAATAGTCCCAATAAATATTGCAGTTTCTTCACTCCCAATGTGTAGGATCCCAATAAATATTGCAGTTTATTTAATGTAATCTGTAACTGCAATTTAAACCAGCTGTATGACTAAAGCTGCTCTTTACCTAGGACTGGCAATGGAAAATAAATCTTGCATTGCCAAAGTTGGAAACCTTCAGCGAGAATTATTAAAATGACTAGTAAAAAAGGCCCGTTTCTGACACAAATGAAACGGGCGCTAGCAAGGTTTTCCTCGGAGTGTGTATGTTTGTGAGAGTGACTGTGTGTGAGAGAGAGAGAGAGTGAGTCTGGGTGCGAGTGTGTGTGTGTGAGAGAGAGAGTGTGTGTGTGAGAATGAGAGTGTATGCAAGTGCGTATGTGAGACACAGTGTGAGAGAGAGAGAGAGAGTGTTTCACACAGATACAATGTGTGCGAGAGAGAGAGTGTGTGTGTGAGGCAGACTCTCTGTGAGACTAAGTGTATGAGACCAAGAGAGTGTGTGAGTGACTGTGTGACACATAGAGAGTGAATGTGATACAGTATGAGACATAGAATGTGTCAGAGACAGTGTGTGAGAGAGAGAAAGACATTGACTGTGAGAGAGAGAGAGTAAATGAGCGAGAGTGTGTGTGTGTGACCGAGATACCTCCCCCCCCCTGTGGTGTCAGGCCCCCCCTTCCTCCCTCTCTCTGGTGTCTGATCATTACTGTGGAGGACGCTAAGCTCTGGCTGTGCTTCAAGGAACTGACCAATCCTAATTAATAGAATGCACCTCAACATTCTGAAGCCGAGAAACCTCGTGTGGTTGGTCACTTCTGCTTGTGACGAACCCGGAAGTACGTGATGTCAATTCAGGAGATGGATACAGGGATCAGGAATGCCTCAGCCATGCAGTCAGCTTCAGAATGTTGAAGGTGTGTTTTATTATATAGAATAGACCAGAGACAGTTTGAAATGTTTATCTTCTCTATTAGAGCTAGGCAGAGGGAGAGAAAGGTGCAACGTGATGCATTTGAGGAGTAGAAACCAAGGGAGCCATATGTCCTAAGAGGTGAGAGGTTGATATACTCAGTCAGGGATGATGGTGTTCAAGGATCTTAAAGCAGCAAAACAATGTGACAAGGCGGTGGCCGTAGCCAGAAGGATGCTGGGCTGCAACAAGAGAGGTGTAAGCAACAGAAGAAAGGAGATGTTGATGCCCTTGTACAATTTGCTGGTAAAGCCCCCCACCTGGAGTATTGTGTTCAGTTTGGAGGCTGTATCTTGCGTAGAAGTGGTCCAGAGGGAGATGACAATAGTGGTATGGGGCTTGCACCATAAGACATATGAGAAGAAACTGGAAGACCTAAATATGTATAGCCTAGAAGAAAAAAGGGACAGGGGAGATAATGATGCAGACATTTAAATACTTGAAATATATAGTTTCTGCTACCCTTCTTTACTAGCATACACTTCTAAACCAGAAGAGTACAGGAGAGGGAGAGGAGGAGGAGTAGATGTGGGCGTTAGGAAAGCATGTTCTCCTTATCATCAGCCAGTCGAACCTTTACTGCAGCCTGAGGAAAGGGAGAGAACAAATGGATTATGCCTGCCACCAGCAAATGGAGGGTCCAAGGAAATAGCAAGGCATACGATCTGCAAACTCCAAGGTGGAAAACAATGAAGCAGATCAGTGGTAAATGTAAACAAGTTTTATTAATAAAATATAGCATGTAGAGAGGCATATTTTCAAAGCACTTTGGGAGGCTAAGTTCCATAGGTTTCTATGGAACTTTGGGAGGCTAAGTGCTTTGAAAATGAGCCTGAGAGTATACTGCCCGACACAGGCTGTGTATTGAAGAAAACATACAAACAAATTAAAAACATATAAGTAGACTCTGTTAAACCCAGTATCAGCTGAAAGTACAGTAATACCATGACATAAAAACGTTTATGGAAGACTATATTTATTTATATAGCGGTATTTTATTGTGAAGTGATATAATATATGTCGGGCAGTATACTGTATATGCTATTTTATTAATAAAGCTTGTTTACATTTACCACTGATCTGCTTCGTTGTTTTCCATCAGCAGGTGGAGACAGAAAAAATTGTCCCAAGTGATTTTTCCTTAAAAGCTATCTTGGAGCTAATTTTATTTATCTATTTATTTTTACATGAATATTCCAATAATTCCCCCTTTTTTTTAAAAACTTTTGGAAGACACCAAATTGCCTCAAAAATAAACCTTTAACATTCTAAACCATAAACAACAAACTAGAAACCCTAAATAAATCACTCAGTTTTCTGTTTGGGAGGGAGGGGTACAGTGCTGCTTACTATTGTTACACGCTTGAAAATGAATATTTCACTTTTGCAAACTTTTGATTTTAAATTGGAAGTAGCTCTTTAAGCTTACAATATAGAACAATGTAAGCATCCTTTTTATAAGATAAAATGTCTTCCAGGGCTGCAACTCATTTCAGTTTTCAGGAGTCCCACAATGAATATACATGAGATCTATTTGCGTGTACTCTCTGTATCATATGCAAATTAATGCAGATTCATTCTAGAAATTCTCAAATTTCAACTGGACTGATTTGCAACCCTCAGAACTAAGTTTGAGTGCTTCTGCTTTATAAGGTGATAATGAAACATACATCGTTTTTACAACTGAAAGAGAACTACTGAATATATTTTAAGTGTACGTTTTGTAACCACCATTTTATTTTGATTCTCTCTTAGGCACCATCTTGTCTGATAATTCAAATGCCTCGATTTGGAAAAGACTTTAAAATGTTCAATAAAATATTTCCATCTCTGGAACTAAATATAACTGATTTACTGGAAGACAGTAAGTTTTTTATAGAATGCATTTTGTTTGGTTGTTTTTTTTGTTTTGTTTTTTGAATGGGAGTGTGTTCTAGATCCTGCTAAGAGCACATTTAATAGTTTATTTAAATCTCTTCTTCACCATGGAACTGACTCTCACGAAGCTGGTGATGTCCGTTTGTCGTTCTGACTTGGCTTTCATACAGGAATGTTATGTGTATATGGCAATTCGTATTGGCTTTTGGAGTTTGGAAGAAGGCTTCATAGTAATATTTCAGTATGTTCAAAACTAAAAATAAGTAAATATGAATGGATTTAACATTTTTTAAATAGAAAGTAAACAAATATAAATCTGAAAAACAAAGCAAATCACCTCACCTCTCTGTGTTCACTCTTGTTAGTTAAAACGGGAGCAGTCATCTCTTAAACTTACTTTGTACATTGAGAGATCCATAATTAAGATACCTTTGGAAAGGTCCAAAAGAATTGGGGTTAGCCCTGGTAGTATAGGAACTGTTATTTTTTTTTTAATCCTCTGAGTAATAATTAGTTTCTGTAGGGAATTCAGCATTAAGAATGTTCCAAAAGTTAGAACTTTATGAGCTTTAAATGCCTGGGTAAGATGCGGAAAAAGAGGAGGGAGAGATGCAAGAGAGAAAGGTGGGCAGGTGTGAATAAATGGAGGAGAAGGAGAGAATTAAAGGTAATCAACTAGAAACCTCTAGAGGAGAGATGGAGAAAAACTGGATTGAGAGATATTGAGGCTTATTTTCAAAGCACTTAGACTTACATGGAATAGGAAGCAATGCCCTTTTGTGTATTAAAAACTGGTTAAAAGATATAAAACAGAGTAGGGTTAAATTGTCAGTATACTGAATGGAGAAGGGTAGATAGTAGGGTTCCCAAGGGATCTGTGCTTGGACCGCTGCTTTTAAATATATTTATAAATGATCTAAAGATGAGAATAACTAGTGAAGTAATTAAATTTGCTGATGAGACAAAGTTGTTAAATTGCAAGAGAACTGTGAAAAATTGCAAGAGGATCTTATGAGACTGGGCATCCAAATAGCAGATGGTGTTTAATATGAGCAAGTTGAAAGTGATTCATGTGGGAAAGAGGAACCCAAACTGTAGCTATGTAATGCAAGGTTCCACATTAGGAGTCACCAACCAGGAAAATAATCTAGATATCATTGTTGATAATTTGAAACCCTCTGCTCAGTGTACAGCGGCAGCTAAGAAACCAAATAGAATTTTAGCTATTATTAGGAAAGGAATGGAAAGCAAAAATGAGAATGTTATAATGCCTTTGTATCGCTCCATGGTGCATCCGCACCTCAAATACTGTTTGCAGTTCTGGTCACTACATCTCAAAAAAAGATATAGAGGAATTAGAAGAAGTACAGAGAAGGGCGACAAAAATGATAAAGGGCGATGGGACAACTTCCCCATGAGGAAAGGCTAAAGCGGCTAGGGCTCTTCAGCTTGGAGAAGAGACGGCTAAGGGGAGATATGATAGAGGTCTATAAGATAATGAGTGGAGTGGAATGGAATAGAATAGGTGGACGTGAATTGCTTGTTTACTCTTTCCAAAAATACTAGGACTAAGGGGCACACAATGAAGGTATTAATTAGTAAATTTAAAACAAACCGGAGAAAATATTTCTTCACTCAACGTGTAATTAAACTCTGGAATTTGTTGCCAGAGAATATAGTAAAAGCAGTTAGCTTAGCAGGATTTAAAAAAGGTTTGGATACCTTCATATAAGAAAAGTCCATATGCATTATTAAAATGGACTTGGGGAAAAAGTCACTGCTTATTCCTGGGATAAGCAGTATAAAATCTATTTTACTGTTTTGGGATTTTACCAGGTACATGTAACCTGGATTGACCACTGTTGGAAACAGGATACTGGGCTTGATGGACCTTCAATTTGCCCCAGTATGGTGACACTTATGTTCTTTCAAAGTTGCATAGTAACCTATGGAACTTTGTAAGTCTAAGTGCTTTGAAAATGAGCTCCATAGGGTGTTAGAAGATTGATAGGAAAAGGAGCAACAGAGCAGGGGAGCGGGGCTTACAAAAGCAACAAATTTGAGTGGTTATCTTCTTTTGTAAAAGAAAATTGCAGTACAGAGGACTTGCACAGTGCCTGAGAGAAGTTCTTGTCTCAGAAGTGTTGCCAAACCTGAGTGACAACTTTTATTTGCAATACAGTATTTATAATGAGTCAAAAATATAAAACTGGAGGAGAGCATGCTTTAGCAGCAGAGGCAGGCAGTGCAATTTAAAATCTAGTCTTCGTTATTGGTCTCTCTGCTTTGCAAAGTTTCTTGCAAACTTCCCACCAGTGGCGTAGCCAGACCTCGGCGGGAGGGGGGTCCAGAACCCAAAGTGTGTGGGGGGGGGCATATTTTAGGCCACCTCCCCCAGCCGCGCCCCCCCCCCCCCCCGCCCGCCACTGCCACCGCTGCAAGGTACCTTTGCTGGTGGGGGTCCCCAACTCCCGCCAGCCAGTCATCTTCAGCGCCGGTCTCCGGTGTGCCGCATTCGCTGCTGATCTGTGCTTTCTTGAGCATGCTCAGTTTCACTTAAAGGAACGTGCAGGATGTCAGGACTCAAAGCACAGATTAGCGAACGTGGCGCGCCAGAGACCGGCACTGAAGAAGGCTTCAGCTGGCAGGGGTTAGGGACCCCCGCCAGCAAAACTAGGGGCCTGGACTAAATCTGTGGGGGCCCAGGCCCCCGTGGCCCCACCTAGCTACGCCTTCTGCCCACAGAAAAGTTTCACTTACAAATGAAGGTACTCTTACCTTGTTAGGTAACAGTAGAAGCAGACAAGTTTTTATGCTTGAAAAAACAAATCTAAAAGCTGAACAACCACAAACATAACTGGTATAGCTTTCACTAATGTAAGAGTATAGTGGAGTAATTGTTCAGGTTTTGAAAGTGGAAATTTAAGCAGTTCTTTGTTCATTGGAAGTAAAATGAGTGACCTGTTAAATGGAATATACCAAAAACGTGCTTTTGAATTTGTTTTTCTGAACTATGAAGTGATGAAAATTGTTTATAATTATTGAAATTTGGTCACTTTGCCTTGATCTTGATTTTATGTTTTAGCATATAGACGGTGTGAGTAGGTGGGAGAAATCAGTCCTCCAGAGACAACCTTGCCTGGGTATAAGCAAAAGAGATGCAGTCAGTCGCCTACTGTCCTTTATAAAGTACTAGTGTAACTGGGTATATGCACATGATCACACCTAGATTTGGGAGATAGATGTGTAACTTACAGCATTCTGAGTGTGCCTCACTCATGATCCACCCAAACTTGGCCTGTGTGAACACCCATCCTCAGAGTATGTGCTCATTTACAGAATAGTGTGTTGGCAGATTATTGTTATTTATGTGCACATGGGTTCACATATACTGTAAATGATTACAGTACTGGCATTTACATGTGTACTTTGTATGGCTCTCTATAGAATCACTTCTTGTATGCTTAGCTACAATAGGTCCAGGCTTATTGGACTCAAAAAGAAAATGTGGGTGGACTTCTAAAGGCTTTAGTTGACTCTCTTGCAATCCAAACTATGCAAGGCATGTTCACTTTCATGGACATATTGCTTGGAGGCTGATTGAAAAGAATCCAGTTCATTAATATCTAAGCATACGGTTTTATGGTACACAATACCAATTCCATACAAACTAGAGATTCAAGGTGTTTACAGAATCACATGCAGCAGAAAAGTCTGCTTGATAAGGTCAGTACCTTTAAGCCTGTAAATTGATATACATACTTATATGCATAATTGTACCTGGACTGAGCAAAGACATCCTTCAAGGACAAGCAGAATATTATTGTCCTGACAACTGGGTATCTTTGAAGACATTTCTCTTCAACATAGCCTACAAAAACAATCCTTGATGAATCATACTACTCCGTACATCACCCAAACGCTGTAAAACACTTCGACACGACCTTACCCATTACCTTCTAATTAATTCCTCTTTTACTTCCAATTTATTACCGACTGTATCTAACACTATGTAACGATCATACCAAATTAACCCCCTGTAAGCCACATTGAGCCTGCAAAAAGGTGGGATAATGTGGGGTACAAATGCAATAAATAAATAAAATCTCATCTGATGGAGCCAGCACCAGTGAAAACCAAGGTTATAGATCTCTCTGGAGTTCATCAATTCCAGTTTTTCCATAGAGCCCAGCAGGCCTGATTTTGTCATCTCTTCCATCTTTTTTGAGTATGTGTCATTGTAAAATTTAATTACTATGCTGATCCACCTCAGTTTGCTCTAATTATTAACCCTTAGTTATGGGTTTCTAGCATTTTTTAAGCTTTTTGTACAGTCCCACTCTACATTGGATGAAAAATTTTCAAGCTTCTTGTACTTTAGGAAAAAAAAAAGCAAAATGTGACTTTTTCCTCAGGCTAGTTGTGGTTAATGGGGATAGTCTTGTTGGAGTTAGCTTCATCGATCTTTTAGAGTGTCATTTTCATCTGCTAGTGTGGCTCATGCAGTTTTTTTTTGTTTTACTTTACTCTTTTAAATGTCCAACTTTGAATGATATTTCAGGGAAGCACACCATAAGGAAAGATGGGAAAAAATCCAGAGCCAGTAACTGAAACTGCTATTCTAAAAGGCTAAACAATGTTTAGAAAGTGTTCAAAATAATAATAGTAAAGCATACATAGCCTCATTTCTATCAGAACAGAGCTCCACAATTTAGGACCAAAGTTAAAAGGTGCTTTTAATAATTTTTGCATAACTGGCATAGAAGAAGGAAAAGCAGCTTGAAGTGAGCGCAGTGGTCTTGTTGGGACATAGTAGAGAAGATTGTTGGGTAGATATTTTGGACCATGCTTAAAAACAAAAAAAAATTAAGTCAAGGATTTTAAAATGAGTCTTTGCCCCAATAGCTAGCCAGTGAAGCCTTTTTGAGGCAGGCAAGAGATAAACATACAATCCCAATCCCAACAGAATGGGTGCAGCAGTGGTTTACATGTACAGTAGTCTAACTGCCTTATCTGCAAGGGTTTGTGAAGAGGATTACTGTAATTCCTAGTCAGTATATAAGAATAGGTTGATCTAACTGAAAAAACAGGCCCAGTATTCAGCTGTGGTGGTTAGCGAAAGGCAAGCCGCTTCTAGCCATGGTCTGAACTAATTCCAGATATTCAGTGACGGGTGGGGCATGATGACTCCTGGCATTGAATATCCAAATATGACCACCAATCCGGAAATTAACTGGGTACCGGCCGATATTCAGACCAGTTCCCAGGTAACATATACATATAGTAACATAGTAAATGACGGCAGATAAAGACCTGTACGGTCCATCCAGTCTGCCCAACAAGATAAACTTATTTTACATAGTATGTGATACTTTATATGTATACCCGAGTTTGGTTTGTCCCTGCCTTTCTCAGGGCACAGACCGTAGAAGTCTGCCCAGTACTGTTCTTGTACTAAGTTCTAACTCAGCACATAAAAATTAGGACAGCTGTTTTGCTATCCTAAATTGTGTTTATTTAGCTGGTTAGTGGACTGAAAATCACTGAACCAGCAATGTTTCTGCTTCGTCCTAACTCTGTTCCCAGACCGCAACTAAGGGGAAGCAATATGTGCTGTTAGTACCCTGCTGCGTTAACTCTCAATATGATGGGTTTTACAGGTAGCATTCACTGATTCCTGTGGAAACTACATGTTATGGAATAGGATGGGGAATGGGTGTGGGCCGTGCTTTGCAGTTAATTCATGATAACTTACTGTACATTAACTGTTACTGTAGCAGATAATGCAGAGCACTTAACAGCACCTCAGTAGGCAGTTAACATGCAGTAAGTGACTATATGGGAATATACTGGTCATACCCAACAGTGACTTCAAAGTGTTTGCAGTTTTCACACCTCAAATATTTACTGCAGTTCAATAAAAGGGCCCCAAACTCAGAGGTTCCAAGGTAAGGAAAATAAGTTTGTTGTAGGCATTCTCATAGAGAATCCCTAGAATCCCTGTGTATGCTATGGACAGTGATACATTGAACATTCCAGCCTGGACGTTGACACATTGCTTTTTTTTTTTTTTTTTTGTTTCTCTAACATTTAGCTCCTAGGCAATGTCGAATCTGTGGAGGGCTTGCAATGTACGAGTGCCGGGAGTGTTATGATGATACTGACATTTCTGTTGGAAAAATCAAGCAGTTTTGTAAAACCTGCAACACACAGGTATGTTTTCATATTTTTCATAAAGGGAGATGCAGAATCCTTTGATTCCAGGCAGAGCAGTTTATTTTCTTTGCTTGCCCAGCTACAGAGCATCTCTCATCTGCCTAGCTCCTGCCTTCTCCCACCTCCCCAGCCTTGGTCTTTTCCAATAGTGTGGGATGAATCACTGGCTCTCCTGACAAGCAAGGTCTCACTGAAGACTTGGTTAGGATCCTGGGTCAAGATTTTTTTTTTTAACATTACAGGGAATATCAATTATTGGAGGAGATAGAGTAACATATGAGTTTTGGGAAGCCTGAAACTAGGCAGAGTTCAAATATTGGAGCACCCAGCTCTCCATATATCTTGACCAGCTCCAAAGCAAAGAAAAATATAGTGTAGGAGATAGACCTAAAGCAATGCATCAGTTATTCGGCCTGAACATTTAAACATTAAGTATATGTGGGGAGAGCAGTTTTCAGTGTGGGGTGTACAAGCTGATTTTCAAAGGGAATCTTCCAACAGAGTTTCTCTTTGAAAAGCCAGTGGATTGCAGTGATCCCTGTTTTCTTTTTGGTATTCAGCACAAAGTTTGTGGGTTATTTGTCAAATGCTAGCACAGTGTTTGGAAATTCTCATGCTTGAATTTCTTGGCTTTTTACTACAATGCCTTTCCACACCTTTAAGGTTCTGAGGCAAACCTCTATTTCCCTTTTGTCCTTGCCAGACTAGCCGAGATCGATGGGTAGTTGTGCCCGCCCACCAGCGGATGGAGACAGAAATAGAAAGTAGTCCCATGTGATTCACCCTTTCAGGGCCTTGTGCAGCTGTAGAATGTTCAGTATATTCTGTCTCCAGCAGATGGTGGTTGGTACACACAGCTGCCATCTGATGCTTCTCAGTCAGCTCCTGATCTGAGGGATTCCGAAGTGTCGGTTGAGCAGAAACTCCTACCTAAAGGAAGAGGCTCCCTTTCAATATACTGAGTATTCTTGGAGCTGGGGTGAAATCTGGTGGTGCCAGGTCCCTGCCTTCTTTCCTTTCTTCATTTGGTCTAGATCAGACTGTGGAGGTACAGCTGCATCGGAACCTGGCTAATATTTGGAGGGACCGCATGCCCCTCTTTCTAGCTGGAAAAAAAATTGAGGTAAGTTTCATTTGGCACCCAGGCTGCTAGTGCCAGGTCTCCTTCCTTGCTTCATTTTCTTGGCAATTGGCTGTTCCATGCGCACCTAGCTGACCTGGCTAGAGGAAGTGATGTCGGCTGCTGCGGGGACACTTCTTCATTTTTTTTCTCTCTGCCATTTCATGTTTCTGGTTTTTGGCCACAGGCAAAAGAAGAGTTGAGTTGTGAATGCAGTTCTTTGCAGTATAGAAACACAGTTATATCTTTAGGCATATTGCTAGCGCATCGGTGTATGCTAGTCTGATTCAAGGTGTTCCATTGTTATCACTCAAAGATGAGTGCAAATTCTTGATGCAGGCCATACAACCGAAACATGGCCAATATCAAGTCATTGTAGAAGACAACTAATAAAGCCAGCCGTACACCATTGACTTTGTGGTCCTCTCCACTGTTTTCTCTTTGTATCTGTTTTTTGGTGCCATGTGCTCTTTCTCAGTAGTGCTGAGGCAACTTAGAGAGCCAGCGGTTTCCTGTCTGCAGTATTCCTAGTTTTGCAGCATATGGAGACTTTTCTTTTTTTTATTCTAGTGGGCTGCTTCTTTCAGAGTTACCCACTCTTGGATACCTGCAGTTTCTAAGTCTTGCAGTTGTTAGGTTGCTGGCAGCAATTCACTACATGTCGTTTGTCTAGTTCAGCTCCTGGTCACCTATGCAGAAGTCTCTTTTCACCGATTGCTTATTTCTTCAGTTAAAAAAAATAAAAGAAGCGCACACAAGCTGCTCTGTGTTGCTCCTGAATAGCACTTCTCCACAGGTTCTGCTTCAGTTAGTGTGAATCATTTCCTGTGTTGTGTTGTGGGAGTAGAAATTTCTTCAGTTTCCCAAGGGCAGTTGCCGAGTCTGACCATAATTATGTTGACCCTTTTGGGCTGCTTGGGCCTTCTGGCTGTTCAAGCTAAGGGAGTCTCCTTGCTTTCAATTTCAGCTGTCCCTCTCTCAGGGCGGCAAGCTATGTCTGGGACCTCTGAAGTTCCCTCATTCAAAGCAGCATGATGTGAGAGCTTCAGCAGTCGCCTAGCCATCTGCTCTGCATTGTTCTAGCAGTCTCTTCTCAACTGCAGTCATCTTCTCCGTTTCCGGGTTCTGGAGGTCGCATCTCCTTTCCAGTTTCAGAATTTTCCTGCTTATTTAGAGCTGCAGAAGTCTTTCTTTTTCAGCTTTGCTAACATCTCCTGGTTTTTTTTTTTTTTGGAGCTTAGAAGTCTCTTCTCTTTCAAAGTTGCTGACTTTTCAGACTTGCAGCATTCTCCTCATTTCGGAGATGCAGACATCTGTATTTCAGAGCCACAGCAGTCTCATCTCTTCTGAATTGCAGACATCGCCTCCTGTATTTCTGAGCTACAGCAGTCTCCTCTCCTTCAGAGTGGCAGACTTATCCTATATTTCTCAGCTGCAAGCATCTCATTTATTTCGATCCTGCAGACATCTCCAATATTATTTATTTATTTTCACAACCTATATGCTGCCTGTACCTAAGCGGTTCACACATAGGTATTTGTTCCAGGTGGGCTCACAATCTAAGTGTTATTTGTACCTGGAGCAATGGAGGGTTAAGTGACAGGGTCACAAGGAGTTGCAGTGAGAATCGAACCTAGTTCCCCAGGATCTTATAAGTACATAAGTATTGCCATACTGGGAAAGACCAAATGTCCATCAAGCCCAGCATCCTGTTTCCAACAGTGGCCAATCCAGGTCACAAATACCTGGCAAGATCCCCAAAAAGTACAAAACATTTTATACTGCTGAATTTTACCATGAGGCCGCAGTGGGAATTAAACCCAGTTCCCCAGATCTCAATTCACTGCTCCAATCATTAGGCAGCAGTGGGAATCAAACCCCCTTCCTCAGGTCAGCAATTCACTGCACCTAACCACTAGACATATAAGTCGGCGGGTCAGAGATCTGTCTCTGTCTCTCTCTCGGCTGCGACATGCATGTAGTCCTGCAGATATCTGTGCTACTTTACGGTGCCTTGTTTTCATTTTGTTTTTCTTCAGGTCAGTAGAGGTTTGCTCTACTTCATTTCTAAGGATCTCCATTCTGACTTGTATCTGCAGGGCTCTGCCTCCTCTCCCTGGGGGCTGACGTATAGACCTCTGTCTCTGTCCACATCAGGTCAGCTGGCTCAGTCTTCTGTCTTGTGATATGCATAGTTAAGCTTTCACTTGTTATGTCCATTTCTGGTTTGCATATAATCAGCTCTCGGTTCTTGGCTGCGGCCATGTTAAATGTGTTCTCAGCCCTAGAGTTCAACTATTCTAGCTGCAGTATCATCAGCTGTTTGCCTGCTGATGGGATTGTCTGTGTTTTCACAGGATGCGGACATTCTCTCTCTTTCAGAGGTCCAGACTTTTTGCTCTCTGGCACACCTGTAGCCAGGGCTCTTCCTTTTCAGTGTCTGCTGTGTTGAGCAAACTCAGGTTTAGATCTGCAAGCTCTCCCTCTGGTGATCAGCAGCTCTTCTATTTGCTTTTCATTGCTGAAAAAAAGGTCCAAATAGACATATTTTCTTGATGGCAGTTCAGCTCTTGGTTTAACTGGGGATGTTTCATATATAGCCTAGCTGTTGAGTCAGTGGTGCTCTTCAGGGTTACAAGTCTCATTCTGTTTACTCTATAGTGCACCTTCAACGCTTGTCGTAGGGCATGTTGAAATTGTCTGGGGGTAAAGATCTAATGACAGCAGTTATTGCACAGATGCGATACGTATCAGCTGCTCATGACATGTACCTGTTAAAGTAATTTTGTGGTTGGGCTACCTCATTCAACTTTTTTTCTTGTAAATACTCCCCCAGCTCTATTTACGTTTAACCCATCAGGTGGTATCTCAATCAAGTACATAAGTATTGCCACACTGGGACAGACCAAAGGTCCATCAAGCCCAGCATCCTGTTTCCAACAGTGGCCAATCCAGATCAAAGATACCTGGCAAGATCCCCAAAAAGTACAAAACATTTTATGCTGCTTATCCCAGAAATAAGCAGTGGATTTTCCGCAAGTCCATTTTAATAATGGCCTATGAACTTTTCCTTTAGGAAGCCGTCCAAACCATTTTTAAACCACACTAAGCTAACCGCCTTTACCACATTCTCTGGCAACGAATTCCAGAGTTTAATTACATGTTGAGTGAAGAAATATTTTCTTCAATTCGTTTTAAATTTACTACTTCGTAGCTTCATCGCATGCCCCTTAGTCCTAGTATTTTTGGAAAGAGTAAACAAACGATTCACATCTACCCGTTCCACTCCACTCTTTATTTTATAGACCTCTATTATATCTCCCATCAGCTGTCTTTTCTGCAAGCTAAAGAGCCCTAGATGCTTCAGCCTTTCCTCATAGGGAAGTTGTTCCATCTTCTTCATCATTTTCGTCACCCTTCTCTGCACCTTTTCTAATTCCACTATAACTTTTTTGAGATGCGGCGACCAGAATTGAACACAATATTCGAGGTGTGGTTGCACCATGGAGCGATACAAGGTATTATAATGTCCTTATTTTTGTTTTCCATTCCTTTCCTAATAATACCTAACATTCTATTTGCTTTCTTAGCTGCCGCTACACACTGAGCAGAGGGTTTCAACGTATCATCAATGACAATGCCTAGATCCCTTTCTTGGTCAGTGACTCCTAATGTGGAACCTTGCATTACATAGCTGTAATTCAGGTTCCTCTTTCCCACATGCATCACTTTGCACTTGCTCACATTAAACATCATCTGCCATTTAGATACCCAGTCTTCCAGTCTCGTTAGGTCCTCTTGTAATTTTTCACAATCCTCTTACGATTTAACAACTTTGAATAACTTTGTTTCATCAGTAAATTTTAATTACCTCACTAGTTACTCCTATCTCTAGATCATTTATAAATATGTTAAAAAGCAGCAGTCCCAGCACAGACCCCTGGGGAACCCCACTATCTACCCTTCTCCATTGAGAATACTGACCATTTAACCCTACTCTCTTTTCTATCTTTTAACCAGTTTTAATCCACAAAAGGACGCTACCTCCTATCCCATGACTCTCCAACTTTCTCTGGAGTCTTTCATGAGGTACCTTGTCAAATTCCTTTTGAAAATCTAGATACAAAATATCAACTGGCTCACCTTTATCCACATATTTGTTCACCCCTTCAAAGAAATGTAATAGATTGGTGAGGCAAGATTTCCAGGGGCGAGATCCAAGATGGATGCCGTACCTATGAACACCGAGGAGCTGCTCTCTTAACTAGAAAATAATGCCAAAAAGACGGGGGAAAACAGCAGCCCGAGCTTCGCTGCCGCTTCCCCCTTTACCTCTTGGCCCGATGGACCAGTATGTTAGACCCTCGGGACAGAATATCCGGATCGGGAGCGGTCCCGAGAGTGGCGCCGGCGTCTTGGAGGAATCGGCGAACTCCGGGCAAAGTGTTTTGCTGAGCCCCGATCAGAGGACTCCGCCCCCGCAACCGCGGTTTACCAGCTCTCCCTCAGGAGGATCAACGGGGCCTCCGCCTTTGAGCGGAAGGGTAATCCCTGTGAAGGAAGCTCTTGAACAACGCGAGGAAGAGCCAGAGGGTCAGTTTATAACTCCCGAGATGACCATTGCGGGGACCCAGGCTGCGGGACGAGGAGGAGAAGACCTAGCGGGCTCTCAGGATCTACTTTCGTCTTATTCCCTTAAAATTCCGGAGAAACCTTCTGAGGTAACGTTGGACGCTTTATGGGACTTAATGGCACAGTCCGTTAAGACCTTTACTGGTCAATCTAAAGTTTTATCTGAGAAATTGGTTTCTATAGAACAGAAGGTAGTTAAAAATGAATCTGATATCAAAGGTTTAAAAGACAATGAAGAAAAGATAGATAAAAAGCTTCTAGAGGCTGAAAAACTACAACAAACTATGGTGAAAGATGTTGTAAATCTGAGAAGGAAGATGGAACTTTATGACAATTATATGAGGTATAATAATATCAGATTTATAAATTTCCCCATGGTTAAAATGGTGAAACCTGCAGACATGCTTAAAAGATATCTATTGGAAGTGTTACAAATTCCACAAGAAAATTTACCACCTTTCAATCAAGCATATTATGTGCCACAACAAGATCTTCAGCAAGAACAAAATGTCTCATTAGATGTTTCTGCATTATTAGAAACTTCTGAATCTGAACAAGCTAGGCCGGCGACCTTGATAGCTACCTTAGCATTATCATCAGATAAGGTTTGGCTATTTAGAATGTTCTTTAGAAACAAGGACAAATTATTTCTTGGATTTAAAGTAAATTTGTTCCCAGATGTTTCAAAGGAAACTCAAAAGAGAAGAAAACAATTTCTTTTGTTAAAATCAGCAGTTCTTCAATTGGGAGCCGTATTTTATTTGCGGTTCCCATGTAAATGTGTGATTCGATATAATTTGACGAAGTATGTATTCACAGAACCCTCACAGCTAACATCCTTCTTAGCCTCTAAGAATACAATAGGAGTAAAATAAGAATTTTTTTTTTTCTGTTGTTCTAGGTATTATTTGAAATTGTTGAAAACAATTTTCTTCTAGTTAACCTCCATATATTGTATCTTGGACTCACTCTATGGTGGACTTGAGTAATATATTTCATGTTGTTGTTTTTTTTCTTCTAAGTTGTTGTATGTACAGGCATCCTGAAATATTTACTTTCCTGCTCAAGGTTATATATCTTTTGTAAAATGAATAAATAAATAATAAAAAAAGATTTCCCTTCATTAAATCCATGTTGACTTTGTCTCATTAATCCATGCTTTTGAATATGCTCTGTAATTTTGTTCTTTATAATAGTCTCTACCATTTTGCCCGGCACCAACTTCAGGTTCACTGGTCTATAATTTCCCGGATCTCCTCTGGAACCTTTTTTAAAAATCGGCGTTACATTGGCCACCCTCCAATCTTCTGGTAACACACTTGATTTTAAAGATAAATGACATATTACTAACAATAGTTCCGCAAGTTCATTTTTCATTTCTCTGGGATGAATACCATCTGGTCCAGGAAATTTGCTGTTCTAATTTGTCAAATTGCCCCATTACATCCTCCAGGCTTATATTTATTTTATTTATTTATTTATTTGCATTTAGAGATTTCATTCAGTTTCTCTGACTCGTCAGCTTTGCATACCATTTCTGACACCAGTATCTCTCTCAAATCTTCTTTGGTGAAGACTGAAGCAAAGAATTCATTTAATCTCTCCGCTATGGCTTTGTCTTCCCTGATTGCAGGTTCCCAGCTGAAGATATTATGTGGGACTCCATTTTCCATGGTTGTAGCAGCAGTCTAGTGGTTTCTTGGTTTCCACTTGTTTATTTCTGGGTTCCCTTCTAGAAGCTTAGACAAATGCTTCTCCTTCTCAGACTGTTTTTGTACCATCCTTCGTCTTTCTAGGAATGTTTCAAGTCTTCCTATTCCTTGGTGCAAATCTGCTGTTCAGCAATGGTGTGGGGTAGACAGCCGTTTTGAGACTGATCTTGTGTTTTCATCCTTCTTGGGGCTATCTCCCAGTGTTCTGCTCCTTGGCCGTAGGTGATAACCTGTGTGGGCCTTCATAGGAAGTTTCATTCTTGTTTAATGTATTCTGTCTTTCCCGAATGCATGCCTTATTCCATTTAATTCTAAGCCAGACATTGCCTTTAACATTTTTTATGTTTAAGGCTAGTATGTTTGGGAGTCCTTCTCTAGTTATTCTTGCAGTCGTTATCTAAAGGAGGTAGTCACACCCTATTTAGGAAACTGCTTTGACACATCCCATTTGTCTGGACTGGTCTAGCAAGGACAGAAAAGGAAGTAAAAATTGTCTTACCTGATAGCTTTCTTTCCTTTAGTTCTACCAGACCACTCCAGAACCCTCCCAGTTTGTTCTCTTTATTTTTTCAGACATGCTTCATTTCTTGGAAGTCTTCATTTTCTTGCTCCGTTTTGTGTACCTCATCTCTCTGTGAAATAGTGGCATGTTAGTGGAAGATTTCCTACTTGTTCAGTAAGTGCCTGAGCAAGTTCTTCCTGACTCAGTGAAACAGCTTCCTCTCGGTGGAGGATATTCCTACTTTGTTCTGTCACATATGGGCAGAATACATGCCTCCTGATTCAGTGAAATATCTGCCTGTCAGTAGAGGATATGCCTGCTGTCTTCATATGCTGGCTGAGAATGAGTTCACATTTTCCTTTCTTCGGTTACCTAATAGTATGGATGTGAGCACCATGGCTTGGCTAGATGTTATAATGAACATTCTACATCTGCGCAAGGCCCTAAAAGGCCGAATCACACGGAACTACTTTCTGTTTCTGTTTCCATCTGCGGGTGGGTGGGCACAAGTACCCATTTGTCTGGACTGGTCTGGTAGGACTAAAGGAAAGAATGCTATCAGGTAAGACATAATTTTCCTTACCTCAGCAATCTCTTGGCAAGCTGCCCTCATAATTCATAGCTATTTAAATTACCTTTAATAATTTTTGGAATTAAATAATATTCAAGTTAAGGTAAAACTTTGAAGAGCCTCATAATGTGATATTTATTGTTTACTTTTGCCTGATTATTATCAGTATTCTTCTTTCTCCCTTTCTTGCTCCATCTGTACCTCTTGACACCTGCTCTTTCATGACATCTTTCTCCATTTTTCTCTTTGCCTCCTCTTCTCACCAGATTTGTTACGTTCTCATATCTGTCTCTGAAATCCCACCCTATTTCTTGGTCTTCCTCTGTTACCCTCTTTCTTGTTTCTCCATCTCCAACTTTTTAACTCCTGCCTCTCACCCCCTTTGCCATGCTCATTCTTTTGCCTTTTAGCATCCTACCAACGTCCGCTTTCAGCCTCATCCAGCCCAAATGTCGTCCTGTCCGTCTCTCACCCTGTTGATGTTATTTTCTAGGAGGCAGTATATATTTTGGACAAAGAGGGTGGGAATGATTAATTCCTTTGGCATTCTTTAGGTACATCTGCATCCCAAGAGACAAAGCCACAAATTCAACCCAGTTTCACTTCCGAAAGACCTGCCGGACTGGGACTGGAGACATGGCTATATACCATACCAGAAGATGGAACTCTTTGCAGTTCTTTGTATTGAGACAAGTCACTATGTAGCATTTGTTAAATATGGAAGAGATGACAATGCCTGGCTTTTTTTTGACAGCATGGCAGATCGAGATGGTAATTATCTTTTGAGCTGCAGTTTATAAAGTAATATGGTTGCTGTGTTAGTCCATTTGGATAATAACGATTTATAAAAATGTATTAATCAAAAGTAAGACATTTCTGGCTAGCATTAGTGCTACAATGCCTTCATTATTCTTGCAACTCTATTAAACTATTTCTTCCTCTTTTACCTTACCCCTTCCCTCAAACAGACAGACATACACACGTGTACACATTTTTATATTTTACTCCAGCATTGTACTACAATGTTTACTTATACATTTGGACCACATCTTTTGCATTAACTTGCTCATTTTGTCTTAATCTGAATGGGAGAAGCGTAGCTCTCAAAAGCAAGACAGAAATTAATTTATTAGTTCACTAAAAAAGCATCACCTATAACTTTGTTCTGTTCCTTTTATTTCTGTGTTTTGTTTTTTTTTACATTGAGCCCACACCTTGCGTAATGTGTGCGATTCTGGTCATTGCATTTCAAAAAAGAACTGGAAAAGATATAAAGAAGGGTGACCAAAATGATTAAAGGGTTGGAACAACTCTAATATGAGGAATCGCTAAAGAGGTTAAGGCTCTTATGGGCCAATGATCAGAAGCAAACGCAGGCGCAGGAGCATGTTAGCGCCATACTAGCACCTGTGTTTGCTACCGCCCCCATGATCAGAGCCCCTAAGCGCGTGAAACAGTGCTCTCGCGGGCTCTGAACGCAACTAGCATGCAAATGCATGCAAAACAGAGCTAAACGTATTCATCCTCAGTGATCAGCGACCGGCGTGCCAAAGATTGGCTCACTGGCCGCTGCAAACCCTACGCCAGCTCGGAGCTCGCATTAGGGTTTGCAGACCATTGGGGAGGAATGGTGAGCTCTGTCCAGCATGCATTTGCATGGTAGCAGGCCCCCATTCCCCCCAATTCAGCAGCTCCCACAGGAACCCCGACCAACCCCCCCCCCCAAGCAACAGGGGGCTGAAAGTCCAATGGACCTCTGGTCCCCCCCGAGCCCCCCCCCCTCGACACAGGTTCAAGGGGGGGGGCTGGAGATCCAGTGGGTCTCCAGCCCCCCTAACCCCCCTCCCAACATCGGTCAGATGTCCCTGGTGGCTCAGTGGGGCCGCAGGTGAATCCCCCTCTCCCACTTGGTGGTCTAGCGGCCCTTCCCACCCCCCCAACCTTGAGTTGGAGGAGGGAGGTGATCTCCCTTCTCTTCCATTGGTGCTGCCTGCAAGATGGCAGCACCCAGCCCTGCCCAGTGCTTCCTGGGATGCGCTGGGCAGGGCTTCATGCCATATAAGGGACCCCAGCCTCCTGTTACTGGTGGGAGGGGGGGGTTGAGTTGGCTCAGGGTTCCTGCCGGGGCTGCTGAACCTGTGTAGGGGGGGGGGGTTGGGTCGGGGGACCAGAGGACCGCGGACCTCCAGCTCCTGTTTGGCTTGGCTCGGGTGGACCTCCAGCCCCTGTGTTGTGTGCATGCTCAGGCACAATGATCCCGCACTTCTACCCCATGATCAGAAATAATTGCGTGCTTAAATTTGCATGCAATTATCTCTGATCATAGGTCTAGTAATGTCCCACGCTGTTCCAGCACTAATTTTAGAGCGCTGTTTGGAACAGCGCGGGGTTTTTGATCATGTGCCTGTTAGCTTGGGAAAGAGATGGCTGAGAAGGAGATGTTATTGAAGTCTATGAAATCCTAAATGGATTAGAATGGGTAAATGTGAATAGATTGTTTATTCTTTCAAAAAGTACAAAGGCTAGAGAGGACACTCCATGAAGCTGCATAGTAGCACACTTAAAACAGGAGAAAATTTCACTCAACATATAGTTAAGCTCTGGAACGCCTTACCAGAGCAAGTGGTAAGAGCAGTTAGTGTAGATGGGTTTAAAAAAGATTTGGACAAATTCCTGAAGGAACGGTCCATAAACCTTTATTAAGGTAGCACTGGAGAAAGCCTCTGCTTATCCTTGAGATTACATGGCATGGAATCTTCCTACTTTTTGGTACTCTTCCAGGTATTTGTGATCTGAACTGGCTACTGTTGGAAACAAGACACTGACCCAGTAGGGCAAATCTTAAGTTCCTTGGAGTGCATATAAAAACTTGTTTGAAAAGAGAGTTAAAATAATGTCCATTGTATATAGATTTTACTGTAGCACAACACATCACTGTTTTCCATTCCTTCAGTTTTTTCCCATTACCAAGTGAGCATAAAGTCTATACCTGATTCCACTGGAGGATCAGATGAGGACAGTTTTCAAAATTATGCACAAAGGTACAGAGTTGTGGGTATCTATACCATAGATTTTGCACCAGCTCTTAAAGAGAGAGAGAGAGAATGTGTAAATCCCCGCACTTAAATTAGGTGCGGTTCAGGCATATTCTATAACTGCGCACAAATTCTTGGAACGGCCATGATCCAGCTATGCCCCATTTTCAGATCCACAAACTAGAATTTACACGCGCATCTTTATAGAATACACCTAGCAAGATGCACACATAAATTCTAATTGTTTAAATTTAACACCAATAATTGATTATTAGTGCCAAATTACTATCGCTAATTGGTTTGTTCAATTAAATTGCGCCCAAATTTCCAAGGTGCAATTTTGAATGCCATATATAGAATCCAGGGGTCTAAGTTCAGATCTGGAATTAGAGTCAGTATCTAAACCTTTTGCCTCTTGTTCATGTATAGTCTATTCGGAATTTATTGTTGTGATTTAGTGTTTTTATGTTTTAATATCTTTTTTTTTATATGATTTTACAGTTTTCATGATTTAATTGTAAACCACCTTGATATTATTTTATGAAAGGTGGTATAACAATATGATTAAACAGTGGTTTATAAAATCACTCTCTATCTGTAAGTACACTTGTGCACTGAAGTTTTTTTTCTTTGTTGTTTTTTTTTTGTGTGTGTGTAGTAATGGTATGGAAACATTCTAGGAACACCCCAACAGTTACCACACAGGCTGGGAACACCCCAACAGTTGCCACATAGGCTTTGAATTTACCACACTTTAGTAAAAAAAAGACCCCATAGTTTTGAAAATACAGAAGTATACATGTTGCTGCCTCAACTTCCCCCCAAATAGTGGATGTACATACACATGTTCTACAATTGCATAGCTTTTACCCACATACCCCCCCCCCCCCCCCCACCGACTCTATACATCACACCTAGTGATCCGCGCCAAAATCCAAGTGTATTCTGTAACACGTGTAACTTAATTGGCTTAACAAGCTAATCTGTTGATAACATGTTTTAACGAGCAATAAGTGCTAATTGGCAATAATTAGAATTTAAGTGCACAACTCACTAAGCGTATTCTGTAACGCGTTACACCTAAATTCTAATGCACGCAGCCAAATAGGGGCATGATTATGTATAGTAATTGGCAGAAATTGTGAGTTCGAGTTCAATGTGGCTTACAATAAACAGTATAGGATACATAACAAAGAATATTGGATAAGAAAGTAATTTGTTGTAAGAATCCAAGTTTGCAATACAATATAAACATACTGGGATAACTATGGATGTTTAACATTTAGAAAATCTATTATGAGTGAGAAATTGTACATGAAGCAAAGAGAAAGTTAATAGTAAATAGAGTACTAACCAATTCAGGTAACAATTCATTGTTTGAGATATGGTTGCTCTTTGTGAGGGTTTGTTTGAATAGGAATGATTTGAGGATTTTGCGGAATCTAGTATATTCCTGTATATTTCTTATTTTGGGTGGTAGGAGGTGCAAAGAGCTCCCAGGTTAACCCCACATTAACTGGTTAGTGTGTACATTAGGGCTTAGCACACCTTAGCAAAAGGACCCCCATGTGAGTGCTAGCAAACTCTGCTTGTGTACATATCTACCAGCAAATGCACTAGCCATTATTTTATAGGAAGCTAAAACTATCTAAGCAAAAATACTTATACTGGGAAACAGCATGAAAAATAATCCAACTCAATAAAACATCCAAACTGTATAGAAAAGAGGAAAACTCCACCTTCTCAGCGTCAATGGAGAAAAGACTTCAGTGACAAATACAGAAATAAAGGGAAACTTGAACGCTGAAAAAATTCTGTTCATAGAGGGTCAGATATTTTCATGTAGTCCTTTTTCCTGTGTAGTCCTCCCTTCAATATTTTTCCCCTCATCATATAACTTCACACCTAAGTTTGTGTTTATTACATGTGTAGTTGTATAGAATACTAACACTCATGGGGGGGTAATTGCTATTTGAACGCTAAGCACTATTCTGTCATTTTTATGCGCAGCTCACTTAGCACATCATTGCAAGGGGGTTCTCACAGAGGAGGGACTTGGGTAGGTCTAACATTTACACACACAGGGGGAGATTCTATATATGGCGCCTAAAAAATCAGAATGAAATCAGTGTCAACTAAGCGTAATCTATAATTGGTGCCTAGATTTAGGCGCCTTATAGAATACGCTTAGTTGATATTTCAGTGCCTAAATCTACGCTCATCCATTTATACCAGCGAAAATGTGGTGTAAATCCCAGCATGTAGATTTAGGTGTACTGGGCCATAATTCTATAATTTTTGGCAAGATTTACTGCATCTAGGCCATTATGCACTCTTTGAATTATAGAGTTGATAATTGCTTCAAGTATTTCTTGAATGAAGAAACAGGAAAACTTAACAAATATTAAAAAAATAAATCCAATCTTAGAATTCAGTGTTGCTTTGAATATCAGAACAGAAAGTGAATCCTAGAGAGCATCACAATCATCAGAACTATGTCTGAGGCGTTTTATAAAGAAAGTAATTATTTTTTCTTGTTTTATTATTAGGAGGGCAAAATGGTTTTAACATTCCACAAGTTACTCCATGTCCAGAAGTGGGAGAGTACTTGAAAATGTCTCTCGAGGAACTACATGCATTAGATCCCAGAAATATTCAAGGATGTGCTCGAAGACTCCTTTGCGATGCTTACATGTGCATGTATCAAAGTCCAACCATGAGTTTGTACAAATGAACATGAACTGTTGTCTTTTTTAATAGGAGAAGAAAATGTATGCACATTTCTAATACACTAGAAAGTCTGTTCTTGTTGCATTTAAATAATGCAGTTTAAAACGTCATATATTCAGCTCTGTGGTTGAAATGTTTAATATGTATTTTTGCACTCTAGGAGGTATTAATTTGTTATGTTTGTTTTGAACAAAATGTAAATTTATTACTAAAAAGAGTAAACTTTTAAGATAAGTGCATTGATCATGTATTGTTTTGTTGTGTAATTATGAAAATTAAAAGGAAAATGTAAAATTTTCTTTGTCTGATAACCTATGTCCTGAAAACAGTATTGTACATACAGAATATATATGTATCTTTCTTTGGGCCAGTAATAATGTTTTTGTCCAGTATGTTACAGTTGCCTTCAATATAGGAAGCCTTCTTTTGTACTCTGTGAGAGTGATGGATGTAATGTAGTCAGAATAATTAGGTTCTGTTAATTTTATTATTTCTTAATTCTCAATTGGAATAGATAATGTGAAGCGATTCAACCAATGACTTTATCTTCTGCCTTAAAGAAATATCTGTAAACATTAACATTTTTTGTAAACATTAACATTTTTGTAAGATGAAGCCGTACTAAAATGTGGTAAAATCTGGGCTTAGTGCACTTTTTAAGACATTTCTTTTCTTGTCTTTTTTTTTTTTTAAGTTCTTATATTAATGTCATTAGTGAGTGGTAGCTGCAAAAAACTAACGCTGGAGCTCTTGCATTAACCCTGCATTATCCAGTTAACATGCACTAATCCTAATGCGCTAGCTGGATAACACCGGATGTCCATTCTCCATCTGACATGTCTCCTCCTAAAACTATTAAAAAAAAAAATAGGTAACACACAGGATACAGCATACTAACAGGCAAAATATCACAAAATATTTAAATGTGTTTTCCAGTAGCCAGTTGGTATGTGCTAACCACAAGTTAAGCACTTAAATAGTCTTTTGTAAAAGAGTCCCTTAGTTAAGGCAAATATGTCAATTACCTAAACCTCCACTACCCAAGCTGCAAAGGACTCAAATACAAATCAACTTATGCATCCAGCTTCTCCTACATAAGCACACAATTGTGGAATGCATTACCAAAAGCCGTGAAAACAACGTACGACCACCTAAACTTCCAGAAATCACTAAAAACCAACCTGTTCAAAAAGGCATACCCTACCAACCCAACTTAAATGCCTGAATCCTGCAACACAACAAAACCAAAGCTCGTAATGGACACTACATAACTCTTCCTCTCTATGATTCCCCAATGTGTCTGTAATCACATGAACCTTATTCGAACATAACATCACTTTGTATTTGCTTCTCTACCGGAGTTGGCGAATGCCATTACGGTATTATGTAAGCCACATTGAGCCTGCAAATAGGTGGGAAAATGTGGGATACCAATGCAACAAATAAATAAACTTGTGTTATGCACATCCTCCTAAGGACTTCAGAAGTGATTTCCATCAAAAGCCTCTGAGTATCTGTAGGAAGAGATTTATGTGTCACCAGACCATGTACAATTCAGCTTCAGTTTTGGCTATCATTTGAGGAATATTTCAATGGTACCCCATTTGTTTTCTTTCTTGTCTCCTTTTGGGGTAGGTACTAATGCGCGTTAAGGGAATAACATGATTTTTGCCAAATAGCACATGTTAAATGGCAAAATCATTCATTATTTTAATGAAACAAAAATTGTTTAACGATGAGATGCAAAGCATGAAAATCGTTCAAATCCAGCTCAGTATAATGTAAATTGAAGAACTCGTGTTCAACATCACAAGCTGCATTATTACTGGAAAAATATCGTCCTTGAGCTGGTTTTATTTTTCTACCTCAGCATTGGTTCAGTAATGTGCAGCCTAGTGCTCCCAGTTGCTATGGAAAGTTACTGGTGCATTTAAAAAGACAAAAAAAAAAAAAACCTCACCTCTTGATCTCCCAGTATAAAGGCCCTTCTCCCTGTTACTTACTGGGGTATCCATGGTATCTAGTGTGTGTGTGTGTGTGTGTGTGGGGGGGGGGGGGGGGGTTCCACAGCAGCGATTTCCCAATTCCTCCTGCACTCTAGGCTGCCACGAGACTAGTGTTAGGGGTCATCTGGCACCATGTTGATGCTTAAGGGAAAGGAACCTTTAAGGGAACCTGCTCCTGTGCCATCCCTACTTAGCTACACGGGAAGGCCTAAGTACCTGGACGAGGGGGAAATCTGCAGGAATTTGAGTTGCATTATTTTCAGTTGTAGTTGAAGGAAAGTTACATTCAAGTTCAGTAGTCCTTTCCCTCAGACATTTCCCTGTCTATGGAGGGCTTAAGATCTAACCCCCTCCCCCCTTTTACAAAGCTGTGTGGTAATGCCAACACAGCCCATTCACTTTGAATGGACTGTGGCGACATTACTGCACTGGCAGTCACTAGCGTGGCTTTGTTAAAAAAAAAAAAAAAGGGGGGGGGAGGAGTTTGAACCTGTGTGAATGGAGGGTTAAACAACTTGCCCAAAATCACAAGAAATAATGGGATTTGAACCCTGGTTTCCCTATTGTCAGTCTCTTGCTTTAACCACTAGTTTTATGCTGTGGCCTCTATAAATAGCTACTGGCTATTATTTACTGGTGACTATATCATTGGAAAAACAATGTAAGGTAGAGACAAAAAGGTTTAGAAAATTAGCTTGTTTTTAACTTTCTAACTTTTTTTTATGTTTGCAAAATTGATGGACTCATTGCTCTGCCTTTGTGGATATGGTAATGTAAGAGATTGGTTTCATGTGAAAACAAGTGAAGACTGATCACGTTTATGGGTTTCTATCTGCATAAAGAGGCCTATACAAAACAGAATACAAATGTCAAGATGAAATATGGAGAAATTAAAACGTCAATGCAAAAGATGATGTAAATATAAAAGGAATTCAGTTCTCTGATATTAAACTTAGCTTGCTCAGATTCGTATACAGCAGAATGTAAAGAAAGCCTGTCAATATCATCGTTTTCACTTAATGAGCAAAGGAGTATTGTAGGAATAAAACTCTCTTGACACATGGATTAGGCAACAGAAGTCTGCCTTTCATCATGGAGACAATGGATTTTTTATCTGTATTAACAAAAACTCTGAAAATCCTTTTTTTCTATTTTTAGAGAAAACTGTTTTATATACTATTAGAAATTAATCAGTTCTTCTGTTTACCTACATTAGTGGAGACCCGGTTTCAAAGGCAGAAGTTACATTTAAAAGTCCTATATAATATTTTCCTGTTTTTCCTAGTAGGAAAAATTCTTAGAAATGTCTTAAGCATGCTGGTGCTGTTTTTGTAAATTTTGTAAATCATGAAGAAGTGGAACGTGTGCAGAGTGCCAGATTCAACTCTGGCCACATCGTTGGGTGGACTGGATAGACCATGCAGGTATTAATCAGCCAACATTTACTATATTTACTATAACAAAGGCAGATTGAGGAAGAAATTTCCTCATTGATCAGGCTCTGTGTGTGTGTTTTTTTTAGAGATGATGTGTTCTATCTTTTGGCATGATACAACAAGAGCCTTTAGTTTTCTCACTGAATGATCCTTGCAATCAAAAGGTTAATATTAAAAACAAGTATATGGATTTTGAAGTGATCAGAACATGTACTGGCTACAAGAAATCTTTAAAGAAAAAAAAATAACATTAAATATTTTTTTTCCTAGGAGTTAGAATTGACACATGATCTCAAATGCTCATGCATTGATGTTTTGTCACATGGTCTATCTGCAAAGAATACAGGGACTGTAATTATGGTCATTGAATGGTTCATTCTTCCCGCTTCATATTTTGTATACCAAACCTTACACTGCTTGAAAACAAGAGCTGTCTACGCATTTCAGATGAAAAAGGATTATTAGAAATACAAGTGTGCAGTGGCAGCCAAAAAAGCAAACAATGCTAGGAATTATTAGGAAAGGGATACAAAATAAGATGAAGAATACTATAATCCTCTGTATCGCTTCATTCTGCAAAAGGTTCAAAGAATTAACTAAAATGATAAAGGGGATGGAATTCCTCTCATACGGGGAAAGGCTAACGAGATTAGGGCTCTTTAGCTTACATAAGAATAGCCATACTGGGTCAAACCAATGCTCCATCTAGCCCAGTATCCTGCTTCCAGCAGTGGCCAATCCAGGTCACAAGTACCTATCAGAACCCGATTAGTAGCAACATTCCATGCTACAAATCCCAGGGCAAGCACTAACTTCCCCCAAACCCAGATACGCTAACTGCTGTTACCACATCCTCCAGGAATGAGTACCAGAACTTAACTATTCTTTTTATTTTAAAAGTATTTCCATGCAATTTCATTGAGTGTTCCCTGGTCTTTGTACTTTTTGAATGAGTGAAAAAATTGATTCACCACCTGTTCCACACCATTGAGGGTTTTTTTAGACCTCCATCATATACCCCTCGGCTGTCCCTTTTCCAAACTGAAGAGCCCTAACCTCTTTAGCCTTTCCCCATATGGGAGCAGTTCCAACCCCTCTTATAATTTTGGTCACTGTTCTTTGAACCTTTTCTAATTCCGCTATATCTTTTTTGAGATACGGTGGCCAGAATTAAACAGTACTCAAGGTGAGGTCACACCATGGAGCGAAACAGAGGCATTATAATATTTTTGGTCTTATTTTGCATACCTTGCCTAATAATTCCTAGTATCCTGTTTGCATTTTTGGCCGCCGCTGCACACTGGGCAGAAGATTTCAGCATATTGTCTACAAAAGAGACAGCTGAGGGGGATATGATGGAGATCTACAAAATCCTGAGTGTTGTAGAACGGGTAAAAGTGAATCAATTTTTCATTCTGTCAAAAAGTACAAAGACCTGATGACACTCAATGAAATTACATGGAAATACTTTTAAAACAAATAGGAAGAAATATTTTTTATTCAAAGAATAGTTAAGCTGTGGAACTCGTTGCCAGAAGATGTGGTAACCGCCGTTAGCATATCTGGGTTTAAAAGAGGTTTAGACAAGTTCTTGGAGGAAAATTCCAAAATCTGTTGTTGAGATGGACATGAGAGAAGCAACTGCTTGCCCTGGGATTATGTTACTACGAATTTCCAGGCTCTGTTGGGTATGATGAAGATGCAGCATTATAATTGCAATTGTAGCATGCAGAAGCACGATTCTGTGAGAAAAGAACCTGCAGTGATTTGTTTTCAAGCACTAGAATTGATCAGCTTATAACGTTAGCAAGGAAATGATATTGCAGTGAAATGAAGTTTCTATAGTAAAACATAATTTGAGAAATGTATTGCTCTTAATTGCAATTTTTCAGAGCATACAGTCCTCACATTCAGTAACATCAATGCGTTTTCTTATTCTGGTATAATGTCTGCAGTGTAGACCAGTGTCTGGACTCCTTTACCCTATTTTAGTAAGAACCTAATGTTCTAATTTTAAGCCACATTGAAACTATATAATTGGAAAATGTGGGATATAAATGCCAAAATAGATAAATAAATGCTTGTCCTTAATCAGTTTTATAACTAAATACAAAATGGGAAACTTCTCAGTGCTACTTTCTCTTGTTATTTGTGCACAGTTTGGGTAAGCATAAAAAGCTGGTAATCATGTTTGAGGTTTTTTTTTTTTTTTTTGCAAGGGTCCTGTCTCAGAGGATATTTAACTACATCTGTATTGACTTGGGAGCCTAAATGTGGCAGACTTGTTGAGAAGTCTGTGTTAAACTGGTTCTCTCAGTTTTCAGCCTGTGGTGCTTGCAGTTCCTGGAACTGGAGGGTAATCTCTTGTGGGATTAGCAGAGGGCTGCCATCTGCAAACTCCGCCAATCCCCAGTGGGCCTCATTGGATCACATTCACATAACCAAACTTTAGTTTTTGGTTTCAGTTTTGGCTTTGGCTGAAAGCAGGCGATAAGGTTCGGTAGCAGTTTTGGTTTCTGCTGAAACTGAAAAAAGCAGTTTCAGTTGGCCTGTAAGCTCAAGGCAAGTTATATCCAAGTTTAGTAATTATTTTACTGTCCCCACAGGGTTTACCATCTAAGGGGCCATTTTATTAAAGGTTAGTGTGTGCTAAAAGCTAAGAAGTCCATAGGTATAAAATGGGCTATTTAACGTGCTAATTCTGTTAGTGTGCACTAGCTTTAATAAGACCCCCTAAGTTTGTACCTGAGGCAATGGAAGGTTAAATGCTTGGGGGTTGTTATTGATTTTCAGCATTTTCGTGCATCAAATTTCTGAGGTATTAACAAAGGGCTTTTATGTGCTTCATCTGCTGTGCTCTTTATAGGACTACGTTGCTGAGGCAGCATTACATACTCTGCTCCATGCATTTTTGCTGTCCCAGTTGAATTATGCAAATGTGGCATATGATGGCATTTGATATTCCACTTTGAAATATGTGCAGATGCTCAAAAACACTGTGTCATGTTTGCTGGGAGGGGGGGGGGGGGAGAGGAGGAGGCATGTAAGTATGATCCCCTAACACCATTGTTTGTTTACTTTCACTGGCTACCAGTTTGTTATCAACTAATGTTTAAAATTCTTACTGTGGCACATAAGGCCTTGTATGAACAAAGACAGTCTTATTTTGGCAATTCTGATTGATTTTGATGTACCTAAGAGGCCACTTCATTCTGCCTCTAGGCTGTCTCTTCCAACTTCTGCTATGGCTGGCCTAACTTCTACCAGAGAATATGCCTTTTTGGTTTCACCCCTTCTTTCTGGAATCAACTGCCAGAACCCCTTTGGACTGAGGTTTCTTACAGAAATTTTAATTCTCTCCTGAAAACTTATCTTTAAGTAAGCCTTTGGGGTGGCATGAGTGGGTGTTGACCAGTCTGAGAGTATCTGTGACTGGTTGTGTTGGACTTGATAGTTTGTGCTTTCCTATTAATGTTGTATTTCCATTCTTTCTGTATTTTATATGATATAAACCACCAGTATGTCAAGTGCAAATTTAAATGATAAATTATTTCCTCAAGCTCAGAAAGAGCTGTAGTGGGATTTGAACCGTGGCTCCCTACCTTCTGCTATAATCTTTAGGCTACTCCTCCAAAGCTAGTCTATGATCATCTTCCACTCCAACCCCTGCAGGGACCACACAAGTGAAGTAGGCTGTTCTAGGAAATCTGAGGAGGAAGCTAAGTCTCTGGTTCCTGAATCTGTGTTACAGAGCTTTACAGTGTTCTATCTCATATCACTTCCTTTCTGTGCTTCACCACACAGCTGTTGCCTGAGTCACCCTGCAATAGAGCTCATTGCCATGTTCAAAAACTTTGTCTGCAATAACGAGCTGCCGTTCAATATTCCCTGATTTACTGTAGGAGGAATCCTTTCAGACTCGCTGCTTTCCTTCCTTTGTCCTCCTCCCCTCTTCTCCTTCCTCTATCCCTTCCTTTAACTCTTCCCACTCTGTCTTCTTCCTCGCTCTCTCTGTGTGACATGGTTCTTTCCTATCGCATATTGTAGTTCTTTTCCAATTTATATTTTTAACTTTGTAAACAGCCCAGATCTGCATGTTAGCTTAGATGGTAGTAAATAAACCTTAAACTATAAACCATATTCAGCATATCAGCACTGAACTTCAATACAGAATTGGCAATTGAGTTCCTGACATCACATGCATCCCACATCAGGTCCATATGGCTAATTCCATTGACACGTGGTGCATTCAGTCTACAGTGAATGTGAAAGGTAATGCTACCACACTCTCTCCACTTGCTGGCCACATGGACATGTTGGGACAACAGAATATGCACAACCCAGACCACAAGGAATTCAAGTGTCTGGGGAAAAAAAAGCTGATTTACTCTACAGGTTACAGATGTTCCTGAAGTGTATACACTGTGACGAAGATAGTAACTACACAACGTTTGAGTTAGAAGCAATGGTGCATTCATGCATGGACTCGTAGCCATCTCCAAAGTTTGTCTTATCTTCTTGCATGGCTTGGACAGCTTCCTAACAATGCCCCCCCCCTCTCATTTAGCATTTTTACTTGATCCTTTCTTCTCTACCTCCGTAAGATGGCTACTCTTTTTCTGCACTGCCCTTTTCACAACTTCATCCTTTCTGGCTGGACTTGATATCCACTTTTCTAGCTGGAAATCATGACCTTTCCCCCTTCTGCTCATTCTCTCCCTTCAGCACTCATTCTCATAGCAGCCATATTTCCAGCACATCTATGCATCCAGGCTCTCCATTGTTTCCTTTTGTGTCCCCTGCTTGTCGCTGTTCCTCTTTTGTTGCAAATCCTAATAGTCAGACTGGAAAACCTGAGACACACTAAAACCAGTATGTAGAGCCATCCTCACAAGAGCACCAGAAAATAACGGCTAATAAAAAGGAAGGGAAACAAAAACATAACAGGCAGCCAACTTTCACCTTTTAACCGCAAATGAATTCTGCACACCTGGGTCCAGTTGGGTGTCCCTGCTTAGTACAATGAAAAAGTAGTTGCCCGTCTCTCATATATTTTGGGAGTGAAGAGATCTAACACCCATGTACAAATTACAGCAAAGACTGTAACCAGTATGGCCCACAACCAGTATGAGTCTTCCACTGTAATTTTTCCACCAGCATGCACAGTAATATTTAGCAAGTATATTTACAAATTTGGTTACCTTCCTTTTAACTATTACATCCTGTATATCATTATGGGGTCCTTTTACTAATCTGCAGTAAAAAGTGGCCTGTAGTAGTGTTAGGTGTGTGTATTGGATGTGCGCTGGGCCAGATTTTACCATGTCTGCAAAAAAGGGCTTTTTTTTTAAATGGGACGGGAAAAGGGCATGAAAACAGCACGCGCCTAAAACTGGCCTGAGCCCTTAATGCCACCCATTGATCTAGCAGTAAGGGCTCACATGCTACATGTGTGGTGACCAGTTGGCGCGTGCCAACTGCCAATTACTGCTGGAAATACCAAGTGTCCGAGGAAATAAATCAGGCATTATGGGCACATGGCAAATCTGAAATTACCACCCGGGGGGGGGAGGGGCATGGTTTATCTGACGGTAGTCTCATTTTGGCATGCGCTGCATGTGCATGGATCCTAATCCGCCTTTGTACAAGGGCTCCTATATTACTGAACATTTTGCACCTCCCTGCTAAAAATGTGTGAATCTTACTGAACTGAACCTAATTAATACAGATTCATTGAAGTACAACATTGTTTAGTAATAGAATAGTTTGGGAGAAAAATAAAGGTCTGAGTATGAGACCAACAGAGGGAGAAAAAGAGCTAAGAAACAGGTGACTGAAGAATTAGATAAAAATATGTTATTACAGCTGCATGCATATACCATCCAATATGTGAACAAAAGCTATTTATAATAAATCTATGTTAACATGAGGCTATCTCTTTTCCTAAGTGCTTATCATATCCTGCTGAGAAAGGATAAAAGAAGAGGTAACCCACTGTGAGGAACCAGGATCTCTCACTTAAGAGTACAGAACAAACTCTGAAATCGTTAGTGGAGTTAGATTCTGACATTTACAGGGGGGTCAATGGCGGGAATATTTTGACCTATTACTCCTGTAGTAAGTGGCAAACAGACATAGCTTGAGAAACCCATGCCTTTTGCTTTCTGTAATATCTCTCCGGGAGGTTCAATAGTTTTTAATGACTGAAAGGCATCTAAGATCCTGCGCTGTTTTCTTTAGTCTCCCATTCAAATAGCAGTCAGCCATTCAAAAGAACCACTGTTCTTGCCCAGCAGATTTATTAAATGTTTCTTTAGAATGAATCTGAACAAGTACTATATAATAGGAACCCTTATCAGATTCACAGGACCATTGTAGAGCCCATGTTTAGTGGATTTTTATGTATGTTTATGAATTCTTGGAAGTGTTTATATCCTTTGTTGAAGCAGCTTATGAGTTTCATCTCAAGATGCTGCTGCTAGGGTTGGTGAGACCAAAATTTTTCATTTTTTTAAAATCCTGTGTTGTTTTAGGGATTTTTCATTTTGTTCAAGTTTTTCTTTCTTTTCATTTCAGGGGCATTATTGCTGAAAGTGTGCCTTATTGCTCAACAGTTACCTGAGATTGTGTAGCAGCAAGAACAATTTGGTAAATTACTGAAGACATTCTTGTGTGAACACGCATGGAGCTGATGCTTGTGTCTTTATTTTGAGCAATGTATTGCTTTGTTCTGATAATGTGTTTGTTTTTATCTTTTTATTGTGTATGTTGCTTTGTGATCCGCCTAGTTGTAAGCAGAATAGAAATTTTTAAATAAAATATTGTCAAATAATGCACACTATTAATTTCAGATAAAAACCTTTAATGACATGAAGTGTTATGGAAAATGTTGACATTCCCCACGTTTCAAACAAATGTACATTCCTAAATGCGGCACCTGAATTTTCCAGGATATGTAGATCCAATTTTCAGAAGTCTATGTAATGTATGGCATGCTGTATACATTTCATTGTAAATTGCTTTGACACTTTTGTGAAAGCCAAATAAACCAAGCTCCATGGTTTGGATTTACCAAAGGTAAATCATGCCAAACAAATCTGACTGAATTCTTTGACTGAGTGACCAGAGAATTGGATCGAGAATGTGTGCTAGGTGTAATCTACTTGAAATTCAGCAAAGCCTTTAACACGGTTCCTCATAGGAGGCTCATGAATAAACTTAACAGGCTGAACTTAGGGCCCAAAGTGGTGAACTGGCTTAGAAACGTATTGCAAAACAGACATCTGAGGAGGTGGTTAATAGAATTTACTTGGAGGAAGGAAAGGTGAGTAGTGGAGTGCTTCAAGGATTGGTGCTGGGCCCATTTCTAGTCAACATATTTGTGAGCAACATTGTGAAAAGTTTTGAACGTAATGTTTTTCTTTTTGTGGAGGATACCATGATTTGCAACAATGTGGACACCCCGGAGGATGTGGAAAACATGAAAAGTGATCTGCAAAAGTTAGAAAAATGGTCTAATGTTTGGCAGTTAAAATTTAATACAAAGAAGTGCAGAGTGAAGCATGTGGGGAGTAGAGGTGCAAGGGAGCTGTATGTATTAGAAGAACATAACAATAGCCATACTGGGTCAGACCAATAGTCCATCTAGCCATCCAGCAGTAGCCAATCCAGGTCACAGGTACCTGGTAGAAACCCAATTAATAGCAACATTCCATGCTACCAATCCTGGGGCAAGCAGTGGCTTCCTCAGATACATCTCAATAACAGACTATGGACTTTTCCTCCAAGAACTTGTCCAAACCTTTTTTAAACCCAGATATACTAACCACTGTTACCATATCCTCCAGCAGCAAGTTCCAGAGCTTAACTATTCTTTGAATGAAAAAATATTTCCTTCTATTTGTTTAAATGTATTTCCATGTAATTTCATTGAGTGTGAGTGTCCCCTGGTCTATGTACTTTTTGAAAGAGTGAAAAATAGATTCACTTTTACTCATTCTATACCACCTTAATCATATCCCCCCTCAGCCATCTCTTGTCCAAGCTGAAGAGCCCTAACCTCTTTAGCCTTTCCTCATAACATTTTGGTTGCTCTTTTTTTTAACCTTTTCTAATTTCACTATATCTTTTTTAAGATTTGTGACCAGAATTGAGCACAGTACTCAAGGAGGTAAAAAAATGATATACATAGACAGAGAGAGGAACTTTGGCATGATCGTGTTTGGGGATCTCAAGACATCAAAACATTGTGACATGGTGGCGGCCATAGCCAGAATGATGCTAGGCTGCATAGAGAAAGGCATAACCAGCAGAAGAAAGGAGGTATTGTTGCCCCTGTACAAGTCCTTGGTGAGGCCTCACTTGGAGCACTGTGTGGAGCTTTAGAGGTTGTAACTTGCTAAGGATTTAAAAAGACGATGTGGTTCAATGGAAGGTGACAAAAATGGTATGGGGCTTGTGTCAAAAGACATAAGAGATTGGAAGACCTGAATATGTATACCCTGGAGGAAAGACGGGAGAGGGGAGATGTGATACGTTTAAATACTTGCAATATATTAATATAGAAACAAATCTTTTCCAGAGATGAGGAAATGGTAAAATTAGAGGACATGAATTGAGGTTGTGGGGTGGTAGATTTAGGAGTAATGTCAGGAAATTCCACAGAGAGAGAGAGTAATCAATGCCTGGAATGCCCTCCCAAGGGAGGTGGTGGAGCAGTGGCGTAGCAAGGGGGCTGCCACCTGGGGCAGGGCGGTTTGCCGTTGCACCCCCCCCCCCCGGTGTAGCACGATGACACCCCCCCCCCTCGGCGCATCGACACCCCCTCCCGACCCAGTGCCTACCCTCCTCCATCTAACCAGCTCCCTACCTTTAAAAAAAAATCGGAATCCAAGGCGAGGCGCCGCGCCACGCCACGTGCCTGCACATAAAAGAAATGTGGACCGTCTCATCGGACCTTCTCTCGCTCTGTCTGTCCTGCCCTTGCGGAAATAGGAAGTTGCGTCAGCGGAGGGTGGGACAGATAGAGCGAGGGAAGGCCCGATGAGATGGTCCACATTTCTTTTACGTGCAGGCGCGAGGCGCTGCACCTCACCTCAGATTCCGATATGTTTTTTAAAGGTAGGGAGCTGGTTGGATGGAGGAGGGTAGGCACTGGGTCGGGGGGTATCGATGCGCCAAGGGGGGGTGTCATCGTGCTGCACCCAGGGGGGGAGTTGGCAGGAAGCACCCCCCCTGAGCTGACACCCGGGGCGGATCGCCCCTCCCGCCCCCCCCCCTTGCTACGCCACTGTGGTGGAGACAAAAGTGGTGAAGGAATTCATAAAAGGAATGGGATGAACACAGAGGATCTCTAATTAGAAAATGGATGGTATGAAAACAAAATTTAAATGACTGCATCTGCGTTGATATGTTGGGTGGTACTTAGACAGTGATTCCAGCTGTGAAGAACTAAGGCCTGTGCCAGGCAGACTTCTACGGTCTGTGTTCAGTATATGGCAAGACAGTTTAGGGTAGTCTGCAGAGGGCTTCCATAGCAACTCCAACTGTTGGAATGTGAGGACAATGCTGGGCTGATTTCTACAGTCTATGTCCCAGATAATATAAAGAGAGACTAAGATTAAGCATTTTATACCACATTCATTGTTGGTTTAATCATGACTTAATGAATGTGACTGTTGGGCAGGCTGAATGGACTGTTCATGTCTCTGTGTCCCATCATTTACTATGTTACTATGGAGCTCATTTTCAAAGCAGATGGACATTTTAAAATGCCTTAAAAACATCCATCTGCTAAAAATGTCCAAATCCTGATTTTGGAAAGTTGGAATTTTGATATTTCACTCTGTAGTTTATCCCAGTGGTGTAGCCACAGATGGGCCTGGGTGGGCCAGGGCCCACCCACTTAGGGTTCAGGCCCACCCAACAGTAGCATACGTTTAGTGGTAGCTGATGGAGATCCCAAGCTCTATCAGCTGAAGACTTTCCGTTGCTGGTAAACCAAGGTGGAAAGAAGCATTTTCTCGCCAGCTGAGATATTTTTTTGGTGGTGGTGCTGGTGGTGGTGAAGAACACTGGGTGCCCACCCACTTCTTGCCTAGGCCCAGAATCTGTTGTCTGGCTACGCCCCTGGTTTATCCAAATAACAAGGGGGAGTGTTATGGATGTGTTTTAGGCTGGGCTAGAGAGGGCCCAAAAGTAGGACATCCAACAAAGATTTTTGAATGGGAAGAAATGTCCATGTCTAAAAAGGACATTTTTATTTAGACCCGTTTGTCACGTCCAAGTTACAAAAAGTTGCTCTAATTGAGCAGCTGACCACTGGAGAGATTAAGGCATGACTCCTCATAAATCTCCCAGTGGTCACTGTTCCCCTCCTTCCCTGAGAGTGAAACTGGAAAGGAAAACCAAGCTCTCTGTCAGCTGCAGGTATTATGGCCATTCTGAACAAAACAGCAAACAGATCAGAGGAATAATCTACTAGTTAGTGCAGTGGACTATTAACCAAGGGACCCAGGCTCAAGTTCCATTTTAACAAATTTTTGTTTGTTTATTTATAATTCTGAGCCTCCCAGAAACAGAAAAATATCTGCTGTACCTAAAGATATAGGACACCTGCAAGCCTGAAGGCTATTGGTGGTGTACATTCAGGTACAGTAGATATTTGTCAGATCCTGGAGAGATCACATTTACAAAAAAAAGAGTTGTAATGTCTTTGAACCTGTGTCCTTTAGTTTACAGTCCACTGCACTAACCACTAGGCCATTCCTCTGCTCTGCACTGATGTCTGTTTGGCCATATTATTAAAAAAGATGCCAGAAAGACGTACATGTCCCTGTATTTTTTTGTTGTTCAAAAGTTGGACAATTTACTTTGGAAAATGGCTATTCATTGTGGATGTTTTCAGTGCAAAAACATCCATCTCACAGCCTCAATCGAACAGGAAATCTATATGGTTTTCCTGTTTGATTATGGCTGTGAGATGGACGTTATGAGTGTGTGTGTGTGTGTGTGGGGGGGGGGGGGGCGGTGTTGAACTTAGACTTTTTAAAAAAAATTCCCCTTCATCTTACAGCTCCACCTCCAAAAGATCCTTCTATTTCACTCCAGTATAAAATTGGCTCTTTCTGTGTGTCCAGTTTTGTAAAATCTGGCATTTATACCTGTAAGTCATAAAATCAGCATTTACTCGTATTCTATCTCCTGAGTAAGGCCACTCTATTTTGAATATGTTCCATTTTAAAATGTTTGTTCCTTCTGTACATGCTGCAATCTACATGTGTATTTTCCATGTCCTTACACATATTTTACAAAAGACTCCTCGTTCAGCAAGCATATATTTAAAGCACAGAATCTCCCTTCCTCAGATCACAATAAGAGAGGGAGCAGCAAAAAGATAAAGAGATCAAATTGAAGAAAAAGCAAATTGCTAAGAATCAAGGAAAGGCCTAAGCCTGATTCAACACAGTTACCAATAAATACTGACTAGGATGACAACACATTACAAGACATCCTCTTCAGGTCAGGAAACGATTTAAGATGTTCTGGCACAAAAAAAAGAAACATATTTCACACCTAGGTACCACACAATATACTTGGATGGATACGCCAATAGAAACGTTATCCCCAGTGCCTCAGTTTCTTCCCTCATGTCCAGGAAGCAATTCTGTGTGCCTGTGTGGACTTAGTAACATCTGGATGCATCTATAATTTCTGAGCACAGAACATTAGTTGCACGCTCTTAAAGTGCTTTCTCATAACCGCATTTAAATCTTGTTCAAAAACAAATTAAATCAATAGAGTAGCTCTAGTAGATACTTGACTGGGTTAAAAGCTGGTTACACGAAAGGAGACAGAGGGTAGTGGCAAGTGGAGTTTACTCCGAGGAAAAGGACTTTGCAAGGGGTGTACCGCAGGGGTCGGTCCTTGGGCTTTCTCTTTTTAACATCTTTGTGAGTGATATTACAAAAGGGCTGTCTGGTAAGGTCTGTATCTTTGCGGATGATACCAAACTCTATAATAGGGTGGACACACCAGAGGGTGTGGATAGCATGAGGAAGGATCTGGCAAAGCTTGAAGAATGGTCCAAAAACTGGCAACTAAGATTTAATGCTAAGAAATTCAGGGTCATGCACTTGGGTCACTAAAACCTGAGGAAACGGTACAGTATAGGAGGTGAAGAGCTGTTATATCGCTCCATGGTGCGACTGCACCTGGAGTATTGTGTTCAGTTCTGGTCGCCTCATCTCAAAAAAGATATAAAGGAATTGGAGAAGGTGCAGAGAAAGGCGACAAAATGATGAAAGGAATGGGATGACTACCTTATGAGGAGAGATTAAGAAGGCTAGGACTCTTTAGCTTGGAGAAAAGGTGGCTGAGGGGTGATATGATAGAGGTCTACAAAATTTTGAGTGGGGTAGAGCGGACAGATGTGAAGCATTTGTTTACACTTTCTAACAATAATAGAACTAGGGGACACAAGATGAAATTAGAATGTGGTAGGTTTAAAACAAATTGGAGAAAGTTTTTCTTTACTCAGCGCGTGGTTATATGCTGGAACTCATTGCCGGAGAAGGTAGTGACGGCAGCTGGCCTTGCTGAGTTTAAAGGGGGTCTGGACAGATTCCTTAAGGAAAAGTCCATTGATCGTTATTAAATTTGGGGATTTTGCCAGGTTCTTGGGGCCTGGATTGGCCGCTGTCGGAGACGGAGTGCTGGGCTTGATGGATCTTTGGTCTTTACCCAGTTTGGCAGTGCTTATGTACTTATGTACTTAAGAGCTTCTCTATATGAAAGAAGAGTGTGACTTGGATGTGATTGTGTCTGATGACCTTAAGGTGGCCAAACAGGTAGAAAAGGTGATGCTCAAAGCCAGAAGAATGCTTGGGTGCACAAGGAGAGGGATGACCAGCAAGAAAAAAGAGGTGATAGTGTCCTTGTACAAGTCTCTGGTGAGGCCCCATTTAGAATACTGTGTGCAGTTCTGGAGACCGCACTTACAGAAAGATATAAACAGGATGGAGTTGGTCCAGAGGGTTGCTACAAAACTAGTTAGTGGTTTTGGTCTTAAAATATACAGGGACAGGCTCACGAACCTCAACATGTATATACTGGAAGACAGACAGGAGAGAATGGGATATGATAGAGATGTTTAAATACCTCAGTGGCATCAATGTACAGGAGATGAGCCTTTTTCAAATGCAGGTAACCTATGAAATGAGAGGGCATAAGACGAAGTTAAGAGGAAATAGGCTTAGGACAAATCTGAGGAAATACTCCTTCAGAAAGGGTGGTGGATGCATGGAATGGCCTCCTAGTGGATGTCGTGGAGACGAAGACTGTGTCAGAGTAGAAATGGAGGAGTTAGTGGTTACTGAGGATGGGCAGACTGAATGAGCCATTCGGCCCTTAACTGCCATCATGTTTCTCTGTTTCTACCTCTGAAAGTGAGTCCTCCAATATCACAGAAAGATCTTTCAAACCATTAACTTCCTCTTGTTCCTGCACATGCTCTTTGAGGCCCTCCCCCAACTGTTTTTAAAGGCAAATAATAAATCTTGTTAATCAGGGAATAAGATCTGAAGAAAATTTCAAAGTTTCAATAAGGTATTACTTAAACAAATCCAGAGGGAGGACACCGGCAGGTTTTGGAGAGTTCAAAATCTTAAGATTCAAGTGTCTATTGAAATTTTCAATTTGTCCAATTTTTTGATGTATATTTAAATTATCTTTCATTACCACTGTAACATTTTCCTTAAGAGAGATTATTTCAGTTTGAGATTTCAGTACCTATTCAGCAAATTCCTGTTTTAATTTGTCCACAGATTGTGAAAGCAGCTGCACTTTAGTAAAAAGGTTAGCTGATCAGCGGTAGGACATGGTGGTGCATCAGTTATTGGAGGGGACAACATTGTGTTGTGGTCCAAAGGTTTGGCAGCTCCTCCCACCAAACTCAAAGCAAAGCTCACTCCAGTTCTCTCCTGTGGACGCCGAGCAGAGTAGTGGTCCAAAGTTTGCTGAATCGGGGATAAGCTTCTGGCCGGTGATAGTAAGGCTTTCACAATCCCCTTTCTCTGATATGCTTGAGCAGGCCGGCCACTCAGTTGGAAGGAGCTGTCCCAAGAATCTGAGAGACATGGGCATGCACCGGCCACATTCCTTGCACACGTCTCTAAGATTTGTCTAGGCCATCTCCTTGTAAGCCGAGGGGCCAGCCTGCCCACAAAACAATATTTGGCTCATGACTCGGCTTGGGAGCAGCTCCACTCCATGAATTGGAAGAAGGGAGTGTAAAGGGAGACTGCAGTCCTATGTGGTGTCCCCCCCCCCTCCCCTCCCCGGGAACTACATAGCAGCTTCCATAGACCTTACACATGTGAAGTGCTGTGGTGGGCAACCTTAGTTCCATTGTTATCACTGGCTATGCCACTTAATTTTTGCCTACTGAAGGCACAGCATGTTGGTTTGGGATGTGGCCTGGGATCCTGGGGGAGCAGGTTGGAGTCCCACAAGGCCGCCTTCTGTTGCAGGGCCCATTAGATGCCTCTCCATTAGCGCAGCACTCTTGTAGACCACTTGACATTCAGGGGGAGCTGTATTGGCAAGAATTATATGGTCTCTTGGCAGCGTTTTTAAAACTCATGCCCAAACCCAGGCAGCAAAATATTTTTACCAGAAAGTTTTCTAATTCTTTAGCAAAGGTACATCTTCTCCTATTCATTAATACAGAGGGGAATAATGTGGATAAATAACTATGGGGTCCTTTTACTAAGCTGTGGTAAAAAGTGGCCTTTCCTGCATGCTAAGACTAGCTTTATCATTTCCAAAAAATTGATTTTTTTTTCTATTTTGGTATTAATGGCCATGTGCTAATGTTGCCATTATCATGCAGCCATTTTAAAAAATGACCATATGATCGCTTTCTGCCACACATTTTGTAGGCAGTAAGGGCTCCTGTGTTATCTATGCACTAACCAGTTTGTGCCGCAGTAATGTAGATTAGTGTAGGAACACCCACTCTCTGCCCCGATACACCCCCCCAAAAAACTAGAAACATTTTAAAAATGCGGTTACCATGTGCAGATTTCAAAGTTACCGTAAGATATCTGAGCACATCCCACGGTATTCATTTTTTGCTACATTAGGTGCAAGTTTGCACCCTAAGCAGCTTAGTAAAAGGGCCCCTATATTCTGTATTCCTTCTGTGTCAGAATTTCTTGCATTGCTCATTCGTGTCATAGGCAAAAGCTGTTGCTTGAATTGTAATGAAAAATTAACCACTAATAATAATAAAAAGTCCCTAATGAGCAATTCCAGGCTTGTGCAGTTAAGTGTTTCCTTTAAGTATTACTTTCATTTGTGGAATATGAAAAAATGTTCTGCACAAGGAGAGTATGGTTCATGTCTAGTTAGTAAAATTAATTAAAACCTCATCTAAAGCATTAAACTAAGTAAATTTAATTAATAACTAATTATTCTAAAGTTCTGAGGGCATTAGTCCACACTTGGAAAGGAAATCGAGAGGCTGCTCATATTACTGAACTCCTGCTGTGCAGCTTTAATATACATAATTAATTATGAAAACATAACAATGCTTCCCCGGTAGCACTTTAAGTGCCCAATTATTATCAAGTCTATTTTGTACTCATTGCAGAAGCATTGATCCTTGTGAATTCATTTGCATGCATGTAGATATCACACGCACCTTCTATACAAGTGCTACTATAACTCATCATTAAACATAAGTTAATGGGCCCTTAGGGCTCCAGTCTGATTGCTTTTGTACTTAGGCAGACATATTGTATCTTTATTTTCCAGTTTCTCCCTATGTAGCAGACCTAGGCTATTCGTTATGGTATTATACAGTGTGCTCAGCCCAACATACCTATGAATTGTAGTGTGAACATTCCATAATTTAGAAGAGATATTAGAAATCTCAGATCTAGATTCAAAATGTTTGAACGGTAGTACAATTATACAAAGCATGACTTTAGGTTACAGGGGCTGGAATCACTCTTGCAATAGTATAACATATTACAATCTATTCTGTGAACATGGATGTAGAACAAAGCCAGGAACACCCTGAGCATCCATACATTCGGTAAGAGAAATGCCATGAAAATTATGCACAGCTGAAGATTCTGTGGATCAGTTCCAGTGGAAAGGAAGGGGGATCGGAGTTTGTAGGTACTTCTGCAGAATTTGTACCAATTTTTGAACAAAAGTATGCGCATACTTTCACTTTCCACTTGCATGAAGAGAGGTTCAAGAGGTGGGTAAATATACATCAAGGCACAAAGGAAAGGGATGGGATATAGAATAAAGAGAAAGCACTGAAAAGTGCAGGGCAGAGAGTGGAAAGCAAGAGATGATAGCAGCATAGTTCACTGGCAACTGTGGTGAGTGAGACAGAACAAAAACAGAATGACCTCAGAGTGATTAAGTCCATGAATCCATTGTCCCTATTCAGGCCTAGGCTGATGGTATCAGGCTTTTCAATGAGTTCTAATTCAGCACTTTCATCTGGAGTGTTCCTTTGAAGGAGTATGGCAATGCCAGAGAATGTACAGGGTGGTTGAAATGTTTTCTTACTGTTTTTTGAATGTTGCAATTTTTTTTTTAATTTGAAAAATTTATTCCCAGAGCACTTAAAAAATCCGGGTCAAAATAGTAGGCCCTTTAACTATAATGCTCAAGAGCAGGAAAGGAACACCTATAAAGGAACCTATAAAGGAATATGGGGATTTTTTTATCCTAGGGGAGGGGAGGGGGTAGGAGGGGAAATCTAGCTCTTGGTCAATAAGAAACCCAAACAGAAGGGTCCAATCAGAGAAAGGCAGACTATGAGGTAGAGCTTTTAAGGGCCATCTTCCCTGGCTAGAGGAGGAGGAAAGTAAGCTTCCAGAGGACACTGAGATGGCGTGGGATATTGAGGAAGAAAAAGAACCAATGAATTATATTGAATGGGCCAGCCAAGAGGACATGGAGATTGAACCTTTTTGAATTTAAAGTGAGTTTTTCTATTTTTTCTCTTCCTTTTGAAGGAAGGTCAGATGGGGGAGGTAACTGGCTGAGGAAGCAAAGTGGATAGTAGCCTTCCTCCTTTTCCCCTGCTTGTGCTCACTGAGCAGAAAAGGATTTTGGAAAAAGGAAACTTGGACTTTGTGATTTAAATTTTTGTCTCCATTTTGTTTTGAAAGCGACTAGGCTGAAGAAAGCTCTAGATGTTTTGTTTTTTTGTTTGAATCTTAAAGCACCTACAGTGGTGGAAATAAGTATTTGATCCCTTGCTGATTTTGTAAGTTTGCCCACTGACAAAGACATGAGCAGCCCATAATTGAAGGGTAGGTTATTGGTAACAGTGAGAGATAGCACATCACAAATTAAATCCGGAAAATCACATTGTGGAAAGTATATGAATTTATTTGCATTCTGCAGAGGGAAATAAGTATTTAATCCCTCTGGCAAACAAGACCTAATACTTGGTGGCAAAACCCTTGTTGGCAAGCACAGCGGTCAGACATCTTCTGTAGTTGATGATGAGGTTTGCACACATGTCAGGAGGAATTTTGGTCCACTCCTCTTTGCAGATCATCTCTAAATCATTAAGAGTTCTGGGCTGTCGCTTGGCAACTCGCAGCTTCAGCTCCCTCCATAAGTTTTCAATGGGATTAAGGTCTGGTGACTGGCTAGGCCACTCCATGACCCTAATGTGCTTCTTCCTGAGCCACTCCTTTGTTGCCTTGGCTGTATGTTTTGGGTCATTGTCGTGCTGGAAGACCCAGCCACGACCCATTTTTAAGGCCCTGGCGGAGGGAAGGAGGTTGTCACTCAGAATTGTACGGTACATGGCCCCATCCATTCTCCCATTGATGCGGTGAAGTAGTCCTGTGCCCTTAGCAGAGAAACACCCCCAAAACATAACTTTTCCACCTCCATGCTTGACAGTGGGGACGGTGTTCTTTGGGTCATAGGCAGCATTTCTCTTCCTCCAAACACGGCGAGTTGAGTTCATGCCAAAGAGCTCAATTTTTGTCTCATCTGACCACAGCACCTTCTCCCAATCACTCTCGGCATCATCCAGGTGTTCACTGGCAAACTTCAGACGGGCCGTCACATGTGCCTTCCGGAGCAGGGGGACCTTGCGGGCACTGCAGGATTGCAATCCGTTATGTCGTAATGTGTTACCAATGGTTTTCGTGGTGACAGTGGTCCCAGCTGCCTTGAGATCATTGACAAGTTCCCCCCTTGTAGTTGTAGGCTGATTTCTAACCTTCCTCATGATCAAGGATACCCCACGAGGTGAGATTTTGCGTGGAGCCCCAGATCTTTGTCGATTGACAGTCATTTTGTACTTCTTCCATTTTCTTACTATGGCACCAACAGTTGTCTCCTTCTCGCCCAGCGTCTTACTGATGGTTTTGTAGCCCATTCCAGCCTTGTGCAGGTGTATGATCTTGTCCCTGACATCCTTAGACAGCTCCTTGCTCTTGGCCATTTTGTAGAGGTTAGAGTCTGACTGATTCACTGAGTCTGTGGACAGGTGTCTTTCATACAGGTGACCATTGCCGACAGCTGTCTGTCATGCAGGTAACGAGTTGATTTGGAGCATCTACCTGGTCTGTAGGGGCCAGATCTCTTACTGGTTGGTGGGGGATCAAATACTTATTTCCCTCTGCAGAATGCAAATAAATTCATATACTTTCCACAATGTGATTTTCCGGATTTAATTTGTGATGTGCTATCTCTCACTGTTACCAATAACCTACCCTTCAATTATGGGCTGCTCATGTCTTTGTCAGTGGGCAAACTTACAAAATCAGCAAGGGATCAAATACTTATTTCCACCACTGTACTTGAAAACTGTTTAAGGAGAGACATTACTGAATTTGCATAAGTTGGGAGAGGGCCTAATTTGCATATTTCTGTCATTCTATTGAACTGTTCTACCTATTCAAAAGACTTGTGGAAATTTTGCATTGTTGTTTCCTTTTGGTAAGGAAATGCTGAGAGTCATAATAGTTCTTTTCTCTTCCCCTTCACCCTGAGGTTGAATAGCCAGGGAGACAGACCCGAAACCCCTGGTGGATGACTTTCTTTTGGAGGTCCTTGGTGGTGGGTGACTCTGGGAGGGGCAGCGTGATAAATGTCACATTTGTCCTATGCAGATAACAGAGGGACATTGCTGGCAAATGATAGCATATATTACATTTGATGAAGAGTAGGTGAATGAACCATAGTGTCTCTCATTTGTAGCAGAGGCTGCTGTAGTAACAATCTTCTGCTCCTCCTCAGATACGAGCAACCCACCTCCACAATGTTCTTAGATACTAGTGTCCCTGATGGGCAGGTGATTTGCATCCATGTTTCTTTTGCCATAATATACAGTACTGCAACTTGAGACACAGAGAAAGTGCTTTGAACCTTTTTGGAGAAATCAAAAGTGAAATTTAAATATTTGCATTTGATTTTTGAAAAATTCAAAACAGATTTTGTTGAAAGGTGACTTAGCTTGCCACAGGCTTTACTACTTTGTAGTATACACAGGTATTTATAAACTAGAAGATGTTAGACAGGGTCACTGCATGAAGTGTGTTGCCTATTCTGTGCTAAATAAATATGTGAGGGCACATCACAGAACAGCTGATAATGCAAAATAGATGGAAGAGAAATATTAATTAGAATACGCATTTAATGTATTCTAAACCTGTAGTGTGAATCCATATGATCTTCTGGATTCATTTGCATGAATACCAGCTGTTTGTAATTCCTAAATAACTTTGTCACCTGGAAAGATTTGCTCACCTTTGGGCAATAGCTCTGAATTCATCCATATTCTCACATATTCTAAATTCGGATGCCACAATCTGATCTTTTTTTTTGTTGTATCTATGTGCTAGTCATTGTTGAGATAATATATACTTTATTTTCCAAGATAACATCAATATGTAAGATATATAGACAAAACAAAGAGAAGGACTCTCTACAGATACAAAGACAGAAAGAGCAGTGAGAACCAAAGAGAGGGATGATAGACAACTCAGGAATTCACCAGGATACCAGAATAGGGTTACCATATTTGCGGAGACAATAAAAAGGACAGAAAAAATAAAAATAGTTGCTACCTTTGTTAAAGAAATATTTAATCTTAGCAAATGTGTAAATGGCTTATAGTTAATAAACATACATCAAATGGTGACTGCCTTATAGTACAGCAGTAGAAAATCTACTTTTCAAAAGCTTTTGGATTTGAGTTTGACTGAGAGTCTGAGCCCAAGCATACTTATCAGAAGATAAGTCTTTGCATGACATACGCTTAAAGTTGTGCTGCACGAATAAAATTCCTTTGACAAATTCAGCTAGCAGGGAAACAGGGATGAGATCAGCATTCAGCAATGCCTTTCTCTCTTTTTAGCGCCCCCATGTGTCCAGACTGACTAATAGGCCATAAATGGTTTCTCTCATTATGTGGGTAGATGTGTAGGTCATAGGCACACAAAAGAAAAAGAGGACATTTTCCTAAAAATTAAAAAACCTGGAGGACATTTCTGAAGGAGTCCAAAAGGAGGACATGTCCTCTTAAAAGAGATCATATGCTAACCCGATACCAGAATAACACATTTTATTAATGTCTCAAAATCAAAGTGGCCCAATACAGCTGTGCTTCAGCATAAATACCTGCATCAGAGATTTTCAAATTGTGCAACATACATGTAACACCTGGCTCACCCCTCAGTCAGGGCCATTGGCTAAGCTCCCTGTACCAGGTATCTGGGATCAGTGGTTATAAAACAGATCGGGACCAAGTGAGCTGGATGCAGGCCAGGGCTGGACTAAATTCCCTTTAAGTCAAAGAGTAATTTTTTCTGGGTACTCTCAAGTCCACTCTCATTCAAAAAAATAACCAACAGTTTTATTTATTTATTTGTTACAAGGCATATTTTCAAAGCACTTAGCCTTCCAAAGTTCCATAGGTTTCAGTTGTTGGATTAAACTTCAAACTGGTTTTTACTTAACAACAACTTGGAAAACAGTTTAAACTCACAAATTGATATATACAGTCAGGGCATCTCATAGTTTAAGGTCAGCTTCAGACACAGTTATTGTACATTATCAGCATGGTTTTTCTTTTACTTCTGTCCCATCCTGGTTCAGGATTCCCCTCCACCCATTGAATGTCCTGCCAGAAGTGAGGGTCCCCCACTCCCACTTCTCCTACCTGAGGAATCTGTTCCTCTGAGCATTCCTTTTCATTCCCAGGTCGAGAACTCCTCGTAGACACCCTCTGCCCTGTGGCAGGGGGTTCATTCACTGGATATTACAGAAGTCCTTCCTTTATTGTCCATGTCTTCCCCCTCAGTGCTTGGGTCTCAGCAGGGATGCACAACCAAAGACCATGATTTCACAGACAGAATCCCTTTTTTCACTTCCTGGTCCTGCCCAAATGGACTTGTCCTTCTCAAATTCACCCACCAGGCTAGCAGTCCCAACCTTCATTGCCTCCACGATGTCCCTGAAAATCCTTCCTTCCACTGCCCAAGAGCAGGGACATTTTTCAGGGGGGTCACACAGAACATACTGAATATTAAAAATGGAAAATAATTCATAAAAGACCATATAGAAGCATAAAAGCATGGCAGCAGATATAGACCCTAAGGCCTATCATCCATATAAATTACTAAGCTCTGAAATTCTTTCCTCTCCCTCCAAGATCCTTTGTGCTTGTCCATTCTTTTTTTGAATTCAGATACTGTCCTCTTCTCCACGTATCCATAACCCTTTCTTTTAAAAAAAAATGTATTTCCTCAGATTGCTCCTGAATCTATCCCCTTTCACTTTCATCCTGTGATCTCTTATTACAGTGCTTCCTTTCAATTAAGAGGCCAATCTCCTGTGCATTTATACCACGGAGATATGAAACGTCTCTATCCTATCTCCTCTATCCCCCCCTTTCTTTTGAAATATGCATATTGATATCTTTAAGTCTGTTCCCATATGTTTTATGACAAAGATCATTGACCTTTTTAGTAGCTGCTTTCTGGACATAGCTTGTATATATCCTCTTGAAAATGTGGATTCCAGAACTGCACATAGTACTCCAGATGAGGTTTCACCAGAGTCATATGCAGAGGCATTGGCCATATCACTACCCCAGATGATCACCCAATACAACATCTGAAACACTCTGGGGCCCTTTTACTAAGCCGTGTAAGCGTCTATGCACGCCCAACATGTGCCAAAAATGGAGTTACTGCATGGCTACCACGTGGTTCTTGTGCTAATTTCATTTTTGGCGCATGTCCGATACGCACGGCCAAAAAATAGTTTTTATTTTCTGCCACATGTATCAGAAGCATGCCAAATGGCATTTGGCATGCGTAGATCTTTACTGCCTAGTTACTGGGTGAGATTTTACCACTAGGTCAATGGCTGGCAGTAAGGTCTCAGACCCAAAATGGACGCTTGGCAGTTTTGATTTTGCCGCACATCCATTTTTGTCAAAAAGTTTTAAAAAGGCATTTTTTACAGGTGCGCTAAAAAATGATGCTGCGAATGCTGAAAACCTGCGCCTTCACTACCGTAGGCCATTTTTTTAGCACACCTTAGTAAAAGGACCCCTCTCTCCCTTCTGCATGCATTTTAATACCAGATGCAGGAAATGTTCTCTTTATAGAAAATACAAAATTTATAATAAAATAAATAAATAAATAAGAAGGTAAGTAAATAAATAAATGAATAAATAAATAAATAAATGTAGATGAGTCCACAGCAATAATGTCCCAATCAGCATTGTGCGACTTGCATTCACCTATCAACAGGAGAGAGTGAAAGAATAGCCTAATAGTTTGATCAGTAGGCTTTGGAACCAGAAGGTCCAGGTTTAAATCCTCAAACAATTCTTTGTATTTTTGGGAAATTCACAGGAGAAAGTAATGGGAAACCATTCATGTGTCTTGCAAAGAAAACCATTGGGGGGGGGTTTGCCCTCAAATAAGTGATTGATCTGAGTGGTTTACATGAAAACCCTCATAAGTTCAAGAAATTACTAACAACACAAAATAATCACTAACTGAAAAACAAAAATTATACAAGAAAACCTCCCCACAGCTTGAACCAATGTCTAACAACTTTCTGTTTCTCTTTTTAAATCAGGAGATGAAAAGCCAGGCTTTTATGTTTTTTAAAATTTTTTTTTCTCTTTTTCCAGAGAACATTCTTGATCTAACCTTTTCCCCTTTCATTTCTTCAACGGTTGGAATCTACAATAGATGTTCTTGGCCAGGTCTCAAAAGACATTTAGGGACAATTTTTCAACCTCCTATTTTGAAATTTAGGACAATCATTCTTCACTGCATTAAAAGTCAACAACAGAATATTAAATTTTATTCTTGACAAAATTGGTAGCCAATGTAATTCTGCCAACACGGAGGAGATTCTCGCTCGACATGATTTGCCCAGTAAAACCCTAGCAGCAGCATTTTGGGCAGCAGCAACTGATGAATCCACAGCTTTGGCAGGCCCCAAAGTTCTGCATTATAGTAATCAAGTGAGGATAGTGCAATGGATAGCATAACAGAGGTCATTAAATGAAATGTCAATTATGATTCTAAACCCCTAATCAATTGCAGTTTACTGTATACAGACCTTACTAGATGTTCAATATGTGAGTATACATTAAACCTGTGAGAATTCCAAACCTCCAGATGTCTCACATTTTGTTCACACTAATGTAAATAGATGGTCAATTCTCTCTTTCCAGATTTATTTAAGTCTTGTGAGGCCACCACTTGAAGTCTTGACAGCCATTTTCAAGAAGCAGCGGCAGCAGGGAGGTCACTGGCAGTGGGCAGGAAAGAGTGGGGTTCTTTCCTGCCCTGAAGAGTCCACTAGACCACCAGGGCTGCAAGGTAGGCCCGGGATGGAAGGAGAGGGAGAGAAGGAGGCAAGCTGCTTGTGGATGAGAGGGGGGGGGGGGGGGGAGAAAGAAGAGGGCAGCTGCTTGTATAGGGAGGGAATTGAGAGGAGAAAGGGACATCCTATACATGGAAGGAAGGGAAAAGAGGGAAATGCCTCACATAGATAGAAGGGGATGGAGAGGAAAGGGGGCCATGGTGCTCAAGGATGCTTGCTTTTTTTGAAAATGTGCATATTTTCTAATTTTGTAATTTAGATTATGGTAGAAAATGCATTTCTGTTACTTTTACCAGTGTTTTCACAGCTTATAGAATCTATCTTTCTTGGGGGATCAAGGTGACTATGCAGCTGGGGCGGGGCCAGGGGAGGGCTGGGGTGGCATTTTATTTTTTGTGTCTTTTTTTTTGTCTCCACAAATATGGCAACTCTAGTTGAGGGGGATCTTTTTTTTACGCAAGTGTCACTCTGCAGAGTGAGCCTGGGATTTTATGAGCCACAATAATGAATCAAACCATGGAGAGTGTTTGCATCAAGCTGAGTGAGAAATCTTGAGGGGGATCTTAAGATTTGTCCCCTACACTAGCATTCAGATTACAATGGTCACGTGCGCAAGACTTTTTGGTGCTTTTGCCCTGATATTGTGCATACTGTGAGAAGCATTTTCTTGGTAAGTTTTGAGTTCTGAGTTTATTCTTGTATTTTAGTTCTATTGCTTTTGTACTTTGGTACTGTATTTCTATATATATTTTTTAGCGCTTTACCATTAGTAGTCAGTTTATGCTAAACTTTTTTTTTCTCCTCATCCACGTTTATTGTATCTGTTTTCTGTGCCACATGTCCTTTCTGTTTTGCACCTATTCTGACAATATAGATGATGGTCTACAACCAGTACATATTCTGCTTAGTTCCTTTGTTTTGACAGTGTTGTTTCTGCTTTGCTGTTTATATGGCTTTTGCTAGTTTCTGGTTCATCATTTTCATCTATTTACATTGTAATTAATATTGCTTATTATGTTTGATAAAGAGTTTATTTAAATGGTATCATATATAAGATCAGGTAACTTCTCCATTTCTCAGCTTTTAAGGTGTTTTTGGTAATCAATAAAAATAAAACAAAATAAAACATGGAAAAGAAAATAAGATGACACCTTTTTTATTGGACATAACTTAATACATTTCTTGATTAGCTTTCGAAGGTTGCGCTTCTTCAGATCGAAAATAAGCAAATGTTGGTAGGTGACAGTATATATAAGTGAAACATCAAAGCATTTCAGTGACAGTCTAACAGGATGGGGGTGGATAGGTGAGAGACCGGAAGTGTCGGTGGATGTGAGATATGCATAGAGATAGGAGGGTGACAAAGCAGTACAATTTTATGGTTTATAATGGGCTAGAAACCCCAGATCTTTGTTAAGTCCTGTCTGGTGGGTGTCAAAATATTTAATCATTCTGACTTCAAAGGTCTTACGTTCCTGTATTGTTTTAAAGTTCCCTTTCAGGATTCTTACCATGAAATCACTGGTAGAGTGTTCTGGTTTTGTAAAGTGCTGCCCCACAGAGGTGACATCCTTATTGGTACTAGCATTTTTCATATGGTGTCTATGTAAATTAAATCTCTTCATTAGCATCTGACTTGTTTCTCCAATGTAAGGAACTGACACATCTGTTTATTGAATAGTAACGGATGACACACTCTTGAAGAAACCACTAATTCAATACTCTGGGGCCCTTTTACTAAGCCATGTAAGCATCTACGTGCACTCCAAAATGGAGTTACTGCCCAACTACCACGTGGCTCTTGCGGTAATTTCATTTTTGGCATGTGTCCGATAAGCAAGTCTGAGAATTTCAGATGCATGTATTGGAAGCGCGCCAAGTGGCGTTTGATGAGCATAGGTCATTAGTACCCAGTTACTGCGTGAGACTTTACCGTTAGGTCAATAGCTGGCATAAGGTCTCAGACCCAAAATGGATGCGTGGCAATTTTCATTTTGACACGCGCCCATTTTCGGCAAAAATAAAAAAAGGCATTTTTACAGGTGCGCTGAAAAATGATTCTGCATGCGCCCAAAACACACGTCTACACTACCGCAGGACATTTTTCAGTGCACCTTTCTAAAAGGACCCCTCTGTAACTAAGCTTTTACAGATTTAGTGGCTGATGAAAAATATAGGGTTAACCCTTATATTATAGATTGACCACCTAGCAGTAGTGCTACAGCACTACCACTAGGGGTCATTGGTGAATTTGGAACCAAGAGCAGCACTGGGGTGGAAGTAGAGGAGTAGAACTCCTTCTTCTGCCTACTAGATTACCAGTGCATCCCTACTACTAAGTACCGGGGAGTCAGATATGATGAGTGTAGTGGGAGGGGTACCTGATGGAGTGGGGTTGCTCTGAGTGGTTCCTTTTGGGGGGGGGGGGAGTTGATTTGGGGGTGGAGCTACTATTAGAATTGGATTGGTGGGAAAGTTGGATTGTGTTGCCATGATTTCTTCCTGTCAGTTTAAGTTTTTGCTATTTCCTTGCATAGGTCTAATGGCAGCATATTCTATAAGTCTGGTGCTAACCATGGAAAGGCTCCTGCTGCTTTTAACAAATAATGTAGATGATTACTGAAAAACATTTCTAGTGACTGTAGTGGTTTTGGAGAAAAGTGGATTCTTTGCCAGCTGTGATAATCTTTATCTCAATAACTAAACAATTATTTAAATATGTTATTGTATGTGAAATATTTGACAGAAAAGTTGAACCAGGAGAATTATAGTGGAGGAGTGGCCTAGTGGTTCGGGTGGTGGACTTTGGTCCTGAGGAACTGAGTTCGATTCCCACTTCAAGCACAGGCAGCTCCTTGTGACTCTGGGCAAGTCACTTAACCCTCCATTGCCCCATGTAAGCCGCATTGAGCCTGCCATGAGTGGGAAAGCGCGGGGTACAAATGTAACAAAAATAAAATAGATACTATTGGAGATTCTACATGGAATGTTGCTGTTCCACTAGCAACATTCCATGTAGAAGGCTGCACAGGCTTCTGTTTCTGTGAGCCTGCGCAGCCACATTGGTGATCTGCAAGGGCCAACCTCTACATGGAATGTTGCTAGTGGAATAGCAACATTCCATGTAGAATCTCAAATAGTAGCAACAGTGGAGGAGTGGCCTAGTGGTTAGGGTGGTGGACTTTGGTCCTGGGGAACTGAGTTCAATTCCCACTTCAGGCACAGGCAGCTCCTTGTGACTCTGGGCAAGTCACTTAACCCTCCATTGCCTCATGTAAGCCGCATTGAGCCTGCCATGAGTGGGAAAGTGCAGGGTACAAATGTAACAAAAATAAAATAGATACTATTGGAGATTCTACATGGAATGTTGCTATTCCACTAGCAACATTCCATGTAGAAGGCTGTGCAGGACGTCAGACTCACAGAAGCAGAAGCCTGCGCGGCCACATTGGTGATCTGCAAGGGCCAACTTCTACATGGAATGTTGCTACTATTTGAGATTCTACATGGAATGTTGCTATTCCACTAGCAACATTCCATGTAGAAGGCTGCGCAGGCTTCTTTTTCTGTGAGTCTGACGTCCTGCACGTACGTGCAGGATGTCAGACTCACAGAAGCAGAAGCCTGCGCGGCCACATTGGTGATCTGCAAGGGCCGACTTCTACATGGAATGTTGCTAGTGGAATAGCAACATTCCATGTAGAATCTCAAATATTAGCAACAGTGGAGGAGTGGCCTAGTGGTTAGGGTGGTGGACTTTGGTCCTGGGGAACTGAGGAACTGAGTTTGATTCCCACTTCAGGCACAGGCAGCTCCTTGTGACTCTGGGCAAGTCACTTAACCCTCCATTGCCCCATGTAAGCCGCATTGAGCCTGCCATGAGTGGGAAAGTGCAGGGTACAAATGTAACAACAACAAAAAAAATAGGGGCTATTGGACTCCACTGACATTTTGGGATATTCACTGTGAACATTTTGGCAAACATTTCCCAGCAAATTTGAGAAAAATCCAAATGCAGTCATTGAAATTTGATTTCAAAATGAAATTTGAAACTGCAGAAAATCACCTGTTGTAAATTTTTATGACTGGGCAATTTCGTATGAAATTCAATGTCAATTTGACAATTTCTAAAAGCTCTGAACAGACCATTAGCTGCATAGAAGGTGGGCAAAGTTTGGACAGCAGCAGTTGGTGGAAAATGCTTTTTATCTGCAGCAATCACTTTGACAGTTGTCAAGCTGTGGAATAGATCATTTAAAAAAAAAAGTCATGATGAAAACCCTTAAGCATTATGAGATGTATTTTAATTATACATAGATCCATAATGCTTGTCTAATCATACAATTCTGTATGCAGAATGAGATACTTTAAAGTAATGTGCCTCGTTGTTCCTAGTTTTAATTAAAGCTGCTGCAGATTATTTATTAAATAATCAACCTCATCTCCACTAGGAAATGGAACGCTTTATTAAGTGAAATTATGTATTATTGCAAGTAGACTGCAGCACAACTGTTAACAACAGGACATCAAGCATGCAGAAGTCAAATTGTAACATAAAAGAAAGCTGTCCTCCATAGTAAGAACTCCGTGATAAATAGATTGCTACATATTGCCCTGCCTCATTCTTCACTTGCCAATTCTGATGCTATTTTCATTAGGTCATGTTACCATCCATGTCATTTTATACTGAGGTGCAGTATATCACAACTGGAGGTAGAGGTGCTTGCAGCAAACACAAACGAGCTTGTAATGGTCCATCTGCTTTGATTTTATTTAGTGATCCCTCAAGGGCTAGGAACTGGAGTGAGAATAACAATGCTTCAACCCATCTGCTATTGTAGTATCAGCTCCAGTTGAATTATCACATGCTCTGAGTGGCTGGCATATGCTGTGACATAAAGCTACAAGAAAGTGATGCTAGCCAGCTGTTGTGTTGACAAATACTTTTTAACCAGTCATTAACTTCAGTTCAATAATCAAGGGGAAACCAAGACAAAAGTTTTTGTTTAAGTATTAGAAATCAAGAATGCAACAAACATCAAAGCAAAACAATCAGTAAGGCATGGGAGTGAATTGCTGGAGGTCTGAATAGAATTTGTCGATATAGATGCATCTGTGTTAGTGCTAAAAAATTATATTAACGAAATAATGGAAATATTTTTTTAAAAAGAGATATGCAATGTTAATTGTATTAGGACTCTTTTTACTATGTTGCAGTTAGCCATTAGAGTGTGACCATTAAAAAAAATGACTGCATGAGTACTTACTGACGCCTATTTTGTAGGCGGTAAGGGCTCACGTGGTAATCCTGTGTTAACCAGCTAGCATGCAGTAATGTAGCTATGCTGATTAGCGCAGGAACGCCTACTCTCTGCCCCCTGACATGCCCCCAAGAAAAAATACTTTTTTATGTTTTAGCAGGTGATAGGGACTAGATTCTACATATCATGCCTAAAAAATCAGCGCCAAAACGAAATACACCTAGGCGTAGTCTATAAAGTATGCATAAATTTAGGCATACTTTATAGACTAAGCCTAAATTTCCATGCAGTTTATAGAATATGTCAAGCGCCCGTCCATGTGACTAAATTTAGTTGTGGGCAGTTACGCCAAGTAAAACTTGGTGTAAATGTCAGTGCCTAAATTAAACACAGACCCGGTGTATTCTATAACCATGTGCATAGATTTTAGAAATGCCTATGGTCCCACCCATTCTACACTCATGGCCACACCCCCTTTCCAACTATGCAACGTAGAATTTACACTATGACATTATAGAATATGCTTAGACAGTTCTGTGTGTGAATTCTAATTAATGCCAATTAGTGTCAATAATTAAGTGGCAATTATCAGCGTTGATTGGCTTAACTAATTAAGTTGCATGTGCAAATCTAGAATACCACTGGGGTACACCATTTTAAGCTGCAGTAAAGAGATGCTGGCTGAAAGAAGGCGTAACAAAGTGGAATACTTTGGAGGGATAAATTTGAGAATGAGTTCAGGATTTTAACCTGCTGGCTGCAAAGGAAAAAGGATATTCCCATGGCAATTTTAATACTCAGCATAGGGTACGTCAATTTCAGATGAATCACAGAAAGTCCATTACCATTGTAATTATTTCTAAAGTGTTGTAAAGGCTATGATAGGGGCATGCTGGCGAATGTGTAGTAAGCAGTTAGTGTGGGATTTGGCACGCATTAACCATCAGCGCTAGCCTGCCTTAATGCCTAGCGTGCCTTAAAACAGACTTTATGCTAAAGGACTGGGGCTAACTGCTTAGCGAGGGAGAGTGGTGACTGGGCAGGATATGAATGGAGATAGGAAGGAGACTGTACATTGCAGTTAGTGTGGGGTTGGTAGGTAGCGCGCACTGTCAAATGTGCAGTTAAGGTGGGTTCACTTAATGCCATCTCAAGAGTTGGTGGTAGATGCATCTGCGTTCATAGGGTTTGAATGTAAAGTGTGTTGGAGAACATATCTGTGGGGAAACTGTAGGCAGAATGCTGGATACATCTTCATCAGTTACCACAGGGCCTTTGCACTTAACATGCATTGATGCCCAGATGCTCAAAACTCCAGTGCTGAATGAAACAGTGCCGGAAAATATTGCGACAACAGTGGCAAGGAATTACTTCCTCATGCTTGATGCTAATAGTATGCAAATGATATGCACACTATTATTTTCGTAAAGCGAGCAGATGGTGCCTGGCGTGTGCTTTGAAGAATCGCATGCACCAGAGAGGAAGAGGGGAGGAAGAGGAAGTGCCAACAGCATCTGGAAAGGTATGTTTTTATTTTCTTCTCTGAAGACATCCTGGTTTTTGTTTTCTTCTGAAGACATCACAAACTATAGGTTCTTGCCTTGGGAGAAAGATTCAGAACTTTGACACCCATCTTAATTATTTTGGGCTCAGACACCACAATCATGAAGCAAAAAGAGACTCCTGTTTGCCCAGAAGAGGAAAAGAGGACAAACACCCCCAACATGATGGCCAGGACTACTACTACTACTACTACTACTACTATTTAGCATTTCTATAGCACTACAAGGCGTACGCAGCGCTGCACAAACATAGAAGAAAGACAGTCCCTGCTCAAACAGCTTACAATCTAATAGACAAAAAATAAAGTAAGCAAATCAAATCAATTAATGTGTACAGGAAGGAGGAGGAGAGGAGGGTAGGTGGAGGCGAGTGGTTACAAGTGGTTACGAGTCAAAAGCAATGTTAAAGAGGTGGGCTTTCAGTCTAGATTTAAAGGTGGCCAAGGATGGGGCTAGACGTAGGAGCTCAGGAAGTTTATTCCAGGCATAGGGTGCAGCGAGACAGAAGGCGCGAAGTCTGGAGTTGGCAGTAGTGGAGAAGGGAACAGATAAGAAGGATTTATCCATGGAGCGGAGTGCACGGGAAGGGGTGTAGGGAAGGACGAGTGTGGAGAGATACTGGGGAGCAGCAGAGTGAGTACATTTATAGGTTAGTAGAAGAAGTTTGAACAGGATGCGAAAATGGATAGGGAGCCAGTGAAGGATGAACTTCTTTACCTTGGCCTGAGATGACTTGCCTGACTGCTTCATTGCAGGCTGGGTTACCTAACGCCCCCCCACCGAGGGGGGAGGGGGAGCCATGGAAGCAACTGGACCAGGAGAGGGGAGAGGAGGGGAGGAAGCAACTAGACCAGAGTGTGCTCTGTGCTCAGGACTGCTTTTACTGAGTTCTTTTTTCTTTTGTGGTAGGATAAAAGGTGCTGGTATTCATATAGGGCCTACCTTAAAGGACGGGGTGATTATCTACGAATCTGCCACCCACAGCAGCCATACTCCCTGTTACCAGCAGACCAGTATATAAGAGGACTGTATACTACAAAATCATGAAAACTTTGCAAACATGATATACTCAGCAAAAATTGTTGCAGTGAGATGATGACCCCCTGACCCTGTATACTGGACAATCAAGGTATTACACATAATCACCTATTCTAAATCAAAGAAGCCTTCCTGACACAACAGTGGGTAAACAGCAGAACCAGGACATTTCCTCACAGAACTCACTATACAAAATAAATGCCTGAATCTGGTGTCATCTCAATAACAGTAATGTAAACCCTCTCTAGTATCAGGTATCTTGTGAAGAATATAAAACCTTACAAAAGTCACTCAGGACTTACAGAAGAAATTACCATTTCATAACAGCTCCAAACTTCCTGGACTCACACAAGAACATACCTAGGAAAAGACAGCACTATGAATGCTGGAGTGGAAGAGTGGCCTAGTGGTTAGAGCACCGGTCTTGACATCCAGAGGTACCCAGTTCAAATCCTGCTGCTGCTCCTTGAGATTTTGGGTAAATCACTTAACCTTCTATTGCCTCAGGCACAAAATTAGATAGTGAGCCTCCCAGCAACAGGGACATACCCAGTGTTCCTGAATGTAGATCACCTTGAGCTACTAGTGAAAAGGGTGTGAACAAAACCCAAATAAATAAAAGTGTGGTAAGCCCTAAAGCATATACCGGGTGTGAAAATTGAACAAGCCAGGTTACTACAGATCCCTATTCAGACACTTGGCTTCTGTCACACATGCAGAACACAGATTGCCCCTCTTCAAATATAGGTTAAGTGACCACAAACAAAAAGTAGAAATATGTAGACAAAAATTAACTTGAAACTCCAAGAAGCTAGACTCTGCATGCAGCATAGCACCAGGAAAACAGAAAGGAACGTGTTTCTTCATGTACAGTGTAAAATATAAAGAAAGCAGATGCAAATTCTCAAAGTGGACATATTTCAATCACTACAATGAAAATAAAATTATTTTCTACCTTTGTCAGGTGATTTTTATTTTTCTGGTCATGTTGGTCCCAGTCTTTGGTTCAGTTTCCATCTGTCTGTGCTCTTAACTCAGTTTCCAGAGCCTCCTATCCATTTGGTATTTCTGTTCTCAGTGCTTGTCTTTTTCACTTCCTGTCTTACATCCATCTTTGGCAATGATCTTTCACATTCTGCTTTCTTCTGTTTTTCAGCTCCCTTCTCAAATCTAGTTTCCCATCTCTTCCTTTCTCATCTCATCCATCCATATGCAACATCTTGTCCTCTCTTCCCTTCTCATCCATCTATGTGCGGCATCTCCTTCTTCTCTTTCCTTCCCATCCCCTCCATCCATATGCTGCATTTCTTTCATCCCTTCCACTCCATCTATGTGCATGTGGCCTCTCTTTCTTCCCTTCCCCTTCATCCATATGTAACATTTTCCCTCTCCTCCCTCCCCTCTTCCCTCCTACCACACCCCTCTCTCTATCACTCCACCTTCCCTAGTCTAACATCATCTTCTCTCTCTCTCTCTTTCTCTCTCTGTCCTTCCCTCCCTCCCCCTAAGCCCAGCATTTTCCCTCAAAACTACCCCCTTCCCTTCTTCTGCCTCCACCCGCTATTGCTCTGCCCCCGAGTCCAGAACTGTGAGAGTAACAAAAAAGAACCAGGCCCAACATCAGCGATAATTTAAGAGATGAGGAGTCTTCAAGCCCACATGCTTGCTAAGGCCCTGCAGGAATGCATCAGATCAGGCGGGACCAGCAGGGCCATCATGAATGCAGAGGTTTGAAGGCTCCTCAACACTTAAATTATCACTAATGCTGGGTCTGGTCTTTTTTTTTATTGATCCTACAGATCTGGACTCAGAGCCATTGCATTGATAGGCAGCAACAGCAGAAAGAAAGTGTGTGAGTGTGTGTGTGTGTGTGTGTGTGTGTGTGTGTGGGGGGGGGGGGGTGATCAGTTCTGAGTTACAATGGCTCTTCATGCCTTTTTATTACCCATTGGCAAAAGTGGCCCTAACTCTAACCACTAAACTATTCCCCACTCCCCACTGTGGGCCTAACACTAGACAGAATAGGCTTTTGCCTAGGATGGAACTAAACTGGTGGTGCTGCCACCTTCTATTAGGCTAGCCCTAGAGCACAGTATGAGTGGTCAGGACAGGTCTTGAGCAGAAATGAATGCTCAAGGTCTGTGGCGTCCTGCTCTCTCTGAACAGGTGTCGGGACACAACAAGCCTCATTTTAGAGATGTCCAATATATATACACATATCTATGTTATCTATCTATTCTATTATAGTTTGAAATAACATCAAGAATATTCCTTGATATAGAAAGCACACAGAATAGACAAGTATAAGTAATCTCTCTATATAAAAAGCAACACCAACATTCTATGAAGCCTCCAGCCGGAAGTGTGAAGGGGGCGAGATATCCGTTTTCCCTATGAGTGTCTGCCCCGCCCTCTCTGTAACACAGTCAGTGAAGGAAAACAGCAGAGCACGAAATCAAATCGCTGGCTCTGTAACAGTGAAGGACTCAGAGGGGGGAGGGGAGAGAGGCCAGAGGGCAGGGACACACACACTCCCACATGCACACAGAAGAAAACATTGCTAGCCCCCATTTCATTTGTATCAGAAACGGGGCTTTTTTTACTAGTATTCAATATTAGACATAGCAGTATGATACACCAAAAATACCTGGGGTGGGGGTGGGGGAAGAGGATTGTACTAATACTAGAAAAAGAAAAATAAAGAGAAAAATGGTCTAAAGATACATTAGCTCAACTATATGTCCTCCTTCATGAAACTGGGTAGATGTTTCTTAGAATCCAGGAAAAATTTCAGTTGTGAAGGTTCAAAGAAAACATTCTTTACTCCAATTCCCTTTACAAGGAAAATTCAAAGCATAAGTTGTTCCAAGGGCTATAACCTCAGGGTGCATTACAAGACTCTTTTTTTTTCCAGTCCAGTGAAATATTTTTTCACTCTCTATCTTATTTTTGCTTTATTGTAAACTGCATTGAAACCTTATTGTTTGGCAATATTGCATTATTAAAAAAAAAAGGTCCAGATATATCTAAATTCTCCCAAACCAAAACAGAGGTTCTAAGGAACAATTCTAGGGTCCAATCAACATCTTCAGGGAACATAAAATTCACTAGCAAGGTCCCCTAGTTAAAGCTTTCATCACTGAATTCTTCATGAAAGCTACTGATGTATTTATTTGTTGCATTTGTATCCCACATTTTCCCACCTATTTGCAGGCTCAATGTGGCTTACAATGTTCCCTTATGGCATTCGCCATTTCAGAGTCGAAGTTATAGTTGGTGTAACATAGAGAATAGGTTGACATGATAAAAATAAGCAGACAGGCACAGAAGGAACCAGTCTAAATAAAGGTAGAGTGGTGATGTGTTGCAGTCACAATTATTGAACATTATGGTATGCCTTGTCGAAGAGATATGTCTTCAGAGATTTACGAAAGCTAGTTAGTTCATAGATTGTTTTAAAATTACGTGGTAGTGCATTCCACATCTGTGTACTCGTGTATGAAAAGCTGGATGCGTGTGTTAGTCTGTATTTCAGTTTTTTACAGCTTGGGAAGTGTAGATTAAGGAATGTACAGGCTGACCGTTTAGCATTCCTGGGTGGTAAGTCGACAAGGTCTAGCATGTAGGCCGGGGCATCTCCGTGAATGATTTTATGAACTAATGTGCAGATCTTGAACTTGATACGTTCCTTACGTTCTTAGTTCTCCCAAATCCCTTCCTCCCATAACACAAAGTTCTTAAAGGTAGGTAAACAATCCTGCTCATTGGAGGGAGAGAATTCTCCAGAATATTTAATATCTCTTTTACATACTTCTGGAACATTGCCTATGATGACAATGAATGATTTCTAGGGAAGATCAGGAATCTAAGGATCAAAGATCTTAACTAAACTATATTGTTTTCCTACTTTGCTGTACTGGGCAAAGAGATTTTGGTTAGTGTCACACCGCCATCCACACAAAGGTGTAGGCTGAGAATCCGTGAAGATTTCTGTTTCCTCCTGGGCTCTGCTCCATCCCACAAGGATCATCCAGTAAGAGCCCGTGATCCTTTTGATGATAGTTCAAGATGAATGTAATAATCCAAAATAAAAACAACAATCCAAAGTGAAAGTGAGTCAGTGATTCCTTGGCAAAAATCCAAAGCAAAGGTTAGTCCATGATTAGATTGTAAGCTCTGTCAAGCAGAGACTGTCTCTTCATGTTCAAGTGTACATCTATTAGTGCTATAGAAATGATAAGTAGTAGTAGAATCTACCAACAGAGAGTCCATGATCCTGTTCCAGAATCCAGCAGCCAGTAATCCACATTCCTCCTTCAGAGTCCATCAACAGGCCATTCACACTCCTTCACCAGAAGGGCCTCCCACCTTTAAGAAGTAAACCATCTTTCACTCTCTAGGGACAACAGCCTTGGGGTCTTGCAATGAGTCCTCCTTTCTGTGCAGGAAAAGTTGGGGTTACCTATCAACCCACTCTCTGCAGATCCCCTAAGGACCTGTGGAAAAGAATATCCTCCCCCTTTTTCCTAACAGGGATCTTTCTTCTCTTTCACAATCTTTTTAGCAAAGATTGTCCGTAGTCGAACTTGTCTATTCAAACTGTATGCAAATAAAGATCCTACATTAGTCACTGGATGCTTGCCACTCACTTCCAGAATTCAGGGAATTCCAAACCAATCCCAGAAGGGTTAGGCTCCTCAGTCACCTCCCAAGTAGCTTACCCTGACTAGCTACTATCTCCCAAACAGGGGTCCCAGATTGTCACCCTAATTGTATGGGTAAGTCGTGAGACTAACTTCAAATCCAGGTGGTTACCTTAGAAGGTCCAGATCTACTGTATCACTTGGATCAAGGTTCTCCTCCTTTCCCCATGACAGGACATACACCCTGTCACCTATTCTCCCCTTTATTAAGGACTCACAGTCCTTCTTTGGAGCCTTAACTTCTAGGAGCCATCCCTCCACCTTCCCTGGACAGGTAATTAGTATTTTTATGCTTCTTCACTGCTCTGTGTTTTATCATAAAATTATAGGCCTGAAGGGCTAGGTACCATCTCATCAACCTGGCATTGCTATTTTTCAACAGGCCTAACCACTTCAATGGGGCATGATCGATTACTGAAGTGAAATGTCAGTCTAACAGGTAATAATACGAGGATTCAACTGCCCACTTGACAGACATTCCTTCTCTGTGGTGGAATATTTTTGCTCAGCTTTGGTTAGCTTTTGACTTCAATAAACCACTGGGTATGTGCCTTCCCTAGCCCTCTGACTAAGAACTGCCCCCCCAGTCCTAGCCTTGAAATATCTGTCTGGAAGGTGAACTCTTGCCTGAAAGCAGTGTTTTTAAGAACAGGTTCTTTACATAGGGCCTCTTTCAGATTCAGGAAAGCTGCATCTGCCCGTCTGTCCCAGATTATCTTATTGGGGAGGGAATGTTTCAATAAATCCATAAGATCAGCAGCTATCTCTGCAAACCACGGAGCAAACTTACGATAGTAACCCACCAACCCTAGAAATGCCCTTAACTGTTTCTTGGTCTGAGGGACTGAATTTTTCTGAATGGCTTCCACTTTGGGGTCTCACCCAACCATTTCCCCCAACTACTGGACTTCATTTTGGCCCAGGAACACTTCTTAGGATTGGCCATTAATCCTGCCTCCCTCAGTGACTCACATACGGCAGTTAAGTGTCTAAGTTGACTCTCCCATGAGTGTGTAAATATCACCATATCATCTAAATATACATTGACGTACCTCTGATGTGGTCTCAATACCTGGTTCATGACTCTCTCAAATGTTGCTGGGGCCCCATGTAATCCAAAAGGGAGAACTGTAAACTGATACAGACTGACTGAGTACTCTACCAGGTTTTCTAATCTAGGCACTGGGTAAGCATCAAAGTGGGAGACTGCATTGACTTGTCTAAAATCAATATAGAAGCGTGCAGAGCCATTGGGCTTTGGTACTAGCACTATAGGGTTAGACCATTTGCTTATAGAGTCCTCAATAACCCCTAAGCATAGCATCTCTGCCACCTCCTTCACTACTTCCTGTTGCTTTGCCTCTGGAAGATGACATGGTTTCTGTCTTACCACCTTCCCAGGTTGGGTTACAAATCTATGCACCTCAGGTGAGTCTGTCCAGATAGAGGAGAAAAAAAACGTTTGAAAGCTATATAATAGTTGTTCTAACTGGGCTTTCTGCTTTGGAGCTAGGTCCATTCTGATATTTACTTGCGATTCAGCCTTCAGATCACTTAATTCAGATCCCAAATCCTCTTCTTCCTCCTCTATGTGATCTGCCCCTAGCGCTGCCTGGTCTAGCCAAATTAACATGGAGCACATGACTCCTGTTACCCCCTTGGCTAACTTCATAGTCCACAGGACCTACTTGACATTTTATCAAAAAAGGTCCTTTGCACTTAGCCAGTAACTTATTTGAAGCAGTGGGTAATAGCACTAACACCTGATCTTGGGGTTGGAATTCTACAATATATATGTTCAACCATAGAAATTTGTCACAAAATTTCTTGCACATATGTGTAAAAATGTAATTTTAGATGTTCTGTTCGAAAAGTAATGTTATTTATATATTTGTTATACATATATACTTTTTCAACATTTTATATTTATTATTTGATTATTATTATTTTTAATATTGTTATTATTATTTCTTTAAATTTCTGTATCATTAATTGTTTTATTTGTTTAGGCCCCTGAAGCAGGCATCTGGCCGAAACACGGTGCCGTGTCGTGCATTATTAATTAAAGTTTTTTCTTCTATTACCCAGTCATCCTGTTGTTTCCTGAGGGTTTCCTGCTGGTCTCACTACTCTTCTGTTTTGCTTCATTATCCGTAGTGGATTATTGTCCTCCGCTCCTGCGGTTCCCTTACCTTTTTGGTTCCTTTGGACCGTAGAGATAACATAATAACATAGTAAATGTTGGCAGATAAAGACCTGTATGGTCCATCCAGTCTGCCCAACAAGATAAACTCATTTTACATGGTATGTGATACTTTATATGTATACCTGAGCTTGATTTGTCATTGCCTTCTCTTGTGTTGATCAGAGCCTTTCAGGCAGTGCATTCCGGAGTATGGGGGCTACTCCAGAGAAGGCTCGCCTGCGGGTATCACATTGTGTAATGTCTTTTGGAGAGGGTGTGGTTAGTCATAGTCCTTGGGAGGACCTTAGTGTCCTTGGCGGTGTGTGGAGGATCATTCTATTCTTCAGGTACTCAGGGCCATTCCCTTTCAGGGCCTGGAAGATCAGACATAAATTTAGCCTTCTATTGTACTGGTAGTCAATGAAATGTTTGCAAAAATGGTGTGATGTGGTCACATCACTTGCAACCTTCTATGAGTCTTGCTGCTGCATTCTGAATCAACTGAAGCTGGTGCAGGCCCTTTGTAGTCAGACCATTGTATAGTGCATTGCAGTAATTCAGTCTTGATGTTATCATGGCATGCACAACTGGGATAAGATTTTCCTTCTTGATGTAAGGAGAGAGACAGAGTAGCTGTCACAAATAGTAGAAGGTTGCTTGGATTTGGGGAATCAGAGTAAGTGTTGAATTTAACTATATTCCAAGGTTCCTGACTTGTGATTTGAGGGGGAGTTCGTACTTCCCAAAAGGGATTTTGATGTCAGGTATTTATCCACTTGTGTTAGAGACCCAGAGAAGCTCGGTTTTACTTGGGTTCAGGCAAAGTTTGTTGTGTTTAGCCCATTCTTGAATTGATGTTTATTCAAGGCTGTAGGTAAGTCAGGTTCAATGGGTGTGAGTAGCTGCACATCATCCACATAGATATAGAACTGAGTGTCCATTGACCGAATCACTTCAGCTAGTGGCTTGAGGTAGATATTGAACAGAATAGGCGACAGTATCGATCCTTGTGGTACCCCACAGGTCAGTATCCATGGTGGTGCCAAACATTATGGATTGTTGCCTGTCTGATAGATAGGATCTGAACCAGGCAAATACTGTTCCACTGATGCCTGTTTCTGTCAGTTCTGCTAGCATGATATCATGATCCATAGTGTCAAAAGCTGCTGAGAAATCTAGCAGTACTAACATTGAGGATAATCCCTTGTCTCAGTTTCTGTGAAGAACATCTAGTAGGGATACGGGGACCATTTCTGTTCCATTGCCAGGTCTGAATCCAGATTGACATGGATCTAGCCAGTTTCTCTCTTCTAGCCAATCATTAAGTTGAAACAGACTGTTTGTTCTATGAGTTTCCCTACAAACGGGATGTTGGATACTGGCCTGTAACTTTCAAGTTTGTCCTGGTCAAGGTTGTTTTTCTTTAGCTGAGGGTGAACCACTGCCCTTTTTAATGCTGTTGGTAGGTGCCCATTAGAAAAAGAGGTGTTCACAATTTTTGTGGTGACTTCTATGAGGCCCATACTTGCCTGCTACACTATCTTTGATGGCCAGGGGTCGATGGAGCAGGTAGTTGGCCGAAGGTCTCTTATGGGCCGAATATCCATGAAGATCTGTTTCCTCCCAGGCTACTACTACTACTACTACTATTTAGCATTTCTATAGCACTACAAGGCATACGCAGTGCTGCATAAACATAGAAGAAAGACAGTCCCTGCTCAAAGAGCTTACAATCTAATAGACAAAAAATAAATAAAGTAATCAAATCAATTAATGTGAATGGGAAGGAAGAGAGGAGGGTAGGTGGAGGCGAGTGGTTACAAGTGGTTACGAGTCAAAAGCAATGTTAAAGAGGTGGGCTTTCAGTCTAGATTTAAAGGTGGCCAAGGATGGGGCAAGACGTAGGGGCTCAGGAAGTTTATTCCAGGCGTAGGGTGCAGCGAGACAGAAGGCGCGAAGTCTGGAGTTGGCAGTAGTGGAGAAGGGAACAGATAAGAAGGATTTATCCATGGAGCGGAGTGCACGGGAAGGGGTGTAGGGAAGGACGAGTGTGGAGAGATACTGGGGAGCAGCAGAGTGAATACATTTATAGGTTAGTAGAAGAAGTTTGAACAGGATGCGAAAACGGATAGGGAGCCAGTGAAGCGACTTGAGGAGAGGGGTAGTATGAGTAAAGCGACCCTGGCGGAAGATGAGACGGGCAGCAGAGTTTTGAACCGACAGGAGAGGGGAGAGGTGACTAAGTGGGAGGCCAGCAAGAAGCAGATTGCAGTAGTCTAAACGAGAGGTGACAAGGGTGTGGATGAGGGTTTTGGTAGAGTGCTCGGAAAGAAAGGGGCGGATTTTACGGATGTTGTAAAGAAAGAAACGACAGGTCTTGGCGGTCTGCTGGATATGAGCAGAGAAGGAGAGAGAAGAGTCAAAGATGACCCCAAGGTTTCGAGCTGAGGAGACAGGGAGAATGAGAGAGCCATCAACAGAAATAGAAAACGGGGGGAGGGGGGAGGTGGGTTTGGGGGGGAAAATGAGAAGCTCGGTTTTGGTCATATTTAATTTCAGGTGGCGTTGAGACATCCAGGCAGCAATGTCAGACAAGCACGCTGAAACTTTGGTTTGGATGCAAGGTGAGATATCAGGGGTAGAAAGGTAGATTTGGGAGTCATCAGCATAGAGATGGTAGGAAAAGCCATGGGATGAGATTAATGAACCAAGGGAAGAAGTGTAGATAGAAAAGAGGAGGGGACCAAGAACAGAACCCTGAGGTACGCCGACAGGCAGAGGAATAGAAGTAGAAGAGGATCCACCAGAGTGAACACTAAAGGTGCGGAGGGAGAGGTAGGAAGAGAACCAGGAAAGGACAGAGCCCTGGAATCCAAGTGAGGACAGGGTATCATCTGGTAAGAGTAGTAAGCCCATGATCCTTTTGGTGATAGTCCAAGATGAATGTAATAATGCAAAACAAAAACAAATCCAAAGCCAAAGTGAGTCCATGATTCCTTAGCAAAAATTCAACACAAAGGTTAGCCCATATTCCCCCACCAGAATCTACCACTAGATACTCCATGATACTCCTCCAGAGACCACTAAGAGGCTGTTCATAATTCTCTACAAAGAAGAGACTCTTACCTTCAGTAAGGAGCACAAACCATCTCCGACTCTCTAGGTTCATCAGCCTTGGGGGTCTTGCAATGAGTTCCCCTTTCTGGACAGGGTGAGTCGGGGCTATCTATAAACCCACCCCTCTATGGATCCCCTAAGGATCTGTGGGATGTCCCACCTTTTTCCTATCAGGGGTCTTTCCTCTCTTCTACAATTTTGTTAGCAAAGATTGTCCATAGTCTAACTTGCCTATTCAAATTGTATGCAAATAAAGATCCTACATTACTCACTGGACACTTTCCACTCACTTCAGCATTCAGGAAATTCCAAACTGATTCCTGAAGGGTTAGTCCCCCACTGTCATCTCACACATAGCTTACCCTGACTAGCTACAACCTCCCAAACAAGGGTCCCAGATCTTCACCCTAACTATATGGTGAGTCATGGGACTAACATTAAATCCAGGTGGTTAAGTTATAAGGTCCAGTTTATCACACCTTTTGGGCTAGGCTGCCTCCTCTCTCTGTCACAGGACATACACACTGTCACAGTTAGTTTGTTCCTTTAGCTGCGATAACTAGAGCAAAATATATTTTAAATGTTTTGGTTAGTGTCTTGAATTTGAAGAAATATAAGGAACTGTTAATAAAAATAACTGATCAACATTTCTTGAGTACCTATAGGGGTGGTGTTCAGCACCATAGTGTATTTGCCAGCTTAAAAAAACACATGTGATGGACAACTGGACAGACTGACATTAATAGAGTATGTGAAATGATTAGAAGCCATACTAGCTCAGACCAATGGTCTATCTAGCCCAGTATCCTATTTCTAATAGTGGCCAATCTCACAAGTACCTAGCAGAATCCCAAATAGTAATAATATTCCATACTATCAAACCCAGGGCAAGCTGTGGCTTCCCCCATGTCTATTTTAACAGCAAACTATGGACTTTTCCTCCAGGAACTTGTCCAAACCTTTTTTAAACCCTGATACGCTAACTGCTGTTGCCACATCCTCTAACAATGAGTTCCAGAGCTTAACTATTTGTTGATTGAAAAAATATTTCCTCTTATTTCTTTTAAAAGTATTTCCATGTAACTTCATTGAGTGTTTATAGAGTCTTTGTACTTTTTCAAAGAACAAAAAATTGATTCACTTTTACCCGTTCTACACCAATCAAGATTATGTAGACCTCAATCATACCCCCACCCCCCAGCTGTCTCTTTTCCAAGTTGAAGAGCTTAAACCTTTTTAGCCTCATTTGAGAAGAGTTCCATCCCCTTTATCAAATATGCTAAAATAATTATGAATGCATAAATTAAAGAGGAGGTCCTGGCTGCTAGCCGAATCATTTCCAGTGCCTAAATATTTTGTGTGGATCTCTTCTATGATGTAGCTTGTCATTTTGGCAAAGTCGAAGCTCTCCCTGGATTGCCTTTCTGATGGCTTTACTGTTTCAAAAACCACTCCCACATGCAAGCCAAGAATTTTGAGCACTAAGGGCTGTAGATAACTCAAAGGAGGGTGTGAACAATGCCCTGATAAATTGTTACGACAACTACTGTAGATTCATAATGAAGGTTCTGGGGCTTTTACAGAACTAGAAACAGTCTGTTAGTTATGCAGTTTGAGAGACAGAGCATCGCTAATGAGAATTTTCTAGCTATTAGTTGCATTCCTGAGTTAAATATTAGTGATGTCTCTGTTAGAGTACAATAGAAACACTTCTTGCTGCAGAATTGTATGTCTAGGAGCTTTATATTACTTATTGTATCAAAAGACCTGTGGCTGCCAGCTGCCTGAGGTATTATGATCCCCTGGCTAGCGTATGAATTGTTGATTAGATTTGCCTTTTGAATCAGTTGATTACCATGAATAATAGGGCAACAAGCCTGTCAGTATTTTGACTTTAACTATAACTGTTGCAATTAATTATGGGTTTAATTAGCATATGTGTCTGGCATTTCAGAATATAATACAACATAGTTAACAGATGACCCTGCAGCTGTAACATATACAGGACATGGATATAGATAGTTATTAATAAATTGCTTCTTTTCTTTAAGGTCATTAATTATACAAATTAGCAGGCACTACATAATCAACTTAAACTGTATAATTTATGATAATTGATTTCATTTTGACTGACCACCAGTCGACTTTCCAAATGCCTAGAGAAGAAAAATAGCCCTATTAGGGTAAATTTAATCCTAAACATTGCTAATGAATCCTATTACTTTAAGGTCATATCTGAAGCTTTTGTTAATTGTCAGAACCATTTTAAATTGATTAGAGTTAAATTAAATCAATGTAAAGTTTAGAGAAAACAATATTTCTAATGGATGAGGCCATGCTGACCTCAAATAAACATATTTATCAACTGATTCTAGTGAGTGAGAAGGGTAACAACAGAGCTCATAATTCACAATTGTCTATAATATAGGAAATGTCACTATCCAGGCAATTAGCTAAGTCAGGAATAAACCTGTTGCATGCAGGTAGTTTATGTTTATGATGAATACAAACCCTAATACTAAACAAATAGTAGGTGGAGTTCATGAATATATTTAAATGAAAAATTCTGAGCAGAACAATATTAAGCATTATGCAATATGCCAATAGACAACATACCACAAGAAAACCTGAACTTGAATACTTTATTAAAAACTTTCAAAATGTTCATATTTTGGAGGGCAATTTTAAAATCCATTTGTCTACATTAGAGTGGTTTATATTCAGAAATGGTTTATTATAAACTTGCTCAGATAATATGTGACTAAAATAATACATTTATGGTGGAATTCTATATATGGTGCTGAATGTTAAGCATTATTTCTGCACTGAATTTTCAGTATTGAAAATTGCGGAAACAGGGCAGAAACAGCAGATCCATGTGAAAATACAATTATGTGCCCATTTATAGAATAGCACCTAAGTGTTTCTGTGTGGATCTACAAAGGGGGCATGGCAATAGAAGGGGCATGGGCAGATCAGGTGTGTTCCCTTATAATGCATGCAGTGTTATAGACTAGTGCGGATCTGCACCCAACTTGTGCACTGGGATTTACACCTCATTTCAGTTGGTGTAACCCCTCACACCCAAAGTTGGGCACAGATCCTGGTGCAGTGTGCTATTCTGTAAAGGGTGCTGATCCCAGAACCCCCACTGTAAAATACTGTTCAGCAAAGATTTTTTTGCAGTGCTGAATTTTGAGTGCCATTTACTGAATCCAGCCCTTAATATCATTTCATGTATTTCCAGGCGTAGTGTGGAGGAAGGTTTTGTATCTTCAAAAGTAAACAACTAATTTTTCTTGAAAATTCTGAGGTGGATTTTGAGCTGGTGCAGTGACTGGCTTAAGTTAAGTACTGGTTTTATTGCTAGGAGTCAGGCTGTCAAATAAGAGAATGCCACAGTCATTCCTTTATTTGGCAGCCTGACCCTTGGTGACAATACCACAAGATTACTGCTAGGGGTCATAGCTACCATTTTGTAACCCAGTGTTGTTCCTGTTCCACTAGGTACCAGGAACCCCAGAAAAGCTGGGGGATGGACAATAGGAATGGGTGTGTGGGGAGGGGAGAATCAGATGCCTTGTGAAAGGGGGTGATTGGAGGACAGAATGGGTGCAATAGGACTGGGGCATGTAGAGAATGAAACAGTGATTTCAACAAACTTGTCCCATGCACATGGTGTGTGTGTGTGTGTGTGTGTGTGTGAGGGGGAGGGATTGCATATTTGTTTTCCCCATATGCTGCCTTTTGAAATTGATGCTCCTGCTGGGGTGGGGAACCATCAACATGCAGTCCTGTACCTATTGCAAGAGACTAAACATTTGATTGAGCCTTTTGTAAAATGCTGTGGCAATTCTTCATGTTCCACCTTGGATATTTGAATTCCTTTCTTCACATCTTTTCTAAAACAGGGCACTTAATCATGAGGATATTTGTTGCTGGGGTGGGGAGGGGCAAGGTCTTTGTGCCACATGCCTTTGCAAGGCCTGCCAAAACCATTCCTTCTCTTCCACACCTTCTGACAAAGTAAACATGAGCATCACCACATTAAGAGTCCCCCTTTCTAAAATGGCTTTTACATGTGTATGCCAATCTGTTTGTGTAAAAGCTGCTATTTAGACATAGGAATGCTTCTAAAATAAGGGCCTAAATCTAATATCATGTTGCTATTAAACACTATATTAGCAATTTATTGGCAATGTAAGCAGACACCATTAACTACTACTACTACTACTATTACTACTACTATTAAACATTTCTATAGCGCTACTAGACTTACGCAGCGCTGTACAAATTAACATGAAAAGACAGTCCCTGCTCAACAGAGCTTACAATCTAAATTGGACAGACGAACAGACAGCTAGGGGTGGGGAAATTGCAGTGGTAGGGGTGATAAGTGATAACTGAATGAGATGGAGAATGAACTGCCCTATTACTTGAAGGAATAGTCCTGTACAGGGTTAAAATACATAGAAAGACAGTCTTTGAAAAGTTTACTGTTGCTGTTTGTTTCGTGCTTGCTCTATAGACAATTGTAGGACTACAATTCCAGCATCTTAGTTTACTACTTTTTACGAACACCAAACAACTACAATATTAAAAAAAAACAAACCCCCCCCCCCAAAAAAAAAAATCCAGCATAATAATTGCAGCTTTTTTGAAAACATCTGTAGAGAATAGCAGAATAATTGTTTTGCCTATTGCGGTGCCTTTTCTGTAACATGTAAGAAACACCACCTGAAACCATGAACACAAACATCCTTGATAGTGCATGATTCTGTAGACTCCTCCAGAATGAATACAGGGGGACTCATGAGCATCAAATGTGTGTGCAAGTCATGATGCTCTTAACCTTTTTAAACTAGAACACTGGACGAGTCCAGGCCCAGATTTTCCCCAGGCTGAAACAGATGCCTCTTCCTCTTTGGAAGCAATACCTTGTCACAGGAATCGCTCAGCCTGAGTGATAGCTCTGCATCAGACCTACATTCTTAAAGGCAGAGGTGCTTGTAGTCAGCAGCCTACTGAGCACTGTAAACTAGAAATGGTGTGAGGCCACCCCTGTACTTTTAAGGGGGTGGGTCTGAAGAAGCATAGCCATTTGCCAGAAAGTGCTACTGGAACAGAGGAGGGGGAGGTATTCCTTTGTGCATGCTTCTATATCTATACCATCTTAGTCCCTTACAGAGGATCCAAAATAGTTTACATCAATATAACTAGAATACAAAAAAATAACAGGCACACTTGAAGCTGACCTACTCTATTTTCTGATCTCTCTACGGAGAAGTATATGACGTAGCTAAAAATAACACTCCATCTCAACAATACATTTTCACTTCAAACAATTCAATAATTTATTTATTTTTTGAGATTTCCTAACCACCTTTATGAAGAGATTCACCCAAGGTGATATACAGCAGGTAACATAAAACTTACAGATTTTATAGCAGGAGAATAAAAGTAAAATGACCAAATTAAATATAAATACTATAAATGAAGTAAACTTGGAAAGGCAAATTGAAACCTAATAAAAGGTCTAGCATGAAACAGTATCAGAAATATATACATTTTAACAGCACTGAAGAACAATCATATAACAAATATGAAATTTGGCCATTTTACCCCAGCAGTAAAAATGGCCTTTGCACGTGGGAAAGATGTACAGACATTAAGCACATTTTTTACTGCTGTTTGGTAAAAAGGCCCCTATCAGGCTTATTTTCAAAAGAGAACGCCACCCCTATTTCGACACAAATCGGGAGATGGTGTAAAGTGGATCCTCTTTTCTCAGCGGTTGCAGCTCTCCACAGCCTGAAGAACACCTTCCAGTACTGCTCCTTTTTCCCCTCAGAAACAATGACTTTTTTTTTATGGCCTAGGAGGGGCTTCCCTCCTTCCCTCGGTTGTGGCACCAAAACACAAAATAAAGCACAGTTATCATTCACCTTTTTCAAGCCGGTTAATTGCCCAGTCCAGGCTTCCACAGCTGCTTCCTCTCCCTCCCTCCTGGGGGAAGAGTAGCAGCAAATAATAAAAGAAAAAAAAATACCCGGTTCAGTGTAGCGGGGTTTTCCAAAACACAGTTCACTTTTAGCCAAGCCTTACTCCACTGCTCAGTTTAGCCAGGCTTTCAAAATACAGTTCAGTTCTAGCCAAGCTTTCCAAAACACAGCTCAATTGAGCCAGGCTTTCAAAAAAAACACAGTTCAGTTCTAGCCAAGCTTTCCAAAATACAGCTCAATTTAGCTAGGCTTTCAAAAACACAGTTCAGTTCTAGCCCAGCTTTCAAAACACAGCTCAATTTAGCCAGGCTTTCAAAACACAGTTCAGTTCTAGCCAAGCTTCAAAAACATAGCTCAGTCCAGCTAGGCTTTCAAAACACAATTCAGTAATGGCTTTGCGCGGGCTCAAAGCCTAGGGTCCCACCCTCTTGGTCAGTCATACTCCTACCTGACCTCCTCCCGCTTGACCCGGCTTGGCCCCGCTACTTCCTTGGCTTTCGCTGAGCCAGAGCCGAAAAGTCCATCGGCTCTTCCAGGGCGTTCTCCAGTTCAGTCAACTCCATAGGGCAAGGCTCACTCTCTGCCTCTCTCTCCTCAGGAGCCCAATCCATATTCTCCTCGCCCCGCCCTTCTCCCAGCTGCTCACCCTTTCTTTCATTAAAGCCCTTTGGTGGCTCTTCTTTCTCCACCCACCTGTTCCACCACCTCTTCCACCAGGTTGGAGAATCAGCCTTATTCCTTCCCCTGCGGCCCTCCTCTGGAGACTCCTGGGAATGCACATAGTTTCTCTTATCCCCGGTCTCCCTTGGGGCATGCTGAGAGTTGTAGTTCTTTATTTCTAGTTTTTTCCTGGGGAATGCCTGCCTATAACGGGGGTATTCTGGCCTATCCCAGGGTTCCTTTGGGGCCTGTCCTACATACTCTTTACAATGGGCATCCTTCTCTCAGGGTCGCCCAAATCAGCATAATCGAAAGCCGATTTTGGGCGTCCCCAACTGCTTCCCGTCGCGAGGAAGACCAATGTTCCCAGGGGTGTGTTGGAGGCGTAGCGAAGGCGGGACTGGGGTGTGCCTAACAGATGGGCATCCTCGAGCGATAATGGAAAAAAGAAGTGCGTCCCTGATGGGCACTTGGCTGACTTTACTTGGTCCATTTTTTCTTACGACCAAGCCTCAAAAAGGTGCCTGAACTGACCAGATGACCACCGGAGAGAATCAGGGATGACCTCCCCTGACTCCACAATCACTTTCAGCAGCTGTAGAGCTGCTGTAAATGCTCATATATAGATTGTTGAGAACACGTTTAACACTGTAATACAGTAGAACTTCATTATAATGGACCCGGATATACAGATACTAGGATATAGCAGATGAAAAATTTAGTCCAGGATGAGAGAATAGGACTTCCAATATATTTCTGTTTGGTTCTAGTGGACCTGGTTATAACGGACTTCCAGTTACAAGAAACTGTCTTACATAGTCCTGTGACTTCAATAGACCATGTATATAGGGGGCTCACACGGAAGTCATGCTTCAAGTGAACTGAGTTATGGCTGATCCTGATGTCTGACAACTGTAGACGTATTGCACTTGATTTAGAAGTGAAAATCGCCATAATTACTGACATTGAGAATGGTCAAAAATAGTCAACTGTATGTGCAAGACTGAATCTTGCTAAAAAAAAACAGTAAATGGGATATGGCAGAAAAAAGAAAGGCTTAAGCAAGTGCATGAAGTGTTGTCGACTGCAAGCAGAAAGTGTTTGCAAATGGCAGCATTCGAAGACGTAGAATTGGTGCTGTTAAAGTGGTTTCATTTGGCACAATCAGGGAATGTTTCAGTTAATGGTCCATTGCTGCATTAAAAAGCGGACATGTTTGCCAAGAAATCAATGCATGATGCATTTCAGTGCAGTGTAGGGTGGTTGGACAGATTCAAAGACAGACATGGAATTGTGTTTCGTGAGGTGTGTGGCGAAGCGGCAGCAGTAGATGAGGTAATGATCAGCAAATGGACGACATCAAATCTGCCAAACCTGTTGTCCTCATACCTACCATGTGATATCTTTAATGCTGATGAGACGGGCATTTTTTCTGCCTACTGCCTGATAAGATCATGTGTTTCAAAGGTGATGCATGTCACAGTAGTAAACAAAGTAAAGAACACTTGAGTGCAATGGTTTGTGTAAACATGGATGGCATTAAAAAACTGCCACCGTTAATAATTTGCAAGTTCAAGAGACCCCGCTGCTATAAGAACACTAAACTGCTATCGACCGAGTACATTTTCAACAAGAAGGCTTGGATGACGTCAGAGATTTTCACCGAAGTTGTATCACCAAAGGAAGGATCAGATGATGATATGGCTGAGACTACTGGAGGTGAGGTGGAAGCCATTCCTACCTTTCTGGATACTGTATCAGTCTTGGAGTTGTTACAGCACTACCTTTATACTGTCAAGGACAGCAAAGTGGCTTTGCAGCACACTTTTGGCATTGACTTATTCCTAACTAGGCATGAGCGTTGTCTTAAACATCTCTTCTGGACTATTTTAACTGAAATGTAGGTGTTAAACTTATTTGCATTTACATATACTGTACTTTACGTTTTGTTGTTCACAAAATCGGGTTTGAGCTTTCATTGAGTGAAAAAAGTTCTTTGTAGCATTGTTTGGATCTAATGGACCTCAGATATTCCTTTGAATCTTACGCTATCAAATGGTATTATTTTAAATGTTGAAAAGGAATCCAGGGTTCTGGGTGTTATTTTGGATCTGTCACAAAACACGAACCTACCACCAGGGGCTACCCTGCAGCCACTTAGAGGGTCTATCTCAGCACAGCTCAGGTCTGCCTGCACCTGCCGCTTGTGCTTTACACTAGCACTCTCTTCCCACTGACTGGATGACAACTGCCTCTGAGCAAGTCTCTCACTCTCAAATTATCCCCAGTGATTTCTAGGTTACTGGAGGCCACAATCCCAGTGGTCCCGCAGTTCCCAGAAAACACTCACAGACACAACACACAAACCACCAGGATTCTTAATCAGCCCAGCCAGACAGAGTCAAGAGTACCTGGGGAGATCAGGACATATAACTGTTCACAGAGCTTCAGTAAAGAGATCGCAATTTCTCTCTTCTACCGGGCTGAAACTGGAGGCAAAACCAGTAATTCCAGGTCAAATCAGAGCCCAGAACAACAACATTTGAAAATAGCTGGCCACATCAGTGCAGGCACTTCCTCTTTATCTGTGTTAACCTAAAGATGGAAAGGTCAGTTCTCTGTAACAGCTTTAAGCATAAACATGCACCACCTGCTGGCCAAACTTGAGAAATACATTGCAGAAAAACAAAACAATTATCATAGGCTTAAAAACCCAATGTTCTGCCACAGGATCACTCATTGTCCTTTGAACCTCAGATTAATCAAATTTGGAAGAAATCTTTTTTCCACCTACATCAATTGAGGCTGATGAGGCCGTTTTTCCACAGTTATCACTTCACTCTTGTGGTTCAGATGCTGGCTCTACCTAATTTAGATTATTACAATTCGCTATATGTTGGACTGAGTAATAAGATGCTGTACAAATTGCAGCTATTACAGAATACAGCGGTTCAGATAATTTCTCAGTTGAGAAAGTGGGAAAGGGTATCTGTTTATTTTAAAAGAACTTCATTGGCTTCATGTACGTGTACAGTTTACTTATAAAGTTGCATGCTTTAGTTTGTCAGATATAATATAGTAATACTTCTGTATTATTAATTCAGCTTTTTCTCATTGTTTTTATTTGTCATCCTGAGTTCATGATGGTTTGCAATTAAAATATACTTTATCCAAAAACATTTGGTTTAAAGGTCAACTTGGCTCTATGTTTTTTTTTCTTCCAAGCAGTTGCTATCTGAAATAACTTATCAGGTATGATGTGACTAGATCAGAATTATATGCATTTGCTTAAGACGTTGAAAACTTTTTTGTTTGATAAATATGATGGTTAACATTCTGTTTTATTGTATAATTGACTGTGTAATTTTGCAATTCCTCATTTTGACTGCGCCTCTTTTACTGAAAACTGCCTGGAACCTCCTGCTGGGATAGAGCAGTATACAAGATATGGATTGGACTGGACTATTTTTGATGGTCTACTGTATTTTATAATGAACACATGCAAATGTGTGCTCTGCCTAAACTCCTCCCTTATGAATGCCCACCTGCAAAGTATATGCCATCAAATACTGCCATTTGTGAGTGTTCTTGCCAGTGGCGTAGCCAAGGGTGGGCTTGGGTGGACCCAGGCCCACCCACTTTGAGCTCAGGCCCACCAGTAGCAGCACACCTATGATATGGCCGGCAGAGATTCCCAAGCTGAAAACTCCCAACAACTGTCCCTCCTGCATACCTTATAAATAGCAGATCTTCGCCTGCAGGAAGCAGCAACTGATACATACTGCTTACACCGGTCCCACAGCCTTCCCTCTGACATATTCCTGCCTATGCGGAAACAGGAAGTTGCATCAGTGGGAAGGATGTGGGGCCTACATGAGTAGTGTGTATTAGTTGCTCCTCACTGCTGGTGAAAATCTGAAATTTATAAGGTGTGCAGGAGAGGGGGGATATTTGAGAGACCATATGGCATGCAGGCGAGAGGAGAGACCAAGAGGCATATTTTCAAAGCACTTTGGGAGGCTAAGTTCCATAGGTTTCTATGGAACTTTGGGAGGCTAAGTGCTTTGAAAATGAGCCTCACCAGTATCACCTATGGGATGGGGTGGGGTTCTTCTGCCCACACATCTTGGGCCCAGGCCCTCCCAAAATTGGGTGTCTGGCTACGCCCCTGGTTCTTACCAACTAACGGGTTCTTTTACTAAGCTGCGGTAAGCGCTACTGCATACTTACTATAACTTAAAATGGTGTCCTGTGATAAATGCCAACCTGGTGTACACTAATCCATGCACAAAAATTATTTTTATTTTTTATTGGAAGGGGGTGTGTCAGGAAGGTTGGAGTGGGCTTTCCTGCACTAAGCACTTACCCCTGGATTGTATATAGTTTGCCTAGAGATCTGCGCCAAAATCGGTGTGCATTCTATAATGAGCAAGCTAATGAGCACTGATAACAACACTTAGGAAGCAATAATGAGCATTAATTGGCACTGATTAGAATTTAGGCATACAACTCATTAAGCATATTCTGTAATGATGTGCGCTGAACTTCAAACGCGAGCAGGCATAAAGGGGCGTGGTTATATGCGGGGAAATAGGCACTCCAAAATTTACATGCCTAGTTATAGAATATGGCCTAGTGCACCTAAATCTACTTGCAGAGATTTATACTAAGCGTTCGTTGGTGTAAATGGATGCGCATAGATTTAGACGCTGAAATATGAACTAAGCATATTGTATAATCGGCGCCTAAATCTAAGCACCAATTATAGAATACGCTTAGAAGCAATTTCAGTGCCAATTTTTTAGGTGCCATATATAGAATCTCCTCCTTAGCGCGTCCACATTAGTGCACACTAACTAGTTAGGGCAGGATTACTGCGTGAGCCCTGACTTGACTACAAAATGAGTGGTGGTAAGTACTCATGCAGTCATTTTTTTATAGCCTCGGGCTAATGGTAACATTAGTGCATGGCCATTAATGCAAAAAGTAGAAAATAAGCCATTTATGGCTGTGGCAAAAATGGCCTTAGTGCATGGGAAACATCCGCGCAAGGGTGCGCTAAGGCCACTTTTTTGCCGCAGTTTAGTAAAACGGCCCCTTAATCTATGTGGCTTTTAATAGAATTACTCCCTTATAAGTGTTTCATGCATATTAAAACCCATTTTCGATACCGAGAGCAGTTAGCAAATGGGCCCCAAAACATAAAAAGTATATCACAAAGCTCTATGAAGAGGTATCAACACTCCATTTCCACATTTTGAGGTATGCTGCTATAAGTTACTCAACCTTATTCATGGTTTTTGAGTAATTGTATTCTAAGGGAATGTGTATTTATCTATTTATTTGGATTTATTAACAGCCTTTTTTTTTTAGCTTGCAATTTGTTAATTTAAATCATCGTTTTGCATGAAAAATCTCTGAGGAAGTGTACCTTGAATTTTATGCATACTAATTTCTGAAACAAATCAGGAAAATGTCCAAAAGATGGCAAAGAAGTTTAAAATTAGTCTGATAATGAGCCAACATTTTTCGCAATATACACCTGTGTAGGCAGCCCTCGTCTGGTAGATTTTGGCTTTCTGAAGGAAAATGCTTTTTTTTTTTTTTTTCCCAGAAGGTTCGCAAACGCGTTTTGCTAATGAGTTGGTGGATGCAAAATAACATTACTGGAATTTATAAAATTGTGGGACAGGTGCAGAGCATCGCCTAGTTGTGGGAGGTGAGGCTAATACTGGAGATCAAGTAACTCTGTAGTATCAAACATATAAACGGCGAGTGACCGTACTCACTCGCAAATGCGCAGTAGAGACTTCCCTGGCTGTCCCGCCCCCGCATCAATACGTGATGACGGGGGGCGGGACAGAGAGGGAAACTGCGCGAAGGGGAGGGAACTGCTGAGGTCACCAGCGCTACCCCCCCCCGAGGTCGCCGCCACTGGTACCCCCCTCCCCCCGGAGTTGCCGCTGCTGCCACCCCTCCACTCGGCCGTCTCTTCGCTATTCAACTTACATCTCCGCAGCAGGCAGAGATCAGCTGAGCTGCCATTGGCCTTCCTTCCCTGCCTGTGTCCTGCCCTTGCTGACGTTACGTCACACGAGGGCGGGACACAGGCAGAGAAGGAAGGCTGACGGGAGCTCAGCTGATCTCTGCCTGCTGCGGAGATGTAAGTTGAATAGCAAAGAGACAGCCGAGTGGAGGGGCGGCGGGGGCGGCAAACTCGGGGGGAGGGGGGGCGGCGACCCACCAGCCCGTTTTAACGGGCTCAATGGCTAGTTTTAACAGAAGGGGACAATGGGCAGACTAGGGAGATTTTGCTGTCCTTAATTCTCATCAGATTTTATGTTTCTTTATACGCTTGGGATCTCCAGATGACCTGTGTCGCCTGTGGAGTCATATTCAAAAGCCCTTATACAAGCTCCTCTTCTTAAATTAAATGTATATGCTGATTTATATAAACCTTTTATTTATTTTTTTTACATTTTATTGTCACCTGCTTTAATCAAAGCAGGTGACAATAAAACATACATAATTTATAATCATCTCCTTAGTCTAACTGAACTCCCCCACCATAAAAATATATAACAAATTATCCATGTAACTTGAAGGGTTTGGCAGGTAGCTGAATATTCACCATCAAGTTTTTATGACAAGGTTTACAGGTCTGGAAGAAAGAAGGCTCTCTTGCATTATTGTACTGTATCCATGTAATAATGTCTTATTTGGGGTGGGGAGTGGGCAAGGGGGTAGAAAAAGAACTTTATTGTTTCATTTCATGAGAACATTTTTTTCTAAGCATGAGGAAAATTGCTCTAACCTCTTTTCAAAATGTAATAACTTTGCGCTCAACCAACCACTGTAGGCCCTGACTGGACTCTGAATTATTACTGATAGATGAAACATTTCTTTAACAAAACTGAGTCCTTTAATATCCCCATCTCTGTTATTAGATGGACAAATGAATTTTACTTGGAACATAACATGATGCATTGTCTAAAACTTGCCGGTATGAGCCGAAGTTGGCAGGTATTTTCTTGCTTTCCTTGTTGGTGATTGTCATTTATTATATGTTGTACCTTTATCTGTCAAATGCCGCTGAGCTGTATATTGATTTGTGTCTGCTGCAAAGGAAAGGTCACTTTGATCAGCATACTGCAAAACCAGAAAAAGTAGGGCTCTGACATTTCATTACCTGGGGGGGTGGGGGGAGAATAAAAGAGACTAAAATAAATAAGAATATGTTTGAGAACAGAGCCCTTCAATATCACACAGCATGCAGTAACGATAATTAACAAAAGAAATGCGATATTGAGGTTAAGGAGAAAAAAAAAATGAACAGACAGCTTTTCTTACCAGGACTATTCTTTACATGAATGATGCAGTAACATTACAACTGTGATCTTCTTGAAAGATTGCATTCATTAGAAATCAAATACTTCTACTGCTCAAACCAAGCTTTTTAATGATCCAAATTACTCAGGGAACTCTTTACCAAACTAATATAGATGCACTCATGGAATCTGGTTTCTCATCTCTTTCATGAAACAAAACACCTCCTTCCCTATGATTATTTATTTATTTAAAAGTACTTACAACCCACCTATCCTCACATATGCACAGCTTAGAATAAAACAACACAAAACAATGATTGCTAATCAGCCTTCATCACCCATTAGCCTAACACCTAAACCTCTGCATTAGCACTCTGCTCCATCAGGTTACTAAGATTCTGCTTCTGTTACAACTCAGCCTAGTACGCTGCTTGACACTCAGTTTAGTTTCCTGGGCTTTCCAGATCTCTGTTTTTCCCAGGTTAGGGCCCAATATTCAAAAAGGTTTAAATGGGCAGGGGAGGAATATTGTTGTGACCATCGTCGAGGCACTGGGCAGAGCTGGCGCTTAACCAGTTGGCAGAGATATTTAGTCTGCTAATGGGTTAAGCAACAGCATAAAGTTAGGAGAAGAAAAAGGTTGTCTTAAGTTTATGCAGCTAGCTAACTGGGCATTGGTCTGAATATCGGCGTGTACCTGGTTAACTTCTGGGTGACCACACTTACCCGGATATTAAATCCTGGAGCCTGTACATGACCTGACACTGAATATCCAGGGTTAATTCAGCCTGTGACTGTTGGTGGCTTAAACAATGACCAGCGTAGGTTGAATGTTGGGCTTCTAGTGATAAAAATACTGGTTGTCAAATATTTAAAGCCTCAAACACTTTTAAATTCTAAAAAAACAAAAACAAAAAACCCAACCAAAATCACCTTAACTTATTCAGATAAGGATAGATTCAATAAAGGGAGCCTTAAGTTAAGTACTGGGATGCAGCATACTAAGTGTGAATTTTCTAATAGCAGTTCTGCATGGATCACATTGAGGGATGCTGAGGAGGGTGGAAATTGATGTTGTGTGTGTGTGTGGGGTAGGGTGAGGGATCAGATGGAAGGGCCTGAGGACCTGGATCATTCAGGCTGTGGCCATGTTACTAGAATTCCTCTTGAGGTGGCAGTAAGTGCAGCTGTGGTATCTGCAGTTATGACAAGTAGTGCACCTCTTCTCTAACCTGCTGATTCCATATCTAGTTCCTGCCCCTGCCTGCACCAGCTGCTCAATGAGCTTAGTACATAAGTATTGCCATACTGAGACAGACCAAAGATCCATCAAGCCCAGCATCCTGTTTCCAACAATGGCCAATCCAGCTTACAAGTTCCTGGCAAGATCCCAAAACAGTACAATACATTTTATGCTGCTTATCTTAGAAATAAACAGTGGATTTTCCCCAAGTCCATTTTAATAATGGCTTATGGACTTTTCTTTTAGAAAGCTGTCCAAACCTTTTTTAAACCCTGCTAAGCTAACTGCTTTTACTACATTTTGTGGCAACAAATTCCAGAGTTTAATTTCACATTGAGTACCTTTATATAGCAATAAAGTGGACAACACAACTGCTTGAACCACTCTTCCACTCTAATCTTCTATTCTCCTATTGGAGTAGAGGTATGGCCTACTGGTTACAGCATTAGTCTTGACATCCAGAGATGGCCAGTTCAAATTTCACTGCTGCTATATATGTATATAAAACAATACATCTTGGTAGCAATTAGGTACAAAAAGTATAATAGCAGCTCAGCTAATGATTTTTTCTTAGTAAAACAATATTTTTGCTAATGAACAAAAACTCACGTGAAGTTTAAAACCATACATCAAGCTTTTCTGATTTGCACTTCACAAACAAAGGAAATCCCATCTACTTCAGCCCTGAACCATAGGATATAAACTGCCTTCCTCGCTTCTGCTGCAGGCAGACAATACTTGCTCCAGCAGTCGAGGTGGATAGTTTTCTCCCTCACTTGAGTTCCAAGCTGATTTATCCCTTAGCTAACTCCTGGGTTAGCCATGGGCCAATGTGCACAAGGTTTGCAGTGAGAGAGTTTTGCAGAGATGTGGAAGACTAACAGTTACTCTGTTATGTGAGAGCAAAGCTTGTTTTATCTGCTAATTGTTAGTCATTTTTCTTGGTCACTTAGTTGTTTCTCTTAGAAGTTGCTCCTTAGGTGTGTTAACTAACTTGCACCGGCCATTGACCTGTTGTAACAGGGCATGCCTACATTTTGGCGCACCGTGGCTTTGTGCTAATGGCTTAGGTGCGTCAAAGTTCTGTATATGGAATTGGCGGTACGCAAACCCCATTGTGGTGCCTACGTCTTTGCTCTCTCCATTGTACTTTAATCTTTCCATTCCTACTATAATCTTTTCAACCTTCTATATTCTTGTTTTGATGTTTGTTTGTAACTGCAAAGTAAACTAAGGAGAATCTCTAACCATTGCCATTTTTCGCAATTTCAAAGGAGTTGTCTAACACCTTCTCCAGTGCTTTCTCTCAATCATTTACAAGTTTCTCAACAATTGTTTCCCCCTGATTCCTCAATTCTTGGGCTGCTGCCTTCCAAAGTTGATCTGCATTTAGAGGTGGATTCAGTAAATGGCGCCAAGAGTTATGCGCCAAACAGATATGTACTAAACTATTTTTCTGTAAAGGGCGTGCACCCTTTGCAGAACACTAGCTTAGCGAGGATCTTGCAACTAACATTAGGCACTGCATTTATGCCTGCTGAAGCCTGGTGAAAAGCCAGTGCCTAACTTAGGCATGAAAATGACAATGACATTCTCAAACATTGCACCTAACTTCTGGGAACACTCCCTCATCCATCCAGACTATTCCCATAGCTATACCCTTTTTGAGTTGCACGCTATAAAATTTAGGCGCAGATTTTTATTTATTTATTAGGATTTATTTACTGCCTTTTTGAAGGAATTTACTCAAGGTAGTGTACAGTAAGAATAGATCAAACATGAGCAATAGGCAATTAGAGCAGTAAAAATATTCAAATAATACAAAGTATGGCGTGGTATAATACTTACAATGCCAACATAATACGTAATTTTTCTCAATGTTTCCACTAAATTTTTGGATCCGACAGCAGCTACTATGTTTACACTAATAAATGACTGTCACAAATTACATACTTCAACCCAGTGAAATTCCGTTTCAGTACCAAATAAATGATATTACACTCACCTCAAAGATTACTGCATGGCCATGTGGGGGGGGGGGGGGGGGGGGAGGATGACAGTACTTACCGTCACCCATTGAGGTGGTGGTAAAGGCCCCCGTGGTAATCTGGTGATAACCGGGCAGCATGCGATGATGCCTGATTATCGCCGGGTTAGCGCTGCACAAGAAAATAAAATTTTTTTATGATGCGCTGGAAATAGTGCACACTCAAGGCAGAACTGCCATCGGCGTCTACATTGGGCTGGCGGCAGTTCTGGATTAGCATGTCATAAGCCTGCATTGGGCTTACCAACACCCCTCAGTGTATATTGGATGTATGATTTTGAGAAGGGGTAATCTGGAAAATATAAAAGACAGCCCATTCACGAAAGTTCACCCAGGCCCCATAAGTAGTAAAGGGGTGTAGTTATAGTTAAAATGTTATTTTACCACTAACTCATGCTATTTTATGCAATGAGACCTAGTTACCAATAAATGGGGTTAACAACAGTAAAATAACTCAACTAACAGTAGCTCATGTTGATAACGTTCCCTTAAAGTGGCTCAACTGATACAGTTGATTTGCACAACTACTTTTCCAATTTCATAGAACTTACATGTGCAATTTTCATGGCAATGGAAAAATCAGTCATGTTAAGTTGAAAAGGATGCAGATGGTAATTGGCATTGACATAAGTCATTTTCCAGCACTTCCTGTAAAAATATGCTTACAAAAATGCTTTTTATCAATGTAATATTTTCCTGTTTTATAGACATGTATTAAATTGCATGAGAAAAAAAAGCGATTTCTTTACACACTAACCCACCCACATATGCATGAAAACAAAACTGGACATTAACCAAAAAAGAAGTTTTGCCAGCAAAGACAATTAGCTTTTGTCACTGTAACAATAGATTGAGTGGCACATTTGAAATGCAAGCATATCTTTTATTCCTCTGCTCACCCTTTGAGCTGATAAACTAGAACAATGGGAAACAGCTGGGACAGGCAAACATTTTAGCCTGCATTTTGGAAGCAAGAAAGGAATCCGATCAGTGGAAGGCAGCTCACATCTTCTGCCTCGGGGACAGTCAGCATTTGAAAAGTGCTATCCATATTTTTAAATCAAACATTCCATATTTATTAATGTGCAGCTGGTCTATTGTGCAGCTCTTCCCGTTTCTTGCCGGTCCTTCACCGTGATTGTCAGGCTAACATTATTCTATGAAGTGACAAGACTGCATGAAGAATCTACTGACACCCAGTCTTACTATGAATCATTCAGACTAACACTGTTTTTTTTTTTTTTATTATTAGGTCTGTGTGGTGTGGCTGCCATCTTTAATTCAATTTCCAGGGGGAAAAAAGAAGGCATTGTTGTGTCAGGTTGATTTTGTGCACCTGTGATATACAGCCCATGGCAGCAACATGCAGGCTCGCTGTTGTGTGAGCAGCTTCTGAAACATGCCATTTGTTTGTTAAAAAATGTTTCAGCAAATTTAGCTTGATAGTTCATTGAGATTAAACTTTCAGTGGATTTCATCAGTAGCAAAGGTTGGGCTGTTCATTAGTTCGGGGTTTGGCCTTGTCAATTTCCATTGACGGTTGGCTAAAGAGATCACTTTATCATCATTTGTCTACTGTGGAGACAGTTTTTATTCGACCTAGATTCCTCCTGGGTCACAGCTGTCATAATTTTACTGAATTTGTGGCATAGAGTTTAATTCCAGAATTCTTCTCTGATTAATTGTCTAATACAGTAGATTGAGTTTCCTTTAATATTAAAATTACGGTATGTATAACTTAGTGCTATGGATGGAAATGAAAACATTGTTTAAAATATATGAAAAGTATGACCTGATTTACTTAAGTTTTCCCCTCATATTGTAGAATTTATGTTTTATTATAAACAGTTTTGTAGTTCTTTTGAAGAAATAGCATATAGAAATACATAAACTAGACAGAAAGGGAAAAAGAAGCCTTGGTGAATCAGGTCCTAAGTTTAATGACAGGGCAAAGTCTTTCTAGTGGGTGGATAATTGGAATAAGGAAGTGTTTCATTTTAATATTCCAGATGAAAACTTTGACCTAGGATCACAGCAAGATTAATGAACTGAAAAGAAAAACAAACCAAACACAGTTCTAATGTTATTTCAGATTAATACACCACATTTGATTATGTCTAGTGAAACGCGGTGTGATTCAGGATAATAAATGAAAGGGAAGTTAACCTAGCAGAATGGATGGGATGCAGGAATAGAAAGTCACATTTCTACAGTATGACTTCACTTCAAAATGGAACAGGTTGTGACCAAATGGTTGTACTGTCTGCAAATCATTTAGGGGGTGATTTTAAAAGGTATGCACAAAGAAACTTGTGCATTCAAATAGATAGACAAACCTTTCTCAACAGATACTATTGCTTCAGTAAAGCATGCCTACTAAGGCGTTCTGATTTGACCCACTGGTTGGGGCATGTGGAGAGTAATTTTAGAACAGGGTGTCTAGGTTAAAACATCTAGGCACTATTTTATGAAGACAGGTGTCTCTGTATCTTTGTAAAATGCTGGTGTAAGTGCAGTGGTGTGCTGGTAAATTTTTAACAACAGGCTCTCTCCCCGGTCCACCTCGGCGCCCCCCTCCGTCCACCACTGCGCCCCCCCCCGTCCAGCAATGCGCCCCCCCCGTCCACCTCTGCGCCCCCCAAAATCGCAGAGCTGGCTATAGCCAGTGGGTGGGGGTGGGGTGGGGGGCAATGCATTACTCTCTCCAGGAAAAAAAAATTTAAATGAGCCCAGCTTCCAATCGAATTCATGTTTAATGTGGGATAAAATGCCATAAATAAGTAAATAAATATAAACTTTTAATGTTGAGCACCTGATTCTCAAAGTGAACATATTCCAAACACTATAATGAAAATAAAATGATTTTTTCTACCTTTGTTGTCTGGTGACTGTTTTTCTGATCATGCTGGCCCAGTATCCAATTCTGCTGCTATCTGTCCTCCTAACTCCGTTTCCAGGGCTTCCTTTCCATTTATTTCTTTTACTTTCCTCCTTTCTTCTTCATTTCTGGTCCTCAGCTTCTGCCTATTTTCTTCATCCATGTGCAGTTTTTCTCCTTTCTTCCTTTTCCCTTATCTTATCTCCTTCCTCACTCTTCCCTCCCCTCCATCTATGTCCAGCATTTATTCTCTCTCCCCTCCTCTCCCCCTGCCCTCCATTCACCCATGGCCAGCAACCCTTCTCTCCCCTGCCCTCCATCCACCCATGGCCAGCAGTAACCCTCCTCTCCCCTGCCCTGCATGCACCCATGGCCAGCAGCTCCCTTCTCTCCCCTGCCCTCCATCCACCCATGGCCAGCAGCTCCCTTCTCTCCCCTGCCCTCCATCCACCCATGGCCAGCAGCTCCCTTCTCTCCCCTGCCCTCCATCCACCCATGGCCAGCGACCCTTCTCTCCCCTGCCCTCCATCCACCCATGGCCAGCAGCTCCCTTCTCTCCCCTGCCCTCCATCCACCATGGCCAGCAGCTCCCTTCTCTCCCCTGCCCTCCATCCACCCATGGCCAGCAGCTCCCTTCTCTCCCCTGCCCTCCATCCACCCATGGCCAGCAGCTCACTTCTCTCCCCTGCCCTCCATCCACCATGGTCAGCAGCTCCCTTCTCTCCCCTGCCACCCCTCCCGACTTGTTCTGCAAATTCTCCTGCTTCCTCCCTCCCTCCCGATCAGGTCCCTCACCGACCCTACCTTGGCCATCAAATTCTTCGGGGCAGGCAGTGTTGCCTGCCCGCTGCCATCGCTGACTTTCCTCCGCCGCCCGATCGCGCTTCAAAATGGCCGCCGAGACTTACAGAAGTCTCGCGAGGCCGCCTCTGGAAGTCTCGGTGGCCATTTTTAAAGCGCAAACAGGCGGCGGAGGAAAGTCAGCGATAGCAGTGGGCAGGCAACACTGCCTGCCCCGAAGAATTCGATAGTCAAGGTAGGATTTGTGAGGGACTGGATCCGGAGGGCGGAGGGAGGGAGAGCCGGCTCGCTCTTTCCAACAACCGGCTCGCAAGTCCGGCCAAAATTTAACAACCGGATCTTGCGAGCCGGCTCCAGCACACCACTGTGTAAGTGACAGAAATAGTGCCATGAATGCTGGTATGGACATTTAGAGCTGCTCAAGAGCAGGTGCAAATGTTTGAATTTAAAGTTTGCAAGTGCACACATAAATTGCTTATTTTTAGGGCTGCATTTTGATTACAATTTTAAATAATGATTAAGCACACAATTAAAGGTATTTTATTTATTTCCCTTATGGTTCTGGGCAAGTCACTTAACCCTCCATTGCCTCAGGTACAAAATAAGTATCTGTATATAATAGGTAAACCACTTTGACTCTACTCCCAGACAGGCAGTATATCAAATCTTTTCCCCTTTTCTGTTGCGGGCTCTAAAGCTTTCTCTCTGGCCCATCCCACCTCCTGATACTTCCTGTTTTTGCATGGGGACAAACAGAAGACCACCTTTAAGGTAGACTGGTGTGTGTGTATGTGTATGTGGGGGGGGGGGGGGGGGGATGCCATTTTGGACCAAGGACAGGTGTTGGGAGTGGAAGATATATCAAAAAATATATAACAGAATTAGAAAAGTCTCAAAGAAGAGCAACCAAAATGATAGAGGGGATGGAACTTCTCCCATATGTAGAAAGGCTAAAGAGGCTAGGGCTCTTCAGTTTGGAAAAGAGACGGCTGAGGACAGATATGATTGAGGTCTACAAAATCTTAAGTGGTGTGGAATGGATAGAGGTAAATCGATTTTTTACTCATTCAAAAAGTACAAAGACCAGTAGATTCTCAATGAAATTATGTGGAAATACTTTTAAAACAGATAGGAGGAAATATCTTTTCACTCAAAGAATAGTTAAGCTCTGGAACTCATTGCCAAAGGATGTGGTAATGGCAGTTAGTGTATCTGGGTTTTAAAAAGGTTTGGACAAGATACTGGAGGAAAAGTCTATAGTGTGTTATTGAGATGGACATTGGGGAAGCCACTGGTGGAGGAGTGGCCTAGTGGTTAGGGTGGTGGACTTTGGTCCTGAGGAACTGAGTTCAATTCCCACTTCAGGCACAGGCAGCTCCTTGTGACTCTGGGCAAGTCACTTAACCCTCCATTGCCCCATGTAAGCCACATTGAGCCTGCCATGAGTGGGAAAGCAAAGGGTACAAATGTAACAACACTGCTTGCCCTGGGATTGGTAGCATGGAATGGTGCTACTAATTGGGTTTCTGCCAGGTACTTGTGACCTGAATCAGCCACTGCTGCAAGCAGGATACTGGGCTAGATAGACCATTGGTCTGACCCAGTATGGCTATTCTTATGTTCTTATGAGATGCTGCAATGTGATAATTTAAAAAAAAATTATGATCAATAATTAATGCATTAATCACATAGTAAACTGAGATTAACTTGCAGCCCTACTTATTTTATAATCTATGTGCACCCAGCAACACCTACAGTATTAAAGTACTTGCATTCATGCCATCGCATGTACTTTTATGGCTAGTGTTATTTTAGAAGAGCTTTTTAACCTATGTATATAACCAGTCGAGAGAACTGGGGAAGATGACTGGCAACCTAAAAGGGTTTGTGCAGAAACCCTGTGAGCTGCTGGAGGAGTGTTGGGGAGTGAACTTGCAGCCAGAAGCAGTTTGCTGATGGACCTATGACCGGTGAAGGTTCTGGGGTTGAGAACATCTAGCAAGTAACAAGTTTTTTGTGTCAAGAAAGTCTTGGAAGATATTTTAGGAGATTGACAAATAGCTGTCACCCCTGGGTACAGGGCATTCACCAGTGTGTCATTCTCAGAGGCATGAGGAGTCAAACGTTCTTGCTAAGGGATTTTCAAGATGACTGTAAGGAAGAGGATTTGAAGAAAAAAAAACCTAGAGTTTGGAATCACGCAGGAGAGTAGCATTGAGAAGAAGACATCAAGAGATAAGCACACAGTTTCCACTCTCTCTTTTTGCCACATTTGTTTTTGACTTCTGATTTTTGTCTTGTTGCCTGCCTGTTACTTAACAGATGAGTTGCTAACTGTGTATCTTAATGTAGAGAATTCTGACATTTAGACTCATAAGTGTACACTTACTCTTGAAAATGTCATTTGTGTGCCTAAGTAAAATTCTATAAATAGATGCTCAAATGACATAACATATATTTGTAAGGGGGGCATTCACATGGGTGGAACATAGGCAGGCATCTTATTGAATCCTATAAGTTGCCCCCATGTCTGCTATATCGAGGCACCCCCATTTATGACAGGTTTATGGCAGATATAAATAAGGGTACCTAAATGTATACTAGCATTCTATATAAAGTCTTGCATACCCACCATGCGTTATCAGGGTGTCTAAATGGAGGCATTCTGTTGTAGAATTGGCTGCTTAGTGTACGTTGCAACTCCTCTGTTTTTACCAACACACACATTTATTTATTTATTATACTACTACTACTACTTATGACTTCTATAGCGCTAAAAGGCATACACAGCACTGTACACCATAAATCTTATATTCCACATTATCCATTGTTCTAAGCAGATTACAAGAAGAACATTCATAATAAAACAGAAGGCACAATACAGTATATGAACATTGTAGGAAAATCATGGGTATGTGTTAGATACAAGGTGCCATATCTTCCGTGTACCTTACGTTGAGGATTTAGTGACAGATACTCAGGTATCTCCCCAGTTGTAGGCATGCAAATTCCTCTAAACAGACAAGATGATACGATGGAATAGCCAGCAGACTATTGGATTCTGATACATAACCCCCCAGATTCTATAAAGGCACCCACATTTGCGTGACCAAATTTGGGCCCAATCCTGAGATGCGCGTACAATTACATTGAGTTACAAGCCACTTAACAGCAATAATTGGTTGCTAACAATCAATTATTGGCATTAATTGGTACTAATGTGGGGGGGGGGGGGGGGTGGCCATGGATGTGCAGGGGTATTCTGAAAAGATTTATGAGGAATTACTGAATACTGCATCAGCACGCCTCAGTTGAGTACCTGGTTTCAGCAGATGTAAGTCTGGTACCCAAAAGTTAGGTATGGGAACTGTACTAAATGTTATCTATATAAGGCACATTACCTTTATAGAATAGCACTTAACACTGAATTTTTTCAGTGCCCAAGTTTGGCACTGTTTATAGAATTCCCTCATTCTATAGAGTCCTGTAAGTTTCCTTCCTTTCTTGCTCCCATATTATTCAGTGTATCCTCTAGCTACACTTATTCAAAGTTTAGGCCTTATCGTCTTCTACTGTGCTGGCAATATTCATTTGGGGGTCCTTTTACTAAGCTGCAGGAAAAAGGGCCCTGCGGTAGTGGCAGGGGCCATTTTTCTAGAGCACCAGGGCCCTTTTTACCGTACAGGTAAAATTCTCCCCCCCCCCAAATGGTCATGCGGTAAGATAACTCTTACTGCATGGCCATGCAGTAGGGAGCTCTTACCTGTGCTCCCCGCTGCATGGCCACTGAGGTGACCCACTGAGGTGACAGTAAGGGCTCCCATGGTAACCTGGCAGTAACCCAGCAGCACATGGTGATGCCTGATTACCACCGGGTTAGTGCTGCGCTGTAAAAAAAATTGTTATAGCACACCGGAAATGGCACGCACTGGAGCCGGAACTACCACCGGCTGCTGTGTTGGGCCGGTGGTAGTTCTGGAATAGTGTGCGGTAAGCCCACATTGGACTTACTGCTGCTTTGTAAAAACCCCTTTGGTAACTTATGGACCCTGATAATCTAGATCATTCCCTCTTAGTCTCTTTATCAATGCCGTGGTTCGATAGCTTGTTCAATAGAAATTCAACTCAGTCCAGCTAAGTGTGAGGCCAACTAACTGCTCACCCCCTAGTATCTCTCCTTCTCTCCCAGGTGTCTCAGTTTCTCTTAGGGACACTATCACAACCTTAGAAGTACAAAAAGATTTACATCTTTCATTTGACTCCAAAAACTCGTGTTGTTCTATCTTCATTTTTTTTGCCTTGCACAAAATTCACTCAATTGGGTCAACTTCTTAATTTTGAAGATTTTCAAATACTGGTCCATACTTTAGTACTGAGCAGGATTGCCTACTGCAATGTCTCTAAAATGACCTAAAACTATCAGGGTCAATATCCAGTGTGATTTAACTAGGTGGGAGGACTTCTACTTGGTTCAATCATGCTGACCAGGTCTGGCACTGATATTCAATGGCACTTAATTGGAGAGTGTAGCTGAATATTAACATAGGCCACCACAGCACTGTTCAGTTAGTGCAGGGCGGTCTGGAAAAGGATCTAATCCAGTGCTGGTGCCAGAATAATTATCTTGGCAAGTTGCATTAGATAAAAGTACTAACTTGCCCAGATAGCTCTCTGGGTACAAGCACTGAATATTGGCTGGACTTAGATAACTTCTGCAGTCGGCGATGTACCAAAATTGAGTACAACGGACTGAATATTTGCTGGTTCATCTTTTGAGTGGTGGCAGCTTATTAAAAGTCAGGTTTTACCATTTATCGTTTATTAATTTAATATTATTAATTTATATATACCTCCTATTTTGTGCCCAAATCAAGGCAGTTTACATTGTCAAAAGTTACAGGAAATAGAAAATAACTTCATATTGTAAGATAGGAAAGAAACAGACACACAAAAGACACACATTCTGACAGTACAATACCCTAAACCTAACTCATTCAACGGGAGCACAAAAATCTAATCAGCCAATCCTAAGCACATTTGTCCTTGTTGCAGGAGCAGTTGTAGTTAAATAGCAAAAACTAGGGGCAGCTATAATCTTATATCAAAAAAACAAGAGTAAAAAGGAGTGTCTTCAATTACCTGCGAAATATTCTGTTTTTCTACCAAGTTTTTTTCTTCTTGAGCTGTCCTGAGGCCTGTGTGAGACATTGATTCCAGGAACCAGCCAACCTTTCCCTCTGACCTTGTTCCTCCTCTTTTTGGTTAATCCTTATGTGCTATCTACTCTCTCCTTTTTTCCCCGTGTCCTTCTCAGTTCCTTTTACTGGTATATATTTTCTTTTTCCTCATTTATTCCCACTTTGCTGTTTTGTTGAAAGGCAGTTAAGGAAGTCATTAAGGGGGAAAGTTATCAAAGTGGGCTGCGGTGAAGATGGGTTATTCTACCACAACTCATGCTAAGTTTTATGGTTTATTCACATTTGATATATCACAGTTTTCAATAACTCACAGAGGTTAACAATAAATAATTAGCTCTAGTTACTAATAACCTGGATTAACAGCAAAATACCCTGTCTCATTGGTAGTCCACATTGATAACTTCCCCCTTAAGGGGTCCTTTTACTGTTGTGGTAAAAAGAACCCTTAGCATGCCCTTACATGGGTCTTTCCTGTGCACTAAGGCCATTTATTTTTACACAGGTGGAAAATGGCTGATTTTTCTATTTTCTAAATTAATGGCCAGGCATTAATTTTGTCATTAGTGCACTGCCACTTAAGAAATTAGCGCATGAGCATTTACTGACACCTGTTTTGTAGGCAATAAGAGCTCTTGCACTAATCCTGCATTAATCAGTTTGTACTCAGTCAGTTAGCTACACTGCACCCCCAGACACGCTCCCTCTGCAGAAAAATATTTAAAAAAATATTTTTTAACACATGGTTTGTGCGCACAGTTTGCCGATTTACCACAGGGTGCCTCTGTGCATCCCACAGTATGCCATTTTAACCTGTAGTAAGTGGGTGGCTAGGGCTTAGTAAAAGGAGCCCTAAATAAACTGAACTGATCTTGTCTATCACTTAACTGGTGTCTAATCCAATTGACCACCTTGTGAACCACATAAATTAAATAGTTTGCCATGTCTTTTGAAGGAAAATCCGAAACGGGTTTGGTGTCAGATCTGCTTTAGAATTTTGAAAAATATGAGACAAATTCCACAAATCATTCTTCAATATATGTATTTGTTTTTATTTTCTGGAATCCCGAGTGGATTTTTCAAAATTTGCAGATTTCAAAATTCATTTAAACTAAAATGGCTTTCCTCAATGGATCTGTATTTAAATTTGAAAACTTATGACTGACAAACCTCAGCTGGGAAAAGCTGGTGAATTAACTAATCACTTGCCATGAAACTAGGAGAAAACCCTCCTGGTTTTAGATGATAACTACATGAGAAAAGCTAACAGTTGACAGGAGGCCCTCTTTGTGGTTGATCTGTAACTAAATAGAGCTTCTAGTTCTAGTCTCAGCTGGGTTGTTTCATCACAAGGCTAATACAGATCAATTTTTAAAAAAAAAAGTAAGCTCAGAAAACCTTAAACAGCAAAAGGACAGCCAAATAGTCTGGAATATTTGCATGCTTTTGTATTACCCTTGTTTCATAGATGAGAAAACTTATGACTACACTTCAGCTGTCATAGGTTTTCAAGGTTATACTGATAGCAATGAGCCACACATTCGTAATCTGCATCACAACACATTGAGAATGCAAAAGACCCTTAAATGGATAATGATAAGGTCTCATGGCAGTGGAGTTTCTTGTGTTATACTAGTTTTATCATACAATTTCTTAAGCAAAGTATGAATATGCAAATTTCTTGTGCCATTGACTTGTTCCAAAATAATAGACATTATGCTTGCATCGGGGTGATTCAGAGTGTAAAATTGATTAATATTTGTTTTCAAAATGACATGCCATGATATATGGATCCTTTTACAACTTTAAATTAATACCTTAAAAAGATGAATGGCCTCTACAGAGGATGTTAAAGTTCAAGATGAGACATTTGCATATTTATATTACTGCGAACTGATAATAATTGTTAAAACAGAATGTAATGTGGTTCGTTTTTCATTTTAATCTGGTTGTTCTCCACTACAGGACCTCATTAACATCCAGCAACTAACAGTGAACTATCATAGCCAGTAAAACCGCTCTGGATTGTGTTTATGAATTTCAACACAGATCTCTTATACCATTCAATAGGGATTGTCTTTCATGCTTAAGCCCACTCACATAGGATGAATTGCAAAGGCACATAGCAGTCAGGAAAGTGAGATTCTTATGGATTCATAGTCAGACTCTATTTAGGTTAAATACCTTTAGAACAGATTCTTACCGCTAACAGCAAGTTGTTTAAAAAATACATGATCATACAAACATGTATCCTTTAACTCTTTCAACAGGTTTAAAATTAGAACAGGAATGACATAGGAAAAGTATCATACCGCTACAGAGAATTGATAGTAAATGATAATGGGTCAAATGCTATTTAGCAATATTATTGAATTAATCATGTATTGATAATGTATGTGACTATGTTGGGGCCATAATAATTAAACCTCTTTTTGAGTTATTGGCATGGAATTGTGGTATTATGTTCCAAGATTGTATCAGATATAACTGCCTATATGGGGTTGGCATGGCGGCAAATTGCTGACTGCCCTGATATGATACCAGTGTTTAATCATGAAGTGTAACCTACACGAAGAGGCAGACACTACTTTGGCCACCTTGATGGGCAGATTGGATATACAGGTCTTTGCTGTAATTTACTATGGCCACTATCTGAATAGTGTATTTTGATATCCTTATACACTACCTTGGTACTGTCTGAACAGTGCCACTAAATATCCATATAGACCACACCCAGCTAGTGCCACTGAATATCCTTACAGACCACCTCGGCCAGGACAGTCCATGGGTACTGGTATCCTGGTAAGTATTTGCATTAATTTAGGAAGGCAAAAAGACTGTCCTATCCAAATATACTCTTTATATGGAAGGGTAACCCCTAGCAACAGCACAGTATGATTACCAAAAGGGGTCATCAATGCCGGTTCAAGCTGCCAGTTGTTGGCGTCTTAGTTAAATCTCCAGCGCCATTTTGAAATGTAATTCAGCGCAGATGTGAGAAAAGAAAGATGCATTAATGTCAGAGGTAAGCCGGGTTACTTCATATGCCAATTTTTGAGCTCAGCTTTAAACATATCTTTCACTAGAGAAATTATTTTTATGTTTTAAGGCAGCGCTTTGAGCAGTACAGCAGTACAGAAGGGCAGCTCCTGAGGAAGCACAGCGGTGAAACGGAGAGGCTCCGTAGAGCAAAGCCTATTACAGTTAAGTCATATTTTGCAATAGAATTGTGGTTGGCTGCTGGAAAGCGGTGTTAGCTGCAATCATTTATAATCACGTTAAATCAAAACTATATTTAAAAAATTTCAATGAAAATAGGGGAGGTTTTTGTGACTAATAATGGCAATTTTCAGTTTACCCTAAAAACAACCAATGTGGTAGCTGTGCTTTTGAAGTCTTTTCCTCCTCCTCAACGGGAACTGTTAAGTTGTACTGTAATAGTGGTACAATAGTGAGAGAAAGAGTAAGGTTTATATATTTTGCACTAGTGATGTACTTATTTACCTGCACATTGGAACTCTGCCCCTGCTCTTCTCAACTGCGGTCCCATCTTTATGGCACGTGAACTTATATGTGCATATTTGGCTATACAATGTTTTTATAGGACCTTTTTCTATAAGTAAAACACTCATATGCAGAAAATGCTATATAAAATTACCTCTTAATAGTGGTGTTTACATGTATGAATACCCTATGTATGTAAATAGTGATTTTAGAAGTCTCTCTACTTACACCCACACTCCTCCCTCCCCTGCGATTATTGGCATTTCTTCCTTCCCCCCCCCCCCCCCCCATGATTACTGGCATTTCAGTTCCAGTTCCCACCTCATTTGACTGATGCTGACAAAGTTATGCATTGAGTCAGTGCCGAGCCTTGAGCATACGCACATGCTCAAGGCCTACTGGCTTCTGCCCTTTCTGGGAGTCGCGGAGAAGGTGGGATCTGGCAGGCCTGGAGCATGCGTAGATGTTCAAGGCCCTGTACCAACCCAACACATATCTCTGTTTGTCAGCGTCAGCTCAAGGAGGTAGGAACTGGAAGTGAAATGTTGGTAACTTTGGGGGAGGAGAAAGAAATGCCAGTAACCGTTGGGGGTGAATTGATGGGGATGGGGGTGAGGAGTTGGGGGATATGGAGGATGAAATTGTGGTGATGGTGGTGGTTGTGATGGGGGGTGCAAAGAGTGTGGGCCCACCCAGTCAGCAGCCCATGGGGCCCCCAAAACTCTTCAGTGGGAGCGCCTCACTACTCTCTCCCTCTTCTCCACTCGTGGCCTGGCATCTGCCTGTCTCTCTCTGGAACACCCCCTCCTGGTCTACCTCAGAGCTACTACCGGCGGCAATTCCTATATGCATCCTGTGCCGGCCCTGCAGGCTTCTCTCTATTATGTTCTGCCTTCAGTGATGTCACTTCTTGTTTCTTTGGTGGGTTAGAGAGAAGCCTGCAGGGCCGGCACAGGTTGCCTATAGGAACTGCGACGGGCAATGGCTTTGAGGTAGACCTGGGGGAGGGGGGTCAGAGAGAAACAGGCATACATTGGGTCTTTTTAAAAAATACACTATATTGTATGTATGTACAAGGGTGGGGGTGAGAAGAGCCCACCTAAAATGACAGGTCTGCCTACGCCCCTGCCGAGATCCCAATTTTTGGGTGCTTTTTATGGTCAGTTTATATTTGAGTATATATGGTACTTTGGCATTTGGAAGCCAGTTAAGGCAACCTAGAAAACTCTAACTTTGGAAGCACTTCCAAAATTAGAGTTTTCTAGGTTGCCTTAACTGGCTCCCGTTGGACATCCACTTATACTTTTATGTTGCAAACATCAGCGTTTACTCTTGACACCCTGAGTGATGCTGGCCCTTTTTGAAGGAGTTCCTTTGTAAAATGGCTGTTCCTTCTGGCCACAGTGCAAACTACATATGTAGGGGTAGATTCAAAGAGTGCCAAAATGTAGGCACTGGGATGATGCACACCAAGGGTCAATTCTATAATGGTAGTTCCACTAACGTAAGGCACTAAATGAGCACTTAAACCATTCAAGTGCAGTTACCCCACATAAACGTTCTTTACCACAAGGTAAGTATACTTACAGTGCAGATACACTTAGGGTCAGATTCTATAAATGGAGCCAAAAATTTGGCACTGATTTCAGTGCTTAACGCTATTCTATAAAGGGTTCTTTGGGATGAGCATCTTTTGTAAATGCCCCTGACCCGCCCATGCCCTCCCATGGCCACACCCCCTTTTGAGATGCACTTGATCCAATTTAGGCACCCATTTTACAGAATAGCGTGCAGCTAGATTGGTGCATAATTACGTGTTTCTTAGTTCTAATAATTAAATAATTGGAGCCCATTTGCTAATTACTTTGGGCACCGATCTCGGATGGGTGGCCTTCATAGAATTCATGGGTTACTGTGTCCTCTTTGGGAGATGGTAAGTATATCCACATTAGCTGCAACAGTAGCAGCAAGCAATAAAGTATCATGTGCTACGCCCATTCCCAGCCATCCATTTCCTGCCTCATAGCAGCATATACAGACGGAATATAAATTAGTGCATGCTGTCATTTCAGCATTGCAACTGATACATCAATCCTGAGTGAACAGCATGCAGTAATTCATGTGATATGGGGTAAAATCTATAAATGGTACTGAAATGTAGGCGCCAGGATGATGCACACTGAATGTGAATTCTATAATGGCAGTTTGCAGTTTTGTGTGGCAATACTAAGTTTCACACCTAAGTTTAGGTGCGAGCACTTACGCTGTGTCAAAGACTGGTGTAAGGTCTCATGCCTAGCTGTCGACAGAAGTATTCTATAACATGCACATGTAATGCCTAGGCACATCCCTGGCCTACCTATGCCCCTCCCACATCCACGTCCCCTAGAAGTTGGTATGTGACAGAAAATGAGCACACAGCTTGTAGCAGGGTCGGCTTAATCTATGGACCATGTAAGGCTCTGGCCCAGGGTGCCAGAGATAAAGGGTGCCAAACACTTGACCCTGTGATGTCACTGGTCCTATAGGTTAAGCTGGCCCAGAACTTATCTGGCAGTGTTGCGTGTGCAGGGAAAAAAGAAGAGGCAGCAACCCCCTTCCTCTATCTGTCTCAGGCCACTTCCCCTAGCACCCAGGCATCTTCCTTCTGCCGTGCCCTCCCTGGCCTGTCCTTTGACATAACTTTCTGTTTCCACTGGGGTGTGGCAGAGAAAGTATGCAGGGACCAATGCGGATAGCATTAGGTGAAATGCTATTAGTATTCAGGAGGGGGAAACTGCCTTTAAAGGTAGGCCGTTGGGGGGGGGGGGGGGGGAGGATGGCCTCAGGGGTGTGCCAAAGGGGGGATGCCAAACTAAAAGTTGGATCATGGTACCAAGGTCCCTTGAGCTGGCCTTGCTTCTAGAATAGTGACTAAGGTGCCAATTAACAGTAATTAACACCAATTTAAGCAAATAATTGACCGTAAACTCCAATTAACACCAATTAATAAATTAAGTCACATGCATTGACCTTATTCTATGAATTGGGAGGCCAACTTTGCATGCTACAGCCTAAACTAGGGTGCCAAGGTTTGTAGAATTAGGGGTATCTGCTTAGCACACTTTAGAAAAAGGACCGCTAAACTATTCACTTTTGTTTTCAAAATGCCTCAACTTTTCTAAATAAAACATTTGTTTTATTCAGTGGATAAATGCTTTTATATTTTCGGTGACTAAAAGAAGCTAAAGGAAATATTCAGCATTAATGATTTCAAAGGCTCTACATCATCTATATGGATCTCATTGGGACCGAACAAACGGATAGATCGGTAACTAATTTCCCTTTCAGATTTATACAACCACATTGCTCTCATTTTAAATGTATAACACTCTGTAATACATACTGTATATCCATATTTCTCTCAAACATATAAATCTTGCAGAGCGCTTCGTGTTATAATCTTCGAGACTGCTCCATCATGATTGCCTTAGAGACATACTCACATAGAAACAATCAATAGACACGTTTTGGAATCATGGGATGCTGTGTTGTGTGTTACAGCATTTGATAATATCAATCATGATTGAGTTAGATGTAATCTATCTGAGTTTCAGTACATTGGGGTCAGCAGGGGATGCAATGCCTCACTTCACATCAATTACCACATAGAGTATAGAGGTGGGAAGCAATTCCCTTGGATAGTTTACCTCTATAAATAATTATACACTGATGGTGGTAGAGCTGGCTCTTGGGCACAATACAAAATCATGATTTTCATTTATGTATCTCTCAGTAATGGTTAGAACAATCCGCTTGCAGCCTGAATTATTTTTCTATTCTATGAAGTCTTATGTATTTGTCTAGTCTATAGAAAATGTATTCTTAATTTTGATGCCGAAATGTATAGCTATATAACTAATTTTAAGGAGCTTTTCAAAATGAAGCTGTTCTCTGTTCTGACCGTAAGGAGGTAGAGAGGATCTATGTTTTATTATATTCTTTTCTAATTTCTGCCTAATCATTTAGGGACACTTTTACTAAGCTATGGTAAATGCCACAGTTTAAAAATGGCTTACTCAGGGATGCGCTCAGGCATCCTGCTGCAAGTTTCCAATCGGCGCACGCTATCCACACGTGAATAATTTTTGTTGGAGTGGGCATGTCTGGGTGGTGGAGATTAGGCATTCCTGCACTAATTAGCACATCCACTTTACCACATGTGAACTGGTTAGTGCAGGATTACCGCGTAAGCCCTTATCGCTTACATAATAGGTGTCAGTAAGTGCTCACATGGTAATTTTTTTTAATGGTCATGCGCTAATGGCGCTAATGGCAATTGCGCTACTTCAACAAATACTCCTCTAAGTGTCCTCCTTTTTGAAATTGTTGTGATTGGCATAGAAATGGAAAAAGTGTATGACTCCAAAATAGATCGATCAGAAGCGTATCGTGGGAATGGTCCATGAAAGCCAATACTTGACCACGTGCTCTCTCAAATACTCAAAACTATGTGTAATGATTTAAAAGTCAGGCATAAAATTTTCAAACATGCTCTCTTCCATTTGCCTAGGGCCAGCTTTGTACATGCATACATTCCTGCTCTGCCAGGAACTGTGATCCCTCTACCATTGCAGTCCTGGTGCTTCTAAATTCTTCTTTCTGCAGTGCATGGCCGTTAATAGGAAAAATAGAAAATCATCCATTTTCCAGCTCCAGTAAAAATGGCCTTAGTGTGCAAAAAAAACTCGCATAATGGAGTGTAAGACCACTTTCTACCACAGTTTAGTAAAAGGACCCCTTAAAATATAGTTTTCTTGACACAAAAAATTCTGTATGATATATTACAGCAAAGCTTATTCTGTCATGCTAATATTACTAATCAAAAACTACTTGAAGGCATAAAGCATTAGAAAATGAGGATAGTTTGGACTGGCAGCTTAAGAATTCAGGACTGTTGATTATTCGACATTTAATACCTTTGACTTAATCTACTGGATGCTATGTCCCAGCAAACCATCTGTGCCATTTTCCTGTTATGATTATACCACGTCAGGATGTGATCAGCATTTAACACTTATTTGATTTCATTTTGTATTGTTGGAATCACAAGCTCTATAAGCTCTCTCATGGGTTTTTCTTCAAGGTTAAAATTTGCTGATACTCAATTTTCCAGAATGTAATACCTCTTTATAATAGAGTGTCATTCTCTATTATGTTGGCCAAGCTAGGCCAACCAATCAAAATACAGCAGTCCAAGCCTGCTCCATGAAGTCTGCTTTCTGTGTGATAAATGATGCAGTCTGATAGCAAACAAGAATCTTAGGGTTTCAGGCATCTGCCAGATTAAGTTGAAGATGACAATGTTTGAAAGGGTATCAAAAGGAATCGAAGTTTCTAATTCTAGATTGAACAATGGGATATTCATCTAAGCTCAAGAAATCAATCTGTAATTCTGTTTATTCAAAATTACAACAACAACAACAACAACAACAACAACAACAACAACAACAACACCTCTAGAAATTTAGGGTTCTATTTACTAAAGGGACCCTTTTACTAAGCTGCACTAAAAGGTGTTCGGAACTATTATTAGCACATGGTATTCCTGCATGCTGAGGCCACCTTTAAATGTGGGAGTAAAATGGCTGATTTTTGTATATTGGCAGTAATGGCCATGTGCTAATTTTTCCATTAGCGTGTAAGCCATTAACTATTTTCTAGGAGCTAAGGGCTCATGCGCTAATCACACGCTAATGGGTTAGCGTATAGCAATGCCCATGCACTAACTCATTAACATATAGTAACATAGTAAATGATGGCAGATTGAACGGTCCATCCATTCTGCCCAACAAGATAAACTCATGGTATGTGATATTTTATATGTATACCCGAGTTTGATTTGTCCTTGTCTTTCTCAGGGCACAGACCGTAAAAGTTTGCCTAGCACTGTTCCTGTACTAAAAGTTCTGAAGCTGTTGTTGAAGCCCCTTAAAATGTACACTCCAGCCCATTCATATCTATCAGCCACGATCAAGGCGCAGACTGTAGAAGTCCACCCAGCATTGGTTTTACTCTCCAATTACCAGTGTTGCTACCCAATCTCTGCTAAGATTCCGTAGATCCATTCCTACTAAACAGGATTCCTTTGTGTTTATCCCACGCATGTTTGAATTCCACTACCGTTTTCATCTCCACCACCTCCCATGGGAAGGCATTCCATGTATCTACCACCCTTTCCATGAAAAAATACTTCCTGACATTACTCCTGAGTCTGCCTCCCCTTCAAACTCAATTCATGTCCTCTAGTTCTACCACCTTCCCATCTCTGGAAAAGGTTTGTTTGCGGATTAATACCTTTCAAATATTTGAACGTCTATATCATGTCACCAGTGCCATAGTGAGGGCAGCTGACACCCGGGGCGGGTCGCCACTGCGCACCCCCCCCCCGGGTGCAGCATGGCACACCCTCCCCCCTCCGGAGCGCGTACTTACATAGGAAAGCGGCGAGGGACGGGTGGGAGGGCCGAACCGCCCCGAGTGCATGCCACTGGGAGATGTGTCAGCTCCGCTGGTTCCCTGCTCTCTCTGCCCCGGAACAGGAAGTAACCTGTTCCGGGGCAGAGGGAGCAGGGAACCAGCGGAGCCGACCCCCCCCCCCCCAGCGGCGTGCACCTGGGGCGGACAGCCCCACCGCCCCCTTCCTACGCCACTGCATGTCACCCCTGTTTGATGAACGCACCCACTCTCAGCCCCCAAACACGCCCCCAGTGCTAAAAAATAAAAATTATTTTTTAGGGCAAGAGAAGCGTGTGTACATGCCAAAACTACCATGGGATGCTGCAGCGTGCCCTGCAGCAGGCATTTTTTAACCTGCTGTAAGCATGCATTAGTGCTTACTGCAGGTTAGTAAAAGGGCCCCTACGCATTTTTTCCTGGAGACATTGCAGGGGAAGTCATCAATGTAGGCTACTGTTAAGACAGGTTATTTTCCCAACTAAGAGGGGAAGTTATTTATTTATTATTAGGATTTATTTGCCACCTTTTTGAAGGAATTCACTTAGGAGCCCTTTACAAAGCAGCGGTAAGCCCAACACGGGCTTACCATGTGCCAATTTGGAGCTACCACTGGCCCAACGCAGGCGCTGATGGTAGTTTCAGCCCCAATGGAAGTCATTTTCCATTCTGGTGAAAATAGGGCTTGATTTATTTGCACAGCAGTTACCCAGCGGTAATCAGGCAGTGCAAAATGGTAACCTCTGGGTTTGCGCGGGAGCCCTTACCACCACCTCAATGGGTGGCGGTAAGGGCTTCCCCCCGCATGGGTAACTTTGCCCCTCTACCATTGCTGTCCTGGTGCTTCTAAATTCTTCTTTCTGCAGTGTATGTTGTACAGTTCAATGGGATGTTTCAGCCAGATGAGTCTCTGTTGCAATACTGAGCATGCACAGTCCCAAACTGTAAAGTGAACCACACAGGAGGAAGAAGTGGTTTAAAAAGAACAAGGAGAAGTTACTACTAGGACTGTACTGAATATTCATATTTGATTTGATTTGGACCCGAATAGTGCCCCGAATACATTATCAGGGACCTCAGATGGCAAAACCTTTCATGGCTCTGGAGTATCGCTTTCTGAAAATTATTTTGCCATCTGGGACCCTGAAGCAGCTTAGCGAAATGCTGGCCATCGTTGGCCTGGAGGAAAGTTTGAAATTGGAAGTATTCACCAAATGCCTTTTCTGCGCTTCATTTGAGTTATGAGATACGTGTTTTTCATTATTTTTTGAGCACTGACACAAATAAAGACTTCTTTAATTTTTTGCTCTTAACAATCAAATGAAGTACATATAATTTTTGGGAAGGTTTTTGCTGGTGATGAAGTAGAGATCTATTTGATCGGTATAGGTTTATAAATCTTTTCCTTCCTTTTTACTATAATATTTACATAGCAAAGTTTAATATGTTGATATTGCATGGATTACTTTGGTTTTTTGCTTAATTGGATAGTCAACATGGATTCCACCAAGGGAAGTCTTGCCTCACCAATTTGCTTCATTTCTTTGAAGGCGTGAATAAACATGTGGATAAAGATGAGCCAGTTGACGTAGTGTATCTAGATTTTCAGAAAGCTTTTGGCAAAGTTCCTCATGAGAGACACCTGAGAAAATTAGGGGTCCTTTTACAAAGGCGCGCTGAAAAATGGTTTGTGGTACTGTAGGCACAGGTTTTGGGCGTGCGACATTCCATTTTTTAGTGTGCCTATAAAAAGGCCTTTTAAAATTTTTGCCAAAAATGGACGTGTGGCAAAATGAAAATTACGACGTGTCCATTTTGGGTCTGATCTGAGACCTTACTGCCAGTCATTGACCTAGCGGTAAAGACTCAAGCAGTAGCTGGGTGGTAATGACCTTCATGTGCCAAATGCCACTTGGCGCGTGTCCGTAACGCACCCCCGAAAATCCAAAATATTTTTCAGACACGCATATCGGATGCGTGCCAAAAATGAAATTACCGCAAGAGCCACGCGGTAGTCAGGCAGTAACTTCATTTTGATGCGCGTTGAGCGGGCATAGACGCTTATGCAGCTTAGTATAAGGACCTCTTAAAGAGTTATATGATAGGAGTCAATGTTATGTTGAGGATTAGGAATTGGTTATTGGACAAATAACAGAGAATAGGGTTAAATGGCCATTTTTCTCAATGGAGGAGGGTGAATAGTGGAGTTCTACAGGGACTGGTACTATTTAACATATTTGTAAATGATCTGGAAATTGGAACGACAAGTGAGGAGATTAAAATTTGCAGATTACACAAAACTATTCAAAGTTGTTAAAACAAGTGCGGACTGTGAAAAATTGCAGGAAAACCTTAGGAAATTGAAAGACTGGACATCCAAATGTCAGATGAAATTTAATGTTGGCAAATACAAAGTGATGCACATTGGAAAGAATAATCCAAATTATAGTTAACTTATGCTAGGTTCTACCTTGGGAGTCAGCACCCAAGAAAAAGGTCTAGGTGTCATTGTAGCCAGTATGTTGAAACTTTCTGTCCAGTGTGGGGTAGTGGCCAAAAAAGCAAACAGGATGCTAGGAATTACTAGGAAAGGAATGGTAAATAAGACCAAGAATGTCTCTGTATGGCTCCATGATGTGACTTCACCTTGAGAATTGCGTTCAATTCTTGTTGCTGTATCTCAAAGATATAGTGGAATTAGAAAAGGTTCAAAGAAGAGTGACCAGAATGATAAAAGGGACGGATCGTTTCTCATATGAGGAAAGACTAAAGAGCTTAGGATTCTTCAGCTTGGAAAAGAGACAGCTGAGGGGAAATAGCTGAGGTCTACAAAATCTTGAGTGGTATAGAACAGGTAAAAGTGGATCGATTTTTTTTTTTTACTCTTCAAAAATTACAAATACTAGGGGACACTCAAAGAGGGTGTGTGTGTGTGTGTGGGGGGGGGGGGGGGGTGGTCAGTGACCACTGGAGGAATAAGGAGGGGGTTATCTCTGATTCCCTCCAGTAATCATCTGGTCATTTAGGGCACCTTTTGGTGCCTTATTTGTTCTAAAAACAGGTCTAGACCAAAGGTTGAAGTTTCAGCCCTAGACATTTTCATTTTGTTCCATTATGGCTGTAAAACATTCAAATGCTAGGAATGCCCTAAGCCTATCCCAAAATGTCACAGACATGCCCCCTTGTGATCTGGATTCACTGCAGACAAATTGCATGGATAAACATCTGCAAAATAGGTTTTGAAAATACCGATTTGGATATTTTAAGAAGAAATTCATCAAAATGCTGCTTTATAACACTTTTTGGACAGTTTTCTTTTTGGAATATGAGCCCCATAGTAGAGCACTTCAAGTAATCCAGGGTGCAGAAGCCAGAATGAATGTGGAAGTAGTAGGTTAGAGCATGCTACACTATTATTAAATCAGTTACACTGGTTGCCTGTGTTGTATCTGATTCATTATAAGGTTTTGATGTTGATTTATCAGAAGCTGCCCCATGGTATCTGAAATAAATAATACAGTTGTTTAGACCACTACACCAATTGATATCCAAGAATGATAGACATTTGTCTGTTCTAATTTTGAGTAAAATTCATTATGCAGAGACAACAGCATGTGCTTTTCTGTGGCAGGTCCATTATTATAGAACAGGATCCTTGGATATATTTGTTTCTGTACAACTTTTTAACAGTTTAAGAAAAGATTTACATCTGTTTCTGCAAGCTTTCATTAATACCTAACAGATGAGGTTTATTAATGATGCAGATTTCTTGTTCAGGCTTTTTTTGTTAGTTGAAGTTTTGTCCTTGTTTTTATTTTATGTCTGTTTTTATTGTAAGCTGCTTAGTGGGAGGGGGATTACAAATTTTTTAAAATAAATAATATAATTAAATAAATAAATAATTTTTGACCGATGTAAATGACCATGCCTATACTGTAGGAACAATTTCTTTCACTTCTGCTAGTATTTAAGATAAATAGTTCCTAGCCGACTGATATTCAGCCTGCAGGTGGCAGGCTGGTTAAGTCCCGTGATTGGCACTGAACCTGGCTAATCAAAGCCAGGCCATTTCTGGTGACTGGCATTGAATATCTGTTTTTTTCTTCCCACCCAGCTTAAACTTAACTGGCCAAGTCAGTATTCAGCAGTGCCTGGTTAAGTTTATAGTGGCCAAAGATAGACCTGCTATTTGGGTGATCCGATTTGGCCGCCAAACTTAGCCAGCCAAGTGCTGAATATTCATGGCTAGCTGGTTATATTACATGATATAGCTGGTTAGCCACTATCCCTCAGATTCTATATAGTGCGACTTGAGCTGCATATGCAAATCTAGTCATATTCTGGATTTACGTGTGCAACTTAATTAGCTTAACAAGCCAATCAGCGCTGATAATTGAACTTAACCAATTATTGGCACTAATTGGCATTAATTAGAATTTACACAAATATAGTGTTGTGTGAAAATGCTAACACATGGATCTGAAAAGGGGGTATGGCTATGGGCAGGTCATGAGTGTTTCTAGAATTTATATGCACTGTTATACAATATTCCCATACATACGTAATTTAGACATCAGCATTTATACCAGATTTTCATTGGTGTAAATGGCCGTGACTAAATATAGTTGCAGAAAACAGGTGTTGAGCATATTCTATAAACTACATCTAAATTTAGGCATAATTTAGAGCAGTTTATAGAATATGCCTAGGCATATTTGTTTTTAGCGCTGATTTTTAGGCGTGATATGTAGAATCTAACCCTATGCACTAAGCGCTAATATTCAGTGGAAATAACCAGCTATTGCACACTGTGCTTAGACAGCTTAGCGCTATTTAACAGGCCAGGAACTGTTTCTGGCTGCTTAAAAAGCGCCAAATATTGGCTGGATGGTGTCTTTATAAAATAGTGCTTAATTAAGCACCTACTTGCCCTCTTAAACTGGGCACCCCTTTATCTAATTACCAGTGGCTTTCAACCCAGTCCTCAGGCCATCAAGCCAGTCAGATTTTCTGGATACCCACGATGACTATGCATGAGATAGATCTGCATACAATGGATATTCTGAAAATTTGAATATCTAGATATGTCCCGAGTTCTATGTTGAGAATCCCTGCTTTAGACGAGAAAGATTAGGGGGGGGGGGGGGGGGAATACATTTGCTGATCTCCATGCTATGTCTAAAAATGTATTTGTGGAAATATTACAAAAGCTGCAGCAGTCAATTAAACACTGTCCTAACTAAAAGCACAGTTTTAATAGTAACTGCTATGAGTCACAGTCAAATCAATACCGTGTCGCCAAGATGCCGTAATGCTGAGTGAATGACACCTATGTTAAGGCTCCAAGTACAGTATTTTTAATGTACTGCTTTAGTTCAATAAGATAGCAGAGACAAAGCATAGATACTTGTAGACTCTCCTCTGGATAAAATAAACAATTTATTGGCTTCAAGTCAATAGTGATAGTTCAGAAGAGAATCTGAACAGAGAGACTGGATTCTAACAGGAAAGTGGTAGCATTTTGATTTTAGAGGAGGAGATATAAGGCTCAATATTCAAAGGATTTATGCTCCTGACTTTGACAGATATGCTCCTAAACTGGCCTTTTTGAAAATTTACTAGGGCTGAAATTTAGGAGCCTAACCTAGGAGCTTAACTTTTTTTGAATATCAGGCCTTTAAACTTAACTTTCCCCCTAAAAGTTGAAAAAGTAATCAAGCTGCATTAAGGTTTTCAGTTGTGCTATTTGCCCTTTAACCTGACTTAAAGGGCTGTAACACAGATTGACTTAATTTTCTGCAGCAATATTTAAGTCGCCACGGATTACATAGTAATGAGTTGCCAAATGCATCTCATTATTAGGTAAATACCATAACATTACTTGCATTGATATACCACAAGTCATGTTAGGGCTATTAAACTACATTACAATAACTCCAGCTTTTTGCTGGGGTTATTCTACCACCTGGAAACATCATGCCTCAAAGCTGCAACCCGATGCTCCCGGGCTGGCAGAGCAGGCCCCTCTAGCTTAAGTCTCACCCCCAAAATATCCAGTCACTCCCTTGGCTCCAGACTCCTGACCCCCCCCCCCCCCAAAGGGCCCAAGATTTCCAAATGGTCCACTATATCAAGCATTGATAGTCCAGGGGGGTCTTCAGGCAGGAGTTCGGAGCTATTCTTAAAAGGCCCTTCTAGCGGTAGTTGCTGGACTGACTTGCAAATAGTGTTATTCTTTTACCACATGATTCAGCAACCTGTAGGACTGAAATACCTTAGGTTGCTGAATCCTATGGTAAATCAAGATGCAGTAAAAAATCACCCTTTACCATACCTTAATTTCTTGTCCCCTTACTGTATCTAGCTAACTATTTACTAAGTTGTGTGCACCTAATGAAGCAAACAATGGACTACTGCAGGGCGCGTTACAGTGTGATGCGGTAGTTTTTTAATGTATGTGCGCTAATCCCTGGCTATACAATTTTTCGTATTTCTTTGAAGAGGCGTGTCACAGGGGAAGAGGATCACAATAAGAATTCCTAGAACATCTATCATCTCTCAAAGTGCGTAACTACAGTCAATCATCAATCAGTTATAAACAGTTCAGTAAGCTTCTAATTTTTTCTAAATTTTTCTGAACCCTCAGAACAGCATATCTCATATTCAAGAGTCAATTTTGCTCACTGACAGGGGCATTTTCAAAAGAGAAGGGCGCCCACTTTCTGATAAAAATTGGGAGATGGGCGTCCTTCTCTCAGGGTCGCCCAAATCGGCATAATCAAAAGCCAATTTTGGGCGTCCTCAACTGCTTTCTGTTACGGGGATGACCAAAGTTCATGGGGGCGTGTTGGCAGCGTACCGAAGGCAGGACGAGGGCGTGCTTAAGAGATGGGCGTCCTCGGCTGATAATGGAAAAAAGAAGGGCGTCCCTGACGAGCATTTGACTGACTTTACTTGGTCCATTTTTTTTCATGACCAAGCCTTAAAAAGGTGCGTGAACTGACCAGATGACCACCGGAGGGAATTGGGGATGACCTCCCCTGACTTCCCCAGTGGTCACTAACCACCTCCTACCCCGAAAAAAACAACTTTAAAAACTTTTGTCTTGTTTTTTTTAGAGTATGGGTGAAGGATGTCCTTCGCTATGCCTTTGTCCCTGCAATGGCAGAGGACATCCAAAATGTGATGTTTCTGTGAGAAGCATGTCCATACCTGCTATGCCTCCAACACCCCCTTTATTTATTTGGATTTTGGATCACAAGTAGCAGCAGTGGGATTTACCTGGCCACCTTTGGATTACAAGACCAGTGCTCTAACCACTATACCACTCACAAAGGCCTATTTTTAACCAGGGCAAGCCTCTTATTCAGTCTGGAAGAGTGACTGATTGGACTAAAAAATTCTAAAAAAAAAAAAAGTTTTAAGATAAGTACACATTTTTTTGATTTAGCACAATGTTTTGTTATAGCACTATTAACTGAGGCAATAGCACATAAACATATGTTTATGCACAAGAGTGGCCCGATGAAAGAGGTGCTATGCCACCTTGGCAAAAGAAATTATATTGCCTTTAAATGAGTGGTTGTTTCTGAGGGCACTCTTTCACTATTGAGTAATAGCAGCAATTAATGTGGATACTAAAAAGTATTTTGTATTGGAGTATCAGCTATTATCCTCGGTGTATGTTCACAAAGAGAGTCCTAGTTCTATATAGGATATTCTATTTTTACCACAGCATAGTAAAAGGGCACTTTAATGAACTAAGGGGTGTGTTAGTGAATTTTGTAAATTATTTTTTGGAAGGGGACATGCCATGGGCGGGGAATGGGCCTGTTTGCATTCACGTTAGTGCATTTCGATTAGCATGCGCTAACTGGTTAATGTAGAGTTAATGCAGAAGTACATAGCGCCTCCTAAATAGGCAACAGTAAGTGCTCCCATGTAAATGTTTTTGCAGGTCTCACATGCTAATAGAAATATTAGCGCAGGACCAAAAGAAAACACGCTAAGGGCCAGATTCTATATAGGGCACCTAGATTTGTGTACCAAAATCCAGGTTCATTGAAAAACTATACATATAAATGAATTGGCTCAATAGACAAATCAATGTTTTTAACAGCACTTAACAAGCAAAAATTAGCACTAATTGACAATAATTGCAAGTTAGCACACAACTCGGTAAGCGCATTCTGTAATGAACTGTACCTAAATGGTGAAGTGTGAACGTAAATTTTGGAATGCCCATGGAACACCCATAAACATCTATTACTACTACTACTACTTATCATTTCTATAGCACTACTGGACGTACGCAGCGCTTCACACTTGAACTTGGAGAGACAGTCCCTGCTCAATAGAGCGTACAATCTAACATGCCCATAAGCATGCCCCTTGTGTGCAGTTCAAAAGGGGCATGCTTATGGTCATGTTTATGGGTGTTTCATGGGTATTTATGTGCATAGTTATAGAATATGGCACAGTCAACCTAAATCTATGCACTGGGATTTACACCAAGTTTTCATAGGCTTAGGCGAAAATGAGTTCTGCGTGGATTTTGTAGGTGCCATATATAAATATGGCATTTAAAAAATCTACACGGAAAATATTTTCACCTAAGCATATTCTATAAGTGGCTTCTAGATTTAAGCGTGGCATATAGGATATGCTTAGTTGATGTCCCAGCACCTAAAACTACATGTGTCCATTTATACCAATGAAAACATGGCATAAATCCCAGCATGTAGATCTAGGCTCAGAGGGCCATATTCTATGACTATGCGTGTAAATAAACCTTGGTATAAATCCTTGTGTCTCCATTAGGAGCAGATCCCCCTTATTCTGTAACAGTGTGCATAAATTCTAGGAACACCCCTGATCTGCCTATGACCCTCCAATGTCTGCGTCCACTTTTTGAAGCCACATGATTAAAAATATGCATGCAAATGTCAATTATGGCCAATTAGTGCCAATAATTATTAGCACCCAATTATTGGCACTAATTGGCTCGTTAATCAATTAAATTGCACTTGCAAATTGTATGCATGCTTAAATTTGTGCACGTAATTGTAAGCATCATTTATAGAATTTTGGGATAATGGCAGCAATAGGTATAAAATGGGCTTCTTAGCATTTAGCACCTGCTAATTCCATTAGCACATGCTAAATGTATGCTAAGCTATAGTAAAAGGACCTCTAAGTTACGACAGCATTTTCATAGCCAAAATTAAATCACTTAGCTATATAGATGGCTGCTGAATATCCCTGGTTATCCATACATTCAGGTGGAATACCCGGTCTGTGAGAATTTTCAGTATCACTATCCGAACAGTGTTGCTGAAAATTTATGGATAGCAGCAGTCCTTTTGAATATCCAACCCATAACTATTTTAAAGGCTTGACAGTGATGGATAGGATGTCATATTGCAATAAAAACAAGAAAAAACCAGGCCTGAAATATACCTCCAAAGATATAGGCAGGTGGTGTCAGAATTATAATGAAGTTGAAAAACAGCACAAATAATCAAACCTTGCAGAAAAAGATCAACATCAATAGAAATACTACATAAAAGAATTGTACAAACAAAAGTATAAGCATATTAATAATACATTGAAAAGTTTCCAAATCAGTAAACTGTAAGCACCCCTATTGATTTTGTAGAATTTTAAAAAATTAATTTGTTGATATTTTAATGATATTTCTGTTAATAAAATTATTGCTTTTGCATGAAGGATTTGCTATTGATTTTTGTGCATTTTTTTCTGCAAGAGTTGATTATTTGTGTTTGTTTTATATCGGAATACAATTTTCTACTGGGTTCAAATGAGCATGAAAAGTCAGAATTATGAAGCAGGGCACACTAATTTAACAATTCCTGATCTCTTGGACAGTTTTTATTCAAGAATACTATACCCATACTGCTTTCATGTCTGCAGCTGCTTCTGCATTTTGATTGAATACGCATACAGAAGCCCTCAGGTCAGAATGGGGGATCTCAGCATTTCATGTCATTAACATGCCAGGGGTCATTAATAGCAGACACTGAAAAGAATGCCTGAATTAGCAGAAATGATGAGACACAGAGAAGAAACTCCTGGAGACCCACTGCATTATGTAGTTCAGTCAAAGAAAAGAAATATCTTTGGAGTCTTGGAAGCAATATAGAATTGCACAAAAATCTATTGTAAAATGATGAAAAAAACATTAAAATGGACCTCTGGATGGTAATTTCTAGAAGCTCGCAATTTTTGTAAAGCTCCCCAACCCCCACACCTTCTTCAAGCAGCTGTGTTTGCATTTTGTTGTCAAGATCAATATGTGGAGAGTCATTCATGTTACCTAGGGTGATTATATAGCTTCATGTCAAATGAGACAAGTGGAGCTGTCCTGGCTTTATTCCCTTTAAACTTTAGGAGACTTAAGGGCCTATTTACTAACTTGTGCTAAGATTTTGCACCTAATCCCCCAGATTCGATATAGTGCAACCAAAATTGCAAGCACAAATCCAGGTGTATTTTGTACGCAATTTAATTAGTTAACAAGCCAATCAGTGCTGATAATTTCCACATAACAGGCAATTATTGACACTAATTGGCTTTAATTATAATTTACACACACAGGGGTCCTTTTACAAAAGCGCGGGAGGGCCTTTGCATGTGTACAGCACATGCCAAATTGGTACTACTGCCCAGCTAGCACATGAGCCAGGGGGTAATTCCGAATTTGGCACATGCTGAAACCCACGGTAGAAAATAAATTTCTGTTTTCTACTGCGGGCCACTTACCTGGCAGTAAACAGCAATTGGCATGCGCTGCATGCTTACCATGTGAGTAATGTATGAGACCTTGCCTCTAGGTCAATGGGTGGTAGTAAGGTCTCGGGCCAAAAATGGATGCGCTCTGGTTTCAATTTTAGCACACATCCATTTCCCAGCCCCTTAAAAAAAGCCCTTTTTCCTAGACACAGTAAAAAATGGCTCTGCGTGCACTCAAAAGACGTGCTCGCACTACCACAGGTCACTTTTTACCATTGCTTAGTAAAAGGATCCCACAACTTGCTAGGCGTATTTTATAAAGTGGTGCACGTAAATTCTAAGGTGTGCAGCCCAAAAGGGGGAGTGGTCACGAGTGTGGAATGGGAGTTTTGTGGGCATTAAAAAATATATGCACATGGTTATAGAATACTCCTGCACTGCGCCTAACTTAGGGGGTGTTTTGCTAAGATGTGCTAGTGACTTTGGTGCACACTAATGATTATCATGTGCTAAATGCTAGAGACACCCATAGAAATATATGGGCATCTATAACATTTATCACATGCCTATTTTTAGCATGCACTAAAACTCTAGTGTGCCTTTGTAAAAGGACCCCCTACGCACTGATATTTACACCAGGTTTTACTTGATGTAAATTTCTGCAGCTAGGTTTAGGCATGTGTAAGGGCTCTAGGTGTATTCTATAAACTGCGTCTATTAAGGTGCGGTTTATAGAATACACCTAGGTGGAAAATTTTTCGGCACCGATTTTTCAGGTGCCGTATTTAGTATCTAGCCCAATGTGTATTAAAAGCTAAAACCGAGGCATATTAATTGCAAAAATTCTGCAGTAACTGTTGGGACATCCTTAGGGGAAAATGTCTCCAAGTGGATTAATTCTGTGCATACTATGACAGTAATGAACCTTAATCCTAAACCAGGGTGTGAGGTCTCTCAGATTTACTGCTAATGCTTGCCATGGTACTTGCATTGTACCAAAGAGAGTTTCTTTCTGGAGTTTATAAGATGGAACATGTATTGGCAACCTATCCAGCTATGCTTGAAAAGTTTTCTTAATCAGGTCTTTGGTTCCCAAAATGATGGAAATATTTCTGTAGCATTTTGGGGAAAGTAGTTGTTTTGCTAGTGCAGGCTAATGGCTGCTACAGTCTGATAACAACACAGCTGCTAATGCGGACTGCAACTAATTATGCCTCTGGAGACAAATTATTTGCTGCATTAGCAGCTGACTTATGGACTGATACTCATGCTACCTGTAAAGCATATTCCTCACCCATCCTACATTCCCTAATTTAAATTTCCACATTAGAAGACCCATTTTAGATAGGTCATTGAAATCAGAATTAGGACATGCAGGTTGAGACGTGTTCAATTTCCCCTTCAATTTCATAAAAAGTATTGTGGAGCCAATTGCAAAATACTTAGGACACTGGCAAGGGCACATATATTTACTGGCATGTCCAATGGTAAAAGTGATGTTATAAATAAAGACATTTGAAAAAAAAAAAAAAGTGCCCCTGTCCCACTCATGTGTATTGCTGCAGCCAGAAACATTGAGTGTTGCTGGCTACAGTAATGTGGATGGTGGGCCCCAAGTCAGGCCTACTATCTCTTAAAGGTGCTTGTAGTGGGATAAGGTATTCCCTGCCCCTTTAATGACACACATACAACTTCCACCCCCATGATTGCCCTCAACATCAGGCCATACATCATCCCCCAATCCCAACTCAACACTGACAGTCAACCTCCCAACACCCCACCTTCCTATTCCATCAGTGCCTGGATTCAAAATCATCCCTCTGACCTCCTAATAATATTATTGTAGTACTACTTCTAGGGTGGGGGGGGGGGCTGGCAAACTACCAAATAGGGGCTGAATTCCTTTATTTACTAGCTTCACCCCTAGCTGGGTATCAACAGATGAGTTGGGGATTGCTTCTACTATCACTAGCCACTATGGGAACCCGTGGTAAGAGGGTGACGATGATTGTTAAACATTGGGGGAATTGGAAAGTGGGAGTGCTATTGGTGATGTCAGGAAGATTTAGGGATAGAGGGTGGGGAAAAATGTTGCTTTCCTCTTGTCCGTTATTTAGATCCCAGGCCTAAATAGACAGTTGACACTTGTGTTTGCCTGGCGGCAGGTGCAAAAGCCTACAGGAAAATTTTCTGAATAGATATGTATTCACATTGTAAAATGGGAAGTACATGTCTATTTTTGCTAAAATCCAAACCACGAGGCCTGCTTTAAGAGCAGTACTTTATTCACTGATAATGTATTTGAGATTACTGCAATCTACTGAATATTCATTTATTTTTCACCTGATATTCAGCTAGCAGAGGTCAGCATTTTTTTTTAAAGTGCTGACTATCGCTGGCTAAATTTGACCTGGATATTCAATGCCAGGCCATGACCAGGCACCAGCATTGAATATGCGGGGCTATCCAGCAGCTGGCTGCCTGTACTTATGCAAGTTCTGGTCAATAGTCAGCTGGAACCTGCAAAAGGAGATGTCAGTTCCCCACCTGTTCTGATCCCTTCAGTTGTGAGCGCTCCCGTGTTCCCTTGTTCAAATGCCCTCCTCCCATTTATCCCCAGAGATTACCTCATGGGTAAGTTTTGGGGATGGAAAGGGGTCCGGGGGCTAATCACCATGCTTATTTCTGCTGATGGTCCTGCAGAGCACTTAAGATAACTGGCTGAAGCACAGTTGACTATCATAAGCTGATTTTTTTTTTTTTTTGCAGGCTAAGTTGAGGATAAAAATAGGCTTAAATCTAGTCAGTTGAATCTACCTGCCTATTGAAACTAGGTAGCTAAATGTAACTACTCAGAGTGGGAAAATGATCACCCCTTGAGATCTAGCGTTAAACATTTTGTGGTATTTTGCATGTTAGGGCATGATAACTTGTGCATTAACTTTTTAAAAAATATATATTTTATGGTATTTGTACTAAGGTGCACTAACTGGACAACACTGAATTAATGCAGAAGCTATTAGTGTCACCTAAACAGGAGGTGGTAAGTACTCCTGCATTAGTTTTTACAGGTAATGCATACTAATGTGAAATTAGCACACAACCAAAAAAAACAAATTATCAAAAAATGCTTTAAATTCTGCTGCTTTGAATCTAGGTTTAGCACGTAGGAAAGTCCCACATTAGGACATTCTAAACCCAGATTCTAATGCCCTCTAATACAAGGGACCCTAATTCTGTAATTAGGCTGGTAGTCAAATTTCTTAGTGTTTTTGGTGACAATCCTTAGTGCTTAAGCCTCTAAACATTCTAAATATATATATATATATATATATATATATATATATATATATATATATATATATATATATATTTGTTTTGGAATTAGAAAAGGTCCAAAGAAGAGCAACCAAAATGATAAAAGAGATGGGACATTTGATCAAATACATCACATATGAAGTATCACAATCAGTGGCAAAATGTAACTTTTAGATTTTACCATCAGATGGATTAATAAATTCTCTACATTCAACAGTCTGTTCACATGTCTTACATTTGTCACACCACTTATGACCAGCATCAGCAGAGACTACAGTAGAGTTCAAATGATCCTCAGTTGAGTAGAGCAACTTTCAGATTTCACTTAGGAAAGAACACCAGTTCTAATTTGGCATTTTGAAACAAAGGGTGTGCTTGCATTATCTGCCAATGTTGTTTAATGATGCCAGTTGCCACACCGTTCCAGCCATAAAATGCACCACACAGGTGCGGATATCCAAATGCACGTCATTGTTGGTATTCTGAGGATGCAAAAGATGTTCATGATGATTATATTTACCTCTTGTGTATGCCCGACGAAGTATCTTCTTAGGGTAACCACGCTCTCCCGTTCGGGACATAATAGCTTTAGACTACTTCTCAAAATCTTTAGTAGACAAGCATTTACATCGAAATCTCAGCAACTGGGAGTAAGGCATGCTCTCCTCTGAACAAACAGGGTGACTGCTCTCAAAGTGCAAAAGAGTATTTCTGTCTGTGGTTTTAGTATAGACCTTAGTCCTAAATGAATCTGTCTCCTGTATAATAGAGAAATCCAAAAATGAAATTTCAGTAATGGACCAGTGAGAAGTACATTTAATGTGGGAATCACAGGTGTTTAACCAGTTCACAAAAGTTCTTAAGACTCATCACCGGTCCATAAAAGAAAAACATTATCAATGAAATGTTATCACCTTCTTGAAATCTGCATGTTTAGTCAACCATAAGTTTCAAAATTTACCATGTAGAGACATGCCACAGATGGCGCAAAAATGGCACCCATGGCTAAGTTGTAGATATAATTGATCAGAGTTTTTTTAAACTTATGAGGTGTCAGACATAGGGCTCTTTGGTTTGTTTGAAATTTTAGCAGTGAGCTGTCACTTAAGTCTTTTTCTCCTCATTTTTTGGGGTGTGTTTTATTTCACTTGTTTTACTCACAGTTTTGACTATACTTGTGTATTGTAGTGAGTACACTAGCCATTAGTTTTTAGTGATTTTACTACTTTAAAAGGAACAGGAGGAAATATTTTTCCACTTAATGAATAGTTAAGCTCTGGAACTAGTTGCCAGAGGACATGGTAACAGTGGTTAGTGTATCTGAGTTATAAAAACATTTGGACAAGTTTCTGGAGGAAAAGTCCATAGCCTGCTATTGAGATAGACATGAGAAAGCTACTGCTTATCCCTGGGATCAGTAGCATGAATCTTGCTACTATTTGGGAATCTGTTAGGTACTTGTGACCTGGATTTTTCACTGTTGGAAGCAGGATACTGGGCTAGATGGACCGTCTCACCCAGTTTGGCTATTCTTATGTTCTTAAGGATGTAGATACCAATTAGGGAGAAAAAGATAACATATATTTTTTTTAATTTTCAAAGTACAAGGCCAAACAAGACATCAAATGTATAAGAACGGAATCGAAGAAAAACAAACAAACCAAAACAACTTAAGAAAACCACAAGCCCACATCAAGAGAGAAAGCTTTACCAAAGTACCTGCAACAGAAATTGAAAACATCATAGTTGCCTCAGGGATCACTTGCAGTATATCAAGTGCTAAAAATAAATAAATAAATAAATAAATAAATAAATAAATAAATAAATATCATACATAATGAAAAGAATGAAGAAAAAATTAGGATAACGTAATTCAAATACTATGCCCTATCATCACAAAGGGGCCCTTTTATTAAGCCATGTAGGCACCTACAGATGCCCAACATGCACCAAATTGAAGTTATCACCCAGTTACCATGTGGCCCTTGTGGTAATTTGAATTTTGGCGTGTGTCCACTATGCATGTCTGCAAAATATTTTTTATTTTCTGATATGTGGCAGCTATGCTCATCAAGTGGCATTTCACACGCATAGACCATTACTGCCCAGTTACTGTGTGAAACCTAACCGCTAGGTCAATGGCTTGCGGTAAGGTCTTGGACCCAAAATGGATGCGTGGCAATTTTCATTTTGCCGCAAGTCCATTTTCGGCAAAAATAAAAAGCAATCGTCTACACTACTGCAGGCCATTTTTCAGCGCACCTTAATAAAAGGACCCCTTAATACTTAACAAAGCCCCAGAGAAAAATTTATTTCTCATGACCTTTAAGAAATTGCTAAAGATAACATGCTTTAACCCATTAAATACCAAATTTTGAACTGAAGGAAAAATCAATTTATTCATGCTGTTATTAAACTAGAACAACAATAGTGTCACCAAGAACTAGTCATACAGTTTTCAAGATATCAAGTTATTGAATTATAATCCATCCTAAATATAGGATGGTGGCCTTTTTTTGATACTTGTCTAGTTCAAGGTTTGTGTGTGTGGTAGGGATGGAAACAAGATGGGCAGAGAATGACATTACATCTAATGCTGAAAAACAAAAGGTTTTCCACTGCAAAATTCACACTGGCAACTTCTTTGCTTATCATGCTGACATCAGATGACCAATTCCATTGAATCTAATGTCTTCTAACACTGATGGTGGTCTGGTAATTGACAATCTTCCACATTCATTTGATAAATTGACACTGAGGTATGTCACCACACTATGCCACCTGAACTCCTTCTGGTTTATGGATGATCCTGTATAAACACCAAGCATTCACTGCTGCCATATCGAAGGAATGAGTGAACAGAACCCTTTTACTTTGGATTTCAGCCAGCATGGCTTTTTCCACAGGAGGATTTCTACTGACTTTCTTTTTCTAACAACATTGTATCGGCTTTCCACATATGCTGGTAATAGAAACCCTTAGGAAGGCTCTACAGCCGAAATACAGCACGTTGGGTCCATAGAAGTGTTTTTCCTCCACGCTTGCTGTTTACCAATTTGAAAAAAGGACTTGTCACCAGGGGCGTAGCTATGGGTGGGCCCAGGCCCACCCATTCTTGGCTCAGGCCCGCCCATTTGGTTGTCCTTCTCCAATTGGAGGCGGGGGGCTGTACGGGGGTCTGGCCGGCGTGGCCTACATGCTCTACCTCCTCAGCCTGCACCTGCTCTTTGTGCCCCGCCGCTCGCGCTACCTGCACACCGCCTCCTGGAAGCCCCGCTGCGGGCGGCCGACGTCGAGCCCGAGACCCGCGCCGCCTTCCTGCTGGGCAGGGCCGGCGTGTACGCAGTGGCGGCGCTGGTGCACACGACGCTGGAGCAACCCGAGGTGGCTGAGCAGGCCCTGGAGCGCTTCCGGCAGCTGGGCCCTGTCTGCGCGCCCTCCTCAGATTCAGCCTCAGACGGGCCTCAGCATTCCCCCGCGGGACGGTGTAAAAGCCTGGGAAGATCCCAAGGATCCCGCTGTATCCGTTTTTTACTTTAGCCCTCCCCCGTTGCCACAAACAGGGCCAGGTACAGGATCCAGCCCAGTCTGCAGTGCTCTGCTCCACGTGCATAACTACAGTCGTTTGAGAAACCAACATTCAAGCCCAGGTAAAAACAAATGTTTTAATTTTTATTATGTGTAATGCTGGACTGCTGGTGGGTTTCAGGGTGGGGATAGGCTCAGTGCCCAAGTTAAAATAAAATTTAAAAAAAGGTTGAAGATTTCATGTTGCTGTGGATGGTCTCTTTTTTAATTTTAACCTGGGCACTGCAGAGCCTATCCCCACCTAGAAACCCACCAACATTAAATACAAAAACATTAAAAAAATTATTTTAACCTGGGCCTGGGTACTGCAAAGCCCAGGATTAAAAAAAAAGTTTTATATTAATGTAGGTGGGTTTCTGGGTGGAGGTGGGCTCTGTCATGCGCAGGACATTAAAATACAAAATGTTTTAGATTTAATGCTAGTGTGCTTTTAGGTGGGGTGGGATGAGATTAGGAAGGGCAGGGGAGATGCAAGACGGAGGATGGGTAGGGCTTAGGACAGGGCTGATGTTGGGCTACAGGGAGGGGTGGGGGTAGAGTAGGGCTATTGCCTAGCTACAGGATGGCTAGTGGATATCTTGTCATATGTTGAGGTGTTTGCCATTATAGTAGACTTGTGTCTGGTGAAGTTTAAGATACGGGATAATGTAACTATATAAAAATATTGTTTTTTTTCTATTAAGTATGTATGTGATTTATGTTGGTGCAGGGCAGCTGTTGGGCAGACTACTTAGAAATTCATGATCAAATGCATTCTAAGGTATTATTTTGTAGTATTCTAAGAAACGCTACTCATACTTATATACATAGTGCCCACCCATATTAGCTCTGGGCCCACCCAAAATGTCAGGTCTGGCTACGCCACTGCTTGTCACTATCATCCTGGTCCATCTCTCTGTGGTCATTTGTACCCTTTCCTGCTTTTGTTGGTTCTCTTTGTGGGAGTGGTTTGATTTCTTTTGTTTGCACCGAACAGAGCCTGATACCATTTCTTTCCTTGAATTTCAATTCCACATTTTCCAGCATGTCAGTCATATAAAGCAACACCTCCCATGTTGGCACTGTAGTTCTTTATTAACTTGGACTGCATAACACAAGTCATGGCATGACTATGCATATTCCACCGTTGTCATGTTGAAAGTGGCTCAACGGCATAAAGATTTGTTACCATTGTGACAACACTTTTGTCATTCCACCTCACCATTAGAACTTTATGTGAAGAAATGAAATCATGCATCAAATCTTTCTCGTGCACGTTTGCTGATGCCTTTCACAGAAGGCAATGTGCATCCTTTTGCGCAATTCTCTCGTATTGTTCCTGTGGCACGAATTGACATAGTAGAGAATGTGATCAGCAGATTGTAAGTTGTAAAACAATTGCCAACATATACTGTGTAGTTCAATCTGTCAGAAGGTGGCATGACATCCAGAAGAGAAATTACCACACGGGTTCCAAGAGGCAATGATGTCTGTTGAGCAAGACCTTTGGCTTTTAGATCATCAGCCTCACTCCAGTAGTCTTTTTCACTTGAGCAAATATTATAGCTAGACAGTAATAAAATGCTATAAAGGTTCAAATCTCATCAGCATTTGGAGTGAAATCAGCATCATTTCTTCAGCCCCTAGCGTATCGCTCTATTTCATTTGAATAAAGCTGAGCATGTATGGCCTGAACATCTCCTTGAAAAGTCTGGTCGGTGTCATATGCTCCAAGTCTTGCTCAAGCTTCAAAATCAGTTCATCTACTTTGCCACCTTCTCCAGATGGAAAATCATACTTTGTTTTAGTCTTTCCCCACTTCAGATGAAACTTGGTAATTGGTTTTACCAGTTAGAGTGTCTTCACTAGCAGATGGTGGTTGAATTCTATGACTACATTGATGCTTCCCGATATGTTTGCTGTTATCCACAGATGGTTCTAAAACTCTGACTGTCAAGTTGATCTTTCTCAGCAGATTCTAAACAAGCATTGTTAATGTTGGAGGGTTCAGCAACTTCCTAACAACTGCACCAATGTTTGCCAGTAGGTCTCAGTACAGCAGTGTTAACGTCAGAGGTTTCCTGAACTTTTTGACAGCCTTGTTTCCCTTTCCTAGCTGTTTCTAGGACAGTAGTTTTGCAAACTGGTGCTACAACAGTCTGACCTTTTTCAACAGCTTCTGGTTTAATATCACTGTTGCCATCAGCTTCTCTATCAGCATTAACACTGTCTGTAGAGCTTGGTGTGTGGTAGAATACTTCAATTATCCCTGTTACATCACATATAACTGCTTCTCCAGTTTCTTCAGCGTCAAAGTCCTCCTCATCTGCTACTACATCTACACATTCATGTGGAAATAAAGCCAAATCAATATCCTCTCCATTGAAACATTCATTTGTAGTTAGCTCTATAGCTTGTTGCAATGTGTAAAACTTATGAGGCATTATTCTACAAAATATAATGCAACATTAAAATGATCCATTGTATTTATAGGTTATTATCGGCTGCTAGATATTGGAAATATTGGAATTAGTTGGCTTCATTGAGCCGAAATGTGATGTTCAAATGTTACATGTCTTTTCTTCTAATAATAAAGATATTTTCAAAAAAATGATCAATGCTAACACGCACTGGATTGTTATAAAATCAGTGTGTCAGCTTGATAAGGAAATTGGATACAATTTTAATAGGGCTACATTTTGATTAAAATTTTAATCACAATTAATTACACAATTTACATTTATTTATTTATTTATTTCTCACTGCAGCTCCTTGTGACTCTGTACAAGTCACTCAACCCTACATTGCCTTAGGTACAAAATAAGTACCTGTATATAATATGTAAACTGCTTTGATTTTAATCACAGAAAGGTGGTATATCAAATCACATCCCCATTCCCTTCCCTGAAGGACTGACAAATCTCCATTTCTCTGAAGCTCTCCCTCTGGCAGGCCCACCTCCTCTGACATCACTTCCTGTTTCTGCATGAGTGGGATGGATCAGAGGGAAAACTTCAGACCAGGCCACAGGCAGCATATGTGCAACACTGCCACTGCCACTGGCCAACAGAAGACCACCTTTAAGGTAGACAGGCATGGGGGAAGGGTGATGTTGAAATGCAGCTGGGGGGAAAGATGCCAGATCATGCCAAGGACAGGAGTTGGGAGTGGAAGAAAACAGAAGAGATGTTTGGAGGAGACAGGAGACACTGCACTGTGATTAATTTTCTAATCACGATTTTTCAGTGAGAATAATAATTAATGCATTAATCATAGAGTTAACTGCGATTAACTTGCAGCCCTAAATTTTAAGAAAGCTGGAATAGGTAAGCCTATCAGTAGCTAATGACTGCACACAATAAATTATTGGTGATAAAAATGACATTGTACTTGGGATACATAAAAAAAATCTGCTTTTTGTTAAGGTATAAAGGCAATTCATCAGCATGTAGTGGAAAAGGTAATAATTAGAACTAAGCCACTAACATCAATTCCACAAAAAGCAAAACCACAATGATTGCCTATGACATGATCATACTGCAATACAGCCAATGTTCTATATATAGGACACATAACTAATCATAGATTACATTGGTTTGCCACTCTATTTATAATTCATGGATAAATGATTACTATTGTGAGAGGCTTATTCAACCCATGAAACATTTTTATACTACAAGTACAACAGCAATTTTAATATAAGATTTTTACCTTGATTTTCTGTAAATTCGAAAACTTCAAAAATAAAAAAAATAATCAACACTTTATATCATGTTCGTATCATAGAATAATAATTGGAGGATACCAAGGAACATCAGTGCAAAGAGGGGGTCTTTTACTAAGCCATGGTAGCATTTTTAGCTTGCGGTAGCAATCAGCTGGCGGTAAAGACCGTGATGCCCATTATATTCCTATGGGCATTTTGGCATTTACTGCCAGCTGATTTATACCAACAACTAACACTAGACAGCAAGTAGTATGAGAAAGTCAACAGTTCCAGTTGTTGTAAGCAGATTTTATACATATACAGAACAACACTGTAGCAGCGGATGTGACAGTTATTGTCTGTTATATATTAGACAATCGGACTTGCTGACAAGATTAACAGTTCCGTATTACATTTTTGGAATCCTCGTCTTTGTTACCTCACTTCCTTTGTTTATTTTATTTAGGTTTGCCATTATTGTGCTGTATACTGTTGTGTGGCTTTTGATGTGTTGTAGTTATACCAAACATAGGCCCCCTTTTACTAAGGCACGCTCACATATTTAGCGTGCGCTAAAATTGTAGGCATGCTAAACGTTAGAGATGGGCGTCTTTAACGTTTAGCATGCCTACAATTTTAGCGCGCACTAAAAACGTGAGCGCGCCTTAGTGAAAGGGGGCCATATTTCACCTGTTCTCCAGAGTCTGCACTGGTTGCTAGATCTCTGGAGATTACATTTAAAACAGCTATTCTTGCAATTTTCCAACATCCAAATATTAAAAAAATACAATTGTGAGATATGATCCTGCCACCCTCTTTGCTCACTGGGGGTTTCTGAAGGTTAGTAATTTAAATTACACATAAGAGAAAATTTTCACTGTTCCTCTAACTGCTCTATCCGTTTGAAATGAACTGCTCAAAAATTGAAGGCAGATTAATGATTTGGTTGTTTTTAGGAAAAAAAGGAAAAATCATTGTTATTCAGCCATTCAGAATAAGTCTACATTGTTTATTTGTTTATATACTGATTTTATTTTTGATATTTGTTTCTTCTGTTGAATTTATGATAGTTTGCTGCATTGTTTTATGGCTTATGTATTTTAATCCACTGAGAGAAATTTAACCTTGGATCAGTAAAATATAATTTTTGAAAAATAATAAAGAAATATCCAAGCCTATGGTTTCCAATATGAAGAAATATAATTTCTGGGTCAAATCCTCCAGCCTTTTTACATTCAGATTTTGTTGCTAAGATTTCCATTACTTATTTCCAGCTGGCAGCCCTGTGGGTAACATGACAATTGTAGCAAAGCTGATTGGGGTCATATGTGAGGGCACTGGGATCAGAGCCAAGGTCACGTCCAGCCTCCTATATCTCTAAGCACTCCCAGAGAGAATGTAGCTACAAATCTCTGGCATATTGGGAAATGAGGGTGGTAACAACCAAGGTCAGTGGCTACAGTGTGTTTCAAATAGTCATGGGACTTGGGGCCAGTGATCATTTCTTAACCTGCGGCAGATTTATTGAAGGAAGCACCCCCCCCCCCCCGCCCCGAACTCATCCACTTCAAGGAACCTAAGCCCTGAAATTCTTTCTTTAAAGAATCAGTAGCAGTAATAAAGGTGTTACAAAGTGTACATACTAGGAGAGGGCAAATAAGATTTACAGATAAGGTCAGTAAACCAGTTATTTTTATGCCCTGTTAGTAGGTCTGATAAGGTCAAGCATATGGAACTGCTTTTAGCTGTATCTGCTTGTGCCATTTAACTATGATAGATCCACCTGGGAACTAAACTGAAAAGGAAATAACCATATTAAAGCATTTATATTTAAAATTTTAGAGGACTATAAATTTTGAACTATGGTAGCAATCTTTGAAGCATGGTCAGAAGATAAACAAAGGGTGGAGTCACTGCATGTTTACAATGCTGAATACGATAACAGAGTTAATTTAAGCTAAGGTTTCTGTCCAGGGTAAACAGGCTCAGACCACTATGGAGAGGATGGGTTCAGGTTCTGTGCCAGTCATGGTTGCTGGAGTGATGAATTCCCTGATGACTAAAGAGCAGAACAGAACGTTGTAATCCTAGAGCAGATACCCCTTATGCTTTTGGATTGCTATGTCGTTTATAAAATGAAAATGGGGACAAAAATAGTAGGATAAAAGGAAGAAAAAAAATCTACCTCATATAGCTAAGAAAAAAAGATTTGCATGAATCAAGGATAGGAGTTTGAAATAAACTTTTTATTTACCAAAGATATCATTTAAAATTGACACAATATACAGCTCTATGATCATACCGGCCGTACAAAGTATTTTTGAGTAAGCATCATTAAATTGTACCCGGTGTGTTCTTTGAACTACTACCTTCATCTCCTTGTTTCAGAGGTTCTCTCAAGTAAATTTCCTTTTTTCCTGGCTGAGATCAAGCTTTTTGCTTCTACATACTGAATAGCTCAGCTCACTTCAATGGCCTACAGCCTTGCTTCATGGCAAGACATGCCTCTGATTCCTCCATGTACAATACATGCCCCTGATCCCCCATTTTCAAGACATGCCCCTGATTCGCCCATGTGCAATATATACCCCTGATCCCCCATGTGCAAAACACACCCCTGATTCCCCCATGTGCAGTTATGCATGTAACTACAAATTAGAGTCAATTAACACCAATTAACACCACTTAAGGGCCATCATTGGTACTTAAGGCCAGCCTGGTGCCTAATTTAATAATTAAGTTAGGCACACAACTAGCACCATTCTATAGCTTGCACACCCACATTTTATAGAATCTGGGGGCAAGTGTGCACTTTTCAACTTGTCTTATCTTGTCTATAGTAGCGCTATCTGTTCTACTTCACAATTTTTCTGAAAAAAGCCAGTTGTTGAACATATTCTTCCCATTCATACTGGGGAGTAGATGACAGCCATTTCTGTGGTCACACACTCAAGCTGCACTTATGTGAAAAAAATGTCTAGTCATCCTCCCTTTATGTGCACAGAGACAAAACAGAGAAAGCCTATCCACTATTAAAATATACAAAGGAAATGACACAAGATCTGGCTCCTATATACTGCAGATAGAGAAGAATTAGGAGGGTATAAGTAATTCAAGAGGGCTGCTGGAACTAATCCTCCCTTTGCATTTTTCTCCTTCACTTATCTCAGCTGGAGTGGTTTTACCTCCTACTGGTTCGCATTGTGATCTCTGCTGCTGTGTAAAATGCAGCTGTTTTACTGTTTTTTTGCTTAGACACCTATTAGCCTTCTGCCCTTTTGTGATATGTAGGTGACTTGTTCATACACATGTCGTTGAGTCTCTTACAAGAATGGGCCTCAGTTCTGATCAATGATTTTGCATTCTGCAAGGGACTTGTATCAATACAGCCATTTAAATAAAAATGATTCCATTTAACACCATCTGTCTGAATTTGTGGAATATTAAGAGGCTCATTTTCAAAACAGAAAAATGTCCAAAAAATGGCATAACAGACAAGTTAACGTATTTCTTGCAGAAAAATGACTAAAGTATATAATCAAAGCAACACACACACACACACACACACACACACACACACACACAAAAATGCCCAGTCTGCTAGCCACTGAAAAGAAGAAATTTTCAGAGGGGGCGTTTTGTAGATGTGACATGGATGGTGTTGCGTGGTGATTGTTTATTGCTGGCTGTCGTTTGGTCTTCCGTCCTCCTTTTTTAATACATGGAATATATTTGGCCTGGGCTTCCAGGATGGTGTTTTTGAACAGCATCCACGCTTGATGTAAATTTTTGACCCTCAAAGCCACTCATCTAAGGTTTTTTTCACCGTTCTTCTCATTTTATCATAGTCTCCTTTTTTAAAGTTAAACGCTAACGTATTGGATTTCCTGTGTATACTTACTTCAAAGCTAATATCAAATTTGATCATATTGTGATCACTGTTATCAAGCAGCTCCAGCACCATTACCTCCCACAACAGATCATGCGCTCAATAAGGACAAAGTCTAGAATTTTTCCTTCTCTCGTCGGCTCCTGTACCAGCTGCTCCATAAAGCAATCCTTGATTTCGTCAAGGAATTTTACCTCCCTAGCATGCCCAGTGTTATATTTACCCAGTCAATATTGGGTTAATTGAAATCACCCATTATTATTGTGTTGCCCATTTTGTTTGCTTCCCTAATTTCCTTTAACATTTCTACATCCGTCTGTTCATCCTGGCCAGGCGGACGGTAGTACACTCCTATCACTATCCTTTTCCCCTTTACACATGGAATTTCAATCCATAGGGATTCCAAGATGTGTTTTGTTTCCTGCAGAATTTTCAATCTATTTGATTCAAGGCTCTCCTTAACATACAATGCTTCCCCTCCACCAATTCGATCCACCCTATCACTACAATATAATTTGTACCCCGTTATGACAGTGTCCCACTGGTTATCCTCCTTCCACCAGGTCTCAGAGATACCTATTATATCTAATTTTTCATTTAGTGCAATATATTCTAACTCTCCCATCTTATTTCTTAGGTTTCTGGCATTCACATATGGACATTTCAGACTATGTTTGTTGTTCCTATTTACATCATGCTCAGTACTTGACAGTATTAATTTGCAATCTTTTGTCTGATTTTTATTTTTATTTACGGACATCTGATCTACTACGGTCTCTTTTGCAACCTCACTATCAAGATACTCTATCATCCCTGTTTTGGTGATATCTTTGAGAGATAACTTATTCCGAACAATGTGCTTTTGCTCAACTGTCGACTTTCCCCCAGTTTCTAGTTTAAAAGCTGCTCTATCTCCTTTTTAAATGCTGATACCAGCAGGCTGGTCCCATCCTGGTTAAGGTGGAGCCATCCATTCAGAATAGGTTCCCCCTTCCCCTGAATGATTAGGAATTGGTTATTGAACAGAAAACAGAAGATAGGGTTATATGGCAATTTTTCCAAATGGAGGAGGGTGAACAGTGGAGTGCCACAGGGATCTGTACTGGAACTGGTGTTATAAAGCATATTTATAAATGATCTGGAAATTGGAATGACAAGTGAGGTGATTAAATTTTGCAGATGACACAAAACTATTCAAAGTTGTTAAAACACAAGCGGACTGTGAAAAATTGCAAGAAGACCTTAAGAAATTGGAAGACATTGGGAAGAATAATGGTAGAATCCACCTTGGGAGTAAGCACCCAAGAAAAAGATCTAGGTGTCACTGTAGAAAATACGCTGAAATCTTCTGCCCAGTGTGTGTGGTGGTGGTGCCCAGAAAAGCAAACAGGATGCTAGGAATTATTAGGAAAGGGATAGTAAATAAGACCAAGAATACTATATTGCCTCTCTATTGCAGCCTCACCTTGAGCACTGTGTTGAATTCTGGTTGCTGTATCTCAAACAAGATATAGTGGAATTAGAAAAGGTTCAAAGAAGAGCAACCAAAATGATAAAGGGGATGGAACTCCTTTCATATGAGGAAAGGCTATAGGTTAGGGTTCTTCAGCTTGGAAAAGAGACAGATGAGGGGGAGATATGATTGAGGTCTACAAGAACCTGCGTGGTGTAGAACGAATAAAAGTGAATCAATTTTTTACTCTTTCAAAAAGTACAAAGACTAGGGGACACTCAATAAAATTAAATGAAAATACTTCTAAAACAAATAGGAGGAAATAATTTTTCACTCAATAATAGTTGACAGAGGATGTGGTAACAGCGGTTAGTGTATCTGGGTTTAAAAAAGGTTTGACAGGTTCCTGGAGGAAAAGTCCACAGTCTGCTATTGAGATTGGCATAGGGAAACCACGGCTTGTCTGGGATTGGTAGAATGGAATGCTGCTACTATTTGGGTATCTGCCAGGTACTTGTGATCTGGATTGGCCACTGCTGGAAACAGGATACTGAGCTAGATGGACCTTTGGTCTGACACAGTATGTGGTAAAAACAGTTAGCTTAGCGGGTTTTAAAAAGGTTTGAATATCTTCATAAATGAAAAGTCCATAAGCCATTATCAAGATGGACTTGGGAAAATCCACTGCTTATTTCTAGGATATTCATTACAAAATAGTAGAATTTTTAACAAGCATCGAATGCTTTCAAGCCACTGTCTTACAACAACACACTGTTACTTTCAGGGGAAGTCTCATATAGTCACTACTTAGGTTTGACCTAATTGTAAAGGTCTACATCTGTCTCATGACAGTCAATGATTATAACCGTCATGAGACAGATGTAGACCTTTACGATTGGGTCAAACCTAAGTAGTGACTATATGAGACTTCCCCTGAAAGTAACAGTGTGTTGTTGTAAGACAGTGGCTTGAAAGCACTCGATGCTTGTTAAAAATTCTACTATTTTTTATTGAGTATTAACTTGTGATAGTAGTAAAACGCCACAAAAATGTACAGTATTTCTAGGATAAGCAGCATAAAATGTAATGTTTTGGGATCTTGCCAGGTACTTGTAACCTGGATTGGTCACTGTTAGAAACAGGATACTGTTGTGGAAATCCTGAAAACCAGCTGTGTTGTGGACCTCAAGGACTGGATTTGAGGACCCCTGCCTTAGAAGATAGACAGGAAAGGGCAGATATGAAAGTATATGGGAGTCAGGCCTTTTTCAATGGAAAGCAGGCTGTGTAACAAGGGGTCACAGAATGAGGGCAAAATGAGTCAGACTCAGGAGTATTCTAAGAAAACACTCCTTCACAGAAAAGGTGATAGATGGGTGGAACAGCTTCCTAGGGATGAGAGGTGCATCAGAATACAATAAGGTTTTGGGCCACAACAGAGAATCTCTGAGAGAGAAGTAGAGGATGTCGAGACTGAGCTCAGGGAAGACTGGGTAGGCCAGATTTTTTATTTATTTTTGTTACATTTGTACCCTGCACTTTCCCACTCATGGCAGGCTCAATGTGGCAATGAGGGTTAAGTGACTTGCCCAGAGTCACAAGGAGCTGCCTGTGCCTGAAGTGGGAATCAAACTCAGTTCCTCAGGACCAAAGTCCACCACCCTAACCACTAGGCCACTCCTCCATGCCACTCTTTTTCTGCTGTCAATTTCTATGGGGTTCTTCTACTAAAGCTTAGCTCGAGTTATCTGCAGCAGGGCCCATAGGAATAAAATGGGCACTGCTGCAGATAACTCAAGCTAAGCTTTAGTAAAAGATCCCCTATGTTTCTCATTTGAGGCCATCAAAGGACTGAACCCCCAAACATTTCTGTTTTCTGAAGACTTCCATGGCATCATATAATTTACCCATATTTTGGTAAAAGAATGCACTCATGATGCAAAAGCTAAATTTGAATACCACATGTAATAATTTTTACTCAGAGCCCAGCAATAATCCTAAAAAAGGAATGACATTGGTAGTACTTGCAACGAAAGCTTTGAACTGGACAATTGGTCATTTGCTAGAAGCAAGCAAATAATTCTTTTGGGGGCTGACAGAATACATTTGAAGTTAGAACTTGCCCTTCTTCTACCGATTTAGTAGCATTCTTTCTATAGAATGTTCTTCAGGATACAGGGTTCAACAAACAGTCCAGTAACAATGGATACTGGCTTCTAAATTACAGAACAATATGCATTTTAACGTCCAATCATTTGATCATTTGAAGTATTTAGATCGTTTAGGTCTGTGGCAGGTACAGGTTACTTTGTCATTAATTATAATCTCTGCAGATGTATACATATCACAGCCAGTGAGGTTGTCTAGTTCTGTTAGTTTAACAAGCCTTGGTATTAATGAGATTGCTCTGTAATTGAACCTTTTCATGGGTCCCTTGGTAATGAAATTATGCTAATCCAAATTTGCAACCACAAGGCATCCATCATACTTGATCAAACAGTACACATCAACAGTGATATGTTTGGGGCGTAAATGTTCTGTTAATTATAACAGAAATGAAATGAACAAGCCCTATTGTTTCAGCTAGGCTCCTGTGCATTGGTGTGTCGTGTGAGAACTGAGAATGGAGAGAATGTGGCTGAGGTCGACCACTATGTGGCAGCATGGTCCAGTTTACTAAGCTCAAAGCTCCAGCTAACTTTGCAATAAAATATCACAGGACCTGAGGTGCTCATGTGCACTGAAACTGTAGTTGAAAAAAAGAAAAAAAGTAATGGTATAAATTTCATATGACTCAGTGTTGTGGTAAAGGTGTACTGGCATTGATCACTTCCATGTGCTAATGAAAACTACTGATCCTGGAAACCATAGCAAAGCACTGGGGGAAGGATGGGTGGGGGAGACAGTTTAGTGACTGCCAGACACTTGCAATTCTTAAGTGGTCATCTCAGAAAAGTTGTGTGAGTTGGTCCCACCTGGTACACCATGCCCACAGAAAAGGTCATGTACCATGCAATATGATGCGTTATCATTTTCATGAAATTACAATGGCAGAATATAATCTAGCTCCTTAATACAACTGCTTTAATGGCACAAAGGGATAAATCCAATATATGGCGCCTAAAAAAAATCAGTTATTCTATAAGCTGCGCCTAAAGTTAGGTGCAGTTTATAATTCAAGTTTCATAATATTTTCTAATTCACCAGCTGGCAATTCCATGTGGCTTACAAAGTTGTATATAAAAGAAAAGTAAGTGCTAACAGACAATGAACAGAAAGTGCGAGGAAAGGGAGAACTCTGTAAATTTAAGAGAAAGAGGGGGAAGGGTATGCACACTAGGGATGCTCTTAACTTAATTCAGAGAAGTTCTGAGGCTGCCCACATTAGGGGCTTAAGCATTATCATTCCATGTAAATTTAGGTGCCACATTTGCACAAACAAAAATGTGGTGCAAATGACCTTGCCTAAATTTACATGCAGAGGCCTTTATGCTGTAATTATGTGCGTAATTAAATCTAAATAGTGTCAAAAAGCCAATTATTGGCACTAATCGGGTCATCATTCAATTAAATTGCACACACCCAAATCAGGATCACACCTAAATTTGCATGCGCAATTTTCAGCAACCTTTATAGAATCAGGAGGCAGCTGTGCAAGCAAGCTAGAAAAGTTGTGCCCGTGGCTTGATACATTTGTGTTATCCAGCACAAACCCCTGAATATACTGTTCTAGTTAGCAGAGGGCAAAAACAAATAATAAAAGTAAGGGGGTCGATATTTAACGGAGTTTAAGTGGGCAGGAGAGGCTCCTGCTCATTTAAACCTTACTTAGTAGGTTATCGCCAGATATTCAGTGGCATTTAACCACACAGTACCACTGAATATCTCCTCTGCTGTGACACTCCATGGGCAGAGTCAGGGACAAGCTGGTAGATATGCAGGCGCTGGCCATGTTCATAGCCTGTGCCTGCATAGCTAAGTGGGCAGATGGGACCCTACAAAAGGCAGTCTGATATTTGCCCACTTAGTTATGTAAGTGCTGGCACTGAGAATGTGCTGGCACCTGCATAACTTCTGGATCAGACATGGCCCGGCATTGAATATATGTGCTGAATTCTGCCCACGGCTGTTTAGCAGCTTAAAAGCCACTGATCAGTGTCTGCTGAATATTGGCCCTAAATTATTCAAAGCATTAAACATGATACTGTACCATGTAATCCTGTTTCTAGGATTCAGTTTGCCACCTTCAAGTTTAACTCATTGATTATATTTATGCTTATATTTGTTGTTTCACTATTATGTTTTTAAAAATTGTATTTATGACATTTATATCTCACATTATCTCAGCAACCAGAGTTCAATGAAATCACATCATACAGAACACAAAGTGAACATACTACAAAAATGAAACAAAATAAATTATACAGTTTAAACAGAAGTTACAATTAAATATTCATTAAATAAAAAAGTCTTACAATTGTAATGAAAAGAAGAATATGAATTTTCAGTTCTCAGTTAAATCGGCAAAGAATGCCGATGAAAAGCAGTCTGAAAAGAGAATGAATACTCATAGAGGGGAAATTTCAATAAAACGTCTAAGTCCGATTTTGGATGTTTTACTAGAAATGTCCAAAAATCTAGTGGTGAACATAGACATTTTTCAGGTTCCAAAATGGCTATCGTCTTGGTTCGAAAATTGTCTTTTTCCTAGATATTTTGTGCTCAGTATGTTTTGGGACCATCATTCATAGTATACTGGCCACACAGACATCCCAGCAGAGTAGTGGGGCAGCCTAGGGGACACTACAGTGGACTTCACATAAAAGATTTCAGGTACACATCTCACCTTATATTGTATGGTGAATCCTCCAGGAACAGAAAAATACCTACTGTACCTCACTGTACACCACTACAATAGCTTCCAAGCTTGCAGGTTTTACCTATATATAGGTACAATAAGTATTTACTGTCATTTTCTATATAGCATATCTAGCGATCCATACTGAAATACAGATGTATTCTATGGAATGGGCAGGTCATGGGCATGGGCATTTCTAAAAACTATGAGCGTTGTTATAGAATACACCCGATTTGTGCTTAATTCAGGTATAGGTAGTTATACCAAGTTTTACTTGGAGTAACTGTCCATGACTAAATTAAGTCACACAGATGAGCGCTAGGCATATCCTATAAACCATGCCAAAATTTAGGTGTAGTTCATAGAATACGCCTAGGTGTATTTTTTTCAGCGCTGATTTTTTTTAGGCATGATGTATAGAATCTAACTCTATATGTGGGAGGATACTATGGTTCTTTCTACTACTACTACTATTTAACATTTCTAAAGTGCTACCAGGGTTACGCAGCGCTGTACAATCTAACAAAGAAGGACAGTCCCTGCTCAAAGGAGCTTACAATCTAAAGGACAAAAAAGTGCAGTCAATCAAATTGGGGGCAGTCTAGATTTCCTGGATAGAGGTACAATGGTTAGGTGCCGAAAGCGACATTGAAGAGGTGGCCTTTGAGCAAGGACTTGAAGATGGGCAGGGAGGGGGCTTGGCGTATGGGCTCAGGGAGTTTATTCCAAGCATAGGGTGAGGCGAGGCAGAAAGGGCGGAGCCTGGAGTTGGCGGTGGTGAAGGGTAATGAGAGGAGGGATTTGTCCTTTCAGAGTTGGTGTAATATTGTTCCAGTTTCTTAGACCATATAACAGACGAGCGTCTGTATTCTGAACAAGCTGCAGCCCGTCCTGCTGCCATTAGGCAGACAAGTGTACAGCGAAGTACAGTAATCAAATTTGTGAAACTGCTGCCTGTAACAAGTTAAAGACGGAGTCATCACATCATCAGCATGCTGGGAGAGTGGGAAGAGAGCAACAGGGAAATGCTGTCATCCTGTGGGTACTGAGTAAGGCTGCAGCTAGGGATGTGCCATTCAATTCATGAGGGCACCTACAAAAGTTAAATGTGCAAAGATCATTCGTACATAGGTAAACCTAGGAATTAATCTGTGTACAATTGATTGTGTTGAAAATCTCTAAGATGTGTACAAAAAAGTTTATTAAAATAAATGTGTGAAATGAACCAGAAAGCATCCAAAACCCAGGGAAAGAAATGTTTTCTGCTAGTGCACATTCTTTGTGCTTGCCTGTCTCTAGCACTATAATGCCTAGTTATGGCTTTGATCTGGAGTAGTTAATAAAGTTACTGGTAACTCCAACCTTTCAAAGTATAGGTAATGACAACAGTAACAGCATAGCTGAATGGCAATACCTACACTTCAGTACATTAACCTATGTCACTGGAAATAACCTGCACAAAGTTTTCCTTGTATGTGTATGCTATTTTTACAGGAAAAACAACGAGAACACATATTTGAATTCTTATTTAAATTTAGAACTGCGAATTGACTTAAGTGTTGGGTAAATAAAATAGAGCAACCTGTTCTGCTGCCCTGCAGACTGAGTTATTGCTCTATTCTTCTCTCTAGATCTTCTACAGTCAGCACAACTTCTTTTCCAATAACTGCGCCTAACCTGCTCTGGAAGTGAACCCACCACTGACTCCCTCCTAAATTCCAGATCACCTTCTTAGCGAGTTATTTTATCATTTTTTTGTGTGCATATATGCCTGCATAGGTGCATAAAAGGCTTATTTTAAAATGATCCCATGCATCCCTTTTCTTTCCATTGTAATTTCCTAAGATCTCCTTAGTGACCTTGGAATTCTCATTAGTGGTAGCTTATTTATTTATTTGTTACATTTGTATCCCACATTTTCCCACCTATTTGCAGGCTCAATGTGGCTTACATAGTACCGTAAAGGCTTATAGTGTTGTAGGAGGATTCGATTTTTTTTCTGAAATTTTACCATTGTTTATATATTTTTTTTCTTCATCTCTATTACTGCACAAGTGTCTCTATTGCTTGAATATGCTGTGAAATTGCATAAATACATTAAAAAAAATTATCCTATATGTACCAGAACATTCTAATGTAAGTAGGTGAGTTCTTTTATGTGACCCAGGAGTAGGCATTGTTGGGAGAGGAGTTTCAACAGAATGCAGATTCATGCACATGTTATTATATATATATATATATATATATATATATATATATATATATATATATATATATATATATATATATATATATATATATATATATATATATATATAACCATGCACTGACTTCAGCTGCATTCATTTACCAGTTCCTGAGCTGCTATAAATGTACACGGCTGCATTTTATCCACATTTTTGGCTGCTTTTGTGCTGATATTATACAAGGACACAGTCCAGCCGATATTCAAAATGATTTAACCTGCTGGAAGCTGTTGACTGATTAGATTGCTTGCTTGTTTGTGGCTGTCCAGTCATTTCCATCAGTATTTAGGGGCCCTTTTACTAAGCTGCGTAAGCATCTACATTCACCCAATATGCGCCAAAATAGAGTTACCGCCCAGCTACCGCATGCCTCTTGTGGTAATTTTATTTTCAGACGCGCGTATTAGACAAGTGGCATTTGACACACGTAGGTCATTACCACCAGAGACTTTACCGTATGAGACTTTACTGATAGGTCAATGGCTGGCAGTAAGGTCTCAGATCCAAAATGGAAGCATGAACATTTTCATTTAGCCGCACGTCCATTTCGGTCAAAATTTTAAAAAGGCATTTTTTAGAGGTGCACTAAAAATGTTTCTGCGCGCACCCAAAACATGCGCCTACACTACCACAGCCCAGTTTTCAGCGCACCTTAGTAAAATGACCCCTTAGCTGGTTATCTCTGCTGAAAATGACCGTTAATGCCCAATTCAAAAAAAAGCTAATTCGTCGGCACTCCAGGGATGGAGTCAGGTTAAGTGCCGATATTCAGCCCCTCACCACATAAGTGCACTGCTTCAATTGGGCACCATAATTGTGGTGTGGGGCTGAATATTGACTTAACTGGTTATGTGTTAGCCGGCTCAACCCCCTCCTCCCCAACCCCCCCCCCCCCCCCCCCCCCCCCCCCCCAAATAAAAGAAACAGATATTCAATACCAAAGCCCAGACAGGTTCCAGTATTGAATATCCAGGAATAACACTGGCAGCAGGAAGCAAAACACTCACCATCACCAACTGAATACCGGGTGGAGTGTCTCTATAAAGCAGACTTACAATAGGTGCCAGGTTCATGCCTTTTCACTATTTTTTAATGTAACTATATATAGAAAGGTATTTGCTGTAAAACTCAGTGGAGACAGTTTTTACATGGAGGTAAACAGCTTTGATTTATCAAGACATTTGAGTCTGCTTACATCAGGATTTATGCTCCATGACAAACACTGAATTCTAAAGGATGTTCTCCCATGTTGTGCCTGCAAGAGAAGACATTTGCAAATCAAATTAGGGATCTTTACCTCTTCCATTGCTGCTCAGTGCTACTTGTGTTTAGACTGGGGTTGATTCAAGTTTACCACTTTCTTTTTCATTAAGTCTTCTTTCCATTTTCTTGCCTGTATATCCTAGTTCCCAGTGGAGATACAGCATGTCAGAACTTGCTGCTGAATCAGGAACAAGGGTAGCCGCCTTTTGCAGAATGGCATGAACTTACCTCTCTTTCCCTCTTTCCACTTGTCTTTGGTAGATGCATTCACTTAAGAGGAGCAGACGCACCAGAAAAAATAATAGAAACCCTCGCAGTTGCAAAGATACACCAAACATAGTGAAGGTGACTGAAAGAAAGAATAAGACGATGTTCCAAAAAGTCTGAAAGTTATTCATCAACATCCAAGACTTAACACAAGTTGTGTTTCGGCCTATCCAGCCTGCCTCAGCAGTCTTCAGAAGGATGTTGTGCAATTAGGCAACTAACAACTTGCGGAACAGAATGTAGATTTTGTTATAGACGTATCTCACCAAAGAAACAAAAGGAACCAGCTTTAGACATAGCTTGGAACTTTGAGGCTCTTTTATGTTGATGTGTTGCTTTTATTCTTCTGGATTTACATTAACGAGACACGCAAGACATTGGATCTCAGTGATTTGGCAGATACTATTTAATCTCTTATTATTGATTCATAAAGCCTTATGAAATGATGTTTCATCCATCATAGCAACAAAGTTGAAAATCTATCATCTTATTCTATTATTACAATCATCTGAAAAGAATCTGTTTGTAGATATGGGAAAGCCACTGCTTGTCCTAGGATTGGTAGCATGGGATGTTACTGCTTTTTAGATTTCTGCCAGATACTTGTGACCTGGATTGGCCACTGCTGGAAGCAGGATACTAGGTTATATGGACCATTTGTTTCACCCAGTATGGCTATTCTTATGTTCTTAATATGTTGGAATTGCCATCATTTCATGCAATAAGTTTGCATTCAATTTGATGTAGTACTTTTCAAGTAGCCGGTCCTGAGCTTTGAAATACATTGCCTCTATAATTGAGGAAAACAGAATATACATTATCTTTCAGAAAACTGCTAAATTATTTGTTTAAAAAGGCATAACCATGAATATAGGATACACAAAGAGCACTTCATAAGTTTTGATGAAGTGTTTTTGGGTTTATGAGATTTAAATTTCTTCTCTCATTGTATTGTTTTTTTGTATTTTATTGTATGTTACTTAAATATTATGGATGTTTTGATTTTGTAATCTGCCCGGAATTTTTAAATAGTGTAAAATATAAATTTTAAAACTTAAAATTAAATAATTTTAATCTTTAAAGGATACCTGCAAATAGGGAAGTAAAATTATTCCAATAAAGATGTTATGCCAAATGTTGAAATAACACAGATGGATTTAAATAAAGAGCAATCAGATAGGGACAACTCTAAACTGCCAGCATTTTCTATTACTATCAAATTGTGACTCAGAATCATACTTAATAATGCCAGAATTCTGAAAAATAAACTTTGGTGAGTCTGAATATAGAGAATTGAGGGATGATAAAGACTTAATAGGGATTTCAGAGACCTGGGGGAATGAGAATAACACATTTTATGCTGCAATACCAGGGAACAAATCATATTGATATGATAGGCACATCCCAATAAATAAAATAATAAATCCCCCAAAATCAATCAATCAATCAATCAAATTGGTAGAGGTATAGCGATATATGTTAAGCATATACCAACAAACTCTCACTGTTAATCAACATAAACACTAACACTGGACCATCAGAAAATGGATAAGGTTCACGTAAAAAAAATTCACTCATATGCAGTATCACTGCTTCCTCACAGGTCCTTTTTTTTTGAAAATGCCTATTGCCAGCACAGACCCTTATATCTGAAAAATACATAAGCTTAATAGTGGACTGCTAAATCCACTGAGTGATGCTAGTTTTCACTGGTAAACCAGGGGACAGAGATTTATAGGGCCGGGGAAGTGACACCTAATTAGACTTCATGTAAAATCTAGATACTGCAATTATGAGTGCTGAATAAAAAGTGGTTGTTATTTAGGATGGTAGCCTAAGCAATGCAGATAATTATTATAATTATTGTGTGTCTAATGATATCTGATATGTATCAACATCACAAATAAATGCTGTAAATTTTCAGTCGGCTGGCCTGCACTTTTCAGAAAACCAAACAATAAAGGTTAATAGGTTTATAGTTGATTGTTTCTGGGAGCCCTAGGCAGCACTATCTGTTGGAGATTACCTACATTACAGCACAACAGACCAGAAAACATTCATAGTAATAAACTCTGTAGCACTTAAATGTGATTGTGCATTAAAATGGCTAAATGTTTTTTCCCTCAAGCAGAGATTACATTGGTATCTTTCATAGCTGTTCGTTCATTATACTGAAATGGACCTGAAATTTAGGTTTGTATTCAGATTAAACTGAGAGAGAATAGCAAAGGCTACATTGAATTCTTTGAGAGGCTAGTTGTACTATCACCCCTAATAACCGAAAGCATTTAAATGGCCAGGATTGGCACCTGGCATGGGGCCCCATAACCAGGTTCATGATCCACTGAAAATTTGCGGCTAGCTGATTATATCGCCTGATATAACCGGCTGTCCCCCGATTTTCAGCGTAAGGCAGCCATATTTGGCCATATGAATATCTGGAATATCTTTATCAGCTTGGCCAGTTAAGTTTGAACCAACCAAAATTAAACTGGATATTCAATGCTGGTCACCAGAAATGGCCCAGCATTAACTATCTGGGCTCAGTGCTGACTGCAAGCGTAAGCTGGGCTAACTGCCTTAGTCTGAACATTGGGCCTTCTGAGACTATACTGTATACCTTATATCTTCAAATGTTAACAGACACCCACATTTAGGAATATACTGGTCAATATTCAACTGGTGGTGGTTAGTGCTTTTTTTAAAGTGATGACCATGACTCGCTAAATTTGCCCTAGATATTCAATGCTGGGCCATGTTTGAGCACCAGCATTGAATATCTGGCTCTCATCAGATATGTGCTGGTCAGGTCCTGCATAAGGGAAGTTTATATTTCCCCCTCCCTGCCTCCATGACCAGTTCCAATTCTCCCTCCTGGCCCCTACAAGGAGTTCTAATCCCCCTCCCAGTACCCTGAAGAATTCTGATCTCCCCTCCTGGCCTCCACTAGCAGTTTCAACCCCCTCCCGACCCCCCCACCCAGCAGTTCTGATCCCCCTCTAAGCCCTCCAGGACAGTTCTGATCCCCCTCCAGGTCACCATTGGAAGTTCTGATCCTGCATCTAAGTCACCCACTTGCTCCTGTCCTTTGCAGCTCCAGCTTGAAAATGACCACCATAACCTCTAGCGGTAGGTTTGCTCTTCTAGACACCCCTCAGGCAGTTCCAATCCACCCCCACTAACCCCCAAGTCACGGCAGACCCCCCTTCCAGAAAGAAATGTCAAATTTCAAATAGGATGTAACTGATTCTCATTAGGTAAGATAATGTAAAATGTAAATATGAACGTTCAGCCTGAATATGAAAGGAGTAGAATATTGTTTACTCATCTTTATTGCATATGTTCCTTTGCATAAAATTAAAATCTATATTTACTGTGTTTTTAGAGAAGAAATACCTTACAGATAAATATTGTAACCATTACCTCCCCCACTTTTTTTTTGCTCCTTTGCAGAAGCAGCAAAAAAAATGCATCTGTGCAGCAAGGCACATGTAATGTGCACTTGTAGGCTGTAGCTGAGGGACTTGAGTTATTTGGACAGGTTTACCAGCCTCAGCACTAAGCTGCTGATCCTAAGCAGCATGCTATTGTACTTTCAATGATAAATGGTGGGGCAACCCCTCTGCTACGTCCGAGCATGGTTGCAGATGCAGTAAGAAGCTCCAGGCACAGCATGAACTAGAGGAAGGGTGCAGCCATGGTGCCAGCCAGTGGAAAAAGTTTAAATAAAGTGCCCCAAGCAAAACAGAATAGAAAGATCTACTTCAGAAAATATGGGAACGGTGACAGGTAGACTTCTTCTTTCCCTGGACAGCTGTGCACTACAGAATCTGTTTGGGTTTATGTCACTGGTGCCAGCTATCAACTTCTGTCATGTGGTCACTAGGGGAGTGGAGGAGTAGCCTAATGGTTAGTGCAGTGGGCTTTGATCCTGGCAATGTGGGTTCAACTCTTACTGCAACTCCTTGTGACCTTGGGCAAGTCACTTAACCTTCCATTGCCCCAGGTGCAAAAACTTAAATTGTGAGCTCATTGGAACAGAGAAGGCAACTGCATATGTGTACAGCACTGCATATATCTAGTAGCACTGTAGAAATGATTAGCATTAGTAGCAGTTTTCCCATTTCTAGTTAGCTACAGAGGTAGGTTTGGATTGACAGGATTCCATTGAGGTTGCTGCATGGTTGCAGTCTGGAGCCTTCCAACCTGCTCTGGAGTTCTGGCTGCCAGCGTTTGCCTGATGACATCACTCTGGCAGAGGAATTGGTGCAGCACAAAGAAAGGGACTGTATGGACAAGAGTTGTTGGAGCATCATCCCTGAAGACCAGAGTAGGAGCAGTGAAAAGTCCTTACTAGATCAATACTTAAGTAAAAGTAAAAAGTATAGTGAAGAATGCATTACAAATTTACTAAGTGAAAGTAAAAAATGTAATTGTCTAATATAATACTTTTTGAGTGAATAGTAAAAGTACCGCAACTAAAGTGAATGGAACTATTGTTAACATTTTTATCCAAATAACTTTACTGCTCTTCAATTTAATCCACTTTGCTTTTAGTAAAACAAAATTTTGAAATGACTGTTACTCATGCGAAGGTGCTTGAGTCATTAATCCAGCACAGCTAAAAAAGGTATTCAACAACTACACTGGCAGGAAGTGGAGTGCTCAGTCTGATCAAAGGTTCCTTCAAATCAGACCAGGCTGATGTCTTCTGGCATGGTCTGCAGGTGTTGATCAAGGAAATCTCTGTGTGAAACATTTGACTTTCGTATAAGTACATAAGTACATAAGCATCGCCATGCTGGGACAGACCAAGGGTCCATCGAGCCCAGCACCCTGCCACCGACAGCGGCCAAAAGAACAAACAATTTGTCCCGCCCATCCTAGAAATAGTGTATTATTCCCTTGTCCATTCAATAACATTCTATGGCCTTTTCCTCCAGGAAGCCATCTAACCTTTTTTTGAAGTCCGCTAAGTTAACCACCTTAACCACTTTTTCCGGCAGCGAATTCCAGAGTTTAACTACGCTTTGAGTGAAGAAAAATTTCCTCAGATTTGTTTTAAATTTACTACACTGCAGCTTCATCACATGCCCCCTTGTCCTAGTATTTATGGAAAGTGTAAACAGATGCTCCACATCGACCCGTTCCATTCCACTCATTATCTTATAGACCTCTATCATATCTCCCCTCAGCCGCCTCTTCTTCAAGCTGAAGAGTCCCAGACTCTTCAGCCTTTCTTCATAGGGAAGTCGTCCCATCACCTGTATCATCTTTGTCGCCCTTCTCTGCACCTTTTCCAATTCCACTATATCTTTTTTGAGGTGCGGCGACCAGAATTGAACACAATACTCAAGATGCGGTCGCACCATGGAGAGATACAATGGAAGAATAATATCCTTATTTTTGTTTTCAATCCCTTTCCTAATGATACCCAACATTCTATTTGCTTTCCTAGCTGCAGCAGCACATTGAACAGAAGTTTTCAAAATATCATCAATGATGACACCTAGATCCCTTTCTTGGTGCGTGACCCAATGCTGAACCTTGCATGATGTAGTTATAGTTTGGGTTCCTCTTTCCCACATGCATCACTTTGCACTTGTTCACATTAAACATCATCTGCCATTTAGACGCCCGGTCTCCCAGTCTCGTAAGGTCCTCTTGTAGTTTTTCACAATCTTCCTGCGATTTGACAACTTTGAATAAATTTGTGTCTTTGGCAAATTTGATTACCTCACTAGTTACCCCCATCTCTAGGTCATTTATGAATATGTTAAAAAGCAGAGGTCCCAGCATAGATCCCTGAGGGACCCCACTAACTACCCTTCTCCATTGTGAATATTGACCTTTTAATCCTACTCTCTGTTTCCTATCTTTCAACCAGTTTTTAATCCACAGTAAGACACTACCTCCGATCCCATGTCCTTCTAATTTCCTCTGTAGTCTTTCACGAGGGACTTTATCAAACGCCTTCTGAAAATCTAGATACACAATATCAACTGGCTCACCTTTGTCCACATGTTTGTTTACTCCTTCAAAGAAATGCAGCAGATTGGTGAGGCAAGACTTCCATTCACTAAATCCATGTTGACTTTGTCCCATTAGTCCATGCTTTTGAAAGTGCTCTGCAATTTGTTCTTGAAGGAAAAGTCCATTGAACATTATTAATTTAAATTTTTGTTTTGTTTTTGGGTTTTTGCCCGGTTCTTGAGGCCTGGATTGGCCACTGTCTGAGACAGGATGCTGGGCTTCATGGACCCTTGGAGGGGCATAATTGAACAAAAACGTCTATCTCCATGGGCGTTTATCTCCGAGAACGGGTCCGTGAAGGGGCGGACCGAACCGTATTTTCGAAAAAATAGATGTCCATGTTTTATTCAACAATTTGTGAGCTGGGCGTTTTTGTTTTTCAGTGATAATGGAAAATGAAAGCGCCCAGGTCAAAAACGAATAAATCCAAGGCATTTGTTCGTGGGAGGGGCCAGGAGTCGTAGTGCACTGGTCCCCCTCACATGCCAGGACACCAACCGGGCACCCTAGGGGGCACTTTTACAAAAACAAAAAAAAAGGTAAAAGAGCTCCCAGGTGCATAGCACCCTTCCCTTGGGTGTTGAGCCCCCCAAATCCCCCTCAAAACCCATTGCCCACAAGTCTACACCATTACTATAGCCCTAAGGGGTGAAGAGGGGCACCTACATGTGGGTACAGTGGGTTTGGGGGGCGGTTTGGAGGGCTCCCATTTACCAGCACAAGTGTAAAATGTGGGAGGGGGTGGGCCTGGGTCCACCTGCCTGAAGTCCACTGCACCCCCTAATAACTGCTCCAGTGACCTGCATACTGCTGCCAGGGAGGTGGGTATGACATTTGAGGGTGAAAATAAAAAGTTGTGAAACGGCATATTTTGTGGTGGGAGGGGGTTTGTGACCACTGGGGGAGTCAGGGGAGGTCATCCCCGATTCCCTCCAGTGGTCATCTGGTCATTTAGGGCACTTTTTGGGGCCTTATTCGTGGAAAAACAGGGTCCAGGAAAAGTGCCCTAAATTCTTGCTAAAACGCATATTTTTCTTCCATTATCGGCGAAAGGTGCCCATCTCTGATCGCCCGATAACCACGCCCCAGTTCCGCCTTCACCACGCCTTCAACACGCCCCCATCAACTTTGTCCGCATCCGCGACGGAGTGCAGTTGAAAACGTCCAAATTCGGCTTTCGATTATACCGCTTTATTTGTTTTTGTGAGATAAACGTCTATCTCCCGATTTGGGTCGCAATATAGGCAGTTTTCTTTTTCAATTATAAGCTGGTTGGTCTTTTCCCAGTATGGCGGTGCTTATGTTCTTATGATAATAGTCTCTACCATTTTGCCCAGCACTGACGCCAGACTCACCGGTCAATAATTTCCCGGGTCTCCTCTGGAACCTTTTAAAAATATCGGCATTACATTGTCCACCCTCCAATCTTCTGGTACCACGCTCAATTTTAAGGATAAATTACAAATCAATAACAGTAGCTCTGTCAGCTCATTTTTTAGTTCTGTCAGTACCCTGGGGTGAATACCATCCGGTCCAGGAGATTTGCTACTCTTCAGTTTGCAGAACTGCTCCATTACGTCTTCCAGGTTTACCGATATTTCATTAAGTTTCTCCGACTCTTCAGCTTTGAATACCATTTCCAGCACCAGTATCCCACCCAAATCTTCCTCGGTGAAGATCGAAGCAAAGAACTCATTTAGTTTTTCTGCTATTTCTTTGTCTTCCTTGATCGTCCCTTTCATTTTTTTTTTAATTTTAATTTTATTTTTATTAATTTGCATTATTAAACAAGCAAAAATACTTGTACAGAAAAGTTTGGTTAATTATAAATGTTAATACAAAAATAATATATGAAAAAGGAAAGCATTTACTGTTAACTTCACATAAGTCCACAATACTGATCACCCCTTTTACACCCTGGTCATCCAGCGGGCCAACTGATTCTTTTGCCGGTTTCCTGCTTGTAATGTATCTAAAAACAAGTTTACTATCAGTTTCGCCTCTAATGCTATCTTTCTTTCAAAATCCCTCTTTGCCTTTCTTAACAGTGCTTTGCATCTGACTTGACATTCCTTTTGCCACTGGTTTTTTTCTTCATTCGGTTCGTTCTTCCATTTTCTGAAGGATTCCTTTTTAGCTTCAATAGCCTCCTTTACCTCACTTTTTAACCATGCCGGCTGTCGTTTGGTTTTCCGTCCTCCATTTCTGATACGTGGAATATGTTTGGCCTGGGCTTTCAGGACGGTGTTTTTGAACAGCATCCATGCCTGTTGTAGGTTTCTTACCCTCTCAGTCGCTCCTCTAAGTTTTTTTTTAACCGTTCTTCTCATTTTATCATAGCTTCCTTTTTTAAAGTTAAACGCTAACATATTTGACTTCCTATGTTTACCTTTTTGAAAGAAAATTTCAAAGTCGATCATGTTATCTCCCGTACCAGATCATGTGCTCCACAAATGACTAAGTCTAGAATTTTTCCTTCTCTCGTCGGCTCCTGTACCAGCTGCTCCATAAAGCTGTCCTTTATTTCATCAAGGAAGTTTACCTTCCTAGCGTGCCCTGATGTTACATTAACCCAGTCTCTATGGGGGTAATTAAAATCACTAATCAACAAAATGAATAGTAGAATACAATCACCGTTTGCAACAAAATTCTACTTAGTTATCACCCAGTATTGAAGGTGTGCAGTTACTAGTATTCATGAAACGTGGAGAAAAAAAAGACTTCAGAAACTATAGAGAGTACTCAATATGCAGGAACAACCTTTCAATTTTAGAGTACTCCTCTTCTTCAATCACTAGTCTTCACAAAAAAAAACTCCACTCTTCTTATTCATGCAATACATGCACATACACCTTCCACAATACTATATAGTAGAGGCTTATGTAAACGCTATACATCCGGTGAACTAATTGTTACTTAGCTTAAATACTCTTGATGCTGCCGTTCTGCATTGTCTTCCACAGCATACGGAATTCACAAAGCCCAACAGGAGAACACTGTTTTGCCACTAATGGGCTGTTTCAAGGGCTAAACACTGCCATCCTGGTCGGACGGTCGGTAGTACACCCCTATAACCGTCCTTTTCCCTTTAACACTTGAATCTCGATCCACAATGATTCCAAGAGATCTTTCGTTTCCTGCAGAATTTCCAATTCATTTGACCCAAGGCTCTCGTTAACATACAGTGCTATTCCTCCCCCAATCCGGTCCACCCTATCACTACGATATAATTTGTACCACTGGTTATCCTCCTTCCACCAGGTCTCAGAGATGCCTATTATGTCTAATTCTTCATTCAGTGCAATATATTCCAATTCTCCCATCTTATGTCTAAGGCTACTAGCATTTGCATATAGGCACTTCAAGCTAGGCTTGTTATTCCTTATTACAGCATGTTGTTTACTGGTCAGTACTAATTTGCTATTTTTTGTCTGGTTTTCTTTATTTTTATTTATGGACATTGACCAGCTTATAATCGAACGAGAAAAACGCCCAAGTTCCGACCTAAATCGGGAGATGGGCGTTTATCTCACAAAAACGATTAAAGCGGTATAATCGAAAGCCGATTTTGGACGTTTTCAACTGCACTCCGTCGCGGATGCGGACAAAGTTGATGGGGCGTGTCAGAGGTGTGGCGAAGGCGGAACTGGGGCGTGGTTATCTGCCGAACAGAGATGGGCGCATTTCACAGATAATGGGACAAAAGTATGCGTTTTTAGCTAGAATTTAGGGCACTTTTCCTGGACCCTGTTTTTTCACGAATAAGGCCCCAAAAAGTGCCCTAAATGACCAGATGACCACTGGAGGGAATCGGGGATGACCTCCCCTGACTCCCCCAGTGGTCATAAACCCCCTCCCACCACAAAAAATGATGTTTCACAACTTTTTATTTTGACCCTCAAATGTCATACCCACCTCCCTGGCAGCAGTATGCAGGTCCCTGGAGCAGTTGTTAGGGGGTGCAGTTGGCTTCAGGCAGGTGGACCCAGGCCCATTCCCCCCCTACCTGTTACAATTGTGCTGCTTAATGCTTAGTCGTCCAACCCCCCCCCGAACCCACTGTACCCACATGTAGGTGCCCCCCTTCACTCCTTAGGGCTATAGTAATGGTGTAGACTTGTGGGCAGTGGGTTTTGAGGGGGATTTGGGGGGCTCTACACACAAGGGAAGGGTGCTATGCACCTGGGAGCTCTTTTACCTTTTGTTCTGTTTTTGTAAAAGTGCCCCCTAGGGTGCCTGGTTGGTGTCCTGGCATGTTAGGGGGACCAGTGCACTACGACTCCTGGCCCCTCCCACGAACAAATGCCTTGGATTTATTCGTTTTTGAGCTGGGCGATTTCATTGTCCATTATCGCTGAAAAGCAAAAACGCCCAGCTCACAACTTGGCGAATAAAACATGGACGTCTAATTGTTTCGAAAATACGCTTGGGTCCGCCCCTTCACGGACCCGTTCTCGGAGATAAACGCCCATGGAGATAGGCGTTTCTGTTCGATTATGCCCCTCTGAATCTACTACAGTCTCTTTTTCATACTCACGATCAATAAACCCTGTCTTCCCTGTCTGGGCAATATCCTTGCAAGATACCTTATTCCGAACCATACGCTCCTGTGCGACTGTCGGCCTTACCCCCGTTCCTAGTTTAAAAGCTGCTCTATCTCTTTTTTAAATGTTGATGCCAGCAGCACGGTCCCATTCTGGTTAAGGTGGAGCTCATCCTTTCTGAATAGGTTTCCTTTTCCCCAGAATGTCGCCCAGTTCCTAACAAATCTAAAACCCTCGTGCTTGCACCATTGTCTCATCCACGCATTAAGACTCTGGAGCTCTGCCTGTCTCTTAGGCCCTGTGTATGGATCGGGAATTATTTCAGAAAATGCCACCCTTGAGGATCTGGATTTGAGCTTTCTTCCTAAAAGCCTAAATTTGGCTTCCAGAATCTTTCTCCCACATTTTCCTACGTCATTGGATGCTTTATCATTATCATTGTATTTATCATCTGTATTAGAAGTAGTGCTGCATAACTCATCACTTGCATCTTCATCTTTGTTATCATCATCATGCTGTTCAATTACAGAGGTGACAGAGTGCTGGGCTTGATGGACCCTTGGTCTGTCCCAGCATGGCAATGCTTATGTACTTAAGCTGAAATCATTGTCTGTTGTTCCAACAATTTTTCATCTGATGGCAAACTGTCTGAATATCTTCCATGAATGATGCAAGAACATTAGATGTGTGGAAACCTTTCAGTCTTAAGACTAGACAAGCAGACTTTCAGGCTTATTTTCGAAAGAGAAGGGCACCAATCTTTTGACACAAATCGGGAGATGGGCATCCTTCTCTCAGGGTCGCCCAAATCAGCATAATCGAAAGCCGATTTTGGGCATCCTCAACTGCTTTCCGTCGCGGGGATGACCAAAGTTCACGGGGGCATGTCGGAAGCATAGCGAAGGCGGGACTGGGGCGTGCTTAACACATGGGTGTTCTCGGCCGATAATAGAAAAAAGAAGGGCGTCCCTGACAAACACTTGGGCGACTTTACATGGTCCTTTTTTTTTAAGACCAAGCCATAAAAATGTGCCCTAAATAACCAGATGACCACCGGAGGGAATCGGGGATGACCTCCCCTTACTCCTCCAGTGGTCACTAACCCCCTCCCACCCTAAAAAAAATTGTTAAATATTTTCCAGCCTCAAACATCATACCCAGCTCCATGACAGCAGTATGCAGGTCCCTGGAGCAGTTTTAGTGGGTACTGCAGTGCACTTCAGGCAGGCGGACCCAGACCCATCCCTCCCACCTGTTACACTTGTGGAGGAAACAGTGAGCCCTCCAAAACCCACCAGAAACCCACTGTACCCACATCTAGGTGCCCCCCTTCATCCCTAAGGGCTATGGTAGTGGTGTACAGTTGTGGGGAGTGGGTTTTTTGGGGGGGGTTCGGCACACAAAGTAAGAGAGCTAGGCACCTGGGAGCTTTTTCTGAAGTCCACTGCAGTGCCCCCTAGGGTGCCCGGTTGGTGTCCTGGCATGTGAGAGGGACCAGTGCACTACGAATGCTGGCTCCTCCTATGACTAAATGGCTTGGATTTGGTTGTTTCTGAGATGGGCATCCTCGGTTTCCATTATCGCCGAAAACCGGGGACGACCATCTCTAAGGTCGACCTAAATGTTGAGATTTGGGCATCCCCAACCGTACTATCGAAACGAAAGATGGCCGTCCATCTTGTTTCGATAATTCGGGTTTCCCCGCCCCTTCACGGGATGTCCTTCGAGGACATCCTCAGGAAAACTTGGGCGCCCCGTTTGATTATGCCTCTCTTAGTCTTGTAGCAATTCTTCACTTAATTTCATCTTAGTAAAAATGGACCTTATGTGGCCTGAGAAGCTATGTTTTAATTTTAAAGGTTAATCTAGTTTTAGAGCTGGATTAGTGAAAGTTCAGTTCATTAATCATGGCTGTACCAGTTTGAAGCAGACAGCAATTTTAACCCATGGAATGATAACTTAGCCCTCCAAAATTAATGCAGACACATTTATCTTGGGTGCTTATTCTAGTGCCCATTTGTCACAATTGTGTGATACCCATTCCCAGGTAGGTCACTTCCTTCTCTTTACTGTAGAGCCAATAATTGATAAGTTTGGATAGCCTTCTCAATAGTTGTACAACATGTGAATGTGTTTACCATTGTTGAAACATTTGTACATCCCCTTTTATTTCAGCAAATCTGTGTCATATGAGTAGATGACTGAGTAGAAAAGAATAACATTTTTAAAATCAGAAAGGTTCTGAAGTCATAAAAATGTTTTCAATCTAAGGCAAATCTGCCTCTCCAAACAGAGGGATCACTGAGTACCTATTACACTAAAGTGTATTGCATATTTTATTTAGAGGTCCTTTTACCAAAGAGAGGTAAAAAAAGTGACCTTAGAGTGCCCTTATGCGAGTCATTCCCATGCGCTCAGGCCATTTTTACCACTGGGGTAAAATAGCCACATGCTAATTTTGCCATTATGTAGGAAGGGAAAAAAACACAAAAACAAGCCATTAGGATGTATGAGGGGCCAGTATTCTTAGTAGACTGGCCACACTGACATCCCAGCAGAGCAGTGGGGCACCCGTGGGCACTGCAGTGGACTTCACATAAAAGGTCCAAGGTACACATCTCACCATTACCCCTTTATAGTCTCTCCAAAACCCACCAAAAACCTACTGTACCCAAATGCACACCACTACAATAGCCCTTATATCTGCATGTGTCACTTCTATGTAGGTACTGTAGGTTTTTGGTGGAGTTTGGAGGGCTCACACTTTCCACCACAAGTGTACCAATGATAGTGGGTTATACTACTACTACTTGACATTTCTAAAGCGCTACTAGGGTTACGCAGCGCTGTACAATTTAACATAGAAGGACAGTCCCTGCTCAAAGGAGCTTACAATCTAAAGGACAAATGTACAGTCTACTCCAGGGACCTACTTGCTGCTCTAATAGATCTAGCCATAACATCTGAAGATATCATAGAGGCTGGTATGTACTGTTTCTTTCACAGCTTTGGGGTGGGGGGGGGGGGGGGTGGGAGGGGTCAATGACCACTGGGGGTTAAGGGAGTTTATGCTTTATTGTCCCCAGTGATCATTTGGTCATTTGAGCACTTATTCCCTCCAGTCATCTTTTGGTTACTTTGTTGTGATTGAACGGTCTAGAAAAAATGTCTTAATTTTGGCCCTAGATGTTTTCATTTTGTTCCATTATTGCAGAAAAACTTCTATCTTTTGCCCATGTCCCCCCTAAAAGATGTCCCCAACACGCCCCTTTGAAATTTGAACAAATTGTGGAGAAAAACATCTAAAACTGGGGTGTCAAAAATTGCAAATTGGACGTTTTGGAAAGAAAAATGTTCTGCCACCTTATGACATTTTTTTGGATGTTTTTCTCTTTTGAAAAAGAGCCCCTTAATATTATTTTACCACTGACATATTGAAACAATAGGGGTGAACCAGCAAACATCAGCAAAACATTTGTGGAGAAGAGTGTGCATAGGAAAACAATTTTTCAATCATTTTCAGATTTGTTGGACAATTTTCTGACATTTTAAAAAGTTTTCTTCAGTAAATATTATTTGTAACACTTGAGTAACATGTAAAAATTTTTCAACATGCAGAAATAAACTTTATATTTGATAACGCCTCTGCCAAAGAAACCGCGTCTGCTATTGTTTTCCCATTTACTTGCGTGAAAAGACTTTTAAGCAAATTCATTGGTTCAGAACACTGATACAAGAGTGGTCTGACTTATTGACTGTGTGGAGAGTACAGCATGTGTGGATTCAGTACATACAGCCTTCTGGCATTTGTTAGTCCCAGCTCTAGACTCAACCAAATACATTTTTTATGTGAGGAGTCCCATCATTCACTATTTGGGCATACACAAGGGATCCCCTTCCATACATAATGACAAAATTGTCATCATATGTGCACTCCATTGATATATATTTTTTTGCTTATTGTGGATGGGGTGATTATAAGGGGACCTTTAGACTCTATGCTTTCCTATGGTAGCATAAGGAAAAAAGGAGCTTGATTTTCCCAATAGGTCAGCACATGAGAGATAGAGAGGAGGATATTTGAGTGGATCGAACCATTTTGGTCTGGTTCTTAACACTAGATTCACATAATTGAGATAGTCCAAGGCATGGTTTAGTTAGCACACAAGAAATTCTAGTAAGTTCTGAATTGAAGCTCCAGGGGACTGCCGTCAGTCTGTACTGGAGTTCACAGTTATTCTTTGAGTTAGAAAGGAAGAGAAGAAGGAGGAGGTGTTTCCTGTAATTCCCAAGCTTGTTATGTCCTATAAGTGGTGGTGGTGGTGATGGGGAGCTGAAGTGCAACATAGCCCAAGGAGTTATCTCTCATTTTTCCTGGGAGCTGGTATCTGTGGAGCAGGCAGTATGTGGCCTGCTGCTTGTTCCTAGAAGTTGCTAGCCCTAAAGTCAAAGGAACCTGAGAAAGGTGATATCTATATTTAGTTTGGAGTCTTTGTTACAGTAGAAGCAGAGTTTTTAGAGGTCCCTTATATCTAGGGTTACCATATTTTGTTCTCTTAAAAACAGGACACATGTCCCGCCCATGCCCTACCCTTTCGCATCCTCTCCCCTCCCCCTGCCACATATTCCCCTCCCCCAGGTCACATATTCCCCTCCCCTGCCACCCGTCACCTCCCCTCCCCTCCCCTCCCCCTTGTCACATATTCCCCTCCCCTGCCCCCCGTCACCTCCCCTCCCCCTTGTCACATATTCCCCTCCCCTCCCTTACTATCTACTGCCCTGGTGGTCTAGTGACCTCTTCGTGGCAGGAAAGAGCCCCCTCTTTCCTGCCCGGAGCACTGCCTTGCCCTGCATCCTTCTTGGTCTCAGCTCGGGATTCAAAATAGCCACCGAGAGTTGAAGTCTCGCGAGGCCGCTTCAACTCTCGGTGGCCATTTTGAATCCCGAGCCGAGACTGAGAAGGATGCAGGGCAAGGGCAGGCAGCACTCCGGGCAGGAAAGAGGGAGCTCTTTCCTGCCCCAAAGAGGTCACTAGACCACCAGGGCACATAGTAAGTAAGGGGAGGGGAGACCCACGGCACCGCTCGCCTGCCCGCCCGCCCATTTGTCCAGAAATCTGGACAAACGGGCGGGCGGGCAAAACCTGCCCGGATGCCCCGGACATGTCCTCAAAAAGAGGACATGTCTGGGGAAATCCGGACATATGGTAACCCTACTTATATCTTGACACTAGTCTAAAGCTGTATTGACAAAGGTGTCTAAGAGTCAAGAATAAAGTTGCCCACTTAGTTCTGTCCAGGAGAGATTCAAGCAGTGGAATATCAGGTACCAAAAAGTGCCCTTTGGGAGTCAGGAAGCCCAAAGAAGTCAAATGGAAAGGATCTAATCTATTTTCTGCCTTCTGTGCAGGTGTGCTGTAACAGTGTTTTGAAAGCTGTACCAATTATTATTCTGTTTTGATGAAAAGTGTTTAGTAAAATTGTTTTTGCTTTGGAACACCACACAGGTGTCTGGAGTCTCTCTTTTAAGTAGTATTCTTTGGACTAGGTTCTGTAAATTGTGCTGAGAAATTGTCACTGAAAAATTTAAGTGCTGAGTGCTATTCTATAAAGGATCTGCACCCTGTATAGAATAGCAGCTAAGCGCATAAATCTAACTTAAGGCACCGGCAATTAGGTCTGCTGAAAGCAGGTGTACATGCTGGTGCTGATCGGGTCTATTCTGTAACAATGCATGTAAATTCTGGGAACGCTCCCAGCCATACCCCTTTGAATTTACGACTATAGGATTTTCGCACACATCATAATAGAATATGATACATGCGTAAATCCCAATTATGGTGAATTAATGCCAATAATTGGTTATTATCATCCAATTATTGGCACAGATTGGCTCAATAATCAATTAATTTGCACACGCAAATTGTCAATGCGCGCTGATTTGCATGCACAAATTTAGTTGCTATATATAGAATGCAGAGATGTAGATCTTGTAGTAGATTATCCCTTCCTCTGTGAGAAAATTGGTGCCAGGTATTCCCAGAAGTTCAACAGAACAGGAACCTAGAACCCTGCGAACCTTCTATCTATAAGGAGTGCCCCAAAAAGGGGTTACAATAGTAATATTTTCCTTAAATAATATAAAATTTGACTAAGAATTCCTACTGTCTGGCATGTTTTCTTATGTGAAAGCACTCGCCACGGTGTCAATCTTAAATGATAGTGAGAAGTTGCTTCCAATGAGTACCATCTGAAGCACGAAGTCCCAGGAGTTAGGGAAAAGGGAGATGGCATGTTTATTTGACATGAAAAGCGAGATCGTGAGAAATGCAATATTGTACAATTGGAATCCTGAGTATTTCAGTTTACATTTCCAAAAAATAAATTGCGGTATCAGATTATTTATTTTATGAAATCAATAATAGTACTTGGCCAAAGTGAGTTGTCCTGACATTTGACACTATGCTACATTTGTGGAAATTTTAAGTGTTAATCATTAATTATCTGTGAAACATTTTTTTTCCTGACCATGCCCTCTTGAGACTCTGGTTTTAATGAAATCAAACAAAATAAAAATGGGTAAATTATTTGCAGGCTATGAACATCTACACTACGCCATGCCTCGCTAGTTTCCAATACCACCTCATTCCTGAGACAACCAGAGAAAACGATGCAATCTCATCCTCTGAACAATATGGGGCAACAACAGGACAAAAGAGACGAGATATTGCAATGCAAAGGTCGGTGACCCAGCCTCTTGTATAATTATACTGTTTCATTTATATCCATCTAGCCTGTCTGTGCTGTCAGTAAACTGGAGGCTAAAAATAAGGCTATCCTTACTTCTCATAACTTTTGTTTGATCATTAATGCTGAATGTCATATGGCAGGAAAAAGATCCATCCAAAGCTACAATTATTTCAGGGTGTAAGATGATTAAAAATAGAGGGCTCTATTTATTAAGCTGTGATAATATGTTAACATGTATTAATGTGATTTAATACATGGTATATAATGCTAATTTCATTATTTTCAATAGGGCCTATTTGCTAACTAAGGTGCTTCTGGTGTAGATGTATGTATTGGACATGCGCAGGTCCATTTTTCAGTGCACCTGCGAAAAAGGCCTTTTTTAAAACTGAATATGAACGTGCGGCAAAATAAAAATTGGCGCACATCCATTTTGGGCCTGAGACCTTACCACCATCCATTGACCTAGCAGTACCGTCTCACATGTTAACTGGGCAGTAATTGTCAGCACGTGCGTACAATGCTGATTGCCGCCCGGTTAGCACTGCGCAGCTGAAATTTTTTGGGGGTGCATAGTGGGCATGCGTAGAAAATGAAATTACTGCCTGGGTGATGCAATAGCCGGGCGGTAGTTCAAATTTGACACATGTAGGACGCACGTACGCGCCCATGTGGCTTAGCAAAAGGGCCCTGATGTGCTGATTGTAACTTGAATTAATGCACCCTAATGTGTTAACACATTAATAAGGCGTGTAATTAAACTATGGAATTCATTGCCAGAGAATGTGGTAAAAGCGGTTAGCTTAGTGGAGTTTAAAAAAAGGTTTGGACGGCTTCCTAAAGGAAAAGTCCATAGACCATTATTGAAGGGACTTGGGGAAAATCCACTATTTCTGGGATAAGCAGCATAAAATGTTTTGTACTTTTTGGGGATCTTACCAGGTATTTGTGACCTGGATTGGCCACTATTAAAAAGGATGCTGGGCTTGATGGACCTTTGGTCTTTCCCAGTATGGCAATACTTATGTACTTATGTAAATAGAGCTCATAGCTGGAAGTTAATGAAGCTAATCTAACCACTGGAATGATAAAAAATTTTGATGTATATATTCTGTCTTGTGCAAATTTATTGGAAAAGTGGAATATAAATGAAATGAATATAAACAAATACCACCAACTAGATAGGTTATGGGGCCCTTTTACCAAACAGAAGTAAAAAGAGGCCTTAGGGCCCTGTTTACTAAGCCGCGTTATAGGCATGTTAGTGTTTTTAACGCACGTTAACCATGTACACACATTAACTGTGTACATGCCTACAATATCCCTATAGGCACCTACACGGTTAGCGCACGGTAATTGTAGGTGTGTTAAAAACACTAACGCGCCTTAGTAAACAGGGCCCTTAGTGTTTCCATATGTAGGTCATTCCCACTGGGGTAAAATGGCTGAAATTCCTATTTTTGGTATTAATGACCATGTGCTGATTTTGCCATTAACATGTGGCCATTAAAACAGATTAGTGTGTGAGCCCACAACTCATTATGTAGGCAGTAAGGGTTCACACACTAAGGGCCAGATTCTATATATGGCGCCTGGAAAACCCACACGGAAAACATTTCTGCCTAAGCATATTCTATAAGCAGCATGAAGCATCAATAACTGGGAGCTAAAAAGCAATTTTTGAAGTTAATTGGCAGTATTAAAAATTTGTGCGTTCATCTCACAGAACATTATTCTATAAAGTAGAATCTGGCCCGAAATGAGGAAATGCTCCTGGAATTTCAGTTTGTCAAAGTATGTACAAAGGTTTTCATGGAAATAGTAACCACACAAATAAAAGTTGCAAATATATGCAAATAATTTTCTCAAATCACTTAGGGGCCTTCTACTAAAATGTTAGAAAATTTACACTTACCACAGATTAGCTGCAAAAATTAACATGTGGCAACTTGCAAGTCTCTGCAGTAACTGTTGGAAGTTTGTGTATAATCGTAGCATCTTCCCAGATAGGAGGGAATTCAATAAGTGGTGCTGATAATTTGGCATAAAAACTTTGAGTGGTATGTGCTGTTCTAGAAAGGGAGCATGCCCTTTATTTATTATTTGTTTGGATTTTGCTCACACTTTTTTCAGTAGTAGCTCAAGGTGAATTACATTTGGGTACACTGGATATTTCTCTGTCCCAGGAAGCCTCACAATCTAAGTTTGTACCTGAGGCAATTGAGGGTTAGGTGACTTGCTCAAGATCACAAGGAGCAGTAGTGGGATTTGAACCAGCCAAGGCTGGTTTTCAAGACTGGTGTTCTAGCCACTAGGCCGCTCCTCCACTCCTATAGAATAATGTTTGACACGTATTCCACACCTATCTGTTGGGTGCCGTACTTATGCCTGCTAAAAGTAGGTGTAAATGCCAGTGGACAACTTAGGCATGCTTTGAGCGAATTCTATAGATCCACATGCAACTTTCTGCAACACCCTTGACACGCCCCTGACCACACACCCTTTTCAGATACACTCAACTGAAGTTAGACACTGTTCTTATAGAATAGTGTTCTGTGAGATGAGCACCCAAATTTTAAAGACTGCCAATTAACATCAATAATTGATTTTTAGCACCCAATTCCAAGCTGATGAGCCAATTTATTTGCACAGACATCAGAGATTCATTCACAAATTTGGATGCAGAAATTTGAGCATGATATATAGAATCCAGGGGTTAATGAAGAAACAATTGAGTCAGTATTCAAAAGCACTTTTTGCATAAGTGCTTTATAAACAAAATGCCTGGGGGCTGAACAAAAAATTTTGGACATACACATTTTTATATGACTAAAGTTATTCATCCAAAAAGGAAGTGGGACTTGGGGCACTGCAGGGATAGCACAACTTAGACATGTGGCGAGGGGAATTCACACAAGCACGCCAGCATGTCAAGAATTCCCTCAGTGTTTTATAAGAGGCTCTATCAAGCCAAAATAAGTGAACTGCAAATTAATCTCTCCACATACAGTGGAGCAGTGATTTTAGATGACTGCACATAGGGAAAACACAGGGAGCAGATTTCTAAAATCACTGCTCTTGCTGTAGAATGCCCCGTTTCTGCCTAGGTGCTCCCCAAAGCCTCCAATTCCCCCTGGGTATCACCCAGTGGTGTGCTGGTAAATTTTTAACAACAGGCTCTCTCCCCGGTCCACCTCGGCGCCCCCCCGTGCACCACTGTGCCCCCCCATCCACCTCTGCACCCCCCGTCCACCACTTTGCACCCCCCATCCACCTCTGTGCCCCCCCAAAATTGCAGAGCTGGCTATAGCCGGGGGGGGGGGGGGGGGGGCAATGCTTTACTCTCTCCAGGAAAAAAAAATTAAATGATCCCAGGTTCCAATCTAATTTATGTTTAAAATGGGATAAAATGCCATAAATAAGTAAATAAATATAAACTTTTACCGTTCAGCACCTGATTCTCAAAGTGGACATATTCCAAACACTATAATGAAAATACAATTATTTTTTTCTACCTTTGTTGTCTGGTGACTTTGTTTCTCTGATCATGCTGGCCCAGTATTTGATTCTGCTGCTCTCTATCTGTTCCCTTGACTCCGTTTCCAGGGATTCCTTTCCATTTATTTCTTTTCTTTCCTCCTTTCTTCTTCATTTCTGGGCCTCCGCAGACTTGACTGTACAGTGGATCCAGCTTCTGCCTATTTTCTCCATCCATGTGCAGTTTCTCTCCTCACTTCCTTTTCCCACATCTAATCTCCTTCCTCTATCTTCCCTCCATGTCCAGCATTTCTCCTCTCTCCCTTCCCTCCCCTCCATCCATGTCCAGAATTTTTCTTGCTCTACCCTCCATCCATGTCCTGAAACTCTCCTCTCTCCCCTGTACCCCTCTATCCATCCATACCCAGCAATTCTCTTCTCTCCCCTGCCCTCCTACCCATCCATGCCCAGCAATTGTTTTCTCTCCTCTGCCCCCTCTACCCATCCATGCCCAGCAATTCTTCTCCCTCCCCTGCCCTCCCCTCCTGCTCCCCTCCCGCTCCCATCCATGTCCAGCGATTCTCCTCCCTCCCCTGCCCTCCCCTCCTGCTCCCATCCATGTCCAGCGATTCTCCTCCCTCCCCGCCCTCCCCTCACACTCCCATCCATGTCCAGCGATTCTCCTCCCTCCCCTGCCCTTCCCTCCCGCTCCCATCCATGTCCAGCGATTCTCCTCCCTCCCCTGCCCTCCCCTCCTGCTCCCATCCATGTCCAACGATTTTCCTCCCTCCCCTGCCCTCCCCTCCTGCTCCCATCCATGTCCAGTGATTCTCAGAAGGCGGGACTAAGGGCACGAAGTTCACGAATTGAAGCAAATAGGGAGGGAAAGCTAGAGACGGGCAGCAGGGCTTTAACGCGGCACTTCAATGGAGGAGGTATTTAAAAAAGATGGATGGGAGCGGGAGGGGACGGTGGGTGCAAAGGACAATCGCTGGGCATGTTTGGGAGCGGGAGGGGAGGTAAGCATGGCGCCCTCCTGCCATGCTTACCTCCTGCAATGGAGCCAGCTCGCCCTGAAGAACAACCGGCTCGCAAAAGCTGTCAAAATTTAACAAGCGGCTCTTGCGAGCCGGAGCGAGCCGGCTCCAGCACACCACTGGTATCCCCCCCCAAGGCAGCCCCTAAAGCCAACATCAACATCTCAACAACAATCCCACCACAAGGCAACCCCCCCCATGCCAGCATGAAACTCCCAAAGGGAAGCCCCTGAGATGCAATGAACCCTTTGAGGCATGAAATACCCCTTTAAGGCAACCCCTTGAGGTGGAATGAATCCCTCAACAGCAATCCCATGAGATGGCATGAACTTCTTTAGGTAGCCTCACCAGCAGCATGAGCCCCTGTATATGGAAGCCTAATCCCTAGTGATAATACTGTGTGATTACTGCTAGATGTCTCAGCAGCTATGTTTGTACCCATCATCATGACAGTGGGAGTGAGTGGGCATTGCTGCTGCTCCATGAGATACCAGGTACTCCCAGTAAGACCAAGAAGGCATTTGGAGGCTGGAGTTGGGAGGCCTGCAGGTGGACTAGGTGGTTCATGCCACCTTGGAGCAGGGGAGTTCCCATGGGGTGACGTTGATGCTGGCTAAGAGGGGGTTGCAGAGGATCAGATATCAGGGGAGTGATCTTGGGAGAGCAGATATTGGGAGAGGGGTGATTGGAGGGGGGCATACATTGATATTTATAGCTGCCCCTGCAGGATACACAGTCCAAGATATACTCTCTTCCTTGTGGGGTTCCACAAGGAGCTATACTTGCACCCACACTTTTTAACATATTCATGTCACCACTGCTCACACTTATACAATCATTGGACCTGACCCCCTATGTATACGCTGATGATATACACTCTACACTTAACACTAAATTGAATTCTATCTTCTGTTGGCTATTTTCTCACAAATTAAAATTGAATCCTGACAAAACTCAAGCCATTTTATTTTTGTGGAAAAGGGAACCCAAACCAGTCATTCCCATAAACATTTCTGGATCTATAACTACACTTCAATCCACCCTGACGGTCTTGGGTGTCCTTCTGGATCAACACCTGGCTTTCAAGACACAGATCTCAGCACTTATTCACTCTTGCTTCTTTAAGTTAGTCATGCTTTATTCCATCAGACACCTCTTTTCACAAGAGGCACTTAGACTACTAACACATGCATTTGTAATCAGCAAATTAGGGGCCCCTTTTACGAAGCTGCAGCAAAAGGGGGCCTTCGCTGGCATTGGCGTGTGTTTTTGCTGCACGATGAGGCCCCCCTTTTACCGCAGCAGATAAAAGGCAGGTCTTTCTTCTTTTCAGGAAATGGCCATATGGCAGGTGAAGCATTTCCAAGTGGCCACTTCGGGGAGGAGGGGGGGAGCACTTACTGCCACCCATTGAGGTGGTGGTAAGGGCTCCCGCACTAACCTGGTGGTAACTGGGCAGCACTGATTACCACTGGGTACTCACCAGCGCTACAAAAATAAAAATATTGTTGTAGCACTGGATATGATGCGTGCTGGGGGTAGGAACTACCACCAGGCTGCTGCAGTAGCACATTTGGCTTACTGCTACTTTATAAAAGGGGCCCTAGCTTACTATACTGCACTTCTACACAGCATCTGTTAATCAGACATACGACATTTACAATTAGTACAGAATATGGCAGTCAAGGTTATTACCAATTCCTGCAAATATGATCACGTGACCCCACTTCTATGACAGAAGCACTGGCTACCAGTTGCTCATTGTATTACTTATAAAATTTTAGTTCTTACTCATAAGATTCATAACTCTGCACAACCACCGTATTACTCATGGCTCCTGACTCCCTATATTCCTTCTTGCAGTCTTTGGTCATCACAGCAGAACCACCCAGTGATTTCATTCATTTCATTCAACCTGATACTATCCACTTCTTGATCTTTAGTGTATCTGCACCAACCCTCTAGAATTCCCTGCCTTATTCCTTATGATCAGGGCCATCCCACTCCCTAAAACAGCCGTGAAAACATTCCTATTCAAGGATGCTTCTTCCACCTGATTGGATAAGTTATCTGCCTCCCGCACAGCTAAGCTCCCTCCTTCCGCCCTCCTTGAGGTTGGGCACCAATTGCCAGTAGCCTATTTGTTTGCATTTTTCAATCTTTGATCTATATCTCCCTTTGCTTTACCTGTTCTTTATTCCAGGGCGATATATCAAATGTAGAATAAATTTGAAATTCAGAGCATGCCTATCTTTTGCCACAGATTCTCAATGTGAAATGGGTGACACGTAAATGTTAAGCTCTTACTTCATAGAATTACCCCAGAAATGACAAAGTGAGCTATTCAAATAACAGGTATTGTTTTAAAGGACTGATTTGTATTTTATATTCAGCAGTGTGCCTAAATATCTCCAGAGAATCAGCTTATTTGTACCTTGGACCATTTCTTTGGAATTTTCTGCCACTGCATATTCATACTGAACCCTCTCTGTAAATTCAAAATAGTCATCTTGGGTGACTTCATGCTGATGCATTTAATGGACACCTATTTTTCTTATATTTCCCCCACCTCTTCCTTTTCCTCTGATTCACTTCTACTAACATTCCCTTTTGCTTGATCTTTTCCCACCCTTCTATCCCACAACCATTTACATTTTAATGTTTTTTTTTTATTATTGTAAATCACTGTCCTATGAATGGTGATATAAATACATAAGGGGCCCTTTTACTACGCGGCAACAGGCTTGTCCCACACTAATCCAAAACTAGCCCGGTGGTAGTTCCCACCCCCAGCATGCACCATTTCCGGCGCAACAAAAATATTTGCAATTTTGTAGCATCAGTTCTTACCCGGCGATTATCGGGCAACGCCATGTGTTGCCTGGTTACCACTGGGTTAGTGTGAGAACCCTTACTGGCACCTTAATGGGTGGGGGTAAGTACTCTCCCTGAAATGGCCACACGGCAAGTGGTTCACTTACTGCATGGCCATTTCGTGTCCTCAGAAAAAAGGTAACATTTCACCCACTGCGGTAAAAGAGGGCATTAGCGCGTATCAAAAACACGAGCTGACGCTAGCACAGGCCCCCTTTTACTGCAGCTTAGTAAAAGGACCCCTAAATAAATAATTCCAGTGAATAATAAAATTTGAAACTACGATAGACAGTTTCAAATTATGGTACTCATTTTCAAAGCACATAGACTTACAAAGTTACTGTTGGAAATCAGCCTTGTCACATGTTCTCCATGCATTAAAATATTTACCTTTGTGAATATGCATGAGGTAAATTTGCACACACTGGGCCAGACTCTGTAAATGATGCCCAAAGTTTTGCATCAGAAACATCTACATTAAGATAATATTCACCAAACACCACTGGGTGCAGACTGCCCTTTGCTGGATACTAGCTTAGTGCAGATTTCACGCCTAAGTTTGGGTGCCAGCATTTACACCTGCTGAAACCTGGTGTAAATGCCAGCACCCAATTTATGGCAGTTGGGTGTACATTTATAGTATTCTATAACATTGTGCCTAACTTCTGGGCACGATGGTATAGAATATTATAAATGTATTATACTATAAATACTCCTGCTCCACCCATGCTCCTGCCATAGCCACGCCCCTTGCGAGTTGTGCGCTATAAAATTTAGGCATGGATGTTATGGAATAAGGCGTAGGGCAGACATGCACATAGTTCCAAACTGGTGCCACCTAATGTCAGTTTTTGATTGTTGATGACTCATCAATATATATAAATGGCGAGTGTCGTACTCACTTGCAAATGCGCAGTAGAGACCCTCTCTGCCCCGCCCCTGCGTCAATACGTGATGACAAGGGCGGAACAGAGAGGGTCTCTACTGCGCATTTGCGAGGGACACCGCCATCGCTAACGCTCCCCCCACCCGGAGTCGCCGCCGCCACCCACCTTCCACCTGGTCGGGCCCTCGCTCCGCTATTGAAACTGCGAGGGCACGCAGCACACAGTTCTGCTGAGCTGCCGTCGGCCTTCCTTCTTCTTCTCTGCCTGTGTCCCGCCCTCGACGATGTTACGTCACACGAGGGCGGGACACAGGCAGAGAAGAAGGAAGGCCACGGCAGCTCAGCAGTAGAGCTGTGTGCTGCGTGCCCTCGCTGTTTCAATAGCAGAGCGAGGGCCCGACCGGGTGGAAGGTGGGTGGCGACGGCTCCTGGGGGGGGGAACGAACTCGGAGGGGGAGCGGCAGCGGCGAACTCGGCAGCGGGGTGGGGGGGCCTTTCAACCCCCCTCTATACTAGCCCATTTTTACGGGCTGAACGGCTAGTTAACTAATAAATCTGCACTCGCATCTGTCCTCGGTGCCCAAATTTGGATGACCTATATAGAATCCAGGCATATGCCTCCACTTCATGAAAATGTATCTCATGCATATTCATTGTGAATATTCTGAAAACCTGATTCACTGTTGCTCCCTTCAGGATAAGTTTGAGAAGCTCTGGTCTATGAGGTGCCACCAACTTCTATCTCATCAATGCTACCCCTGTGATGAAAGGAGAATATCTCTTGAATGCTTCTTGTAAACGTACTGAGCTAGACCATCAAAAAATATCATCTGTACCTTGCTATTACCTCTTATAGACAACTCCACTAGTTCAGACACTTTGCTGACAAAGGTTTTAACAAGTTGGCTTGGCTGCTAAGTGTATGTAGGTTGAGTGCTTCTGATATAACATGGCTCAGCGTTGAGACTCCTGGGAAGTACATGTGTCATAGGATTGTTAAACATTCACTGTCCACAGTAAGAGGGAGGATGCTGCCTGATGAATCCTAACCCTGCTGCAGCTGCTAAAACAACAGCAGTGCAGTCGGCCACCTGTCCTTACTGGCAAGCAACAGCTACTGACAGCTGGGAAGAGAAGCAAATAGAGGTAAAGCAAGCGCTCGTGTACAATACATGTATGGACATTGTCTAATGATTTGATTTCTTGAAAATGAATGATTTTAAGAGCTTATGGTTTGGATTGTGCACATCAATTGCACTGTTATTATTTTTCAGTGTCCAACAACCTTTTCTTTTAATTTATAACATCATGCCATCTGTTTTTAAGAGAGTAATTCTATAAGGGGGTACATAGTTTAAGTGTAAAGTATATGCCCACTTTGGGGTATTTTAATTATTTACACACAGATGTGACAACATATGCTGTAACTGACCCCTTACAGAATACTGACTAATTGAAATGTTGGTGCCATGGCATGGTAGCAGATGCTTTGTGCGCAGGGTTACCTGGAGTTTGGGTGGAGGACCGGAAGAGTACACCAGTGTGCATGAAAATGACAAAATACTAAAATTTATATGCGAACATGCCACAGGATTTCTGAGGGGATAGACGAAGCTGCCACGGGATTCCCGAGGGGATGGAAGAAGATGCCACAGGATTCCCACTGGAGCGTAGTAAAAATCTCTGGTTACTCCAGATTGAGGCTTGGAATGCACTGAGATAGGTAATTGGAGCACCAGACTGAGGCTTGGAACACTCATTGGTTAAATAGTGAATTCCGTCCAAAAAACCAGGAGAGGTGGTTGGGGTTGGGAGGAAACAGAGGGTTGCAAGCAAGTAAATAATAGCGTCAATTCCTGCAGGTACAGGTGGAGGATGGAGGAGATTAATGTGAGGATGGGTGAGGATGGAATGGATGTTATCGGGCACAGGTGGGTATGAGTTAGATTCCATGGGTGAAATTTATGTCCCCATGCAACAGTGTCAGTAAGGCGGTGAAGAATAGAATATTATTTGGGCTACAAAAGTTTTCTTTTCAAGAACATATAATTGGAGAAAAGTGTATGGAATTTTCCTTAATGTAATCTTTGATCAATGTTACTATCTAAATAGAATTATTAATAAATAGAAATTACATAGGAAAACAAGACGATACATTTTAATTAGACTAACAATCATTTTTTGACTAGCATTCAGAGGCCAAAACTTTCTTCCTCAGGTCAGGACAGTATGAGCAAAGGATAGTACATGCCTATTCTAGTACAGTTATCCTTTACTCATACTGTCCTGACCCGAGGAAGGAGGTTTTGGTCTGTAAATGTTAGTCAGTCATTTAGGGGCCCTTTTACAAAGGCATGGGAGGGTTAACATGCAGGTAGCACATGCCCAATTGGCACTACTGCTGGGGTAGCGCATATGCCCAGCAGCAATTCCAAGTTTGGCGTGTGCCGAATCCCAAATAATTTTCTATTTTCTACCACAGGGGACATTCCTGGCGATAACTGGCAGCGTGCCCACATTGGCGTATGTTGCATGGTTACCATGTGGGTAGCGCATGAGCCCTTACTGCTAGGGGTCAAGCCGTAAATAAGTGCATGCTAGTTTTAATATTAGTACAGGTCCATTAAAAATAGCCTTTTTCACAGCCATGGTAAAATATGGCCCACAGCACACCTAAAAGACACATTCACACTATCCCAGGCCACTTAATGAAAAATGAAATGTACTTTATTTATGTATTCTAGGAATGCCCAGTGAAACAATTTTTTTGTAAACCGCAAGGCGCTCCATTGGGATTATGCGGGGTATAAGTGTCTCATGTAAATGTAAATATATTGTTAATTCAATAAAAAGGTATCACCTTATTTTCCTATTTTTGTTTTATTTCTATTTATTAGCCACTAATACAGCAACCACACTAATTACGCCATTTAAATAAGCAAACCTGCAAAAATTGATCTGCAAATCCATTTACTTGTCTTGTGTTTAGGAAATGTGAAACCATCTCTCCCCCCCCCCCCCCCCCCCCGGCCAGATCTCACCCAGCTTCTGAAGCCTCTGAGACTTCTGAATCAACCCTGTCAAATGACGGAAAGCAGACACCACAGTGTATAAATAAAGGATCTGCTGATTAGTTCATCACTGCTAATTTGGGCGATGGTAAATCTTTGGCACAGTGAAATACAGTTTAGTCCCCATTTCTTCTTTTGTCTGAGAAACAAATGTAAAGTGTGAGAAGCAACGTCCCTCACACTCTCACTCTATATTTAAATTCTTTCTAGGGTGTAAATTATCTAGATTTTGGAGACTTAATCTTAAAGCTGCATAGAGTGCATGGCAGATTCTAACATTTGAAGTGTGATTAATTTTAATAAATCATCTTTTAGCTAGTCCTTATTCTCCATTCTAAATAAAGAGGAACCTAAGCTGATATCTACAGAGCAAGTAAACAATATGAGGCTGATGTTCAAAATGTTGTCTGTCCAACTAGTTTGCTGGAAAAAAATGCATTCAGCTAAAAAGAGGGAGAAATCTGGGCTAGAGAATGGCATGGGGAAGGGGACCCGCAGTAACTGTGGGGATGGGAACGGGGACAGAGCTTGTGGAGAAGGGGAGGGGGACAGATCTCAAGGGGACGAGGTAGGGACGGGGACAGATCCCATGAGGATGGGGACAGAGCCCACAGGGATGGGGACAAGCTTTGTCCCCCGTGTCATTTTCTACTTTGAAGAATGTTAATGAACTGGACTGTTATTTATGTTTGAGTGATGCCTACAACAATATTTTGATTTTTTGGAAAAACATGCAAACATGCTGGCCACAACTAGCAAAATTTGCATTGGGGATCCTGTACATCCTGCTACCAGCACATCTTCTAAGAAGACATCTTCCATTGCAGGAAGGACTATGGAAGACAGGAGAGCTAGATTGAATCCTGAGATTGTTGATGACTTCTTATTCATCCACAGATTAAAAAATCATAACAGTGCTTCATAGGGCATATTTTTCCCCTCTAGGACATGTAGAACGAGTTGTATTTTATACTCCTGGATATTTTAACAGTGTGAATTAGGATTCCTTGGTGGAGTAGAAATCAGCTATTGTTGGGGTTGTAAGGGAAGAGGGTGGTGGTGGGAAGGAGGGTTATTATAGCTACTCGTTGTTATTATTGTTTTCTATTTGTAATTTATGCACAACAGTTACACAGCATATTGTTCCTTTTTATATACTTTAATAAAAAGATTTAAATATAAAATCATAAGTGTTCAAGGCTTCTGCAGATGAGGACAGAGCCCATGGGAATGGGGTGGAGATGGGGATAGAACCTGTGGGTATGGGGTGGGGACAAAGACAGGGCCTTCAGGGACGGGGTGGGGATGGAGATAGAACCTGCAGGGATGGGGTGGGGACGGAGACAGAACCCATGGGATGAGGCAGGGATGGGGACAAACTCCGTCCCCGTGTCATTCTCTAATCTGGGCATTACAGGGCACCACCCAGCTCTCTCTGTTTCTCACCTGTTCCTGTGAGACTGTCACTGGAATGCTTTTGTGTTTCACTTATATATTCTGATATTTGTCAACATTTGCTTATTTCCAATCTGAAGAAGAAGGGTTACATTTGAAAGCTAATCAAAAGATGTAGTAAATTAGTCCAATAAAAAAGGTGTCATCTGGATTGTGGACCTGGGGAACTGGGTTAAATCCCTGCTGCTTCCTAACAGTTAGCAGTGGGTTGAGATCTTGGGGAGCCAGGTTCAATTCCCCCTGCAGCTCCGTGTGACCCTGGGCAAGTCATTTAGCCCTCCATTGCCCCAGGTACAATATATACTTAGATTGTGAACCCATTAGGGACAGTACTAGTACCCATATAGAAAACTGTACTTGTTAACTGCTGTATGCCTATGTGAAGGCTTCAGTGGTATATCAAATGCACTAAGCAGGCCTTTTACAAAGGTACACTAGTGTTTTTTAGTGCACGTTAAAAATAAATGTGTGCTAAATGCTAGAGACGCCCATAAATTCCCTCTAATTTGTAGCGCGTGCTAATCATAAATGCAGACTAAAAACGTTACCGTGCCTTTATAAAAGACCCCCTAAATAAATAAGTGGAAGCTGGTGCTTAGGCATTATTTTCTAAGGACACAGATAAGTGGCATACTGGGTAAATGCAAGGGGGTGTGAGCATGGACAGAAAACTGAAAGTTACATTCATCCTTACTGCATTTATGCAACCACATAAGAGAGAAGGTATGGAGGGCTGGTCTAGTCAGATCTACGGCTAGTGTAGGTGTGTGTGTGTAAATGTTAGGCATGCCGATGCCAGATTATGCTAATATTTTATTTATTTATTTGTTGCATTTGTACCTCACATTTCCCCACCTATTTGCAGGCTCAATGTGGCTTACACAGTACCGTAATGGTGTTTGCCAAATCCGGTAGAGAGCAGATACATGGTTGTGTTGTGTTTGAGTAGGTAGGTGTATTCCAGGCTCCATTAGGGTCAAAAGGAGGGAGGTTGTATATTGTCCAGTACGATCATTGGTGTAGTTGTTTGGCCGGATGTGGGGATTTACGTTGGATCTGTAGGGTAGGCCATTTTATGGAATAGGTTCTCACAGTATGACTTTGGGGGACCCAAAAGGAGGTGCCAAGTTATAGAATTGTCTCCTTAGTATCTATAATTCCATGTCTGGCCTTTCTCTCTTTAGCACAGAGGTGGCTGGAAAAGTAGTTGCAAGAAGGGTAGCATTGAGAAAGCACAAAAGATCTCAAAAAGAGCAGCACAGGGAAGACTATCTGGCAAAGCTGAAAGATATGAGGGAAGAAATGAGGATGACTAAAGCACTGGAAGATAACTGAAGAGGAAAAGTGAAATGACAAGACTTTCTACGGCAAGTTTATCCAGCTAACTCTTGGACAGACCTCTTAGGAACCAACTCACTTGCTTAGATTACTACTACTACTACTACTAGATCTGCCAAGAAGCCTTTTTTTTATTCCCTTAGAAGAAATGTTGCTAAAACTCAGGGACATACATTTTCCTGAATTGCTCTACCTTTATTTTCTTTCTAAAGAAGCTCAACTTGTGTCAGATTTTTTGTTCTTCAAATGCTTGGCAAAGGTTTGGCTTTTTTTTTTTTTTTTTACCAGGATTTCAGGGTCTGATTCATTTTTTGAACCCCCCCCCCCCCCCCCCAAGACGTTTTGAGAAAAAAAATAATTTTGCTGCAGTAAACTGTTTTGGGCAGGTCAAGGAAAGGGCTGATACTGGAAGCTGGAACAAACTACCAACACAGGTGATTCAAGCTATAATCTGATACATCAGTGGATAGGTACTGTAAATCTCAAATAAAATGCGCATTTCTTTCTTTGAAAGGAATGGTAACGTTTAGATATGAACTATACATAGGATAACAGTTTTCAAATACCACTAATTGTAAGGATGGTGCTGGCTGCACAACACGAAAGGCACAGTGCTGCACACATGGAGAGGAGAACCAATTATACTCTTACCCCCTTGTTTACTAAGCCGCACGCTAATGCCGACACTGCCCATTCACTTTGAATGGGCTGTGTTGGCATTGTTGCAAGGCAGCCGTTAGCATGGCTTAGTATACGGGGGAGGGGGGTTAATATCTCACTACTTAAGAAAATGTGAAGGCAATCTCATAAATGTTTCATATGGTTTTGAAATAAATGACAAAAATACCATAGATATATGACTAAGTTTTAAAAAGCCCAGCTAATCAACAAAAAAGTGAGTAAATGTGCACTTCTATAACGTAATCATCAGTCAATACAGCCCCGCATTACTTTATGCAGAATCATCCGTGTCTTTGTGTCAAACTTTTATTAATTTAAAAGGAGGAAAAAAAGCTTCAGCAGTCAAAGGTTAATGCTGTAATTGTGGTTCATACATGTGACAGTTCTTCCACCATGCACAGAAAGTTGCAGCACCTCGTGACTAAGACCAATCATCAACCAATAACCTCCTAATTTTCAATAGCTGCATTCTTCATATCTTCAAAATACCACTTTCACTAAAAATATATCATTTGTAATCAGAAAATGATTAAATCTAATTTGCCTTCACAATTATCATTCAGCGGGGAAAATAGAACCACTTAGCTCAACTTGCTTTTGTAGAAAATCCTGATGGGGACCCATTTCACAGTCAATCAGGGGGAAAAAAAAATCTTGGTTCAAATTTTAGTGCTTCCCACTTAACCACACTGCCAGTAAGTTGAAGACTTCTATTACTACTAATTATTTCTATAGCACTACTAGACATGCATAGTGCTATACATATTATATGCAGGCACTTTTTCTGTCCCTAGAAGACTCACAATCAAAGTATTCATACCTGGGGCAATAGAGGGTTAAGTGACTTGCCAAGGAGCTGTAGTGAGAATTAAACTCAGGATGCAATGAGTAAAGCCTGCTACACTAACCATTAGGCTACTCCTCCACTCCTAGACTTTGCTCTGAGAGTGGATTTGAAAGATTGTGTGGAAATTCAGAGGATCTGCTAGAGTTATGCAATTTTTTTAAATCGGCTGGGCACCAATGCCTAAGTTCTCTCCTTTGCAAAAGGAGGACCTTGCCATAGAAGTGGATGAAAACCCAATCTGGTAGAACTGTCTGTTACATATTTAATAGGGCTGTTGATTAAGTTAACCAACACAATTAACATGTAAATTTTCTGAACCATTAAAAAATTGTAATCGTGCTTAATCAACAGTCGGGGCTGGCACTTTATCTGTAACGTCCTCCTCCCTACCAGCAATCTGGCAGTTCTTTCTTTCCCTTCTCTCCTCCCCACCAACCATTTTCTAAACTTGACTGGGCCACAGGCAGCATCTGCAATGCAAGAAGGCCCCAAGAGCCTTCCTGCAGCCACATCCTACTACTTCTGATGTAAGTTCCTGTTTCCGAGAGGGTGGGACACAATTGCAGCAAGGCTCTCAGGGCCAGTGGAGGAAGCCTGCTTGCATTGCAGATGCTCCCTTATGACCCAGGCAAGTTTATTCTACCCTCCCTCCCCACATAACCTGCAGTAATACATCGTATAATCTCTATTCTACTAGCCAATTGCTAAATGTTGGTCATAAATTTAACAACCAGCTTCGGGTAAGAGGAGTGAAGGTGTTCTAAAAGGGGGTCCAGCACTGTTGAAATTGTTCACCTAAAGTTGAGGAAATATCGCGAATCCCCATACATTCCCATCGTATCAGGTAGATCATGTGTGTGCGCCATTGTTGCAGTGAGGGTCTCTTAGAAGATAACCATTCAGCCAAAATAACTTGCTTTGCTATTATTGTGGCTTTAGTCACAAATATTGTAAATCCACGTGGCACTGGAGGACCCAACCTGGATCCCCAGACCCAGCTTTGGATCATAATGCCATCCTGATTTCCAAATTCTGGAGACATGATTTAAAACCTCTTTCCAAAAGGCTGCTATGCAATGACATGTCCAGAACATGTGTTCCAATGTTACTCCCCCTGCACCACATCTTAAACATGAACATGATGAGAGTCCCTTGTGAAATGCACGATGAGGGGATATCTACAGATGTGAAATGCATGATGAAGGGATATCTACAGATGAAGGGCGAATTTGTATTGAAGTTCCAGTGGGTGGTAAACGGTGAGTGACGGTGAAGCACAAGAATATGTGCCTTAAGTTGAGATGTAGTCAGGGAGATGCAATTCTTTATGCCACTGTATCAGTAGATGCAAGTAATCCAGTTCTGAGATGGTGTCACAGATATGGCAGTGGTGAAAGGAAAGAGGTACCTTTTGTTGTGCCTCTACGGAGTAGGCTGTTGAGAGTTCCTCCTGCATATCCTCAGCCAAGGCTTCCCATGGTAGAGACCTTACATAATACTGCAACTGGGCGTAGTAAAAAAGGTCCTTACTAGAGATAGTGAATTCTTCCTGTAGGTCTCGGAATGATTTCTTATGACCATCTGAAGTCACAACTTGTAACAAATATACAATTCCTTGCTCATTCCATCTTCGAAAGGTAGAGTATATCTGACCAGGAGGGAAAGCTGGATTGTTAAATATTGGCAAGTAAGGTGTGACCTTGGGAGAAAAATGATGCAATCTACAGATCCATTTCCACACCGCTTTAGCAGTGGTCAGAATTGAGGAGTTTCATAGTATCTGCAGTATAGTGCCTCTCGCTGTGTGCAAAATACTACTAAACTGCACTGTAGGAGACAATTGCAATTCTAAGGTCAAGTTAGAATAGTGTTCTACTTTCCGAAACCAATCGTTTACATGTCTCATACCACTCGCTAGTGTAGTGCAGTGCCTGGTTATTACTCTCAAACCTCCATACTCCACTGGAATATATAATGTGGAGATGAGGAGACAGGCTTTCCCCCCCCTCTCTAAAGGAAACCTTGCAGTAATTTGTTCAATCATTTTTCATCTGCTGTATTCAAATTCAATGGTAAAAGCTGAGATACATACAGCCATTTAGGGACAATAAACATGTTATATAGTGCTATACGGCCTCACAACGATATTGGAAAAGCCCTCCAAGCCTGTAATCTATGCCTGGGTTTCCTGCAGGAGCCATTAAATATTAAGTGTATATAATTGTGTTAAATCTGCTGGTATGAATACTCCCAAATACTTAAGTGTTTCTTGTGCCCAGCTGAGAGGAAATTCCCCTCTGTAGTGCACCTGAGTTTCAGGCAATAGTGATAATGCTTGGGATTTACCCAAATTTAACTTAAAGCTGGAATATCTACCAAACTGTCCCAGGCACTCTAGTAAGTTATCAAGGGATTGAGGCAAATTGGTCAATACTACCAAAAGATCATCTGCATATGCAAGGGTTTTAATTTGATGTCCAGAGAGAGAGAGAGTCACCCCCTGCACTCCCTCCAATAGGGATAGCTGACGCAGCAGAGGCTCTATAGAGTTAAATTGTGAGATTAATCATGATTAAATGATCTCAACAGCACTCACACTGGGATCGCAAAATTTAGTGCCACTACGATTTCACCACAGACATCTCCTGGATACAACGGAAGATATTGATTATTGCAAAATAGCGGGAAGTTGGAAGCAGGAACTAGAGATCGAGTTCACGGCTGATATGTTACAAAGCTTCCTGCTATCCATTCTGCATAGGTCAGCATTTACTCGGCAATGGGAGCAGCAGTATAAGTTTGCTACGAGGGCCTACATAGCGCCAGCCAGGGCACGGAGGGCGGGTTTCGGAACAGGGAATTGCCCTAAATGTGGAGAGCAAATGGCAACTTTGGGCCATATGTTCTGGCTGTGCCCACTGATTAGAACATTTTGGATGCAAAGTTTGGCAGAGACTAGCCGATGCTGGAAGCAGAAAGTGGGAGACACCCCGTTATTATTATTTGACATATATGCAATTGGAAAACCGATCCCAGTGGGATGTATAGGCTTTCTCAGAAGGGCAGTGTTGACCGGATAGAAAGTGATTTTGCTCAGCTGGAGAGAGACTCAGGCACCCACAAGAGAACTGTGGAGAACAAAGATGACAGAATTATTACACCTGGAACTGTGTAGATTTGCTAAGTCTGCTCATTCAGAGCAGGAGCGGAACGCATTTCGCAGGGTGTGGGAGCGCTACTGGACCACCCTTCAGCCCCACACCAGGCAGAGGATTCTGCACAGATTGAAATGGAGTGTCGAGACTACAATAGCACCTTCAACTGTCCTAGAGAAGTGACACCAGATCCCAAGCCCAGAACCTTGAGGGGGGGGAGGGCGGAAGAGAAAGAGGGAGGGGAGGGAGGGAGGGCAAAGGAGGGAGGGGGGTGGGGGTTTATTGATACAATGGACTAATGATAACGTTTGCTCGTTGTTTCAGTAGTTGTGAGACTGGATAGTTGGTTGCTTGGTTATTATGGGGGGGGGGGGGTGTTAAAAAGGAAACCATTGATGACAAAAGGATGCTGGGTAGCTATTTGATGTATAAGCTTTTTTGTTATTATCTGATGGCAATCTTGGACATGTATATTCATTGATAATCTTGCCAATAAAAAGATTTAAACATAAAATTTTTAATCATCCAACAGCCCTAACACTTAATTAAGGGGAGGGGGTATTGCAAAAGGAGGGAGAAGGGAAGAAGAGCGGTATGATTGGTTTTTCATCCATTCCTGCATTGGAAACCATTGAGGGCTACATTTACTAAATGCTAACACGTATTAATGCATGCTTTTTTTTCACAGGACCCATCTTAGGCAGTGGGACCTATTTACTACTAATGTGTTGTAGTAACGTGAAAAGGGTGGGCCCTGGAGTCAGATAAATTGGAGCCACACAGCAGTTTTAAGGTGAACAAAATGATATTTTATTGAAGGTGTCAGGTAGAGGTCCTATTCAATTCACAGGTGGGGAAGAAAAGTGAAAACTAGTTGTTTCATACATGAGTGTCCTTCTGTGGCCTGCTGCTGCAGGGCCACAGCATGCAACATATGCTGCTGGGCTCTGGTCTGGCTCCCCAGAGTTACCGGTACAATCGTTAGCAGTTCAGTGAGGCTGTTCTGTGACCAGCTGAGTCAAAGATATCAAATTGCAAGGTTCCAAGTCACACTTGGCCTACCTGACTATAGCAGTTGCAGTTCATACATTGGTGGTAGAGGCATATGCCGTGGAGCGTCACTGCTTCTCTCTGGGTCTCCTTAACCTAGCTGTGTCCTGGTCTTTTGTACTTCCTGGAACATGCCCTCCTGGCTCCAACCCTCCCATGTCACTTCCCCCTTGGGCCGGACTATGGGTTTTAAGGTGGCTCTGACACTAAGAGGAGTTATCCTGAAAGGGAAGTGGCAGCATCCTACAGACTCCTTCACATGTGTGTTAACGATGTTAGCATAATCTAATGTGGTAGCACACTTTAGTAAATCTAGCTCTCTGTTGGCTTCAAAAAAGGAGGGAAAGTCCTCAAAAAGATATTTTAGTAATAGCTATTAATATCATTGGCTTTCTCAGTCATAGGTCTGAAAAACTCTCAATGTGGAGGTTAGTATCACAAGTTTTGAACTTGTCTACTTAAAAGTTCTTGGTAGATCCCAGCTGTGTCTTCCTTATAGATTTGTTTGAACTCCAGTGGAGCAACACATATCAATGGCTGCCATTCTAGTTTGCTTGGCTGCCTTGAATTCTGTCTATGATTGCCAACTGGTTTAAGTGTTGCAAAAATTGTCCTGTCTACACTGTACTGCATTAAAAAAAAAAACCCTTATATTGTGATACAATCATGAGATATTACAGCTATTTCAAAAAAAGGGGGAAACAGGCCTCTGAAACTTCAATTCATCATAGGCCAAAACCCCCCAATCTTTATTTATTTTCTTTTATTGTCTTCTTAAACAATTTTTTTTTAATTGTTCAATTTTTGTATTAAAAACACATTTGGTGAACACCTATGACAACTAAGGACACATTTTAATTACTGTACTGTACACATGGACTGGTAGCTCTGCTTTTGATTGATAAATCAGAATAAAAATCAGTGTGTCATCATGAAAAAAACATGGAGCCAGTTTACAACTCTAGTTGTGTTGCTTACCAAACCAGAAGCGCATATAGGTTGGCGCAACCACTACCGCCAAAGTTTCACTAGAAAACTGTTATGGCAGTCTCTTGCTCTGTTGTTTTCTAGGCAAGTTCCTAAAACTTCTTGGACAGTAGACTGCACAGTCTGAAGAAAATAAATCACAGTTACTTTGAGTGGGCTGACAGCAGTTTAAGCAGCTACAATCTTTGAAACCACCAAGGGAGTTTCTTCTTTTATCTTACTAAATGCAAAAGTGTACCAGAAATTGGTAATATTACTGGGCTACTAACAGTCACGCATTTTACATAAATATCAGCAAGCAGTAAGCAAATTCTGTTGACAAAATGTAATAAAACAAAGACGGTTTCAAATATGACCATTCCCTAATGCATTCTGCAGCCTCGTCTTACTCACTTATTGTGTACGGCTGAGATTATAATGTTTGCTTTTATCTGTCAGAAATCAATATTTCAAACATCGGATAAAAGAGGAAATTGAACTGGGAATAGGCTGAAGTGCTGTAAAAACTACAAAGCACAATTATCAAAAAGCACTTAAAGTACTTAATAGGATACACATATAAAAATGCTCAAATTAATGTCAGGGAACCATAATGAGAACTTTTTCTCTATGCTTTTTGATCCAAATGCAGTGTAATTTGAGGGTAGCCTGGTCAGTCAATACAGTTTTCAATTTATATGAAACCCCAAGGATTTCTAACAATCCTTTCTTAGGAGGGCCGAGCCATTACATATGATTGGTTAATATTTCAGTTTATTGAAAATACATTTTGTGCAAAGTGTTTAAGTTATTGAGGTTTAACCATTATAAACTGTTATGATAAACATAGGTCTATGGGTAAACAAAGACTTTGCAGTCAAGATTTTAATGGGCGCTAGTATAAACCAGAGAATTCGATTGGAAGGAAATGAGGTGTCAGAACAAAATTATGGAAAAGGAAATAGGAAGGAGGATGGAGAACGAGGAATCAGTAAAAACATTGATTTTAATTAACAAACATAAACACTGGAAGGGACCCCATTCTCAAAAGTGTAGTAATGCATATGTTATTGCCCTGTTAAACATAAATGGCTGGATGTATGTGACTAGGCAAAAATAATAATAATAATAAAAAAATAATAATAATCATAAGATAAAAAAAATCACACACAAAGATGCATGCATTTTGCAATTACACCAGATTTAAGACTGGAAAAAAATCCTTCTCATGTCTGAAGAAGGGACCTGTCATATCATAAAATCTCATGCACTGCAGTGCTTCCTTCTTGGGTCTTTGAATAAAGTATTGTTAGTGCGCTTTAAAGGTTAATAAAGAGAAATAAACAAAACAAAAAAAGAAAAATTGGATGATACGCCTTTTCTTTGACTAACTTAATACATTTTTGACTAGATTTCAAAGGCAGAACCTTTTTCCTCAGGTCAAGGCAATATGTGCAATAGATGAGTACGGGGTCTTTCATTAAAGTGTGTTAAAATAATAATATTCAAATTAGGGCAGATAAAAGATACCACAGAAGCATACTAACATCTACTGTAGTGTCTGAAGAGTTGCATGCACAAAGGGGTCCATTTACTAAGCTCTGGTAAAAAGTGGCCTGCGCTAGTTTGGACACGTGAAATTGGCCTGCGCTGGGCCATTTTTTACCATGGCGGGTAAAAAGACCTTTTTAAAATAGGGCAGTAAATGGCTGTGTACTAATATTAAAAGTAGCACATGGCTATTTACTGCCTGAGCCCTTACCACCACCGATTTACTTAGTGGTACTGGCTTACGCGCTACTAGTGCTATAGTCAGGCAGTGCACAGAGTGGGTGTTTCTTTGCATTACAGCATGTTAACTGATTAGCACAGGATTAGCATATGAGCCTTTACCACCTACAAAATAGGTTTTGGTAAGTGTTCACATGCTAATTTGATTTAATGGCAGCATGCTAATGGCAACGTTAGTCCATGGACCTTAATTTAAATAATGGAAAATTGACTATTTTATTGCTTCAGTAAAAATTTATTTATTATTTATTTGTTACATTTGCACCCCACATTTTCCCACCTATTTGCAGGCTCAGTGTGGCTTACATGGTACCGGAGAGGTGCTGATAGACTCCGGAGTAAAACAAATACAAATAATGATTAAGTTGAGATAGGAAAGGTAGGGACCACAAGAAGGAACATGTGGTGGGACCATAAGGAGGATATCAAGAACAGATGAGATTGTTTGGTGATCAGTATGGACTGTAGTGCTATAGGGTCGTGGAGTTCGGGTATTTACATAGTAACATAGTAACATAGTAGATGACGGCAGAAAAAGACCTGCACAGTCCATCTAGTCTGACCATGATAAACTCATATGTGTATACCTTACCTTGATTTGTACCTGTCTTTTTCAGGGCACAGACCGTATAAGTCTGTCCAGCAGTATTTCCTGCCTCCCAACCACCAGTCCCGCCTCCCATCACCGGCTCTGGCACAGACCCCGTATAAGTCTGCCCTCCCCTATCCTAGCCTCTCAACCACCAACCCCTCTTCCCCCCGCCACCCAATTTCAGCTAAGCTTCTGTGGATCCATTCCTTCTGCACAGGATTCCTTTATGCCTATCCCACGCATGTTTGAATTCCGTTACCGTTTTCATGTCCACCAGCTCCCGCGGGAGGGCATTCCAAACGTTCACCACCCTCTCCGTGAAGAAATACTTCCTGACATCTTTCCTGAGTCTGCCCCCCTTCAATCTCATTTCATGTCCTCTCGTTCTACTGCCTTCCCATCTCCGGAAAAGATTCGTTTGCGGATTAATACCTTTCAAATATTTGAATGTCTGTATCATATCATGGTAAAAAGTTGGGTTGGTGGGGTAAGCCTTTTGAAACAGGTGGGTTTTTAGTTTTTTCCTGAATTGGAGGTGGTCGTACGTGCTTTTCACGGTTTTGGTAGTACGTTCCATAGTTGTGTGCTGATGTAGGAAAAACTGGGTGCGTAGGTTGATTTGTATTTTAGTCCTTTGCAGCTTGGGTAGTTGAGGTTTAGGTATTGTTGTGCTGATGCGGATGTGTTTCTGGTTGGTAGGTTGATCAAGTTCATCATATATCCTGGTGCTTCATCATAGATGATCTTGTGAATCATAGTGCAGATTTTGAAGGCGATGCATTCTTTGATTGGTAGCCAATGTAGTTTTCCTCAAAGGGGTGTTGCACTTTCAAATCATGTTTTTCTGAAGATGAGTCTTGCTGCTGTGTTTTGAGTGTTTTGAAGTTTTGAGCGTTTTGAAGTTTTTACAAAATGGCTTTGTAGCGTGGGAAAGACTATTTATGGGTGCGCTAAGGGCACTTTTTACCATGACTTAGTAAAAGGGCCCCTTAATGTCTCTTCCATTTTCATCTAATGCACCTTATGCCTTACCCAAGGAAAATAAGTGTAATTTAATGAATCATAGTTTAGGTGAGCTAACATAGGGGCAGAAGAACAAAACAAACCAGGCTTGTAACATTTCATTTCGACTGGTTTTAGCCAGTCTAAATGAAACGTTATTGTGCAGCTAATGCACAGAGGCTTTTGGGCACTGCTTGGCCATGCATGGAAGCAGTGACCAAAAGTCCTATACTAATGAGCTTGCTCATTATGAGCTCATTAGCGATTCTGTGCACTGCTCAGAGAAGCAGTGCATGGAAAAACCCCTGCCCTAATGACTAAAACCTACTGACAACTCCAACTGTCAGTAGGTTTTAGTCATTAGGGCAGGGTGACGTTTACAGCCCTCTCTGCCCCCACCAGCCAGTAAGATATCCAAGAGGGTAGCAGACCTCACCCTGAGGCGGTTGTAAAAATAAAACTTTACAAGCCAGAGACCGCGCTTCTGTTTGTTTCAATCCGCCCCCCCCCCCCCCACTCACCTGAGGCCAGCATTTGCGGTGCCTGTTCACTGGTCATGTGCATACGAGCTGTGCTTACCGCACAGCTCTTGTGGGCATGCACCAGGAACATTCCAACAGTGTGCATATAATTTGCATGCTGTTAGTGTTAATCATTGGTTGGTAATTCTGACTCAATGTTCCAGACCGTGTTTTTCGGCACTGTTTCCTACAAAACCAGAGTTCTGTGCATCTCCGCCATAGTACTTCCTTTCTACTCTGTCATAACTATATTCCATATCACAGTATAGTCTCTGTCTATAAAATGTGGTAATTTGTAGTTACTGCATGGTAATTGACAAATTAATGTGTGATAACTCTGTGTTAACTGTTGTACATGCTCATTGTGCAATATTTATTTTTATGTATTTTTATGGGAGGTGGCGTGGCATGGGCAGGGAATAGGCATTATCTAGCTAGCTCATTTTGAATAGTGTGTGCTAACCAGTTAGCGTGGACTTAAAGCCCGAAATATGGGATTAGCACATGGGAAGGTCATGCATTAAAATACACTAAACCTATATTTTACCACATTTTAGTAAAAGGGGCCCCTAGTTATTAATAAGTAGGGTTAATAGTAAAATAACACACCTTTAGTGATAGCCTACCTTGATAACTTCCTCCCTAAATAGCTAATGCAATTTACCATATAGGCCCCTATATATTTTTTAAATTTTACTTTTCATAATAAGCACAAATCAATGTTTTTCCTATCAAATCTATTTGTTTATAATCCCAGATAAGAAATGTTCGAAATAAAATAGTAGTTAAAAATCATTTGAAAAAGAAAAAAAAATGACTAAGTGGTGATGGTCCTTGAAAAAAAACATAAATCTTTCCTAGACATTAAAGCTGCCTGATTAAAAAAAGAAAAGAAAAGAATTTCCAGTGTTTAATTATGTTGCATTAAAGGGAAGCACCAAAAAAGCAACATTTGAGCATTGTAGGCTATATTCATAGTGAATATTGGTAGCATTTTAATTAACTTGTCATTTCCTGTAAAAAGTGGAGACTGTGTTATATCCACTCTCTAATCTTTACAGAAATGAAAAAGAAAAAAAGACCAATAATGTATGACAGATATTTGCTTTAATAGCCAGTGGTGCAGGAATTTATTGTAAAATGAGATTTTAAATTAAACAGTGACATGGGGACAAATCTTTCCTCAGGAAAAATAACAACATATTTGACTAAATTAAAGTGTCCTTCTCTCTCATATGGGAAATAGTATTGATGTGTTACTCCACATAGATATATGGCGGTAAAGATCAACGAACAAGAATAGGGGATGCCATTTCTTATGAGAGTGAGTCTCACTTTGAGGCCTATTTACTAATCTGTGGTTGTGTGTGTGAAAACACGAACCTATGCAAACAGATTATGGGGCTCTTTTGCTGAGCTGCATTAAGCAGCTAGCACAGATTATGCTGTGTGGTAGATGTCAGTGTTGAATTTAAAATATAGAGGAAGATATAGCCAAGCTGATCAGCGGAGAAGTTTTTCTACATCAAGATAAGTATATTTAGGTATTTTAGAATTATAAGATCATTTACATACACTGATATTGATTCCTTCCAGCTTGGTGCAATGATGGTGGCACTCTACTTCTCCTATGCTGAGAGGGTGGATTAATTGAGCATTATTCACAAATATTTATCTATTTTGTTTATGAAGTGAAAATGTTTGAAATTATTTCGTTCCCACTGCAGTATTATGGGGTCCTTTTACTAAGGTGCGCTGAAAAATGGCTTGCAGTAGTGTAGACGTGTGTTTTGGGCGCTCGCAGAATTATTTTTTAGCGCACCTACAAAAAATGCCTTTTTAAAATTTTTGCTGAAAATGGACGTGTGGCAAAATGAAAATTGCTGCGCATCCAATTTGGGTCTGAGACCTTACCGCCAGCCATTGACCTAGTGGTAAAGTCTCATGCGGTAAGTGGGCGGTAATGACCTGCGTGCATCAAATTTCACTTGGCGCGTGCCCAATACACACGTCTGAAAAAAATTTTCAGATGCGCGCCAAAAATGAAATTACCGCACGAGCCACACGGTAGCTGGGTGGTAACTCCATTTTGGTGTATGTTGGGCATGCATAGACACTTACGTGGCTTAGTAAAAGGGCCCCTTAGTTACTAATATTTCATACAAATTTCTTTTTGATCCCAGTCATCCTCTGAACAATCCTCCAATTTAACACACGACTGTATGCAATGTGAGAGGAGCCATTGAAAGGAAAAGGGAAATAGGACTTGATATACAGCTTTTCTGTGGTTTTTGCAACTACATTCAAAGCAGTTTACATAGAGGGGCATAATCGAACGTCACCGGTGAAATAGATCGCCGGCGATCTATTTTGGCGGCGGTGCAACAGCTGGCCGGAACTGTATTATCGAAAAAAATGGCCGGCCATCTTTTTTTTTTTCAATAATATGGTTTAGCCCGGCCAAATGCCAGAGTTCAGTGGGTTTGAGATCGCCGGTTTTGTTTTTCAGCGATAATGGAAAAAAAATGCTGGCCATCTCAAACCCGGCGAAATCCAAGGCATTTGGTCATGGGAGGAGCCAGCATTTGTAGTGCACTGGTCCCCCTGACATGCCAGGACACCAACTGGGCACCCTAGGTACAAATAGCTCCTAGGTGCATAGCTCCCTTCCCTTGGGTGCTGAGCCCCCCAAATCCCCCCCAAACCCACTCCCCACAACTCTACACCATTACCATAGCCCTTATGGCTGAAGGGGGCACCTACATGTGGGTACAGTGGGTTTTTGGGGGGGGTTTGGAGGGCTCAACATTTAGCACCACAAGTGTAACAGGTGGGGGTGGGGGGGTGGACCTGGGTCTGCCTGCCTGGAGTGCACTGCACCCATTAAAAACTGTTCCAGGGACCTGCATACTGCTGTCAGGGAGCTGGGTATGACATCTGAGGCTGGCATAGAGGCTGGCAAAAAAGTGTTTTATTTTTATTTTTTTAGTGTGGGAGGAGGTTGGTGACCACTGGGGGACTACGGGAAGGTCATCCCCCATTCCCTCCGGTGGTCATCTGGTCAATTGAGGCACCTTTTTGAGGCTTGGTCGTGAAAATAAAAGGACCAAGTAAACCCGGCAAAATACTGATTAACGCCGCTTTTTTTTTCTATTACCCGCGAAAGCCGACCATCTGGTAGCCACGCCCATGCCCGCCCATGTCCCGCTTTCGCTACGCCGCCGACATGCCCCCTTGAACTTTCGCCGGCGAGGCGACGGGAAAGCGGTGATGCTATCAAAAAAGCTGCTTTCCATTATACCGATTTCGCCTCTTTTGAGAGATCCCGATTTATGTCAGGAAATGGCCAGTGATCACTTTCGAAAATAAGCCTGATAGTATATACAGGTACTTATTTGCACCTGGGGCAATGGAGGGTTAAGTGATTTGCCCAGAATCACAAGGAGCTGCAGTGGGAATCAAACCCAGTTCCCCAGGATCAAAGTCCACTGTACTAACCACTAGGCTACCAGGAAGACTAAATTCTGTTTGCAACTCTATGAAAGATTTGATGTGTTTTTTTTACCATAACCTGTTCAACCCACCAAATAACAACCCTTTCCCAAGTACATCAGTTAACTGGTGTCTTATTTATCTTCACAAGTCTATTATGCCAGAACTGCATCTATGGGGCTAAAACTCCTTGTGCTTTTATGGCAATAGACAATTCCTGGAACATCGAGGCCATTGCAGTTAGTACTGGGCGGACATCAAATGACCTTGATGTTCTATCAGGTAATGAATCATAGCAACGTAGTAGATGATGGCAGATAAAGCCCTGTATGATCCATCCGGTCTACCCAACAAGATAAACTCATAGTATAAGGTGTGTTGTGATACTTCATATGTATACTTGATCTTGATTTGTCCTTGCCATTTTCAAGGCACAGACTGAAGAAGTCTTCCCGGCACTGGTCGTCATCAAAGCCCCACTTCAGCCCACCCAAATCTGTCTAGCTACGATCAGGGCAGAGACCATAGAAGTCTGTTAGGGACTGGCCTCTGTCCAGCTATGATCAGGGCAGAGACTGTTGCAGTCTGCCCGACACTGGCCTTGTTCTCCAGCTACTGAATCCACAGGAAAAGGTGAGGCATAATCTCTCAACTAGGCTAATTTATATTCCTGTTCGCATCGAACCAAAACACCCCTTGATGCAATTTAAAAATCATGTGGTACTTGAGAAAGTCAAGAAAATGAACTCCCCCTGCACTTTAGTGCTTTTTAGTTTAATTAGAGAAATATGAGGAGGCTTTTTGTCCCACAAAAAAATCTAACTCTTTGCCTTTTAATAAAAGGACATAGGAAATTGTAGTGGGAACATACCCAAGATATAATTGACCTTTGGGACTAGTGTCATTGTAATCATCCCACCAGCATAAAAATAATGGGGACCATCTACTGAGCAATTCTGTAGCAGAGTCAAGAATAATTTGAACATTCTGAGCAATTTGTTTCTCTAAGGTACAGGCAAACAAAACTCCTAAATATTTATTTTGTGCTTACACCTATGAAATAAAACAGAAGCGATATCAGATTTAAATGTGTAACAATTTAGAAGTATAGCTTTGGATTTGTGAAGTTTTTTTTTGTATCTGGACAGCTGTGTGAACTTTTGTATGAAACAGGGCATGTGAGGGATTGATTAGAGAATGATAAATGCCATAACATTGTCTGCATAAATCAATAATTTACACTCAGTTGTGGCTGAGGATATTCCTTTTATCTGCCTATCATTCCTGATAGCTATTGTAAATGGCTCTAAGCAATATTAAAAGGAAGTGGTGATAGAGGGCGGCTTTGCTTTCCCCTGTAGAGACCAAACTGAGTGGACAGAAGATTATTAACATACCAGCCAATATTCAGCCTGTGATGGTCAGTGGTTTTAAGGCTGCTGACAGTTGAGGGCTAAATTAGGGAAAAGAAAGAAATTTGATATACTACCTTTGTGTGGTTACAATCAAAGTGGTTTATATATTATATACAGGTACTTATTTTGTGCCTGGATTAATAGAGTGACTTACCCAGAGTCGCAAGGAATTGCAGTGGGAATCAAACTGGTTTTCCTGGTTCTCAGCAGGGCCATCGAGAGGGGGACAGAGGGGCAAAATTCCCCGGGCCCGGGCCTCCAAGGGGGGGCCCAGCGCCAGGGTCTCTCTCTCTCTCCTGCTCCTGATGGGACCCGGGACATCATGTCCTGACAGGAGCAGGAGAGAGAAAACTCTGGCACCAGGCCCCCCTTGGAGGCTGGGAGGACCTGGATGAACAGGCACAGCGTTTGCCACATTGCCTTCCCCTGTGACTGCTTTTCCCCTTAGGCTGCGCATGAGCAACCTGAGAGAAAAAGCAGCCGCAGCAGAAGAAAGAAGAGCAGCGCTAGAGAACTCTTCTGCTGGCAGGGCCTTGGGAACCCTGCCAGCCAAGGTACCCAGGGTGGGCAGCAGCAGCGATCGAGGAAGATGGGGCAGCGGTGGCGGTGGGAACAATCCTTGGGGGGGGGGGGGGGGTGGCCTGGCATCGGCGGCGACAACGATCCTGGGGGGAGGCCCGGCAGCGACAATGATCCTGGGGGAGGGCCAGCGACGGCGATGATCCTGGGGGGGGGGGGAGGCCAAGCAGTGGTGATGATCTGGGGGGGGGGCGGTGGCGGCCTTGCCCCAGACCCGGCTCAGTCTCTCGGCGGCCCTGGTTCTGAGGCCACTGCATTAAACATTAGGCTACTCCTTCACTCCTAAATTAAGGCCAAACAATCAAAGCCAGGCCATATCCAAACACTGAATATCTGGGTCAGCTACCCGGCTCTAATCTGAATATCAGCCTGTGCCCGGGCAGCTCAGCAGATAAAGTTAGGACATCCTTTTTGCTGACTAACTTTATCTGCTTACTTACTCAGTTAATGGGCTGAATATTGGCTCTTCTGCTTAGTTATACCTTTTTGAATATCAGGTCCATGGAGTCTAGCAACCAGCTTCATAAAGAGGATCTTTATCATCTGTGTAAAAATAGGCATGAATCTAAACTAATTCATCAATACTATTGAACACTTTCTTGGTGTCTAATGATATAGCTAACAAGGGACTGCAGGGTCGGTGGAACGCAGTAAGCAGGATATGCACAGCAGGGGAGTACCAACATTTGGGGGCACCAGAAGGATTGGAATCACGTGCTGCCTTACACATTGCGCAGCTGCAGGATATTGACACGGAGCAGAAGATGGTGCATGCTGCATAGCACCCAAGCAGCGCACACATAGTACTTTCTTCTGTAGCGGAACGGGAGCAAAACCACAAGACAGGAATACAACATGGTTCGAGCTGAATGACCAATAATAATAAGTACATAAGTACATAAGTAATGCCATACAGGGAAAAGACCAAGGGTCCATCGAGCCCAGCATCCTGTCCACGACAGCGGCCAATCCAGGCCAAGGGCACCTGGCAAGCTTCCCAAACGTACAAACATTCTATACATGTTATTCCTGGAATTTTGGATTTTTCCAAGTCCGTTTAGTAGCGGTTTATGGACTTGTCCTTTAGGAAACCGTCCAACCCCTTTTTAAACTCTGCTAAGCTAACCGCCTTCACCACTTTCTCCGGCAACGAATTCCAGAGTTTAATTATACGTTGGGTGAAGAAAATTTTCTCCGATTTGTTTTAAATTTACTACACTGTAGTTTCATCGCATGCCCCCTAGTCCTAGTATTTTTGGAAAGCGTGAACAGACGCTTCACATCCACCTGTTCCACTCCACTCATTATTTTATATACCTCTATCATGTCTCCCCTCAGCCGTCTCTTCTCCAAGCTGTATAGCCCTAGCCTCCTTAGTCTTTCTTCATAGGGAAGTCGTCCCATCCCCGCTATCATTTTAGTCGCCCTTCGCTGCACCTTTTCCAATTCTACTATATCTTTCTTGAGATGCGGCGACCAGAATTGAACACAATACTCAAGGTGCGGTTGCACCATGGAGCGATACAACGGCATTATAACATCCTCACACCTGTTTTACATACCTTTCCTAATAATACCCAACATTCTATTCGCTTTCTTAGCCGCAGCAGCACACTGAGCAGAAGGTTTCAGTGTGTTATCGACGACGACACCCAGATCCCTTTCTTGGTCCGTAACTCCTAACGTGGAACCTTGCATGACGTAGCTATAATTCGGGTTCTTTTTTCCCACATGCATCACCTTGCACTTGCTCACATTAAACATCATCTGCCATTTAGCCGCCCAGTCTCCCAGTCTCGTAAGGTCCTCTTGTAATTTTTCACAATCCTGTCGCGATTTAATGACTTTGAATAACTTTGTGTCATCAGCAAATTTAATTACCTCGCTAGTTACTCCCATCTCTAAATCATTTATAAATATATTAAAAAGCAGCGGTCCTAGCACGGACCCCTGAGGAACCCCACTAACTACCCTTCTCCATTGTGAATACTGCCCATTTAACCCCACTCTCTGTTTCCTATCCTTCAACCAGTTTTTAATCCACAATAGGACATTTCCTCCTATCCCATGACCCTCCAATTTCCTCTGTAGCCTTTCATGAGGTACCTTGTCAAACGCCTTTTGAAAATCCAGATACACAATATCAACCGACTCCCCTTTGTCCACATGTTTGTTCACTCCTTCAAAGAATTGAAGTAAATTGGTCAGGCAAGATTTCCCCACACAAAAGCCATGCTGACTTGGTCTCAGTAATCCATGTCCTCGGATGTGCTCTGTAATTTTGTTTTTAATAATAGCCTCTACCATTTTCCCCGGCACCGACATCAGACTCACCGGTCTATAATTTCCCGGATCTCCCCATGAGCCTTTTTAAAAAATGGGCGTTACATTGGCCACCCTCCAATCTTCCGGTACCATGCTCGATTTTAAGGATAAGTTGCATATCACTAGCAGTAGCTCCGCAAGCTCGTTTTTCAGTTCTATCAGTACTCTAGGATGAATACCATCTGGTCCAGGAGATTTGCTACTCTTCAGTTTGCTGAACTGCCCCATTACGTCCTCCAGGTTTACCGTGAAGTCAGTAAGTTTCTCCGACTCGTCCGCTTGAAATACCATTTCCGACACCGGTATCCCACCCAAATCTTCCTCGGTGAAGACCGAAGCAAAGAATTCATTCAGTCTCTCCGCTACGTCTTTGTCTTCCTTGATCGCCCCTTTTACCCCTCGGTCATCCAGCGGCCCAACTGATTCTTTTGCCGGCTTCCTGCTTTTAATATACCGAAAAAAAATTTTACTATGTTTTTTGCCTCTAATGCTATCTTTTTTTCATACTCCCTCTTGGCCTTCTTAATCTGCGCCTTGCATTTGCTTTGACACTCCTTATGCTGTTTCTTGTTATTTTCAGACGGTTCCTTCTTCCATTTTCTGAAGGCGTTTCTTTTAGCCCTAATAGCTTCCTTCACCTCACTTTTCAACCAGGCCGGGTGTCTTTTGGACTTCCGTCTTTCTTTTCTAATTCGCGGAATATGTATGGCTTGGGCTTCCAGGATGGTATTTTTGAACAGCGTCCACGCCTGTTGTACAGTTTTTACTCTCTCAGTTGCCCCCCTAAGTTTTTTTTTTACCCTTCTTCTCATTTTATCATAGTCTCCTTTTTTAAAGTTAAACGCTAACGTATTTGACTTTCTGTGTACAGTTACTTCAAGGTCGATGTCAAAACTGATCATATTATGGTCACTGTTATCAAGCGGCCCGAGTACCATAACGTCCCTCACCAGATCATGCGCTCCACTAAGGACCAATTCTAGAATTTTTCCTTCTCTCGTCGGCTCCTGCACCAGCTGCTCCATAAAGCTGTCCTTGATTTCATCAAGGAATTGTATCTCTGTAGCGTGTCCCGATGTTACATTTACCCAGTCTATATTTGGATAATTGAAGTCACCCATTATTATCACATTGCCCATTTTGTTCGCGTCTCTGATTTCTTGTATCATTTCTGTGTCTACCTGCTCAACCTGGCGAGGCGGACGGTAGTACACTCCTATCACCATTTTTTTCCCTTTTATACATGGAATTTCAACCCACAGTGATTCAAAGGTGTGATTTGTGTCCTGCTGAATTTGTAATCTATCTGAGTCAAGGCTCTCGTTAATATACAATGCTACCCCTCCACCAGTCCGGTCCACCCTATCATTACGATATACTTTGTACCCCGGTATGAAAGTGTCCCACTGGTTATCCTCCTTCCACCAGGTCTCAGTAATGCCTATTATATCCAATTTTTCATTTAGTGCAATATATTCCAACTCTCCCATCTTATTTCTTAGACTCCTAGCATTTGCATATAGACATTTCAGAGAAAGTTTGTTGTTCTTATTTGCATGATGCTTAGTACCTGACACTATTGATTTGACATCTTTTGTCTGATCTTTAGTTGTATTTAAGGGCACCTGGCCTACCACGGTCTGTTGTGCAACCTCACTATCCAGAAACCCTATCTTCCCTGTTTGTGAGGTATCTTTGCAAGATACCTTTTCCCGAACCATGCGCTTTTCAGCGACTGTCGGCCTTCCCCCCATTTCTAGTTTAAAAGCTGCTCTATCTCCTTTTTAAATGCCGATGCCAGCAGCCTGGTCCCACCCTGGTTAAGGTGGAGCCCATCCTTTCGGAACAGGCTCCCCCTTCCCCAGAATGTTGCCCAGTTCCTAACAAATCTAAAACCCTCCTCCCTGCACCATCGTCTCATCCACGCATTGAGACTCTGGAGCTCTGCCTGTCTCTTGGGCCCTGCACGTGGAACAGGTAGCATTTCAGAAAATGCTACCCTAGAGAATCTGGATTTGAGCTTTCTACCTAAGAGCCTAAGAGCCTGGCTTCCAGAACCTCTCTCCCACATTTTCCTATGTCATTGGTACCCATATGTACCAAGACAGCGGACTCCTCCCCAGCACTATCTAAAATCCTATCTAGGTGACGCGTGAGGTCTTTACCCTGTGCTGTCCGTGACCCTGAAATGACTAATGCAGATTATGGGCGGAGCATGCACACAGAGCTGCTGAAAGGGTAGCCAGAAGTGATGGAGCGTGCTTTGGTGTGGTTATTCAGAGCTCTGTGTGGAGAGAGGGAGAGTGGCAGATGCTGGTGTGCTTCTCGTTCACTGTGAGCGCTATGTACATGTATTTCTAGTTTGACCAGGACATGCAACAGTCAACTGTATCATGATGTGATCATAAAGCATCACTGCCCTCATGTCAGTATGACATATTGCTGGCAGAAGCAGGCTTGAAACTACAAAAAAAACAAAACAAAACCCATAGACTAAGATCTTTAGGCATATGTTTATGTTTGTTGGTATAAAGTAGAACATGAAATTTTTTTATCTACTAGATGTTGAATCCATGAGGATCAGCTAAGTCAATCTCTTTAATCATGGAATGTTACACCCACCATGATCTAGAGGTCTTATACTTAGTTTTAGCTTTTTGATCTAAAACAAGGGTTTTCTCAGCCCAGTCCTTGGGACACACCTAGCCATTCAGGTTTTCAGGATACCCACTATGAATATGCATCAGGTAAATTTTGTATGCAAAGGAAGTACTTTGTGCAAATTTATTTCATGCATATTCATTGTGGGTATCCTGAAAATCTGACTGGCTGTGTCACAAGGACTGGGTTGAGAACCACTGATCTAAAAGAATATCCAGAGGGAGATTAAAATCTCCTCCAACAACAATAGATGACTAATTATACACTAACAAATTTATTGTCAGGGAGTAAAAAAAAATTGAGGGACATCCAGTACAGGAACATACATATTACACGTAAGAAGGTGATGTCAAAGATCCTCATTGTCAGCTTTACCATAGCTCAGGGGTTCCCAAACCTGTCCTGGGGGAACCCCAGCCAGTCAGGTTTTCAGGGTGTCCATATTGAACATGCGTGAGATAAACTTGCCTACCAAGGAAGCAGTGTATATAAATTGATGTCATGAATATTCATTGTGGATATCCTGAAAATCTGACTGGTTGGGGTTCCCCCAGGACAGGTTTGGGAAACACTACCATAGTCCCACCATATCTGACAACTGGGATAGTATATTAATTGGCAACCCCTTCCTCATAAGAAGTGCCACCCCATTCTTCTTCCCATATGGTGCACAAAATTAATTTACTGCATATTTACCATCACATAGTTTCAGTGATTCTTTATGATTTAGATGAATTTCCTGTAAATGTACTATGGTCTTATCTTCCATATATATATATATATGTAACAAGATTTTTTCTTTCTTAGATTATTAGTACCTTTGACATTAAGCTATAATACATTTAAAGTATTTACCATCCAATTATCAATTATAAGTAGTATCTATATTCCAGAAATACACTAGCATATTCCCTGCAAATTAGTTTATCATAGTCTTCCTGAAAAGACTATATCATGCTCCCTCTGTAATCCTAATACTTCTCCCTATGACCTACAACCAGTAATAGACCCATTTGATAACACTGATAGCCCAGATCTCTGACATAATTCCTGTCCTCAGTCTATAAATCTTCACTCCTTCATCCATCCATATCACTGCACTTCTCGTACATCCCCAAACACTCAAATGTACTCACTCATTTGACACCCAGTTCATTGTGTATATCAAATCATCTTAGTGAGTTCAGTAGATAAGGAGCTTACTATTTAGTTTACGCATTCTAAAAGAAAAGTCCATAAGCCATTATTAAGATGGACTTGGGGAAAATCCATTTCTTATTTCTAGGATAAGTTGCATAAAATCTGTTTTACTGTTTTGGGATCTTGCCAAGTATTTGTTACCTGGATTAGCCATTGTTGGAAACAGGATACTAGACTTGATGAACCTTCGGTCTGTCCCAGTTTGGCAATGCTTATGCTCTTATATACTCCATTCAGCATTTTGTAGACCTCTATTATATCTCCATTCAGCTATCTCTTCTCTAAGGTGAGGAGCCCTAACTTCCTTAGTCTTTCTTCTTATGAGAGTTGTTCCATCCCCTTAATCATTTTGACCACCCTTCTTTGTACCTTTTCCAGTTCCACTGCATTTTTTTTGAGCTCCTATGACCAAAACTACACACACAGTACTCAAGATGTTGTCTCACCATGGAGTGATACAGAGGCATTATGATATTTTCCATTTTATTCTCTATTCCTTTCCTAATAATTCCAAGTTTCCATGTTTATTTTTCATTTGATTATAGGATGCATCGGCAATGCCATCTAGGCAGTTTACATATAATATACAATATTCTTAATACAGCACAAAAGAATATTGCAGTATTGGCAGTTGCGTAGCTAGGGTAGTTGACACCTGTGGCTGGTCATTTTTTAACACCCTCTCCAAAATCCAGTACTAGGCATGCCGAGAATACAAAACACTCAGGACCTATAGAGCAATTCTACCATACCATAAGCAGTCATTTCTATGAGTCACACAAGGAAAAGGAAGGCATATTAAACACTACAGTGAGCACTAGAACATAAATTCACCTATTGTAAAACGAAACCAGACAGAATAGTACAGATCGTCGATCCTGCACAGTTAATGCCAACTGAAAGCCATGTCTTTTTCACAAACACAGATACACCCTAATCTACTATAGAATAAGTAATCATAAACTTTCTATTTAGACAAAAATTAAACTGAACCCCCCAAGATGCCAGACTCTGCATACAATGCAACACCACAGAAACAGAAAATGGCCCCTAGTACTGTGCAAAATATAAAGACAGCAGATGTAAATTTGAAAAAACTAACAAGTACCAATAACCACTTTACAAATTAACAAATAGAAATAAAACAAATATAGAAAATAAAATAATACCATTTTATTGGACTAATACATTTAGAGGGGCATAATCGAACATGGACGCCCATCTCCATGGGCGACTATCTCCGAGGATGGGTCCGCGAAGGGGCAGGACAGACCGTATTTTCGAAAAAGATGGGCGTCCATCTTTTGTTTCGATAATATGGTTGGTGCCGGGCAAATGCATCGGATTTGGATGGATTTGAGATGGGTGGTATCGGTTTTCAGTGATAATGGAAACCGAAGCCGCCCAGCTCAAAAACGAACAACTCCAAGGCATTTGGTCATTGGAGGGGCCAGAATTCGTAGTGCACTGATCCCCCTCACATGCCAGGACACCAACCGGACACCCTAGGGGCACTTGTAAAAAGTTAAAAAAAAAATTAAAAAACCTCCCAAGTCCATAGCTCCCTTACCTTGGGTGCTGTGTAGGCCCTTACACAGCATAGTAAAAGGGCCCCAGTGTGTCCTAAGGATTGGGTTGAGAACCATTGCTTTATGGAAGGGTGGATATCATGATAAAGCAAAAGTACCAAGGAATTTCTATTTTCTTATTTAAAATGTTTTATGATCTATTCATCCTAGTGTCATTATCAAACAAGCATGAACAGAAGTATGGAAAAGGATGGTCTGTTCTTATCAAGTGGTTCCCAACCTTGTCCTAAAGGCACTTCTAACTAGTCTGGTTTTTAGAATATTAATAATGCATATTGGTGTTGGCTATCCAGCAAATCTGAATGGTTAGATCTGCCTGTTGTGAAACACTGCTCTAATGATATTATAAAATAGATTAAATATTTACCACAAAACATAACATAAAAGATGAATTACTTAGCAAACTGTCAAAATACATAACTGTGCAGTGAGAGATGCAAAACACTTGCAGTATAATATGAAGTACATGGTGTTAATTAGCTATTTCTCTAATCCTTTGGTGGAAAAGTGCTAAGAGGTACAGTATATACGAATGTTTTGTATATTAAGAATAATTTTGCTATCGTTATAAAGTGAGCAATGAGAGACACATTCTTAATGTTGCAAATAATCAATTCTTTAAATGGAGTGGCCTAGTGGTTAGGGTGGTGGACTTTGGTCCTGGGGAACTGAGTTCAATTCCCTGCACAGGCAGCTCCTTGTGACTCTGGGCAAGTCACTTAATCCTCCATTGCCTGCTGCATTGAGCCTGCCATGAGTGGGAAAAAGCACGGGGTACAAATGTAACTAAAATAAATATTTGGCACTTCATTTTTATTTATGAATCACTTCTCAACAGTAACTTTGAAATGATTAACAAAAATCTTAAATCAAAAAAATTATACATTATGAATAAATATGTATTAAGCACCCTCAAATTCTAGTAAGTACAATTATCTAATTAGTCTCTAACATGACTCATCTGCTCCTCATTGTCCACCTGGTTATAACCCTGACTCCAAAGCCACACCTTTACCTTCTTGTGTACAAGTAATCTTCCCCCTGACTTATCATAGCACTTACCTTATTCCACAAGTTTGGAGCCACCATTGAAAAAGTCCTAGACCTCAAACTGTAGGTGCCTTTCCTTCACTTCAGGTATTACTAGCAAATTATCCTGGGCAAACAAGAGGTTCAGACCAGGTATGCCAGGAACACTCAGACTAAATAAATATTGGAAGGGGTCCCATCCCATTTCTCAACTGAAGCAAGAGTGTCAGTATTGATATTATTCAACTGGGAACCAGTGAAGTTGACATCAGTGGGGGCAGAGGACCAGCAGAGCCGACAGCCCATGCCTGAAGGCTATTGTGGCCCCGGCACTGGGGACAGAGAACAGATGGCCTTCGGGACTCGCAGAGGTGACTGCCTAGCAGAAAACAGGAGATGGGATGAAGTCAAAAAGTTGAAACCAATAGTTTAGTCTCTGTATCCCTTCCCATTCAAAACAAAACAAGCAAACTTAAGAGCTGCTGAATCCAAATTGTCATTCTTTATTGTTGGTAGCATTTTTTATTTAACCTCACTTATATTTTTAAACATGCTGGCTTGTGCAACATACAGATGTACAAAGAGGAAGTATAATAACAAAATAACTTTTCATAGGTAGAGTAGTAATTTGTTATAAATCGTAATCAGTGTGTCATTTGGAGGGGCTGGTTATAGGGACCCCCTAGCACTGCTATATTTGTGCACAGAAAAAGATGACAATCTGTGTGACCCGGGTGGGGGGGGGGGGGGAAGACCTGTATGGCTGGTGGGGTGTAGACCAGTGTGACCAGGGGGGGGGGGGGGGGTGCTGCGAAAAACTGCTTGGACACAAAGGGTGCCTTGAACTGAAAAGGTTTGGCAACCACTGTCCTATTAGATGGGCAGCTATATTCTGCAGCTACTGAGTCTGCCTTAATGGCTTTTTATCAAATAAATAAACTCAGCTGTATCTAATAATTACTTTCTCTTTGTTATTCTTCAAATTCCAAAGTCAGTTCCAAATAGCATAACAAGATTCTTGGAAAATTCAGATATTTATTATCACAAGATCCAATGTATATTCTTGACTTATACAAACATTTTTCAGTTTTGTAGAAATGCTTTAAAACACTTCCAAATTGTAATTCTTTATCAAAAATTTTCATATTTGCAGCGTACAGACACCTCCACCAACATGTGGCATGTCTGTGTAAGTGTCTGTACGCTGCAAATATGAAAATTTGTTGCCTTAGGGTGTGGTCTGCCAGAACTTATGCTCAACAACCCCACTGGACCACCAGGGATACTGGTAGGCCCGGGGGAGAGTCTATCTGTACAGCTGGGAAGCAGGGGTTTTCGGGGGGGGGGGGGGGTCTGGATGCATGTTGGGGGAAGGGGGAGAGAATTTGGGTACATTGTTGGTAGGTCATTGTGGTGGGGGGCTCAAGGGCTCTTTTTTTTTAAACCAAGAACAAAGTTATGCGGGCCTGGTCTGATATTAAGCCAGGGCTGCATAACTCTTATTTGGCTCGGTTTAATATCTGCCAGACCCGCATAAGCTCTAGGTGGCCAGGCTGCCCAAAATTATTCACAATATTCAGTGCCGGTGCCCGGACATGGCCCGGTACTGAATAATTCTATATAATCTTGGCTTAATATCTTGATTCCAAGCAACACCAGATCATTAACATGGTCTCTTTGGGCTCTCTCAGTAACAGTGTCTAGAACATTCAGTTAACTTTGCTGGAATTAGCCCCTTCCATGTGCAGGTCAAGTCACTTTTTTGTTTGCCTACTCTAACTCCAGCCTCTGACAAAAGAGAAAAAAAATCAAGAAATGTTGGTATCCCATTATAACAAGCTCTCCCACTTTTGTCCATAAACTTTCTTAATCCCCTAACTGTACCCACATAATCCAGAAGTTTAATATAAAATATAAAATTATAATAAACCAGATTAATATCAAATTATATAAAACCATATTAATATTACCACAGTTGCTGCATGAAATGTAGCACAAAGGGACATGATTCTTTGTTGTGTTCCTTTATTAGAGTATTGGTGCCTGCATGCTGTTGAGTTGGTGTGGCAATAGAGTGCCAAATGATATCACCTAGGTAACTGGAATTTACTGCTCTTGGGGGCTTAAAGTGCACAGTACAAAGGAGGTAACACAATGAAACAATGAAATAATCAGAGATGTTCATAGGATTGGGTCTATGATCAAAGTTCTATCAGATGAAACAAAAAAGTGAGGAGAATGGATGAGGATACCAACTGTTTTATATTTATTCACTTAAAAAATTATGTGTACATAACAGCGACCCGACACGGCCGTGTTTCGGCACAATGGCCTGCTTCAGGGGTCTTTATAACCTTGAATGATGTAGTTTAGAGTATATTCTCCAAGGAAATTAACAGGAAACAAATTTCTCTGGTCTCCTCTCTTCAAAATAATATATATGAGATGTATATATTTTGAAAAACGAGCATCTAAATACTCCTCTCCTAAGAGTTATCTGTAAAAATTTGCAGATAACTCTTAGGAGAGGAGTATTTAGATGCTCGTTTTTCAAAATATATACATCTCATATATATTATTTTGAAGAGAGGAGACCAGAGAAATTTGTTTCCTGTTAATTTCCTTGGAGAATATACTCTAAACTACATCATTCAAGGTTATAAAGACCCCTGAAGCAGGCCATTGTGCCGAAACACGGCCGTGTCGGGTCGCTGTTATGTACACATAATTTTTTAAGTGAATAAATATAAAACAGTTGGTATCCTCATCCATTCTCCTCACTTTTTTGTTTCATCTTCACGGTTTCGTGAGGATTTTTTACCTCCCCTTTTGTCTTCACAAAGTTCTATCAGACCATTTCTCTTATTTTAAAAATATTTTTGCATTTTGATTACAACTATCCTGCTTATTTGCGAATGAGAAGGCCGGCCATCTTCCGACACAAATCAGGAGATGGTCGGCCATATCCTAAACCCGGTCAAATCGGTATTATCGAAAGTCGATTTTGGCCGGCTTCAACTGCTTTCCATCGCGGAGCCGGCCAAACTTCAAGGGGGCATGTCGGCAGGGTACAGAAGGTTGGACAGGGGCGTGGTTACGAGATGGCAGGCTTCACCTAATGGAAAAAAGAAAGCCGGCCCTGACGAGCATTTGGCCGACTTTACTTGGTCCCTTTTTGTTAACGACCAAGCCTCAAAAATGTGCCTGAACTGACCAGATGACCACCGGAGGGAATCGGGGATGACCTCCCCTGACTCACCCAGTGGTCACCAACCCCCTCCCACCCTAAAAAAAACAAAACAAAACATTTTTTTGCCAGCCTCTAAGCCAGCCTCAAATGTCATACCCAGCTCCATCACAGCACTATGCAGGTCCCTGGAGCAGTTTTTAGTGGGTGCAGTGCACTTCAGGCAGGCGGACCCAGGCCTACCCCCTCCCTACCTGTTACACTTGTGGTGGTAAATGGGAGCACTCCAAACCCTACCCAAAACCCACTGTACCCACATGTAGGTGCCCCCCTTCATCCCTAAGGGCTATGGTAGTGGTGTACAGTTGTGGGTAGTGGGTTTTGGGGGCATGTGGGGGGCTCAGCACACAAGATAAGGGAGGTATGCACCTGGGAGCAATTTTTGAAGTACACTGTAGTGCCCCTAGGGTGCCCGGTTAGTGTCCTGGCATGTCAGGGGGACCAGTGCACTACAAATGCTGGCTCCTCCCACGACCAAATGCCTTGGATTTGACTGGGTTTGAGATGGCCGCCATTAGTTTCCATTATCGCTGAAAACAAATGCCGGCCATCTCTAAAGCCGTCCCAAATGTTGAGATTTGGCCGGCTCCAACCGTATTATCGAAATGAAAGATGGCCGGCCATCTTGTTTCAATAATACAGTCGGGACGCCGCTTTACGGGGCCAGCCTTGAAGATGGCCGCCCGTATAGATGGTCGACCCCATTCGATTATGCCCCTCTATGTATCCTATGTAAAGAAGTGACAAAGATCCAAATTTTCCTTCTCTTACCCTAAGAAGCAAAATCTAGGGCCAGACTGAGAAGCTGGCTCATTCAGTCAAGAACTGCTAAGGCGCTTACTGCCTGAGATTCTGCACAGCTCTATCATGCATCTTGGTTTACAAGTTAGTATTTGATTTTGCTTACTATGTGAATCTTGGGTTATGGATCCTTGTCCATTTGTTTGGAGATGTGACGTGCTAAAGCGTATGTGAAGAATAAGTGGCAGAGTCTTTCACAGTATTTCTGTTGATTGACCCTGTATCAAAAAAACGACTGCAATAGTGAACAGGATTGCAGTATTCTAATCTGACTCTACAGAAATTAAGAATCAGTCATGACACTTTCCTGCTAGCAAAGGTGTTTACAATCAATATGTTTGTAGCTGAAGAGATATTTCATATACTTAGAAATGTACAGTAGACAGTAATGATTACCACGCTCACTGAAGGAACCATAGTTGGTGTAGCAGTTGCAGATTGCAGACCTGAAGATGCTTCTTTGGTGGGAAAACAAATTTTAATTTCTAATGGGACTCCCCAAAGAAAATCCCTCTGGAACTGGTCTAATCTTTCAGCCCCCCCCCCCCCCCCTCCGGCTTTAATTTTCAGGATAACCACAATATGGAAATGAAACTAGTATATAGCCCAAATTTATACAAATATGGGGAAATTCTGTAAATTGTGCTTACATGCCGAAATATGGCTGCAGTGTCGAGTCATTTTGGTGTATTTTTAATAAACACCATATACAAGAATCATCTCATCTCCCCCGTGATTTGGAAATGCTACCCCAGTCCTACCCTTTGGTTCTCTTTCCTCAAACATGGGTGCCAGAAATGATCAGCACTAACTACTATGCTATAAAAAGTGCACGCATAGTGCTGGTTCCCATGCTCAACTGAGTGCCAGACTTATGCCTGCTGAAAACTGGTGTAAATCCCGGTGCCTACCCAATATTCTATAACATTGCGTGCAACGTTTTGGAATGCCCATGACCCGCCCATGCCCCTTTCATCGCCAGGCCCCCTTTGAGGTTGCACACTATCTAGCTTATTTTCAAAAGGGAAGGACAACCATCTTCCGACAAAAATCGGGAGATGGGTGTCCTTCTCCCAAGGTCGTTTAAATCGGCTTAATCGAAAGCTGATTTTTTGCGTCCTCAACTGCTTCCCATCGCAGGGACGATCAAAGTTCACGGGGGCATGTCAGCAGTGTACCGAAGGTGGGACGGGGGCATGGTTAAGAGATGGGCATCCTCGGACGATAATGGAAAAAAGAAGGGCGTCCCTCACAAGCATTTGGTCAACTTTATTTGGTCCCTTTTTTTCATGACCAAGCCTCGAAAAGGTGCCCGAACTGACCAGATGACCACCATAGGGAATCGGGGATGACCTCCCTTTACTCCCCCAGTGGTCACCAACCCCCTCTCACCCTAAAAAATATTTTAAAACATTTTTTTCCAGCCTCTATGCCAGCCTCAAATGTCATACCCAGTTCCATCCCCGCCCCTTCGCCGGAACGTCCTTAGAGATGGACACCCTTAGAGATGGTCGTCCCCATTTGATTATGCCCCTCCATGGGTTTTAGGCACCCAGCGTAATATTGGCAGTTGCTTTGCATCTGTTCCTGACTCACACATGAACAAAGAATACTATGACAACCTTATAAATTGGAGAAATAATTTTGGCTGCAGCTTTATTAACCAATCAAAAATTCATAACCAACACAAATAAAATGTTATCAATATTTCAATGCAACCTTCACTTTTGTTATTACGTTTTATAAAGCTAGCCAGTGCCGACTAGCTGCACATATTTATTCCATCAAATGTATTAATACTCCATGAACTACCTTGTAAAGTGAGATCTGCGGTGAGGCCAAGGTCTCATTTCTGCTTCTGGAGGATTCAAACACAAGCAGATTACACTGTAAAATCCATATGGCCAGTAAATTCATTGTCCTTAAATGAAAGCTGCTTGAAAAATTCTCATTTAAATTACCGCAGCTGCGACTTAAATGACCCCTTTTAACATCCCTAAACATCGCTATCCCAACTACAAAATTACCCCAAATCCCAATCCCAACCTTCACTCTTCTAAATTTTTGGAAGGATTAGGTGGGATCAAATTTCTTGCTTCAGTTCCCTTAACTATCTTTCCTCCTTGCCGCCCATCAATTCTCCTCAGCCTGGAGCCCGCCAATTTTCCTGACTTTCTCGTGCTCTATTTCTCCGCCCCAAACTTGAAAAATTTTTTACAAACCCTTCAAAGTCACCATTCTTTCTGCTCTAATTTGGATGCCTTACTAAACCTCAACATCTCTTCACCTCAACATCTCTTCCCAGTAATCCTTTCTTATTTTGTTTACCCCTTTTTGCTAATTAATTTGTTAATTAATTCAATTACATCAAATTTCATTAATTTTAATTTTTAATTCCTAAGTCTTTATAAGACTCACATTGCAAAATAATTAAATTATTTTCCTATTGAGTATATATGTCCCCTGCCACCACCCATTTTTCTTTTATCCTTTCACCATAATAAAATATATACATGCACTACTGCAGCAATGCCAATATTATCCACCCATAATTGATCTTATGGGTTTTCGTTATAAAATAAGATGCAGCCAGATGCACACCCAAATCCTAATGCCAATTAACATCAATAATTGGTTGCTGAAATTCAATTATTGATGGTTAACAGCTTGTTAGCAATTAAGTTGCATGCGCATCTTGGAAGCATGCCCAAATTTAGACACCATGCCCCCGATAGTCAGCTCTATTAATCCGGGCAGAGCAGCTGATGACTGGTTAAATAATGCCTAATTCATTTATCTGCCTATTTTGAATGGGGGGTAATCAGCTATCCCCCACTAAATTTCCCTGGTTAGTGGCTAGCAGCCAGTTATATGGCCCGATATAACCGGCTATCCAATGATTTTCAAACCAGGTTCCGTGGCCATATTTGGCTGCTTGAAAACCTGGTATATCTTTGGCGGTTTAAAGATGATGGCTAAGTCTGAATATTGACTGAGCCAGTTATATTTAAACTGGACAAAAATAAACCAGATATTCAATACCAGTCACCGGAAATGGCCCAGCATTGAACATCTAGGCTTAGCGCTGACCACGAGAGATAGCCTAACTCCCGTGGTCCGAATATAGGCTCCCATATATAGAATCCAGGGGATAGTTGTCATCAATATTTTTTGTAAATATCCTGAAAATCGCTCCTGATGGAAGAATCCCCAAGGAAAAAGTTTGAAAATTATTTCTGCATAGACTGATGGGGAAAAGAAGAAAATATTTATGTTTGTTTTACGTCAAAATTCTAAACCTAGGGTTCCATTTTTTAATGTGTATTAATGTGATTTGTGTATTTAGGGGCCCTTGTACCAAATGGCGGTAAAAGATGGCATGTGGTGGTGTCAGTGCATAGATTTGCTGCACGCTGAGGCCACCTTTTACCAAAGTCAGTAAAAGGACCTTTTTTCAGGAAGACAGATAAATGGCCATGAAGTAAGCAAAATATTGCTGTGTGGCCAATTACAGCTGGAGCCCTTACCATCTCCTATTTAAGAGGCAGTAAGGGCTCCAGCGCTAACCCTGCGCACTGCCCAATTACTGCCAGGCACACTCCCAAGCGCTAGAAAATAAAAAATGCATTTTCTAGCACCAGAAGTGGCATGCGGCAAAGGTGGGACTATCGCTGGGCTCCTGGACGAGCCCAGAGGTCGCCCCGATTTGCCTCATGTCAAGCCTATGCTACCCCTTCCACCTTTTAGTAAAAGGCCCCTTACTTAGGGATCCTTTTACTAAGCTGTGGTTGGTAAAAAGTGACCTTAGTGCACCCTTAGGTGTGTCTTTCCTGCACTAAGGCCAGTGATAAAAATGCCTTTTCCCTATTGTTTTCATTTCTGGTCATGCACTAATGTTTTCAAAAAAAGGAAGGAAAAGCCTCAAAGAAACTGAAATTCAAAACGATTTATAGAGCTCTTGTGATCAAACCGATCTTCACTTCATCATTGGCAAAAACCTTCCAAAAAAGAAAATGATTTTTAGTCTCTTTTAACCATTTTAATCAAAAAATCAAGATAGTGCACTCCTGGTAATCTTTCAGCATTCAATGTCCGTTATCAATGACTAATGATGCAAGTATGAAAAAGCACTTATCTTTAGTAGAAAATAAGCTGCAGGATACACATCCAGGTGACTATGCTAGATGAACATCCAGGTGAATCATTCTAACTTTACACTCGACTTCGGGCCAACGATGGCCAGCGTTTCACTTAGCTGCTTCAGGGTCCCAAGTAGCAGAGAAAGCACTCTGGAACCATGATAATGGTCATATCCATGTTTGGGGTAATATATTTATGCTCCATATGTTTATTTACCGTATGTTTGTTATTACTTTGTGTTTGTTTTTTGTTGCACTTTTGTAATTCCACACCCGTTTTGTGCTATTTTAGTTCATGCACTAATGTTGCCATTAGCATGCTGCCATTTTTGAAAATTACCACAACAGCACTTACCACCACTTATTTTGTAGCTGGTAAGGGATCTCGTGTTATCCATGTGCTAACCAGTTAGCACACCACCCCTGGCATGCCCCCTCAAAACAAATTACAGAAAATATTTAGAACATGGTTAGGATACGCACATGGCAAAACTAATGTGGAATGCTTTAGTGCATCTCACATTAAAGCCATTTTTGCTGCATTAGGTGCGTGTTACTGCCTAACACAGCTTAGTAAAAGGGCCCCTAATTTAATAAGCTCCATTGAGAATAATGGGGCTTACATGAAATAACATGTATGAAATTATGATCACACATGTTAATCATGTCAACACACAGTAGTAAATAAAGTCCTAAAATCACTCAGCAACTGGCCATAAAAAAATAACTAGAGCCTTATTTGCAGCTCAATAGCTCGATGGGAAAAGCATTTTAAATTCTATCTAGAAACAAGAGTTGAGGGATTTTCACTTCACGGTCATTAACATGTACTGCAATCCACAAAAGCATTAGAGGGAACGTATTTTGGAGATTGTGGTGCAGGTTTAATTACTTTTGCTCTCTTTATTGAGAGTTCTGATAGAGTAAAACCCAATCCCAACTGTGTTGAAGTGGTACTTTTTCTTATAGTGCTCCCATCCTTTGATCCTGTCCACTAAGATATTTCTGTTAGGGCATGCATTTACTTTTCAAGTATTATTTTACTAAGTCAATTGAAAAATTACCTCCATGAATGACATAAGTGCAGACCTTTGGAGTATTTCATTAAAAGGAGCAAACATTAATTACAAACCCAGTCCAACCTTTTGCAGACATAAATTACAAGGCTGATCTATTTTCTTCTTGCTTAATTGCAGGCGGTGACTAGCTCTTTAAATTAATATCTGTAAAGCATTAATGAAATTAGAATTTACAGGGTGGTATTCAGAAGAATTATTTGTCCCCGAAATATCAGGAAGAAGCCAGTTTTGTGTGTAAACTGCTGAATGGCAACCAGTTTGCCTTTTTGGTGCAGGCCTAAAAGGAAACAGAAGTATGAAAATGTATAATAGTTTATGGGGTTCTTTTAAACAAGAAGAGGTGTTATATTTCATCCATTGAAACATGTCTTTCAGAGCAGTGGTATCAAAGAAATGTGATAAAAATAATCAGTGATCAAAAATAACAATGAATTAATGAGTTCTCAGTTACAGGATGTTGACATAAGCACAAATATTGCTGAGCTGCTACATCAACTTACATACAGAATAAATGCAGCTAATCTGTTATAATTAGAGCTTCTGATTTCCAGTTTTAACTGGTAAACACTGACTGAAGACCCCGGGTGCAAGAAAAATAATATAGATGTTTATTGGATAAACAGAAAAACTTCTCTTCCCCTAGTACAGTATTCTTTTACCCTTGCCTTGACCTGCCTTGGATGCACCTATCTGTTTTTGTGCCTTTAATTTGATTATTTATCGGCATTTATTAACCATCTTTATAAAAAGATTCACCTAAGGCATTGAACAGCAAGTACAGTTTGACATAAAATGTACAGTTTTGTTAACAGCAGAACAATAATAAAATGGCCAAACATAAGCCTAAATACAATCAATGAGTGACAACCATCCTCTCTTCTTTAGTGATTCTATCAAAATCCTGAGTAGTTTCTGACTCCAAACTCACCTTCGAGACTCAGATGGACTCTGTAGTTCACTCTGCTTTCTTCGTCCTTCTAGGTATTTGTTCTATTTGTGCTTTTCTCTCATTCTCTCTATTCTCTTTTGCTGGCCCTGGCTATATCATTTTTGTCTACTTTAATTCTCTATATGCCAGCCTCCCCCTTTATTCTATGAAATGTCTACAGTTGATTCAATCTACATCTGTCAAACTAATCCACCGTGTGCATTGATTTTATCATATTACCCCCTTTCTTTGTATTAAATACTGACTTCCTGTTTCTTCAGGTATCCATTACATTGGAATAGGGCTATATCATGTGTCCTTGGAAGGGTAGAGGATCTTTACTGAGGGGTTTAGGGGGGTCCCCTAGAACATGTTTTTTTTTAAATCACCTTTAAGAATGGTTCACTAGGAGCATCAAGCTGCATTATTTGATTTACATGATAATGGGGTGTTTTACATACATTTGCATATTTTGCATCTCATTATTATCTATCCCGCAGTAACTTAAGTTAATGTGCATTAGGATAATATAATTCATCTTTTTCTTCCATGGCCCCTTTAAGAATGTCTGTCTGGATGCACTGGCCTAGGCATTATTTGTCTGATGCTCCTGGGAAGCAGAATAATGCAGCTTGTGAGAGTGATCACAACTAGTGTTATTTCTTTTTCCATTGGAAATACTACAGTTACTTGCAGTAAACTAGGGTGTAGTAAAAATCCACAATTTTAACACAGTTTAGTAATTTCCCCCTCAATAGCTAAAAATGTGGTCTAATTATCCTATATAATAAAAAGCACCTCCAACATTCTGAAGCTGACTCCGTGGCAGTGTAGGGTTTGTAAGTCTGTAGTTCAGCGTTTCATTGGCTCTCACTGTCCCCGCCCTCACCAATCAGACAGAACAGAACTTGGAGGAGGGAAGTGGAGTGGATTGAATCTCTAGCAAACAATCATATACAGGGAGGTACAAACATCAGTGGAGGCAAGTGCACAGTACGGAAGGGAAGACAAACATTTAATCACTTTGTCACTCACACACATCACACACACACACACACACACACAATCACTCTGTGTATCTCTCTCTTACACTGTCTGTAAAACACACTGTCACTCTCAGTCTCTCACATGGGCAACTGTATGTTGCATTCTCACGAGTAAGGAGCTCTTCTGATGTGATTGTTAAACTGATTGAAGGGCCAGAACAAGGAAAACTTTTACCACATTGTAACACAGTTTACACAAAAACTATTGTATATAAAGAAATCTTACACATGTAAACAACAATTATATTCAGAATACAACCATGGAAACATTAATGGCAGGAGCTCATTACATTGCTAGCGCCCGTTTCATTGCGTTAAGAAACGGGCCTTTTTTACTAGTGTTTTAATATTATTCTAGGAGTAGTAGTGTTGGGTTGATTATGAATGCTAGCAACATCTTATAGGGGAGGGGGCATCTTGGGGTCTGAGAGTTAGTTGAAGGGAAACAAGGCTAAAGGTTCTTGTAGGGCAGCTCATACTTTGTACCTCTCCCCTCTATAGTGATTTTTTTTGTCATAACACAGGATAACAACAGCACAACAAAAGAAAAACAAACTAAACCACATTTCCTTTGCCAATAGGGCAACAGAAATTCAGCCTGTTTACTGCAGCATCTCGTGCTCCTTGAGTTATTCCCCATCCACCTAGAAATAAATGTAAACAGTTGTAGGCAGATTAGAGAAAAGCTTTGTTTCTAGTGTACTTTAAATGTAGAAGAAAGAGGGACCTTAACCAGCACACCTTATCTGCTCAGAAATAAGAGGGAATAACTTTTGACTCAAGCAGCTTGTGGAGGAAGAGTAAGAGGTGAGAAACAAAGGGGGTGGAGGGAGGTTTGCTAATAAATTGCTCATACTAAAAATTTACTTAAAAGAACAAAGTAATATTGTGCTTGCTGTAATGTATATCAGTGCTGTAGCCTGAAGACAATTTTGGGGAGGGCCAATGGGTAGAATGAATGGGCACAACACATTTTCTCTCTTCCCTACCCACCCTTGCTCTTTCTCCCTTGCTGGACCCCCGCTCTCCCCAGTTCCCCTCAAAAATTAAATACCTTACTTGGTGGGGATCCACAGTCTCCACCAAACAAAGACATCCACAGCTCCCTATAACTCCTCTCAGACAACCATGGCAGTCAGTGACAGCACTCCCAGCCACTGACACTGCCACTCCATGCATGCTCAGTTCTCACATATCAGACACATGAGCACCCAGAGAAAATTAATCTATAGAAAGAAGGAAAAATTCTAGCAGAATTTGGTTAATATAAAAATATCATAAGAAACAATTTTCCTTTTACTATATTCCCACTGTTAGGTTTCAAAGAGCCAGAAAAGAAACATCTCCTAGAGAAGGAGAAAAGCCTGGTGCAGAGAAAACTACAACTCCCAGAAGGATTAGGAAATGGGACAGATACAGATTCCAGTGCTAACAGTATGCATGCTTTGGAAGCTGTATTGTGTGATAGCAACTTTCAGATTCCCAATTTGCCCAAGTAGACACCTTAATTTACTTGACCTTGCCTACTTACAAAGTAAGTTACTCACTGGGCATGCAGCTGGGCATGCAGCATAAAATAAGTATAGTCATTGTCTAGGGATGTGCCTAGAACAAAACCTTTTGACTTGTTTTGAGTTCATTTGACTTTTTCCCCCCACCTCATCCTCATTTTTCTGATTTTGTTTTTCAATTTGCTTCACATATTAGTTTTTCAACAAAAATTTCAATACAAGTTAGAACTTTTCAATGAATACAAATAGACTTGGGTCCTCATTTTACAAGCTCTATTTGCATCTGAGACATGAATAAACCAGCATTTAAACATTTATCTTGTCCAAACATTTAAGTTCCCATTTTATAAAACCAGGATATGCACACATCGAACCCAAGTGCATGGAAATGGCAAAGGAACGTGGTCTGGATGTGTTTTGGGTGGGACAAGAGCATATCAAGTTCAGAAGGGGACTAAACATGTATATCCTAAAAGATCGCTGTTGGGAGTTACACCTGATACTAAGCGCATTTAGGAGTTGGAAAATGCTGTTATTGAGCACTACACCACTGAAGGGATGGGGGGGGGGGGGGGCATTAATCTCAGAGTGGTTTTTGTTTCCCCCTCCCACCAAATGCCAGCTTGGCAAGGGAAACTGGTCACTGTGACAGCATCGGGATTATACCTGGTTATGTTTCTAAGGTTGAAAAGATAACCAGTTATGTGCCAACACATAATTGGTTATAAGCTGGCTTTAAACCTATTGATATTATATATGTTTATTGTATGCTGTATGCACCAGGTACATAAATGTCAATTTCTCCTATATTTTAGAACAGGCTCTATATCAGCAGATTCTGTTCTAAAATACTGGTGAAACTTGAGATGTACTACCACTTGTCTAAAATGGGGCTGCATACACACATTAATTTGTAGGTTAATGTGTGTTAAATTGATTTAGCATACATTAAATTTTAAAGGCTCATTAATGAAACAAATGCACACTAAGGAATGGACATCCTAGTGTAAAACCCCTGGGAAACGTCTCTGCTGCAGAGCTGGGGGTGGGAGAATCTCCTGGAAGTTACTATGGAGATGGGAGCTAGTAGAGCTGCCTAAGGTGAGTGAAGTTGGGAGACTGATACAGTTGTGGATGTTATGAAAACATGATTGATAGTGTTCTTATGCACGGGGGGTGCAGGAGGTGGGGTTTGGATGGGATAAAAGCATCTGCATTACTGAGAGCATGGTCTTTGGTTGCATGAACCCCCTGCAAGGACCCATGGAGTTAAGGGGGTATCTCACCAGCATTAAGAAAAGGGGCTGTAGCAGAAATCAAGGGAAGGTGCCTCCACTTAAGAGCAGAAGCTGAAGTGTGGTGACTCTGGGGAGGAAGAGAGAAACCCCCATGAGTGAAACAGGGAAGCACCTGTTTGGCCGAGAGGTGGGTGAAGGGAACTGCATCTCTGGGGGAGGACAGGCAGTGAGATCTGGTCCTCGGGTCGGTCTGGCATCTAGGGAAAAGCCCAGTAGGATGCCTGTTGAGATTTTTAATGCAGACTGTCAAGTGGAATGGGTCAGAGCTGTTAGACACAAGATGTTCAACATAGCCTACAAAAACAATCCTGATGAATCATACTACTCCGTACATCACCCAAACGCTCTAAAACACTTCGACACGACCTTACCCATTACCTTCTAATTATTTCCTCTCTTACTCCAATTCATTACCGACTGTATCCAACTCTATGTAACGATAATACCAAATTACACCCTGTAAGCCACATTGAGCCTGCAAAAAGGTGGGATAATGTGGGGTACAAATGCAATAAATAAATAAATAAATAAATAAATAAATAAATAAATAAATAAATAAATAAATAAGAAAAGACTAAGTACAGAACCATACTTCATTGGTATGCTTACTGTTGTTTTGTGATTGTTAACAAGATTTGTTCATCTGGATTTTTTGCTCCCAGTTAGTAAAGTTCAATATTTTAAAGAAATCCCAGTGTGTGCATGGATTTTGTTGATGGACTAAGTTAAAAAACTAAACAGGCAGTGGCAAAACCCTCTGGCCTACATGTATTTAGCCTGCTCTACTGATAACACTCAGAACGGGTTACAAATATACATATGTAGAGGGGCATAATCGAACGCGAACGCCCATCTCCATGGGCGTCTATGTCCGAGAACGGGTACGTGAAGGGGCGGGACAGACCGTATTTTCGAAAAAAATGGGCGCCCATCTTTTTTTTCGATAATATGATTTGTGCCGGGCAAATGCATCGGATATGTGCGGATTCAAGCTGGGGGGTTTCGTTTTTCAGCAATAATGGAAAACGAAGGTGCCAAGCTCAAAAACGAGCAAATCCAAGACATTGGGTCATGGGAGGGGCCAGGATTCGTAGTGCACTGGTCCCCCTCACATGCCAGGACACCAACTGGGCACCCTAGGGGGCACTTGTAACAAATAAAAAAAAAATTAAAATACCTCCCAAGTCCATAGCTCCCTTCCTTTGGGTGCTGAGCCCCTCAAATCCCCCCCAAACCCACTGCCCACAACTCTACACCATTACCATAGACCTTATGGCTGAAGGGGAGCACCTAGATGTGGGTAAAGTGGGTTTTGGGAGCGGTTTGGAGGGCTCCAATTTACCACCACAAGTGTAACAGGAGGGGGGGGGGACCTGCATACTGCTATGATGGAGCTGGGTATGGCATTTGAGGCTGGCATACAAGCTGGTGGTGGCAGGGGGTTAGTGACCACTGGGGGAGTCAGGGGTGATCATCCCCAATTCCCTCTGGTGGTCATCTGGTCATTTAGGGCACTTTTTTGGGACTTGTTCATGAAAAAAAGGGTCCAAAAAAAGTGACCTAAATTCTGGCTAAAAACAGCCATTTTTTTCGATTATCGGCCGAAGGCGCCCATCTCTGCTCGGCCGATAAACATGCCCCAGTCCCGCCTTCACCACACCTCCGACACGCCCCCGTCAACTTTGTTTGTTCCTGCGACAGATTGCAGTTGCAGGCGCCTAAAATTGGCTTTCGATTATACCGATTTGGGCGCGTTTGCGAGATGAGCGCCCATCTCCCGATTTGGGTCGAAATATGGGCGCCCATCACTTTCGAAAATAAGGCTGATAGTCATATTAACACACATTTGCTTAAAATATAATGACATAAATCACAGACACAAAATCCCTCATCAGAATACCTCATAACAAAGTTAGGGCACAAAGCTAACTTTTAATTTACGGAATCTCTACCTAGTTTAAAAACCAAGTTTTAATGCATCTATGGTACTCTAAAAGGTTATCGATATTCCTAATGGATAAAAGAAGATGATTCCACAAAATTACCAAGGAACAAGCATAAGCATGCTTACGAATACACAGAAGTTTAAAAGAATTCACAGGTTGAGAGAATCGCCTCTCACTTTGAGAACACAAAGCATGACAAGGTGTATACGAAGGTAGCTTCCGAAGCACATACTTTGGCATTACTTTAAAATGCATAAACAGCAATTTAAAACAGCAATGCTTCTCAATAGACAGCCAGTGCAACAATGAAAGAACAGGAGAAATATGACAAAATGTTGAAGAATTAGTCAAAAGACGAGGAGCAGCATTTTGTACCCATTGTAGTCTCTTCAAACTTCTAGCAGGCAGATCTACAAACTATGCATTGCAATAATCTATGTGAGAGACTACAAAAGCATATACCAATTGAGTAAAATCAGACAGAAAAATAGAACCAGATAGATTTCAACTGCCAAAGATAATAAAAAGAAAAGCTGACCATATGAGAAAAATGAGTCTCACAAGAGAGGTCAGCATCTAAGTCAACTCCCAAACTATGTACATGATCCTTAGCAGATATGACAAAACCATCCCATGATAATACAATGACAAGGTGTTTTTGAGGTGTTTATCTGTTGAGAAAGTTGAATGGGATAAATGCTGTTTCTCTTTCTTCAGGGGGGGGGGGGGGGGGAGGAGGAGGAAGGAACCACCTGCCAAGGGAAGGAGGAAAACATGATGATTGTAGCTGTTGGGTAATACAGGAGAGTGTTATGTATATAATGTGAGATGTTGGCAGTGCGTTTTTTTTCTAGCAAAAAAGGTGTCGGTACTCAAATGTCTGGCCATCTTGGGATGATCACTGAGAAACCCACCCCACAATAGCCAGGGCCCCTGCAACCAGGGGCGTAACTACTGGTGGACCTGGGTGGGCACAGGCCCACCCAATCTTGGCTCAGGCCCACCCAGTCTTTTGTGACCCTTTTTATCCACCCGCCATGCAGCAGACGATCCCTCGCTAATAAACAAACAAGGCAAGGCAGAGGCGCAGGACCACGTCTCTCTGTCTGCCGCTACTGCTTCCTGTGTGCCGGCCCGGAAGTTTATCTTAGAAGAAGAGACAGGACTGCTGGGCTGAACTTGCTAGAAGCGCACCCTCGGCTTCTGGTAAGAATTGTTGCTGCCCTTCCCGCGCTGCTCCACCGCTTTCAGTTTCCCTCTCGCATCCGCTCCTCCCTCCCTCAACCTCGCCCCCCCCTCCGCAGTTTTCCGGACCGAACGTACTGTTACCGTCGTACCTGCAGCCAAGCAGTGGTTAGGAGAGGATGCGGCGTCCGGGCGTCGGGGTTCTTCTGCTGCCTGCCACATCCCGCCTACTCTGATTCAACTTGTTGTTTCCGCGTGGGCAGGATGTGGCTGGCAGTCAAAGGACACCGTCCGTGACCGCCGGGAGACTCAGGAGTCGGGACCAAGCGGTTTGAAGTGATCCACGGTAAGCAAGGAAGCCAATTTGGTTAATCTCTGTTTTCTCTCCCCCGCATAACTGTCATCTCCTGTAGTACACTCAAACCAAAGGAAGCAAATCTATGTGCTGCTGCATCCACGTTGTCGTTCTTTACTGTTTGTCCATCTGTAATGTAACAAGTCTAAAGCTGTTTCAATTGGATAGGTAGTGCCTTAAAAGATAGAGGTCAAAAGTTTTTGTTTTTTTCACTTATTGGACAGCTTTTTAATTTATTTGAAAACTTCCCATATAGGTATAAATATCATGAAATAACAATTGAATATCACTAAAACATCTTTAAAATTATTATAGGTGGTAGAAACTGCAATTTTAAACTCTGTATTTTGTGCTCATTTTTGTACACTAAAAAATAAAATAAATACACTGTATACAATACAGATGGCCAAATTTCAGTGAGGATATCCTGTTTCCTGATGGGTTCATCTTAACTGTTGTTGTAATCTACCTTGGGAAGCCTGGTGTTATAAAGATGATGGAATATATCAGGGCTTTTTTTGAGGGGGTACTTGGGGGTACTGAGTACCAGCACCTTTTCCATTGTCTGCTAAAATTGACCCATGATCCCCAAGTTCTACTGCAAGAGCTCAGGCTCTACACACCAATTCTGCCTTGTCATAGGTTCTGTGACTGGTTGCAGGGGGCCTGGCTATTGTGGGATGGGTCCCTCAGTGATCACCTCACCCCTGAAGGGTGGCCTAGCATTTGAGTACCGGCACCTATTTTGCTAGAAAAAATGCAGGGTTAGATGGTGGGGAAGGGAAGGATAGAGCTGATGCTGGGCTATGAGGATGGATGGGGGGAAAAGAAGGGAAGGGTAGGGCTGATGCTGGGCTATGGGGATGGATTGGGGGGTAGGGAAGGGCAGAGAAGGGCTGATGCCATGCTACAGGACAATTTTTAATTTTTGGTCCTCTTTTCTGTAATTCATGAGGGTTGGTATGTGTTCTGCATGTGACTGAGGTGAGAGATTCTGCTGGCATGTAGTTTGTGTTGTATGAATCTGACGTCTGAATTTTCCAATGGAATGTGTATTGCTGCTATGTATATTCACCTCTGCCTTTATAAAAGTACTGTTATTGGTAAACGTGTTCAGAATTGGTGTTAAGGAGCTTCTTTGCAGCCTTTAGTGTTACTTCACAAAGTACCTGGCAGTAAAGGGATTTTGTATTGCTATTATTGAGGTGCTATCAGAATTTGAATACATTTCTCCTATGTAATTAAATTGTAGGATCCTGCCATGTGTGTTGAGAAGTTTGCCGTTAGTAGACTTATGCATGGTCAATTTTAAGATATGGGATAATTTAATCATATTTAAAAATATCAATTTTTCCATTAAATATTTATTTATTTATTTATTGCATTTGTATCCCACCTTTTCCCACCTATTTGTAGGCTCAAAGTGGCCTTGTCCCGGGCCCGGCCCAGTCTCTCGGCGGCCCTGCAGATTTGGATGGGCTGGAGTGGGGCTTCGATGACATCTTTAGTGGCTGGAGAACAAGGCCAGTGCCAGGCAGGCTTCTATAGTCTGTGTCCTGGAAGTGGCAGGGACAGATCAGGGAAACTATGAGTTTATCTTGAGAAGACTGGATGGATTGTGCAGGTCTTTTATCTGCCGTCATCTATTATGTTGGTATGATTTCTGCCCTGGACCGTTTTTTTTCTGTTTCGTTATCAACCACACTTTCTGTTAAAAAAATAAGTATTTTCTTAGATTATTCCTGAACCTAAAACCTTTTAACTTCATTTTATGCCCTCTCATTCTGGAGTTTTATTTCAATTGAAATAGACTCAACGCATAAGTGCTAGTATTTTATAATTTATTTGAGCAATTGATGCCTAACTTTAGACTGTTATATGTGCAGGGTCCCAGAAGTTGCAACAACTCAGGGACATTGCTGCTAACTGCCAAGCTTGGTAGGATTTCTGGTTAACGGAGGAGGAAGTCTTCAGCTGGTAGGGGTGGGGAAGGGGCAGAGAGTGGGAGAAGGATGGGGGTAGAGAGATACACCCCAAATTGGTGATCTAGCTATGCTACTACAATCAACAATGGAAAATGTTTAACTACTTAGTCACAAGAATGGCATGTGACTAACATGCAAATCATGCTGCAATACATAAGTGCATCATCACAAACTTTGCATAACATCCTGCATTTATTTTCATAGAAACACTTTGCATGCACCGTGGGAGACTGGCCTACTCCCTGAGCAGGAAGGGGCAAAGGATGCTACAGAGGTTACATTCATAGGCTTGAGAGAAGAGGGAACCCCACCCCAGTCATTATGCAATGGCATTACTTGTTGGCTGGAGTCACAACTTATGGTTCCAGAGCAAACCCTGGTATGTGACCCTTAGGCAAACAATCTCACTGAGATCCAAGTTTCCAAGTTTATTCAAAATTTCCTATCCCGCCCTCTGGGGGACCATCAGGTTAGATTACAATAACAGTAACAAAAAAGGATAGCGAGAATGCTAAAATAGAAAAAAGAAAGAATTAAAGACACAACAAAGAAAGAATGGGGAAGGAGGGATGAATTATAATAAATGCAATAGGAAAATAGGAGGGGCAAAACATAATGAAGGGAAAAACATCTTAGGGAATCAGGACCCTCAGAACTGCCACATCAATTATCGTAGGCATTTACAAAAATCGTAGGCATCTACAAAAAGATATATTATATATATATATTAGTGGGGAAAATGTGGGATATAAATGCATTAAATAAATAAATATTTTAAGCTTGGTTTTAAAGACAGTGAGAGAAGTTAGAGAATGTAGAAAGTTGAGCAGAATGTTCCAAAGATGAGGACCTTGTACTGAAAATATGGGAAGAAAACCCTTTGGTAATTACAAATGAAAGCTGATGGTGCCAAAGCCCAAAAAGAGAGGAAAAAGAGAGAAAAAGAATGATGCACTTCCATAATCTAATAACATATCACAACCTAAACTTTATCTTTAGCAAATGTTTCAAGTGCAATTGAACTGTAATGTTGTAGATTGTAAGATTCATCAGACTGAGGCATAAGAATTGAGAAGTATTACAAATGACTAATACCATCTAGTCCTCTAGTCAGAATTACAAGGATTTATCAAGAAGAAAATGTTATAATTAGCTCTTTAAAAACTAAAGAGCTATTGGCTCGGTGCGATGAGTTTGAAAAGATAGAGACAAGGAAAAAAAAGATGAATGATCTGTCTTTACTATAAGCACGTTTGTTACCTGTTCCTCTTCCAATCAAAGCTTCATCTCATCAGGAACTTTTGAGATAGGTAAGTTATTAATTGGCAGAATGGAGAAAATCTGTGCAAGGAAATGAGATAAAAATCCCCAACAGATTCTTGCTATGAAATACATCTGCCACAATGTTCTTGAAATGATCAATTTCTAACCAGCAAGGAGAGGATAAAATCTTATCAGTGAACTTTCAGAGAATGATCATTTTCCTGTTTTCTGAAGACAGAGTGCAGTTAGAGGTGATGCAAGCTGATCAAATGTGCTCGTCAGGTCTCCTTGTTCAACAAACAGACCTGAATTTTAGGATAACTAAACCTATGCAAGTGGCCCACATTCTTGTTTACCATAATTGTATATAATCATATTTTGTGAAAATGCCTATGTGGATATCCTACAAATCAGATTTCTTTGCTGGCTTTGAGAAACAGAGTTGAGTGTCCCTGTGCTAGATGATGCTAATGTTTGCAAGTGCCTCAGTATGTAAGAAACTATTTTGGCTACTTCTAAGTTTCTCTTGTTTCCTTTGCATGTCCAAGAAACACTTGTTTAAAATAAAGCCTATTTGTCTATTTTAAGAGGGAATATTTACTAAGGGCCAAATTCTATAAATGGCACCTTAAAAATCATTGCCGAAAAACCATGCGCTTAATGTGATTCTATAAACTACGTCTAAAGTTAGGCATAGTTTATAGAATATGCCTATGTGCTGTTCTTGTGATTAAAATTTAGGTGCACCCATTTAGGCCAGCTAAAACCGGGCCTAAATACCCGCGCCTAACTTAGACGCAGATCGGTGAATTCCATAATAGTGTGCATATTTTTTCGAAATGCCCACGACTTGCCCATTCCACGCCCATGGCCATGCCCCCTTTTCAGCTGCACACATTAGAATGTGCACACACCACGTTATAGAATATGCCTAGAAAATTGTGTGTGTGCATTCTAATTAAAGCCAATTAGTGCCGCTAATTGGTTGTTAAGTACCAATTATCAGCACTGATTGGCTTGTTAATCAATTAAATTGCAGTGTGCAATTTGGCCATATGGCCAAATTAATGTGCACAACTTAAGGCGCCATTTATAGAATTTGGGTATAAAGCTTTTTCTGCATGTAAAGCCACTTTTACATGGACAAAATGTTTGTTATTAAATTGAAGATCAAAAATAGTCATACAGAGTGCACCAACTTTTAAGCCATCTATGTGTAGGTGTACCCTGGTGCATAGCTGGGGCAGATTGGAGCCAGATTGAGATATATATGCATATTTTATAAAATACCAAACTGTCAAGCTCATTCGAAAATTCTTGTGGGTTCAAACAGCTAGAGTAGTATAAATATGATTACCCACTTATAACTATAATTTTACTGTTTGCCTTAGCAGTGCAACTCACTGAATTCAAACTGTCTTGTCAGTGAGATTTACAGCACCCACCTCCTTATTGTCAATACAATATGGGCCCTGTTAACTAAGTCGCGCTATAGGCACGCTAGCGGTTTTAGCATGCGCTAAAAATTAGCACCCCATAGGAATATATGGGTGTCTCTAGCGGTTAGTACGCGCTTATTTTAGTGCATGCTAAAAATGCTAGTGCTTCCCCTTCCCAAGAGTGTTGCCCAGTTCCTTACAAATCTAAAACCTTCCTCCCTACACCATTGCCTCATCCATGGATTGAGACTCCAGAGCTCTTCCTGTCTCTTGGGCCCTCTATGGAATGGGAAGCAGTTCAGAAAATGCTACTCTAGAAGTTCTGTATTTGAGCTTTCTACCTAAGAGCATAAATTTGGCTTCCAGAACCTCTCTCCCACATTTTCCTATGTCATTGGTACCAACATGTACCAAGACAGCCGGCTCCTCCCCAGCACTATCTAAAATCCTATTTAGGTGATGCGTGAGGTCCACCACCTTTGCACCAGGCAGACAAGTGACCAGGCAATCTTCATGTCCACCAGCCACCCAGCTATCTACATGCCTAATAATTGATTCACCAACTACAACAGTCGTCCTAACCCTTCCCTCCTGGGCAGTAGCTCCTGGAGACACATCCTCCATGTGAGAGGATATTGCATCCCCTGGTGGGCTAGTCCTGGCTACAGGATTACTTCCAGCTTCACCAGGGTGAAGCTCTCCTTCTTGAAGACCTTCCTCCAATAAATTATAAGCATTCACACACACTAGTCAGCAGTCATTAGTAGTTACACAGATCTGCCCTATGCCCCTATTCTATAACTTGCATACCTAACCTATCTCGTATGCAGTACTGAAGGGTGCATAGCCAGGGGAGGGTCATGGGTGGGTCAGGTGTGTTCCTAGGATTTAGGTGTGTGGTTATAAAATACTTGAATTTCCGTGCAGAATGGGTTGTTCTATAACAGTGCGCATAAATTTTGGGAATGACTATGACCTACCCATGCTTCTCCCATGGCCACACCCACTTTTGAGATTCATGTGGTAGAATTTACATGGAGTATTTTATATAATACGTTTAGCGAGTTGTGCATGTAAATTCTAATTTGTGCCAATTAGTGCTAATAATTGCTTGTTAACATTCAATTATCAGCAAAGATTGGCTTGTTAACCAATTCAGTTGTGAGTGCAAATCAGAATATGTCCACATTTGCGCATGTAACTCTAGTCGCACTATATATAATTTGCAGGTTAGTGTGCATCATCCTGGTGTTTAACTTTGCCGACTTTTACTGAATTTCCCACATAACCCTTATGGAACCTATACAAGCCCCAAGATGGTATCTTAAATTCATCTACATTTGAAGGACAGCATTAAGAAAAATTAAACCAATAGGACATTACCTAATTTTACCTCCTTATTGAATTAACTGGAAGATATGTAAGACTTGTCCTCCAAAATGCTTTTGTAAGACATATTTCTGTGAAAACAGTACACTGCTGAATGCTTGCCATGCTAAAAAAAAAAGGGGGGGGGGGGAAGCAATGGAATGTGGAATTAAAATGTGTGCTTTCCTGTTTCTAACATAAAGAAAGCTAAACTTCTTGGTGTGTGTGTGTGTGTGGATTCAGTATTTAGAATGCAGAGACCATGTGGAACGTAATGTATATTGAAATTATTACATTTAATGAAAGTGATTTAAGAACTTATTACTCTATTAGTGGAAATAAAGAAAATCTGCTGAAATAAAAATAAAGTTACAAAAAATGTGTGCGTGTAACATACCAGCTCATTTTCGAAAGTGATCACTGGCCATCATGCGACACAAATCAGGAGATGGCCGGCGATCTCCTGAACCCGGCGAAATCAGTATAATCGAAAGCCGATTTTGGCTGGGTTCAACTGCTTTCCATTGCGGAGCCAGTGAAACATCAAGGGGGCGTGTCGGTAGGGTAGTGAAGGCGGGACGGGGGTGTGCTCACGAGATGGCCGGCTTCGCCTGACAATGGAAAAAAAAAGCCAGGCTTGATGAGCATTTCGCCGGCTTTACTTGGTCCCTTTTTTTTTCACGACCAAGCTTCAAAAAGGGGCCCCAACTTACCAAATGACCACCGGAGGGAATTGGGGATGATCTCCCCTTACTCCCCCAGTGGTCACCAACCCCCTCCCACCCAAAAAACAAACAAAAAACTTTTTTGCCAGCCTCTATGCCAGCCTCAAATGTCATACCCAGCTCCCTGACAGCAGTATGCAAGTCCCTGGAGCAGTTTTTAGTGGGTGCACTGCACTTCAGACAGGTGGACCCAGGCCATCCCCCCCTACCTGTTCCACTTGTGGTGGTAAATGGGAGCCCCCAAAACCCACCCGAAACCCACTGTACCCACATGTAGGTGCCGCCCTTCACCTCTTAGGGCTATGGTAATGGTGTAGAGTTGTGGGGTGTGGGTTTTGGGGAGATTTGGGGGGGCTAAACAACCAAGGGGAAAGGAGCTATGCACCTGGGAGCTATTTTTATTTTTAATTTTTAGAAGTGCCCCCTAGGGTGCTCGGTTGGTGTCCTGGCATGTGAGGGGGGGGGGGGGGCAGTGCACTACAAATGCTGGCTCCTCCCACGACCAAATGCCTTGGATTTTGCCAGGTTTGAGATCGCCGGCATTATTTTCCATCTCCTCCAAAACCCACCCGAAACCCACTGTACCCACATGTATGTGCCCCCCTTCACCCCTTAGGGCTATGGTAATGGTGTAGAGTTGTGGGGAGTGGGTTTTGGGGAGATTTGGGGGGGCTAAACAACCAAGGGAAGGGAGCTATCCACCTGGGAGCTATTTTTATTTTTAATTTTTAGAAGTGCCCCCTAGGGTGCCCGGTTGGTGTCCTGGCATGTGAGGGGGGGCCAGTGCACTACAAACGCTGGCTCCTCCCACGACCAAATGCCTTGGATTTTGCCGAGTTTGAGATTGCCGGCATTATTTTCCATTATGGCCGAAAACCGAGGCTGGCCATCTCAACCCCAGCGAACTCTGACATTTGGCCGGGCCCAACTGTATTAGCGAAGAAAAAGATGGCAGCCTTTCAATTATGCCCCTCATAGTAATATAGTAGATGATGGTAGATAAAGACCTGTATAGTCCATTCAGTCTGCCCAACAAATTAAACTCATTATTTATGATATGATGTGATACATCATATGTATTCCTGATCTTAATTTATCATTGCCATTTTTAGTGCATAGAGTGTAGGAGTTTTCCCATCAGTGGCCTTCTTCTAAAATTTAACCCATGAAAAGCTCCATCCTGCCCATCCAAATCTATTCAGCCTTGATCAGAGCACAGACCGTAGAAGTCTGGCCAGTACTGGAATCAGGGCTCCTGAGAGGGGGGAGCAGGGGGGCAAGATTCCCCCAGGCCCGGCCTCCAAGGGGAACTCAGCGACGGGGTCTGTCTCTCTCCTGCTCCTGATGGGACCTTGTTGATCACATCCCGACAGAAGCAAGAGAGAGAAAACTCCGGCACCGGGCCCCCCCTTGGAGGATGGGGGGGCTTGTGGTTTGGCTGGTGGGGGTCCCCAAGCCCCACCAGCAGAAGCCTTCCTTCAGCGCTGTTCTCTGCATACACGACGTGAGGGGAAAAGCAGCCGCAGAGCAGGCAATCTGGCGGAAAACAGCGCTGGAGGGAGGCTTCTGCTGGCGGGGTTTGGGAACCCCTGCCTGCCAAGGTATGTGGAGTTGCGGCATGGGGCAGGGAGGTGAGGCAAAATGTGCCACCCCACTTTCGGCTCCAGCCACCCAAATTTTTGTGGTTTGTCTACATGGCGGTCCTGGGGGGGGAGGGGGCAGCAGTGGCGGCCCTACACCAGGCCCGGCTCTGACTCTCGGCTGCCCTGACTGGCTTTCCTACCTAATCTCCGCTAAGCATCTTTGGATCCATTCCTTCTAAACAGAATTCCTTTGTGTTTGTCCCACACTTTTGAATTCTGTTACCATTTGCATCTCCACATCCTCCCGTGGGAGGGCATTCCAGGCATCTACCACCCTCTCGGTGAAAAAATACTTCCTGACATTATTCCTGAGTCCGGCCCCTTTTCAACCTCAATTCATGTCCTTTAGTTCTACCACTTTCCTGTCTCTGGAAAATGTTTTTTTGTGGATTAATACCTTTCAAATATTTTACAAGACGGGCTTCCTGATAAGAGGGTATAGTAAACGTACACATACTTTCCAAATGCGTGCATGGACAGAGTTGTGGAGAAAGTAGTCCTTACACACATGTTTTATATTGTGTGTGCATACATCAACCAGAATATTTGTGTGGACCAAAGAGCAGGTGGCCGTGGAAGTGCATAAATTCCCTGGGGTTATTTTCCCTAGCAGAAGTGCAAGCATATTTTCATTCAGAAAATTCATCAGCACACAGGAAAAAGTCTGCACAGTTATAAAATGACTCCTAAATGGATAGATTTTGGACTGGATCTGCCTCCTGCAATTTGAACTACACAGAAAGTGTGATGGTAAAGCGAATGTTATGAATGGCAAATTATTTGCTATCTAATGAACGCAGCCATAGTTGTCAGCAACCTCTAGAAAAAATGATTTCTTAGCAAGAATGTATAACAAAGGAAAGTAGCTTTTGTTACATGAGGTAATATTGTCAAATGATGTATGAGTTCGATAATAGTGTGGGTTAATGATCTTCAGCTGCGTTGCAGGGTAAAACAAAGTAATTTCATAATATAGCACATGATGGATTAAATCATGCTAGTACTGGGTATATACATTAAGGGAAATGATCTTTCAGGCATACTAAATGATAAAATAAAAAGCACTTTTAGTAAGTAATATGATTAATTAGTCTGCACTTCTTATGCACTATGATAAAAGAAAATGCATTTCTTCTGGTCTCCTCCTTAACCATTATTCTAAAACCTGCTTCAAACTCAGACTGTCATTACTGTACCACACCAGGCCATCATAAAGACCAAAGTACCTCTCTACCTTTGTTAAAAAGTCACAAATTGCCTCCATTTATTAAAATATGAACTACCTTCTTGTGCCTAGTTCAGAAATATTTTCCGCTCACAAGAAATTTCATATTAATCTTGATGAATTTGATTTATGTCAAAATTCTATTGCAAAAAGTCATATGCAGAATTTTTTTCGAGGGACAGAGTGTGGTGGTGCTGTCATGGATCTCAGGCAGTAGTGAATTTAATCATTCAGCTACTCTGCCAGCCATAGGGAGAGTCCACCTCAACAATCATGAGTTGTGATAGATCCAAAGGGATCCTCCCTTGATGTCACATTGGTCAGCAATCCTAAAAGGATGCAGGATCACCACTTGAATGACAGAGATAGATATTAATGGTGGAAAAGCACTATATAATTGCCTGTTCTGTCCATTGGGAAATCCACCTCTGGTCTCTGGTATTATGACTGATTTGCATGGTGTGTTAAAGCTCGCCCTGGGCATGACATATACCTAGCATTTGTAGGTGGGCCCAAAGCCTCACCAGAATTGGAAGTGAAGGGACAGCTCACACTACTGAAAGCATTTAGAAGGCAAGTCTATAAAGGTCGCCTACGTGGAGTCTATTCTATAAAGAAAAGGAGATACCTATTTTCCTTTATAGAACACTAGCATCACCATGTATATATGTACATATGTGCTTAGGTGCAAGCACTTTGAACAACCATAGAGTTGCTGTAAATGTTTATACCTAGATTCAGGAGATATGTGTATAACTTATAGTATTCTATAAGTTATATGTGTAAGTGTGCACCCCTTCCATGCTCCACCCAGCCTTTGCCTGTGTGAAAACCCACTTATAAAATACATACTATAGAGAATATACACATATTTACAGAATATTGCATAGCTCAATTTTTGGCACTTACCGATATATACTCCTGTATATTGCTATTTTACACACTTACTTGCCTCATAAACAGTGGCCCTTTCTTTGTGGAAATCCACCTCAAAGTCTTATCAGGAGCAGGTGTGATAGTGGATGTTGGATTTCAGGAAGAAGGTAAGAAACAGGAGCTCCATGTGAAAAGCATCATTTATAGAGAGAAGCAAAAAAATCCAAATGCTTTATTTGACCTCTTCAACCCCAGGACTTCATTACTGACCCTCCCCTGCCTCCAGTCCCACAAAGGCTGTAGCACTGAGGGCGAGAGGAAGTAATGAGATTATGGGGAGGAGAATATACTCATTTATTTATTTATTTGTTACATTTGTATCCCACATTTTCCCACCTATTTGCAGGCTCAATGTGGCTTACAATAGTACCGTAGGGGCGTTCGCCAATTCCGGTATAAACAGTTACACAGTGATGTTATGGTAGAATAGGGTTCATGTGGAACAAACAAACATATTAGGGAATCATACAGCGGAAATGTTACGTTATGTCCATTACGTTCTTTGGTTTCGTCGTGTTGCTGGGTTCAGGTATTTAAGTAGGGTCGGTAGGGTGTGCCTTTTTGAACAGGTACGTTTTTAGTGATTTCCGGAAGTTTAGGTGGTTATACGTTGTTTTCACGGCTAATTATCAATTAGAGACTTCTTCAAGGTATTTGAGCTGGGGCCTTTATATTACCTGACTCCTTTCACTGGCACCACCTGGCTCCGATTGTCGTCCTCCTATATTGGGAGACTCCCATGATCAAATCATGAGTATCTGCTGGCAATATTGAGAAAGGGTATGAAGAAAAAATGCTTGCTGGTACTTGAAAGAAATTCAGGGAAAATTTTCTGTTTGAGGTGAAGCTTAAGTTAACAAGTGGTAGCATAAGTTTTCCAGTTAAGGTATTTTAGCTTGATTTCTCCACAATAATTTTCTTTCAGTTTGAAAAAATGCACAAAATGATGCTTTTCTCCTTCTTTGATTTGTAAACTCATGTATGTCTGTTTGGGGCTGGCTGTGAAAAGATATGGTAAAGTGTGTCTTGATAGGGTGATAAGAATATGACACTTTATTATTTAAAGTGTCATATTCTTATCACCCTATCAAGACACATTATAAGAACTTCAAAAAGGAACAAATCATGCAATAAAATGTAGATAAAATTTTCTGTCTCTATTTTATATACAGGTGTATTGCTCAGATGAAACTACTAGTTATTTTCAGGACTCCTGATTTTCCATGATTCTGCAGCCCTGGGAAGGACAATAAAATTTGCCAGTTCCCTGAGCTGATTCCCTACCTCCCATGTTAATTGGGTGATCAGATGAGGAGGAAGAGGTGGAGGAGGAGGAGAAGGAGAAAAGTTCTCCTCTTCTGCTACCCAGAACCAGCTAGTTTTCTGAACTTTGTGACTCACAGCAGCACTCAGCCCCAGGTGACAGAGGAGTAGAGCAACATGACCAGATGTGCTGCAATTCTCTTCTTCCTCTTTTTACTACCCAATGGAAGGAAGGTGGGTGTAGGGAGAATTGTGTGAACCAGCTTGAGAATAGAAGGGCTAGGGCTCATGGCGTCAAGTGTCCTGCTCTTCTATGGCTTATGGAACAACCACAGAATCCAGCCCTTCCCACAGAATGACTTATTCCCTGTGGAATAGCTATTGGAGTCCATGGGCTGAAGTGTTCATTAAGCCAGGAGGCTCATCACTAGCTGCAGCAGAGACCTCCACCCTCTCCAGTGGTGGTCACTGTTTTTTTTTTGTCTGCCACTGGCTGTATTTCCAGATATTCAATTCCAGACCATGTCTGGACACTGGCATTGAATATTCGCTTTTAGGTTGGCCACTAAAGCTTAGGCAGTTAAGTGCAATATGCAGCTTTTGACCACATAAACTGAACTGCTTAAAGATAGGACTGTCACACACTGGGGGCAAGATGGCGTCTGAGAGGGAGCTTTGAAAAGACGTTCCAGTTCTATCACCTATTTACCTCTTAAACTCCTGCTCGGCAATGCCCAAGAGGAGGGGCAGGCAAAGAGTTGGTCCCGCGGCTCCAGCTTCGCCGTCGGTTTCAACTTTGGAGCGTTACTTCACCCCGGGAGCAATGTCGGGAGCCTCTATTCCGTTGACGGAGAGAGCGGAAGAAGGAGAGCCGCCTCACCATCTGGAAACTGAAACAACATTGAGCCCCGAGCAGCGGTTAGCCCCGCCTATGCCGGCAGATACGCCAGGAAGGGACCGAGAAACCCCTAGTACCCAGGAGGTGAAAGGGAAACTCGGCGCGGGACCCACCCTGGTTGAAACTCTGCCGAAAGTAACAACACACGAAGTGTTGGGACTGAATGACGGGAAGGACTTGACTCGAGACCATTCTTCAGAGGGAGCGGGGCTGTTGGAGCAACCTATTCAGATGGAAGTATCAAGTAAGTTTTTACTTACTAAGAAACCAGAAAATATAACGTTAGACGCCATTTGGGAGGCACTAAAGAAACTGGAAGCGTTGTTTGTACAAAAACTTACCCCTTTATCAGATCAATCTCAGCTGTTGTTGAATAAAATACCAGTCCTAGAAGGACGAATACAAACTGTGGACAATTTAGTAGAAAATAATTCGCAAGAAATACGAAATTTACAACAAGTGCAAACCAATTTAATTAAAGAAAATCAATATCTACAGAACAAAATTGAAACCTTAGAGAATGCACAGAGAGCTAATATTCTTCGATTGATAAATTTTCCTAAGCAACCAATGATAGCTCCATTAATAACTTTTAAAAAATACTTAGGTGAAGTTCTGGGCATACCAGAAAAGGCATACCCACCTATTTCAAAAATTTATTTTCTACCACCTTATAAGAGAAAAGAGAATCAACAAGCATTACAACAAGGAAATGGAATCCCATTTGATACTTTGGATTTAAACCTGACTCAAACTTTGGAAGATGATAACTTGGGATTAATACCAATGACTTTAATTGTCTCTTTTGTACTACAGCCGGATAGGGACTGGATATTAAACCAATTTTTCCGTCATAGAGAACAGCTTTTTATGAACTATAAAATAAGAATGTTTCCGGATGTCTCTAGGGCAACCCAAAAACGGCGTAAAGAATTCCTTAAACTTCGCCCAAAAATTCAACAGTTGGGCGCTATCTGATGGTTAAATTTTCCATGTAAATGTGTAGTTAAGTTGCATTCGGTCAAATATATATTTTTTGACCCTAGGCAATTTGGCTCCTTTTTGGATGCAAAAATAGCCTTACTGCCCTCTGATCAGTTAAGACAAATTACATCAACTCCGTGAATTACTAGGACTCCCGGAACTCCCTCTCATTCTCCAGTTCCTTAAGCAAAGAATTTGTAGGTTATTCTTTTGCCATTTCCTGAAAATATTAGTATACCTCCTGTTTTGTGGACTATAGATGAATAATTAATATGTTTAAAAATCTCAGCTTATATTGTAATATAATTTTCCTGTAACTTATTTTGTCCTTTGACCCTTTGTTATTTCAATGTAAGAAGGGAATTTGCTATTAATTTATTTTTCCTTTGTTAAATCATCTTTGCCAAACAAGATATGTTCTTGTAATTAATGTAAAATTCTAATAAAAAAAAAAAAAAAAAAAAAAAAAGATAGGACTGTTATTTATGCTACCCGATTTAAGCAGTTATCTTATGCGGTCAAGGGCTAAATATCGGCACTTAACTACATAAGTGCCAACTCAGCCCTAGGATGCCCACAAGTTAGCTGGTTATGATGCAGGAGCTAACTGCGAATATTAAACACCACGAATCGGTTAATTGCCACTGAATATCGGCAGTTAGCCACAGACAAATGATTTAAGTGGGCAGGAGCCTCTCTCGCATGCTTTAATCATTTGGAATATTGGTTATACAGCAACGAATATTAAAGGGCATTACAATAATAAAATGTATATTATTGCCATATACCGACGGATTCTGTATATGGCACACGTAGATTAGTGCGCTTGAATAATCTATGCGTGCACCTTAATTGGTTGACGGGTCACTTAGTGGTGATAATTGGTCGATATCGAACAATTATCACCATTAATGGGAACAAATTAGAATTTACACATGCACTTTGCTAGATGTATTCTGTAAAGCAGCAAGTGTAAATTCCCACGTGTGCACCCAAAAAGGGGGTGCGGACATGGGCGGGCTGTGGGTGTGCTGGGCCTATCAATTAAATTGCGGTTATATAATTTGGCACCACGTATGTAGATGTAAGCATATGCATATATGCCAGCTTTTCACTGGCATAAATGGATACATCTAAATGTAGATGCGTCCACCTGTGAGAAGGCATATTCTATATAGCGCGCCTAGATTTAGGCTCATCTAATAGAATACATCTAGGTGTCGCTTTCTAGAATCTAGCCCTTAATGCATGTGAAGAGGCAAATAACATGCATTATGGGTATCATAATTAATTTCTCCCTACGGGGCTCTTTTGCTAAATCAGGTTAAGTACCAACATGTGCTTAACGCAGGTAAAAACACTTACTGCAAAATGCATTAAAGCTGTAATTTGTCTGTCATGTTCTACTTAATTTTTATAATTTTTTAGGAGGAGGTTGCATCATGGCAGGGAATGGGCGTGGAAGCATTATGCAGCTAGAGAGTTTACATTAACGCATGCTAAATGGATAATGCAGGCATAAATGGATGTTCCTAAATATAGGTATGTCTGCCTGGCCCAAGGTGTATTCCAGGGCTGCCAAGAGGGTGGGGGCAGGGGGGACAAAATTCCCCAAGCCTGGGCCTCCAAGGTGGGCCCGGCACCGCAGTCCCCTCCACCCGCCCCCCTCCGTCCACCACCGGGCCGGGCCCCCCTGAATTCAAATCATAGCGCCTCACCTCGACCTCGCTCTGTGTGAAAGAAGCGCAGCAGCGGCAGTCTGCAGATCGCCTCCCTTCAGGCCTTCCCTCCTTGTCTTGCAAAGGTCACAAAATCAAAATATATAAGATAACCAATGGAAAATGCCAAATCTATAGTCATAATTGGGTATAAAGTATCAAAAAGCTCCCAAGCAGAAAACACTGTGCTATAGTGCTGCAGAAAACCACTGTGACTTTTACACAGTGATTTTCTGTAGTGCTATAGCAGAGTGCTTGCCACGCGGGAGCTTTTGATCCTTTTATCTGTGTACCCGTGCAGCTTGTTGACGTCTATTTATGACTATAGATTTGGCATTCTCCATTGATTATCTGACATATTTGGATTCTGTGACCTTTGCAAGAACCCTGACGCAGGCAGTTTGCTGAAATATGGACCGTGTTGGGTAGGATCAATAAAATACTGAATTGATGCCCTCACCCTCGAAGGCTCCTTGTATTTTTTTTTGGTTTGTCAGATTATTCTTCCCAATATGCATTACTTTGCATTTGTCCACATAATTTCAACTGCCATTTGGATGCCCAGTCTTCCAGTTCCCTAAGGTCTTTCTGCAATTTTTCACACTTCACATGTGTTTTTAACAACTTTGAATAGTTTTGTGTCATCTGCAAATTTAATCACCTCACTTGTTGCTCTGATTTCCAGATCATTTATAAATATGTTAAATAGCATCAGTCCCAGTACAGATTCCTGCAGCACTCCACTATTCACCATCCTTCTTTGAGAAAAATAGTCATTTAACCCTACCCTCTGTTTTCTATCTAATAACCAATTCCTAATCCACAACAGGAACATTGCCTCCTATCCCATGACTCTTTAATTTTCTCAGGAATCTCTCTTGAGGGACTTTGTCAAAAGGTTTCTGAAAGCTTAGATACACTACATTAACTGGCTCACCTTTATCAACATGTTTATTCATACTTTCAAAGAAACTATACAAATTGGTGATGCAAGACTTCCCTTGGCTGAATCCATGCTGACTCTGTTCCTTTAAGCTATGTTTATTTATGTGTTCCACAATTTTATTCTTTATAATAGTTTCCACTCTTTTGCCTGGCACTGACATCAGACTTACTGGTCTGAAATTTCCCAGATCACCCTGCAATCCTTTTTAAAAATTGACATTATACTGGCCACCCTCCAATCTTCAGGTACTATAAATGATTTTAACAACAGGTTACAGATCACTATCAACAGATCAGCAATTTCATGTTTGAGTTCTTTCAGTACCCTAGTGTGCATGCTATCTGGTCCAGGTGATTTACTACTCTTGAATTTATTGATTTGGCTCAGTACATTTTCCAGGTACACCAAGATTGTTTTCAGTTCTTCCGCATTGTTACCCTTGAAAACCATTTCTGGTACAGGTAGATCTCTTATATATTCTTCTTTAAAGACCTAAGGAAAGAATTCATTCAATCTCTCAATTATGACCTTGAGTCCCCCTTTGCTCCTTCATGATCTAACAGTCCCACAGATTCCCTCATAGGCTTTCTGCTTCTGATGTACCTCAAAAAGTTGTGTCTGTCCCCCAATATTCAAAAGTATTTAAGCAATCAGGAGCAGCACCTGGCCGGTTAAATGTCCCATAACTGGCTATCCAGTGATATTCTGGCTGTCTCCCACTGAATATCTCCAATTAGCAACTAGTGGATAGCCAGTTATATTGGCCGACATAACTGGCTATCCACTGATTTTCAGCTCTAGTTTAGTGACTATATTTGGCCACATGAATAGGTGGGATATCTTTTGCTGGTTTAAACATAACCAGCTAAGTCTGATTATCGACTCAGGTGGTTATGTTCAAACCGGCCAAAACATAACCGGATATTCAATACCAGTCACCAGAAACAGCCTGACATTGAATATCTGGGATTAGCGCTGACCAGAGGAATTAGCCAGGCTAACTCCTGTGGTCTGAATATTGGTGTCTGTGAGTTTTGCCTCTATAGCAACTTTCTCTTCATATTCTCTTTTAGCCTTCTTTATCAATGCTTTGTATCTAACTTGCCAGTGCTTATGTTGCTTCTTATTTTCTTCTTTCCTGTCCTTTTTCTATTCTTTGAAGGATGTTATTTTGGCTCTAATAGCCTCTTTCACTTCACCTTTTAACCATGCTGGATGTCATTTGCTCTTCTTTTTACCTTTGTAAATACATGGAATATATCTGGTCTGGGCTTCCAAGATAGTATTTTTAAACAATGTCCATGCCTGATTTAAAGCCCTAACCTTTGCAGCTGATCCTTTTAGCTTATTTTTAACCATTTTCCTCATTTTATCGTCACCCTTTTGAAAATTAAATGCTGCTACAGTAAGTTTCCTTTGTGACTTCACTCCAGATATTAGCTCAAATTTGATCATGTTATGATCACTGTTTCCCAGCTTATCCAACACCGTTACCTCTTGTACTAAGCCCTGCATTCCACTAAGGACTACATCTAAGATAACTCCCCCTCTTGTTGGTTACTGGACCAGTTGCTCCAAGAAGCAGTAATTTATTATGTCTAGGAATTTTACCTCCCTAGCACTCCTTGATATAACATTTATCCGGTCAACATTGGGTAATTGAAATCACCCATTATTATACTGTTGCCAATTTGCCAGCTTTCCTAATTTTTGTAAACATTTCTTCCTCCATCTCCACTGGGAGACCATTACTACATCCACCACCCTTTCCATAAAGTAGTATTTCCTTAGATTACTGCTGACTCTATCCCATTTCACCTTCATCCTATGCTCCCTTGTTCCAGATCTTCCTTTCCTTTGAAAGAGACTCGCCTCCTGTGTATTTATGCCATGGAGGTATAAACATGTCTCTATCATATCTGCCCTCTCCCACCTTTTTCCAAAGTATACATATAGATCTTTAAGTCTTTCCCAATATGCTTTATGATGAAGGCCACTGACCATTTTAATAGTCAACCTCTGGACTGACTTCATCCTGCTTACGTCTTTTTAAGATGCAGTCCCCAGAGCTATCTGTAATGCCCCCTTGGTTTCAGTGGCACCTTTTCTCAGTGCATTACCTTAAACAGCCATTGGTCATAGTAGTAACGGTTGCAGGTTTCCCCTGAAAAAAGATTCACTTCCACACAAGTGTTACAACGTTAGAGAACCTGAGTTATAGTCAGGAATGTGTCAGCTCTTGCATCTGTGAATCAGAGGTCTGGACAACAGCTTATCTTTATTTCCCAGCTATACTTTATTACATTTTACTTTTTACCACAGCTCTTGAGTTTTTCCAAGGGCCAAACAAAATGAGTAATTAGTTGAGATTTCCTAAGGATTTCAACTTTGAAATTAGGTCATGACTTCTAAGATATAAAATTCAAAGTTATGCCAGCTAATATTCTATAAACTCTTAGGCATCAATCATTTTCAGTTGCAACATTTTTTTCCTTTTTTTCCAGGTAAGTATTTAGCCAGTTTTTCCCTTTTATTTTCTCTTCCCAGCTCTGTATTTAAAGAAGTGAGGCATTGGTTTTTGCCCAGAGCAGGAACCCAGTTTCCTAGCTATCCAGCCGGCAAACTCAGATTAAGTATTCCTTACCAGTTTGTTTTTATTTTATTTTTTTTGTTACATTTGTACCCCGCGCTTTCCCACTCATGGCAGGCTCAATGCATCTTACATGGGGCAATGGAGGGTTAAGTGACTTGCTCAGAGTCACAAGGAGCTGCCTGTGCCAGGAATCAAACTCAGTTCCTTTTAATTCATACGTACTCTTTTCCCCTTAAGTACCTGTTACTCTGTGGTAAATTACCTTGTTTTCTGTGTCTGCTTCTTTTCAGGCTATTTACTGCCCAAAGCAGCTATCCCTCCCACATACAGGTAAGACTAGATACTGTAGTCAAGGAGGTTTAATAGACAGGAGATGAAGTGACGTCAAAACGCTGAAACAAATTAGGTTAGTCTGAGTTTTCCCTTTGCCACGCAGTCGTCATCCCCGTATACTCACAACAAAGCAAGCAAACCTATGAGCTGCTGCAATTACGTTGTCGTTCTTTATTGTTGGTAGCATTTTTATTTAATTTCACTTATATTTTCAAACATGCCAGCTTGTGCAGCATACGGATGTACACAGAGGAAGTATAAAAGCGGGAAAACTTTTTATAGGTAGAGTAGTAATTTGTTTTAAATGTTAATCAGTGGTCAGTTGGAGGGGCTGGTTACAGGGATACCCGTGTTATGTTCGTGCAGAGATTTTCTTTCTCCTGGTAATGGGCCACTAAAACAGACATCATGTTATGAGAATCAGGTGCTTAACATTCAGAGTTTCTATCTATCTATTTATTTATGATATTCTTATCCCACATTTAACATGTATTAGGTTGAAACCTGGGACCATTTGAATGCTTTTTTTTTTTTTTTACCTGTGCCTAGATGATTTATGTGAATTTGCTCCTTCTGTTTTGAAGAATGCAGTGGTATATTATAAAAATGCACTTAATATTGTTTATTACTATTATTTAATACTGGTTGATATACAGCAGAAGTTAACCAAGTCAACTTCATGCTTTGTAATATAATTTTTAATAGAATTTTTCTCAGTCATTACCCAAATACAAATAAAATTATAATGTTAATTATGCGACTTTGTCTGTTACTTATGGTAGCTTCTGCTAATTAAAGCCGTGTCAGAAAAGTATTTGGAAGTGCGATTATATTATGCAGGCAAACAATACACCGCCAAAATACAAAATAGCAAGCAGCACAATATTAGTCGCCAAGTTTATACAAAGTTGATTATTTTCAGTGGAAAATAAATCTGTGGCTGCCTGCTATGTGAATATTCCATCACTGTTTAATTATTGCTACCAAGTATTACATATTTAGGGCATATGCCTTAAACATAGATTATTTACTTTTGTTTATCTAGACCTTACATGCACATGGTATTGCTTATTAAACCCGAAGGCAAAGGGTTCTTGAGGTAAAAGTAAAAGTTTTTATTATGCCATGTTGGATGGTTTACTGTTTTTTTCTTGTTCTGTATGAAGCTTATCAATCAACATGTTTTGCTTTTAATAAAGATGATTAAAACATAAAAAATAAGTTTTGGATGTTACTAAATTCTATTATTCTGTCTCACTGTATTTCCATTTTTGGCACAGTATAAGCCATCGCAATATGAGCCATCGCAAGAACAAAATATAAGAAAACCAATGGGCTGCATTAGGGGTTAGTTATGGTTCCATAAATGAGAGCTGTTTGACAGGAAATATTTTTATTATTTTGACTTATAAACCACTTGTCCCTGAAACATGCTCAAACAACAGAATAATCCATTTGTGTATCTAAAAGGTAAAGTTCTACAAAACAGATGAAGGTGTGATTACATCTGCCCCAATGAAAGGAGAGTTTAATTCTACTTCCATTTAATTTCAATATATTCCATCATCTTTATAATACCATGCTTCCCAAGGCAGTTTACAACAACATTTAATATGAACCCATCAGGAAACAGGATATTTTCACTGAAATTTTGCCATCTGTATTGTATACAGTGTATTTATTTAGTTTTTAGTGTAGAAAAATGAGCACAAAATACAGAGTTTAAAATTGTTTCTACCAGCTATAATAATTTTTAAGCTGTTTTAGTGATATTCAATTGTTATTTCATGATATTTGTATCTACATATGGGAAGCTTTCAATAAATTAAAAAATAAGTAAAAAAAATAACAAAAAAACTTTTGTCCTCCACCTTTTAAGGCACTGCCTATCCAACTTAAACAGCTTTAGACTTGTTACAGATGGACCAACAATAAAAAAAAAAACCAACAATGTGGATGCAACAGTTCATAGGTTTGCTTGCTTTGTTTTGAGGAAATGGGGATGATGGCTGTGCTGGAAAGGGGAAACTCAGATTGTCCTAATTTGCTTCCTTGCTTACAATGGACTAGATAGGCTCACTTCCACTCCTGTTTATTAAAGCTCCTTGACTGTAGTGCTCTGCTCTTAACGTTAATTAGCCTGAATACTCAGCTTCATAAAAACAAAAAGAACTAAAAAACATGTGTGCACAATAAAATAAAGTCATTTCAAACAAAACCTTCTTTCTTCACAAGCTCATCGCTGCTTGCAGAGGAGAATACCATGATAATCCAGAACAGGTATCAGGAGCCACAGGAACCAGGAACAGGAGCCAGAAACACAATCTGGAGGTACCTACTGCCTTATAATAAAAATCAGTAAGAGAAAACCCTTTCACCCTGTGTAGTGCTTAGAGTATGTCTTGTCCTCCCAGCAGAACCCTATTTGTAACTAGCTTTCCAAACAAAACAAAAAGATAAGAACATGTCCCTATTTCTTCTCCCACCCAGCTGAGCAGTGTCTCTACCAGCAAGTAAAGGGGGGTGCCTCTACTCCCAACCCTACAACTTCCATTTGAAGGTACCTGTATCTACAACCGTGGCTATCCCAAAGGTATGCTTAGTCATTGCTTTAAGCAAGGCTATCAAACAGCAGGGCAGCATTGCTCATAATGGAGGCACAAGGGATTTGCCAACAGAGAAAACTTCTGAACTTCTTTTTCCCCCTGGCAAAAGCCCTAATCAGTCCCAGGCCTGACTTTCCTGCAGCCATTGTCAATAGCAACCTCTCCGTCCCAACGCTAACTCCCAACTGCTGACCTGCTGCCCAAGCTGTTGCCATGACAATCAGGCCACTCTGACATCTTTCCTTACTCCAACAGCCAATTAGCACCTAGTTTACAAAACGTAGTTTCTCTCGAAACTATGGAACCTAGAGCTTGTAGTTTTCAGTGCCATTTTGCACCACTAAAACACCATAGACTATAATGGAAAAATGTTAATTTTATATTTTTAACACAAAAGTGTCAACCATCATTAAGTTCACTACCCTAATATGTTACACCTTTTTTGGGCCGAAAATAAAAATTAGCGCACATCCATGTTGGCCCTGAGTCCTTACTGCCACCCATTGACTTAGCGGTAAGGTCTCACATGTTAACTGGGAAGTAATTGTCAGTGCGCAATACAATTTTATGGCGCACGTAAAAATGAAATTACTGCCCGGACCACGCGGTAGATGGGCAGTAGTTCCGAATTGGCATGCATTGGGTGCACATAAGCGCCTACGCGACTTAGTAAAAGGGCCCCAATGTTTCTACATTAAAAATGTGTACATGAAAAAGATGCTAGGATAATAATAATTTAAAGACAAACGCATATAAAAGAAAATCAATCTCAAATAGGAACAACATTAAAACATATAAATACAAAGGATTCTAACCATCTGTATTGGGTCAGTAAATGACTGCCTGTAATTTACTTTTAACTTTGCTTTGCTCCATCACTCATGAGTTAACAGATCATCAATAACATGCATAAATAACTTTTAGGGCCCTGATTACTAAGGTGCGTGCTAAAAATTAGTGCACACTAAGGCTGGAGACACCCATATATTCCTATGAGTGTCTCTAGCATTAGCACACGCTAAAAACATTAGCACACCTATAGTGTGGCTTAGTAAACAGGGCCCTTAGTCATCGCATTAGGCATTATATTTACAGTAATGGTATAAGCACTTAATACTATTTAGTTAACAAAAGGCACCTCATACAAATCATTGACAGTGTTCAAGTTTGTGTGCTTTGATGGACATCCCTTGAAGCAGCCTGAGACAAAACAGGGGCCCTTGCTGGGATTGGTAGCCTGACAATTTGTATTATAATTGTTGGAGTGAGAATTTACAAGCCATTGGATTGTGAAGTTGGAGCCCAGAGCAGATAAGAGTTTAAGAGCAGAAAAATGAATGCTTTCTATAAAACTACTGAACTGTGTCCTGTCCTATAGCACACTCCCTATAGTTTCCCAACTTATGGACAGTATTGTAAAAATGATGATATTTTTAAACCAATGATTCCACTCTAGCAGCTTGTGGATACTTTCCAATTATAGTGCTGTTATTCAAGTCTGAGGTCTTTTTCCTCCATCTTTCAGATGTGTGATTTTTCGTACTAGTTTTGTAAATGTTCTGATAGTCTGGGATTATTGGAACTTGCACTGTTTTTCAGCAGTATCAATATTGTTTTTGTTTTTCCAATTTGCTGTTTTCCCTTTATATGCTTTGTTAGTAAAATATACTCATATTATACCTTGCTTTATGGCCAGCAGTGGCTTCCGGTTGGATTTTGGATATATTTTAAAGTTCTTTTGTTAACACAAGGAGCTTTTTATACAGGACAGCCTTGGTATTTGGCTTTACTTTTGCCTGCTCATACATAAACTCATCGTAGCTCATCTCATTTGGTCTGCTTTGATTTGTTACCTCGCGTGCCTTCTCCTTGGGTCATCTGCAGAGAGGTTACCAGAAAGTCTACTTTTATTTTATGGCTCCATTACTATGGAATGAATTATCTCCAGATGTTCAGGTGGAGCTAGACACTGTTCCCCTCTAAGCTGAGCAGGAGTCCTCTAGCTATAGTCTTCTCAATGGGGGGGGGGGGGGGTAGAGCTGAGATCCACTATCACATTTTCAATAATGAGGGATAGGCAAGCTCTGCAGGAATCCTGTGAGCCTGCTGGTCCCTAGTGAGTGAAAACACAATATTGAAGCAGCACCCCCCCCCCCCCCCCACACACACACACTGGCAGCAATGCAGTTGGAGGGAACAGTGAACGTTGATTACCAAAACTTTAACTAAGTGGGGTTATTCATTCATGAGTTTATTGATTATTTCTGAAGAGGGTTTTTTTTTTGCTTTTTCTTTTTTCATCTTTCATTTTTATTTAATTGTGGATGACTGAGTTTGGGGGACGTCACTGCTTTTGGCTCCTTTTAGATATGGGGAATTTAATTTTTTATTGGGTGCTATGGGACCATATCTTGTGCATTAGGGAATGTAGGTGGGAGTTATTTGTATTAGAAGGTCCTATTGTCTCAATGTTTGACTTATTGCCTGTTGTGTTTTCTGTTGGGGTATTTAAATTAATATTTGTAATTACTGTAAACCACCTTGCTGATAGCAATACGAAAGACAGACTATCAAATACAATAAACCTTAAACCTAATAAAACATTTTTTAGGAAAATGCAAAAAGGAAGTGTGAATTTTAAAATCATGTAGATTTTAAGAAAAACAATAAGCACAAAACTGAAATAGGTATCCATAAACACTGATGCATAAGCAGAATATCTAATGGACTGACTGAAAATATACATTATTTATTTACATTCATTATTGACAATGACCTCCTGTAATTTACTTTTGACTTTGCTTTGCTCCACCACTCATGAGTTAACAGGTCATCAATAACTCATGGATAAATAATAACCTTTGGTCATTGCATTAGATATCATATATACAGTAATGGTATAAATCTGTACAGCACTTAATACCATTCAATTAACCAAAGACACCTCATGCAGACTTTTGGCAATGCTTAAACTAAATTGCTGGCTAGAAATCTTTATGCATAAACCTTGTGTCTATGAAACCCATTTATTTCTTTATTATTGATGGTGAAATTATCTGCACTGAAAAGTTTCAGTGGACATCTTTACAGCAGATTTTACACTTGAGTATTTCATATGAATGTGATATGGTATGAAAATAGAATACATCACATCAAGAGTTATGTTCATATATATCAACTGAGTAAATGGGGTGTAATGCTATATAGTTGTGATTCACATTATCAGGCATGGTAATGTGGTACAGCAGCTGAAATTATGTGAAAACTATCACTGAAATGAAGGTGTGTTAGTTATGCTCTGCTGTCAATAATGTGTCACAAGTACAGAATGCAATTCAGTAAAGATTTTTTCACATTTGTGCCTATGGGAAAAAATCTTTACGAAGCAATCCATAAAGCAATAATAGGTCATTCAGAGGTTGTAAACACTGGATTGGTCAACTGGATTGGTTGTTCTGGGATATACATGCACATGGGTCATCCTGCACAGTCTAACACTGCTTTCTAGATTTAGTAGGTAATTCTATAAATAAGGTGCTAACATGTGTATACTGTGCATAAATATGTACATATGTACAAAAATCCAAAAATCCACATAAGTGCTACTCTGTAGATATGCACGTTTTTGACATGATGGGGCATTTTTGATATGATGTCTAAGTCCAAGTTTGGACATTTTGCTAAAGACGTCCAAAATTCAAGAGGGGAATATAGCCGTTTTCAAAAGAGAAAAACGCCTATCTTTTTTTTTGAAAATGGCTATTTGCTAGATGTTTTTGTGCTCTGTGCATTTATCTTTGTTGTCCATTTTTGAAAAAAAAAAAAACAGTCCAAGTGAAAAACACACAAAATCAATCCATTGGGATGTAGGAGGAGCCAGCATTCTCAGTAGACTAGCTACACAGGCATCCCAGGAGAGCAGGGCACCCTAGGGGGCACTGCAGTGAACTTCAAATAAATGTTCCCAGGTACACATCTCACCATAGCTCCCTTATCTTGTCTGCTAAGCCCCCCAACCCCCTCCAAAACCAACTACCCCCCAAATATACACCACTACAATAGCCTTTATGGGTGAAGGGGCCATCTATATGTGGATGCAGTGAGTTTCTGGTGAGTTTTGGAGGGCTCATAGTTTCTTCCACAAGAGTAACAGGTAGGAGGAGGTATGGGCCTGGGTCCACCTGTCTGCAGTGCACTACATCCACCACTAGACTAATCCAGGGACCTGCATGCTGCTGTAATTGACCTGAGTATAACATCTGAGGCTGGCATACTGGCTGGTAAGTATTGGGTGGAAGGGGGTTAGTGACCACTGGGGAAGTAAAGGGAGGTCATCCCTGATTCCCTTCAGTGATCATCTGGTCATTTAGGGTAATTTTGGGGGTTTATTCATTAATAAAACAGGTTTAGACCAAAACGACCAACTTATAGCCCTGTATCTTTTTGTTTTGTTCCATTATGGCAGAAAAACGTCCAAGTGTTAGAAATGGCCAGATCCCGCTCTTAACATATCCCTGACATGAAAGCACTTCTGATGGACTTCATAGATACCAATTTGGACATTTTTGTGTGAAAAACATCCAAATGCAAACTTATGCCACTTTTAGGATGTTTTTCTCTTTTGAAAATGAATCCCACAGTGCATATTTTACAGGTAGGCATATACATGGCAGAATCTGGGCAGGACTCACGCTTATATACATAACTTATAGAATACTATAAGTTATCCACTGGAGTCTATAAAGTTGAACACTCAAGTTTCCAACTAGGGTACACAAGTTATAGCATACTGCCAATTGTGCGCCTAACTTAATTGTTAAATTAGGTGCCAATTGTACCAATAATAGCGCTTATGTGGCTTTAATTGGTGATAATTGGCACTAATTTGTAGTTCTCTGCATAACTTCACTTAAGCGCTATCCTATAAACATTCCCCCTGATATTCAGCCCGCAGCACACAGCACGGTTAGCTGCCGCCGTTGGTGCTGACCCCAGATATTCAGTGCTAGATCATATCTGGCAACCAGTATTGAATATCTGGTTTCAGTTTTGGCTGCAGCAACTTAACCGGCTAAGTGAATATTCAGTGCTAGCCGGTTAAGTTAATAGTGGTTAAAGATAGGCCTGCTATTTAAGTGACCTATCTTAACCGCTCATCTTAGCCGGTATAGCACTGAATATTCATGCTTAGCTGGCTAAGTCACACGACAGGCGGGTTATGGATATGTCTTACAGCTGCTTGTGTAACTGACAGAATACTATCACTTACATGCACAACTGCCAACTTTAGGTGCCAGCATGCACAGCCTTTGATGTGGAATAAGTGCTCACGCCTAAAGTTAGGCGTTCGCATGCCGACTTACACCCTACTCTATAATGTGCAATTGCCATTACAGAATTGGCACATAGCACCCACACTTTTGGTGTCCTTTGAATAATCTACACCTATGCGCATATCTTTGGCATTTAGACATGAGCATTTCTACTATCTATACTCTATATTCATGCCTAAGCACATAAGTGGATATAATCTTGATTATGACAGCATTGTATGAAGGAAAGAAGGCACCTTTTACTGGTATCCTCTAGAATTGTTATAGAATTGTCCTCTTAATTTCTATATTACTAAAGCTCAAAGGGGGCCATTTCCAGGTGAAGCCCTTACCGCCACCTATTTAGGAGGCAGTAGGGACTTTTGCGCTAACCTAGTGGTAACTGAACAGTGCATGGGGCTGCCCAATTACCGCTGGAAATGGTGCATGCTGGGGGCAGGCACTGCTGCTGGGGTCCTGCGGTAGCCCGACAGGAGTGACAAAATGATGCATAGCAAAATTGCAGTACAGGTACTGCCACTTTGTAAAAGGGTCCCTAGGTGACTGATATGTTAGTACTGTATTCTATAATAGAATCTGGGTGTCCAGATCCAATTGTAGAACAGGCTCCTAATGCAAATCCTCAGGGCACCTAAATGGAGGTGTCCAGCTGTACAATTGTCCCCTCATAGTATACTGCACAAAAGTAGGTGATACGTTTTCTCAACACCTATAGGTTTGAGCATATATCCCCAGGGAAGTTTTTTTTTTTAAAGAACCTACTAGTATGCATAATACCCGGTTCTACATAATCAAGTCAGGAAAGAACCAGGGCTCCCAAATTTTTGAATTTAAAAATGAGTTTAAATTTGTGTACTTCAAATTGGAGGAGGGAAAATGAGATGTTAAATTTCTCCACTCCATACTTCTTGTAAGTAATATCAGAAATATTTGTAGATAACCTATTATCTAATTTGCTATCTTCATTCTTATGACTGCCACACTCTATTTTTAGTGTAGTTAGATGAGTTGAGGAGTTTTAAAAAAAACCAGCATGTTCATCTTACTCTATAACAAGATTTAAAATGTAAAGGTAGCTTGCTGTTATACTCCCTTCAATTTGACGTAAACAAGATTTCAATAACATTAAACTCGGTTCAAATTGCTGTCCTTCAAAAATCCTCAAAAATTCAAAACTTTAGGAGTCCTCTATCTCCCCTGACTTTATTGTATGGTACAGCATTTACATCTCTCTTTCCTCCAAAAGAGGGAAACAGAGCAACTTATATATACATTTATAAATTGTTGTCTTTCCTTCTTTCGGAGGAAAGTGATATACGTACATATCACACATTAGAGTAAAACTTATTTATGGTCGAAATGCTATATCAAAGCAAATTCTTTTGAAATGCATAGGAAAATGGATATAATCACAAATTTCTTATGAAAGGATAGACAATAAAGAGAGTCAATGCACTCTTGTACATACTGCATTCTATATTTATTACATTTTAAACATCATAGAAATTGAAAGAGCTGAAAGTGTTGTTAATTTTTAAATATGTCCAAGGACGTGCAGTAAATGACAAGAGGGTGGAAATGCTTTAAGCAGGCATGTTTAATAATAAAATTATGCGAATTTATTTACAACCTTAGCAAAATGATTAATATGCTACAGAGCAGCAAAATACACTTTGCAGTTATTGTGGGCTAGATGGCCAGGCACGGGTATGTTAAAAAAAAGAGAGAGAGAAAATTCTAGGTACTCCTTGTAGTCCATTACTGTTGACAAGACTCTACTAGAAATGCAAGATATGTAGAAAGAGTAATTTTGTCTCATTAAACCACAACAGTAGAGGTTCCTCTTCATCTCCTTAATTCATTTCTTATAGTTTTTCTTGTCACATCCACTTGTTTTATGGCTTACTAACTTGCAAGTTATGGTTGTAATTTATGGTCAGAATTGAGTGGTAGCAAATCACAGAATATTTTCATTGATTACCCTAAATTGTCTAATCTCCTATATGTTTTTAGGACTTGATTGGGTGGTATTTACTGATTGCCTTCATCTAATTTAAAAATCAATCAATAGCAACAATGAGCAGAGGTAGATAAATCGAGTCTAATGCAGCATAACTGCAGCAAATATCCATCAAAGGCCTGTTTTCAATCAAATTTGTGTGAAGTTTTAATACATAAACCAAAGTGCCTAAAAGCTTTATCTCTGCAACATTTTATTTGAAGATTCTGCTTGGCTTCCTTGCATTGTCTCGCTCTTATCCTGCCTACTTAGGGATATTTCACTACAATCAAATGGTATGAAACTGCAAAATGAACAGTTTAAAGGCATATTTCATCTGCCTTCTGTAACATTATGCATTTATAAGAGCAGAGCAAGAATGTCTGACAGACAGGGCTTTTAGGCCAGTTAACGCCCTGTGTGAAGGCCCAAGGCAAAGCTAGAACCTTCCAGCCAATGAAGTATAATTGACACCAGGAGCATGATTCACTAAAAGCTTTCCTTCTTTTCTGTGTGATCAAATTCCCTGTCTATGTGCAAGATCAACAGGTACTTTCTACCTATGGATCTTGTACCTCATTTTTAAAGAGGAAAAACCCCCCACACACATTATTATATTTATTACAGAGAATGTGAACCTATGGAATTTGCATCAGCTGTTGGATAATAATACATATATTTATTTTATTTTATTTGTAGCATTTATACCCCGCTCTTTCCCGCTCGATAGCAGGTTCAGTGCAGCTTAAAGAGTATGGTACAAAGTATCACAGATACAATACAAAGTATGTTACAAAGTATCATACATGTTATTGTCCTCACATGGCCTAAACAGGCCTCTGAATGTCACCTTTAAGACCAGCTATGAGTACATATGCTGTGAAAGATTAGTATTTTTTAGCTATGTTGAGGGAGAAAAGTCAACTAAATCAGGTAAATGGTTTGAAAATTGTAGGGATATAATATTTCCCATATCATGTAATAATTTTTTACCAAAATGACAGGAAAAAAATACACAATCTAATTTTATCATGTCATCAATAATATATTACTCACAAAGACAAAATTTCATTTTTATTGTGTCATTAATAGTGCAACCTGGTGCTTAATAGTTTGCCCCGTTTGTTCACTAATGTGCATTATTTGTCAGTGGGTGCACTATTAAAGAATAGTGTGCACTGTTATACCAAGGGAGCACCATTAAACAAGAGGATGCATTATTTGAGCAACAAGGTGCGCTATTGATGATGTTGCCCCTCCCCACCCCTCAAATAAAAAACCCACGAAATGAAACATCTTATAAATTATATGGTAAACAAAACAAAACTTTTTGGCCTGCACATCCCTAGAAAATTGTCCTTCACATCTGTAAGACTAACATGGTTAACTAAAATGGTTCCCCTCCTCCACTTTCCTGTCTCTGAAAACTTAGAGGAGTTCTAATAATGACACCAACACATCTTGCTTTTGGAAAACATCCACCTCATTCTGGGGTCTTTCTACTAAGGTGCACGGAAAAATGGGCTGCGCTAGTGCAGGCACGTGTTTTGGGCATGCACAGATCCATTTTTCAGCGTGCCTGTAAAAAAGGCCTTTTTAAAATTTTTGCTGAAAAATGGACGTGTGGCAAAATAAAAATTGGTGCGTGTCAATTTTGGGTCTGAGATCTTACCACCACCCATTGACTTAGCGGTAAGGTGTCATGCGGTAACCATGTGGTAATCGTCTACGCCCATAGAATGATGATTACCGCCCAGTTTCCGCTGCATGCAGGAAAATAAAAAATATTTTATGATGCTTATAGCGGATGTGTATAAAAAACGAAATTACCGCCCGGGCCATGCAGTAGCTGGGTGGTAACTCCAAATTGACACGTGTAGGTCATGAGAATGCACCTATGCAGCTTAGTAAAAGTGCTGCACATCCAAATTTCTGACTAGCGAGCAGATTTGCATGCACAATTTATAGAATAGTGCCAGTTATGTGCCTAACTTACCCCCCCCCCCCTTTTACAAAGCCATGTTAGCGGCTGGCAGCGTGGTAATGCTGACACATTACCGCATTGCAGTCACTAGCACAGCTTTTTAAAAGGGGCCCTTAATTGTTAAACTAGGTGCCAATTGGCCTTAAATACCAATAAAAGCCCTTAAGTAATGTCAATTGATGCTAACTGCCACTAATTTGTACTTACATGCGCAACTTAGTTAGGTGCCATTCTATAAATTTAGGGCCTGATATTCAAAGTGGAGGACTAGCCTAGTGGTTAGTACAGCAGACTGAAAACCTGGGGAAGTGGGTTCAAATTGCACTGCAGCTCCTTGTGAGTCTAGGCAAGTCACTTAACCCTCCATTGTCCCAGGTTCAAAATAAGTACCTGTATATAATATGTAAACCACTTTGATTGTAACCACAGAAAGGCAGTATATCAAGTCCCATCCCCTTTCCATTTACATTTAAGCAGGCAGGAGAGGCTTTGGCTCACTTAAATTACCTGGAGCCTCCCAACCACTTAACTGAACCGCTGAATATCGGCTTTGACTGCCCATAAAAATGGACAGGCCAGGGGCAGTACAGGGGGCAGCACTGGGGAGGAACCAGGGTTATGAGGGTGCTGGCAATAAGGAAAACTGCCTCTGGTGTTGGACCTCTGCCTGCAAGACTGATGTGTCCTCAGAAGCAAGGGAAACTGTGGACAGCACAGAGAGGAAGAAGTCCTGCCCCAGTGTTGATGTCTTTGGCTACCTGACATAAGATCAAGTCTCCCTGTAGAGTGGCCATAGTTGCATAACTGTGGCACCTGCCCGAAGGGACACATGACCAAAGGGGAACATGCCACTTCGTGCTCTTTTGGTGCCACTTTGGAGCGTTTTGGAGAAGATTATTGTCACCATATCTAAGATGGGGAAGAGGAAGGAAAAGACACAAGCCTAGCCGGGTGAAGCTGGAATACCAGTTGGCGCCATGGACAAACATTTATTACCTGCTTCAAAGCTGGATGAAATGCCCAATTGGTTCTAGACTTCTACACTCAGCATTCCTCAAGCACTGACTAAACCTCTAGCCTAATAGAACTCTTCATAAATACACACCTAATTACAGACTCTTGAGGCAGGTGCTTGAGCACCGAAACACAGTGCCGTGTCAAGTCTCGGTGTATTCACAATAAACGTAGCATACAAGGATTTTCTGGTCTCCTTCATGGTCTTTAGAAGTGCCTATCCTTTTTGGTTGATCCTGTTTATTTTAATGCAGGAGCTGCTCGATTTGAGATAGTTTAACAGGGAAAAATCAGTGACGTACCAAGGGGGAGTGGTCTGCCCCAGGTGCACGCTGCTGGGGGGAGGGGGTGCCGCGTGCCTGTCAGCTCCGCTGGTTCCCTGGCAGAGAGAGCAGGGAGCCAGCGGAGCCGACAGGCACGCGGCTGCTCACAGCAGCCAAGAAGGCACCCAGGGGAGGGAGGGTGTTGATGCACCAGAGGGGGGGAGTTGATGCGCCGGAGGGGTGGGGGGTGTTGATGTGCCATAAGAGGGTGTTTGATGCGCCGAGGGGGTGTTGATGCGCTGGGGGGGGGGGGTGTTGTGCTGCAACCTGGGGGGATGGATGCCGCTGCACCTGGGGGGGGGGGGGGGGTGCGCAGCGGCAATCCGCCCCGGGTGGCAGCTGACCTAGGATTGCTACTGGGAAAAATTTAACAGATTTTTTGGAATCTTCACAAGATTTTATACCCAGTAGATCTACACTAGTGGGAACTTTTGGAAATGAAATGTATAATCGTCTGTGTTAAAAGTTTTCTTTACAAAAAGGATGTCCCTTATTGTGGAGAAAAGCATAGTATCCAATCCAGGTCACAAGTACTTGGCAGAAACCCAAATAGTAGCAAGATTCCATGCAACAAATCCCAGGGCAAACAGTGCTTCCCCATGTTTGTCTCAATAGCAGGTTATGGACTTTTCCTCCAGGAACTTGTCCAAACCTTTTTAAAACCCAGATACGCTAATCACTATTGCTACATCTTCCGGCAAAGAGTTCCAGAGCTTAGCTATTTGTTGAGTGAAAAATATTTCCTCTTATTTGTTTTAAAAGTATTTCCATGTAACTTCCTTGAGTGTCCCCTAATCTATGTACTTTATGAAAGAGTAAAAAATTGATTCACTTGTACTCATTCTACATCACTCAGGATTTTGTAGACCTCAATCATATCTCCACTCAGCTGTCTCTTTTCCAAGCTGAACAGCCCTAACCTCTTTAGCCTTTCCTCATATGAGAAAGTTCCATCTCATCATTTTGATTGAGTTATACGGTCTGTGCCAGAGCCAGTGGTGGGAGGCGGGGCTGGTGGTTGGGAGGCGGGGATAGTGCTGGACAGACTTATACGGTCTGTGCCCTGAAGAGGACAGGTACAAATCAAAGTAGGGTATACACAAAAAGTAGCACATATGAGTTTGTCTTGTTGGGCACTTAGGGAATAGAAACCCTCGGGAGATGTATGTGTTAGGCGGGGAGAATCTGATAGGTATGGACGGGGAGAGGGATCTTGGGGTGATAGTATCTGAGGATCTGAAGGCGACGAAACAGTGTGACAAGGCGGTGGCCGTAGCTAGAAGGTTGTTAGGCTGTATAGAGAGAGGTGTGACCAGCAGAAGAAAGGAGGTGTTGATGCCCCTGTATAAGTCGTTGGTGAGGCCCCACCTAGAGTATTGTGTTCAGTTTTGGAGGCCGTACCTTGCGAAGGATGTAAAAAGAATTGAAGCGGTGCAAAGAAAAGCTACGAGAATGGTAAGGGATTTGCGTTACAAGACGTATGAGGAGAGACTTGATGACCTGAACATGTATACTCTGGAAGAAAGGAGAAACAGGGGTGATATGATACAGACGTTCAAATATTTGAAAAGTATTAATCCGCAAATGAACCTTTTCCGGAGGTGCGAAGGCAGTAGAACGAGAGGACATGAAATGAGATTGAAGGGGGGCAGACTCAAGAAAAATGTCAGGAAGTATTTTTTCACGGAGAGAGTAGTGGATGCATGGAATGCCCTCCCGTGGGAGGTGGTGAAAATGAAAACGGTAACAGAATTCAAACACGCGTGGGATAAACATAAAGGAATCCTATTCAGAAGGAATGGATCCTAAGGAGCTTAGCCGAGATTGGGTGGCAGAGCCAGCCGGTGGTGGGAGGTGAGGATAGTGCTGGGCAGATTTATACGGTCTGTGCCAGAGCCAGTGGTGGGAGGCGGGGCTGGTGGTTGGGAGGCGGGGATAGTGCTGGACAGACTTATATGGTCTGTGCCCTGAAGAGGACAGGTACAAATCAAAGTAGGGTATACACAAAAAGTAGCACATATGAGTTTGTCTTGTTGGGCAGACTGGATGGACTATGCAGGTCTTTTTCTGCCGTCATTTACTATGTTACTATGTTAACTTGGAAGCAATTGCTATGCATAACTGTTAATGCAGCAGATAATGACATCTGAATACGTGTAGCTAACTGTATCATGTTATCTGCTATGTAGTTAATATGCTATAACAGCATTTCCCATGCATTAACTATATGGGTAGATGCCAGGAACGTCCCAATAATTAATGTAGAAGTTTTGCAAAACCTTAATCTCATTTTAATAAACAGGACCCATAAAGACTTAAAAAGAAAACAGTGATTGGGAACTGTGATTTGTTTGTATTTAACTCTGCTATGCAGGGGTCCATTTAAACTGCATGATTTTTCGAGCAAGAGCTTGAAAGGAATTAGAAAGTGACAAGTACTTTTTGCCAACAAAGCTTTGGCATTTCAGACTTCATAAAGAGAATGGATTTTTTTTCCTCTACATTGTTCTGAGTCTGTAGAATAGACAATTGACTGCTGTGAATGAAGCTATAGAACAAGCTTCGATAATGTTTGCTTGAAAAAGCATCCACAGGGTCATGGGTGTGATTCCCACTTACACGTAAAATTTACAGAATACTATGTTATGTCACGTGCATAACTGCCACATTGAAGCATGCCCATTTATGCCTGGAGTAAGTGGATGCCCTAAATGTAGGCCCATTAATAGTGATTTATGCTAGCATTCTACATTGGAATTTAAGGGCCAAATATTCAGAAAAATGTTGAGCTCCTAAATTTATGATCCTTAGTTAGCCTCCTAAATTTGTGCTCTATATTCAGTCAAATTTAGAAACATAACTTTTCAACTGAAAATTCAGCTTAATTTAGGAGCTTAAAACTTATCATAAATGAAGGCCTGATATTCATTTGCTTATTTTTATGAGCTTAGTGCTGAAAATCAGTGCCAAGCTCTTAACTTCTTTTCTCCGTCCTAAATCCACCCCTGTTACTATCTACTTTTTATGCTCTTGAATTTCAGAGTTTAGTGAAATTTTGAGTAAAATTTTATGCGCTTAACCTTAGTAAATTTTGAAAGAGGCCAATTTATGAGCATAACTCTCAAAGTTAGGAGCATAAATCTTTTGAATATCGGGCCCTAAAGACCAAATTCTACGTATGGCACCTAGAGTTACATGAGTTAAATTGGGTGCGTGTCCAATTTAATGCAATTAATTGAATAATGAGCCAATGAACACAGATAATTGGTGATTACAGCCAATTATCAGCACTAATTGGTCCTAATTAGGATTTATGTGCATATCATATTCTATAACAATCTGCATGTAATTTGGGTGCATGGCTAGGGGCGTTTTTGAGGCATTTCTATGTAGGTGCCTACAACTAGGCCTATAGTTAGATACAGTTATGGGCTAATCGCAGTCCTATAAAGGATGCATACCCCTTATACAATCGCACTAAGAGGGGCATAATTGAATGGGGACGACCATCTCTAAGGGTGACCATCTCTAAGGACGTCCCTGCGAAGGGGTGGGGAAACCCGTATTATCGAAACAAGATGGGCGTCCATCTTTCCTTTCGATAATATGGTTGGGGACGCCCAAATCTCAATATTTAGGTTGGCCTTAGAGATGGTCGACCTAGATGTTGAGATGGTTGACCTTAGAGATGGTTGCCCCCAGTTTTCGGCGATAATGGAAACTGAGGACGCCCATCTCAAAAACTACCAAATCCAAGGCAGTTAGTCGTGGGAGGAGCCAGCATTCGTAGTGCACTGGTCCCCCTCACATGCCAGGACACCAACCGGACACCCTAGGGGGCACTGCAGTGGACTTCACAAATTGATCCCAGGTGCAGAGCTCCCTTACTACTACTACTACTACTATTTAACATTTCTAGAGCGCTACAAAGTGTACGCAGCGCTGTACAAACACTTCTGTGCTGAGCCCCCCAACCCCCCCCCAAACCCACTCCCAACTGTACACCACTACCATAGCCCTAAGGGGTGAAGGGGGGCACCTACATGTGGTTACAGTGGGTTTCGGGTGGGTTTTGAAGGGCTCACATTTACCAGCACAAGTGTAACAGGTGGGGGGCGGATGGGCCTGGGTCCGCCTGCCTGAAGTGCACTGCACCCACTAAAACTGCTCCAGGGACCTGCATACTGCTGTCATGAAGCTGGGTATGACATTTGAGGCTGGCATAGAGGCTGGCAAAAAAATATATATATTTTTTTTTGTGTGTGTGTGGGAGGGGGTTGGTGACCACTGGGGGAGTAAGGGGAGGTCATCCTCGATTCCCTCTGGTGGTCATCTGGTCAGTTTGGGCCACTTTTTGAGGCTTGGTCGTGAAAAAAAATGGACCAAGTAAAGTTGACCAAATGCTCGTCAGGGACACCCTTCTTTTTTCCATTATCGGCCGAGGACGCCCATCTCTTAAGCACGCCCCAGCCCTGCCTTCGCTACACCTCCAACACGCCCCCGTGAACTTTGTTCATCCCTGCGATGGACTGCAGTTGAGGGCGCCCAAAATCAGCTTTTGATTATGCCGATTTGGGTGACCCTGAGAGAAGGACTCCCATCTCCCGATTTGTGTCAGAAGATGGGCGCCCTTCTCTTTCGAAAATGCCCCTGTAAGCGTGTTAAATTTACTCTAATATGCGTATGGACGGTACTGAGCAGCATGCACAGATAAGTTTATTGTGTAAATTCACTTGTTTATGGTTGTAGAAAGCATTCACATAAAATTTGAAATTTAAAGGAGGTTGGAGGTTTTTTGGCCAGTGATGATAAAGACAGATCCTTGAATGAGAAAGCAACGCCACAAAGAAAGGAGTCTTTTTTGAGGCATTTTCCTCCATATTTTTCTTTTTTGGTTTAACAGAAGTCTAGAACGATTAGAGTAAAGACCACCAATTGGTAAAGAGGACTATTGTAGTTGCATCATTGATGATTATCCTCATAATAGAAGGATCCAGAGTTGCCAGGATCTCACAAACCAATATCATTGCTCAATCAGTATATTAAGATCTTGGCTGCAGTATTGGCAAGCATCTTGAATAAATATTTCCCACTAGTTATCCATGAAAATCAAGTGGGCTTTTTTCTGGTCATTATGTATCCACAAACCTGTGCAAAGGATACACAGGTGATTATGGCCTTGCATGAGAATAGGGGGGAAGAAAATCAAGCTGTAATCACCAGCTTGGACATTGAAAAGGCCTTTGATAGTATGATTTGGCCACACTTATTTTGGGTCCTGGACATATTTGGACACAAGCATTGTACAACAAGCTGCAGGCCCAGCTAATCATTAATGGGAAACTCTTACAACGATTTAACTTATTGAGATGTACCAGACAGGGCTACCTGCTATCCCCTTTGTTATTTCTTTTGGCATTAGTACCTCTAGCAGCATGGATATGACAGGATGCTGGATTACAGAAAATCTGGATTGGATCCCAAGAAACATGTTTGAGCATGTTTGCTGATAATATGCTACTGTTTGTGAGTCAGACTTCAACTAATTTGGCTATGTTCTTAGGTCTAGTCCACCAATTTGGGACCTTCTCTGGCCTTCAGGTAAATTGTGACAAATCAGATGTCTTACCTTTAAAAGGAGAGGGGTCAGAGATCTGGCATCAGACACTCCCCATTAGATATGTAACTCAAATTCTGAAATATCTGGGTATTTTCTTAAACCTATCCATTTTGGTGATCTAAGCACAATATCATTAGGAGGATTGAAAAAATGAAAAACTTTGTACCAGAAATGGAGTAAACTCCCCTTATCACTTATGGGACAAGTAGCACTAGTGAAACTGATAATGTTCTCTAAGTTGTGATAACCACTTCAAGCTTTACCTATATGGGTGAAAAGGAAAGAAGAATTGGCCTTAAGATCTATTATCCGAACATTTATCTGGACAAGTGGCACATCGAGAATTGGATATTCAAAATTAATTTTAGACAAGTCACAGGGAGGATTGAAATTCCCAGACTTAAGAACTTATTGAGATAGATTCATGATATGATAACTGGAGTACAGAAATTCTTTTCTCTGAAGATAGTGGAGTCCTGGTACCCTTATAAATGTGATCCATCAAGATCCAATGCGGCCTGGGGAATTCAAATGCAAACTCCAGTTCCTACAACCATTTCAACTAGTTTGAGGAAAAGGCAGGGAAAAACACACAAGGCCTCGTTCTTCCTAGACCTGGTGGGAAACTCTGGTTTCCTGCTGAGAATGGGGACTTCTGTCTTCTACTTTTGGGCAAAAGAAATTGTTACTAATTTTTTCAGAGGTTTTGGCAGGTGGTGAGGGTTTCATCTTGTTTGCAAATTTTCAGCAGCATTGGAATATTCCTTGCACACACATGTGGGTGTATTTTCCAGCTAGGCATTATTATGATAGTTTACACTGTAAATTTGGGAATACTTGTGAGAAAGCACCACTTTAGATCTAAAGTTTGCTAAAATACCAACTCTTCTAATTGTCTGTCCACATGGGGTAAGATGGTAAAAAGGCACACTAGATAGGAAGGGCATTTATAAATTAAAGAAGGTTTGGAGGAAAGATATAGCTCAGGAATTTGATGACTCCCAGTTTCTACAAATGTTTTCTAACACTTTCAACCTGATGAAATTGGCAGACCTTCAGAAACCCAATTCAAACTTATGCATTGTGCATTCATTACAAGGGAGCAAAGTGCCTCCTTAAAATTGTGGGATGATGCTAACTGTGTTAAGTGTAAGATCATCCACGGTGAATCCCCTGGCTACATGAATGAATTGATTGACCTCCCTGCTAGAAACAGATCTATTTCTTCATGAACTTATCTTAACCTACACCTTCCCAATTGTAGAGGAATTAAATGCAAGACCTACTACACATCCAGTTTCTCCTTTTTGGGCAGCCAGCTTTGGAACGCTATACCCAGAGCAATCCGATTAATAAACGACTTCTTGCCCTTTAGAAAAATGCTGAAAGCTCATCTCTTTAAGCAAGCCTACCCAAATACCCCAACCTAATCTCGCCAACTTCCACCCCCAATTCTGTTCTGACTTAAATACCAACCTCCCATTCTTTTCTTTCCATCTCTCCTTAATTTTATCCCTCCTTACCCTTTCTCCCAAATTACACTATCCTATCCTGTCTACCCTTTTTTTTTATCCTAGTCATATATTATCTAGCTCAACTTATCATACACTACTAAGCCCAACTTTACATTGTTTTACTACTGTTTCATTAAAATTCTATTAACTTTGTATTTCAAATTATTATGTAAGCCGCATTGAGCCTGCATTGTGTGGGAAAGCACGGGGTACAAATGTAATAATAATAATAATAATCCTGGATCTCTTGTTCAATCCTTCTAAGATTTCCCCAAAATTATTATTTAGACCCCGGCTTTAACATCAGTAGAAGAAGTTATTCCACAGGAGGATTACACCATATTGTTACTGGGAAATCAGCAGGCCCTTATAGACCAGCATATTTCTATGCCCACATGAAAGTTCCCAATAAAGCACTAGCTTCATTAAGAAAGTTATTTTACAGTTCTGGACAATGGAAAATAGCCCTTCTTTTGAGCTTTGGATGCAGAAGATGGGGGAAGTGGAATCTGTTTTGTTCTGGGGTTCAGGGACCCCTGGGTTCTCTCTGGTACTGGAGTTCAGCTGTCCAGTAGCAGAGAGAACCTCTAAGAAGGCTGGATTGACCTCAAATCTGACTCCATCTCTAAATAGTACTAGTACTGAGGTAATCAAGAAGTTGTGAAATTCTAAAAGGAATTGCCACTGAGAGAGACATTAGGTCTAAGGGACCCACATTAGTCTGCCTCTCAGCACTGGCAAGGAAAAGATACCAGCCTTATGACAAACTGGATTTAGGCTACAGGTTATACAATGCGGCGAAAGAAAGCCTGATAAAACAGAAGCATTTATACTTACAGCCTTTGATCATTAAGTGAAGCCCACAGAACATCATTTGGGATGAAGAGTTTATTTGCCAAGATACAAGCCAAATCAGTGGTTAACAACAGGCATGTACAATCAATTAGTTATAGGAATATAATAATCCAGCTGCAAACAGGTGCTATCTGAATCCTAGTCTTTTATAATTTCTTTTACCAATCAAAAGGGTTTTACATGGGAAAGCAATTAGGTAATCTGTGAGTTCTGCTGGTCACATTGGTTTCCCCTGGAGAGAGAGAGAGAGAGAGCAACCATGGCCTCTCTCTCACTTAAACCAGGAAACACACTGATTTTTATAGGTGCACACAGTATATGGATAATATGACAGTAGATATACCTGATTGGATCTATGCTAATGTCATGGTTACCACTGATTGGCTATACTAATGAGTAGCTCTATTGTGAGAACATGTTCTCTTCCCTAGCTTGCTTAACTTAAGCAAGACCCTGCACCTGGCTATACTGACCACAACTTCTCCTTTTCTCACCATGTTGCAGAACATAATGTCACTCTGTCCGTTAGACCCCCCACCTTTATGTTTTCCTGTGGTTCTCTGCAGTGTTCCAACACTGAGAGTTCAAGTCAGAGTCACACAGGCCTGTAAGCTTTTCCCTCATTTTAGAGCCTGAACCAAAGTCTAGGCAGGGGACCAAGGCTCTTAGCTGTAGCATTTTTATACATATCCCCCCTTTGAAGGCCTTTAGGAAAGGGCTTCAACAATATATGGTTTGACAACTTATAGTAGGCCAAGTCAATCATCTAGGCCTCATGTTCACACCTCGGAATAATAAGACTAATACCCTGACTGAAGGCTGTCTTAGGTTGGGACAATTAACCAACTTAGGAGCTCTTTTACAAATCATTCTACACACTAAAGAAGCTGAGAATAATTCAAAATTATTTTGATCTTGATAAATTCAGATTGTTAGTTCAGGCTTTAATTTTTATCAAGGTTGGATTACTGAAGCATCATCTATAATGGCTGCTCAAAGCTAACTGAAAAACGATTACAACTCATTCAGAATAAGGTGGCATGGTTGATATTTTCGGCAAGTAAATTCACATCAGCCACTCCTTTGCTGGTTAGAATGCACTGGCTACCGGTTGAGGCCAGAGTCAGGTTTAAATTAATCACAGTTGTGTTTAAGATCATATATGGTATTGCAACATTGTATTTGTATGATCTTGTTCAGTTGTTGCATGGTATTTTGATTAGCAATAGGAAAACTTGTGACCACATGTTATTACATTTTCCAGCAGTCTGTTTAATAAGGTTTAAGAAGTTGTTTAAGTCTAAAGGTAGAGAATTTCATAAGATAATGGAGAGAAGTCTTCTTTCCATCATCTTATAGAATTCTCTACCTTTAGAAATGCGTATACTGAGGAATTATCAGATATTTCGTAAAGCTCTTAAAACGATGTTGTTCCATGAATTGTTGGATTGATTAGGATCTATGATGTATTTTTTAAACTACGATTATTATGTGTTTCATGATAGCATGTAATTCTTGAGGTTATGTCTCAATTTTTTTATTGATTTGTGATCCACAATGAACCATGTATTGATATTTGTGGATAATAAGTCCTGTATAACATAACATAACATAACATAACATAACATAACAAAAGTGTATTAAGGACCTCTTTTAAAAAGTGGCGGTAAGCCCAATGTGGGCTTACCACTGGTTAAATTGAAATTGCCACCATGCTACTGCAGCAGCCTGACTGTAGTTCCTACCCCCAGCGTGCCCAGTGGTAATTGGGCAGTGCCACACACTGTACAGTTACTGCGAGAACCCTTATCACCACCTCAATGGGTGGCAGTAAGGGCTCCTCCCAAAATGGCCACGCAGCAAGTACTTCACTTACCATACGGCCATTTCTTTTAAAATAGAAAGACCTACTTTTTATCCACTGTGGTAAAAGGGTGCTTCGGCGCATGTCAAAAATATGCACCGATGCCAGTGCAGGCCCCCGTTTGCTACAGCTTGGTAAAAGGAGCCCTTAGCCTTTAATGTATGAATTAAGGTGTACTAAGAACTACTGCAGTTGGATGATGGTTTTCACATGCTCTGCATATTGCTTTAGAAGGCAGGAACTAGGCGGGTCATGGATGGAGAATAGGCAGGGGCTGCTTAATGTGGTGAGTGTACAGTACTTAACATGCTCAATAGGAGGCAGTAAATGCAACCATACTAACTTCAACCAGGTTATTTATAGATCTGCTGAGCTGGTTTTCCTTAGTGCTAGAAATATTGCTTATTTCTCCCTACCCATCTTCAAATCCTTACTCAAAGCCCACCTCTTCAATATTGCTTTCGGCACCTAACCTTTATACCTTTCAGGAAATTTAGACTGCTCATTTTGATGACCCCTACTTGTCTGACTGTACATTTTATCCTTTAGATTGTAAGCTCTTTGAGCAGGGACTGTCCTTTTATGTTAAATAGTACAGCGCTGCGTAACCCTAGTAGCGCTTTAGAAATGTCAAATAGTAGTAGTAGTAGTAGTATGTGGACATAATCATTTTATTTTGTAATATTAGATGCTCAGGCATCTAATTTAAAGTGAAATGTAAATTAAAAAAAAAAAGAAATTTAAATTTGTGTAAATATTAACTTTTTTTTATGTTTGTGATATGAGATTTTTGGACTGCTAAATTGCATCAGACTCTATGGGTGACTTGCAAACCTGCAGACAGGCAGAGATTTACTTACAGCTGTGCATTGCAGTATGCAGTCTCTAAGGTACAAAAATCATAATAACAAAAGTGTATTAAGGACCTCTTTTACAAAGTGGCGGTAAGCCCAATGTGGGCTTACCACTGGTTAAATTGGAATTGCCACCATGCTACTGCAGCAGCCTGACTGTAGTTCCTACATAAATCAAGGTTCCCTAGTCAGAAAAACATACTATGGTGCTCATTTTCAAAGCACATAGGCTTACAAAGTTGCATGGGTAACCTACATAACTATACTTATTATACTGACTTACAAGAAGGAAAACGTAAGACTATTGATACAAACCAGCAGGTAGGAAGAGTGTGCAGAAAATTTGTGAATTTATAATTAAAAAATCAGACCTTACATACACACACTCACACACACATATATATATATTTATATCATATCTATATTTATATCTATATATATCTAGGTAGATATAGATATATATAGAATGAGCACTCAATGATGGTACACATATGAATGAAGAAGAATCCTAGCAGCAGTTCACTGGGTATTAAAAAGCTGACATTCTGAGATATCTTTTTGCCAGGGGCCTTCTTACATGGACATCCGTACACTTGTCATGACATTGCAGCTCACATTACTTACATAAACATGCCACGGGGAAGCAAGGGCTGATATAATTTTTATCAGGTTGAAAGGTAGCCATTATTATCATTAAAACAAACCTGAGAGAGCCTTCTTGGTGATGGAATGGATTCAGTTACTTCTCTCTCTCTCTCTCTCTGGGTCATTATTTAAAATGGGATGAGGTGAAAGGAGGGGGAGGTGTAGGGGGAAGAAAGAGGCAGAGGAGGCCGTAGTCTGCAGGTGTTTTATCCTTTGTAGGGAGACTACACTGAGACAAATGATTCTAGCTGGCATTTTGTACACACCGGAGATTGCTTATCGATCCAGATCAGAATATTCAGGCTGGCCTCAGGGAAAAGGCAGAGTATTTTCTGAGGAAGTTAATAACCTGGCAGCTGAGCTGTCTTGTCCAATTCACTGAACCTAGGGCTCTAATCAGGCCAGAGTTTCTTATTTTGAGAAATCTTGCCATATGTGTCTGCGAGCTGCCTTTCACTCTATTGGACCAGTGACAGTGATTGAAATGACAGCCTATAGATAGAGGCTAATCAAATTGTTTATTATCAACCTAAATCAATATGTATAGATTGTTCAAACATCACTGTCATGCCATGGAAAAGTAATACTAATACTTCTTGTGCTGGCAATGCAATTCCAAAGTGTATTTCTCTGTCCTGAATTACATCTGAATTTAAGAGAGTAAAAAGCAATTAGGTGGGAAGATGGGACAGTGAAAAATATCCATGTTTATACGTTTCAATCAAATGACATAAAGCATTAATGGGGACCTGCCACTTTTCTGCTCAGGTTTAATATGTTATAATCTTCTTTTGGGTACTGCCCAGAAAACTTTCCTCCAAAACAGAAATAAATAAAACCTGCCCACTTTGCTTTCAAATACCAAGTCAGAATACAAAGAGGGCCAAGTTTTCTTGAGGACGTCCTCGCAAAACGTCCCGATGGAGGGGCGAGGAAAACCGTATTATCGAAACAAGATGGATGTCCATCTTTTGTTTCGATAATATGGTCGTGGACGTCCAAATCTTGAAATTTAGGTTGTCCTTAGATTAGAGATGGTCGTTCCTAGACTTGGTCGTTTCTGATTTTCGGCAATAATGGAAACCAAGGACGACCATCTCAGAAACGACCAAATGCAAGCCCTTTGATCATGGGAAGAGCCAGCATTTGTAGTGCACTGGTCCCCCTGACATGCCAGGACACCAACCGGGCAACCTAGGGGGCACTGCAGTGGACTTCATTAATTGCTCCCAGGTACATAGCCCCCTTACCTTGTGTCCTGATCCCCCAAAACCCACTACCCACAACTGTACACCATTACCATAGCCATTATGGGTGAAGGGGGGCACCTAGATGTGGGTACAGTGGGTTTGTGGTGGGTTTTGGAGGGCTCGCTGTTTCCCTCCACAAACATAACAGGTAGGGAGGGGGATGGACCTGGGTCCACCTGCCTGAAGTGTACTGCACCCACTAAAACTGCTCCAGGTACCTGCATACTGCTGTGATGGACCTCAGTATGACATCTGAAGCTTGCATAGAGGCTGGCACGACATATTTTGAAAGATGTTTTTGAGGATGGGAGGGGGTTAGTGACCACTAGGGGAGTAAGGGGAGGTCATCCCTGATTCTTTCTGGTGGTCATCTGGTCATTTCTGACACCTTTTTGTGCCTTGATCGTAAGAAAAACAGGTCCAGGTAAAGTCGTCCAAGTGCTCGTCAGGGACGCCCTTTTTTTCCATTATGGGTCAAGGACGTCCATGTGTTAGGCACGCCCAAGTCCCGCCTTCGCTATGCCTCCGATACGCTCCCTTGAACTTTGACCATCCCTGCGACGGAAAGCAGTTGGGGATGTCCAAAATCGGCTTTCGATTATACCGATTTGGACGACCCTGGGGGAAGGAAGCCCATCTTCTGATTTGTGTGGAAAGATGGGCGTCCTTCTCTTTCGAAAATGAGCCTGAAAGTCTGGCTTTTCATAGGTTACATTTTTTTTTTGCTAGTTTTCTATATTTGGGGTGTTGGGGGTTGAGGCTAAACTTTTCAATGATAAGGCTTACTAATGACAATCCAAGTGAATTTTTGCTTATGAACAAAGTTTTCTCTGTTTGTGAAAACAATTACAATTTTTGATGCAGGATTTTTGCTCAGCGTTAGTCCTTTGCATGAGCCAGTCACTCTGCAGAGACCACCTTAATGTTCTTGCCTCAGAGGTCTACAGCTATATCTCTATACCTGAAGCATGTTATTATTATTATTATTATTATTATTATTATTAATATAGCTCTTGTGCCTTTTCTCTTCTTTACTCACTGGTAGCCTCAAGACTAGACTACTGCAACATTTTTTTTATACAGGCTTACTAGCTTCTTGCCTAAAAAGAGTCTCGACTGTTTAAACAGAGTGATACAATCACTCTGTCATGCTCGATAATATGACCACATTTTCCCCCTTCTTGTTCAGCACCACTGGAAATGGCTCCCCATTGCTTATCACATCCAACATAAGATACTGACATTAACCCACAAAGTTTTACACTCATATATCCTTCCTTACCTATCTTCCCTCATAACCCCATACATGCCCCCATGTGTGCTACATTCTTCTTCCAGACATCACATCAGCCCCCCCCCCCCCCTGTTTACTGTTTTAGACTCAAATTGACTTGTCACTCTGCATTCTTCTATATTGCCCCTGTGCTTTGGAGTTCTCTTCCTTCTCATATCCATGCTGAACCATCATGTACTAAATGAAGGGCTATACTGAAGCCCCATCTTTTTAGCTTGGTGTTTGGTTTTGAGTGCAAGACCCAGTAGGATCAGCAGGAAGTTTTAACTTTTTTTTTTCCGCTTTCTCTGTCCTAGTCATATGAAAGAAAATAAGATGATATCTTTTTTATTGGACTAACAATAGATTTTTTGATTAGTTTTTGAAGGTACCCCCACACCACTTTATTCTGTCCTATTTGTAATTATATTTCATTCTTTTCTCTTTTAAATTGTAAAACATTTTGATGTCATCTCAAAGGTAGTGTATCAAGTTTAAATAAACATAATGGGCCTGATATTCAGACTGTGGGAGTTAACCTGGTTAACTCCTACAGTTGGTGCTGAGCTCAGATATTCAATGCTGGGCCATTTCCAGTGACCGGAATTGAATATCCAATATTCAGTGCTGGCTGGTTAAGTCTGAAACCAGCCACAGATAAGCCTGCCATTCACATGGCCAAATATAGCTGACAAACTTAGCCGATGATGCACTGAAAATCAGCAGATAGCCATTATATTGTGCGATATAATCAGCTAGCTGCTAGCAGCAAATTTTCAGCAGGTCATGGCTGGCCATGTCCCATTCAAAATTCACAGCCAGTTATGGGGCATTTAACCAGCCAGATGCCAATCCACACAAAACTCTACCCCCTCACACACACACATTGGTTACATCACACTGCAAACTGCTCTTATTTTCCAAAAACTAGCCCCTTGTAACTGCCCCACCAGCCTACAAACTTCCCTAATCCCCAAAAACTACTCCTGCAACTGCCCCAATAGAAAACTGCTCCCTATAGCTGTCATACCATGCCACATTCTGCCTTGCACATACAAAAAACCAAACAAACATCCCCTGTAGTGTCACACAGACTACATAAATGATCTTTACACCACGTCTAAACTGCCCTCACCTACCTCCTGCAAACTGCCAAACTCCAAAAATACCCCAACTGGCCCATCACCCCACAACCTTCCCCTACCTTTGAAAATAACCCCCTGCAAACTTCCCCACACCTAAAAACTACTCTACCTACAATTAAAACAACACCCCAGAAAATGGATCTGTGCGTGTTCAAAATTTGCGCTTACACTAGTACAGGCCATTTTTCAGTGCACCTTAGTAAAAGGACCCCTTAGGCTCAATACGAGCTAACACCAACTTCCAGGCCTTAAAATGAAGAACACTGCTCTATCCATTCCTATTTGCTATCCCATATAGCCTCTGCTCCAGCTTTGAATATCACTGACCAGTCTGAATAGCTGACTCAGAGAGGCATTTTCGATATGATGTCTAATTCCAACTTTGGTCGTTTTGCAAAAAACATCCAAAATCTGAATAGGAAAAAAGGTCATTTTCAAAAAAGAAAAATGTCTTTTAATGTTTTTAAGTCCATTTTTGGAACGAAAAATGTCCGAGTGCAAAACACACAAAATCAAGCCATTGGGATGTAGAAGAGCCAGCATTTTTAGTACACTGGTCCCCCTGACATCTCAAGACAGCAATAGTGCAGTGGACTTCATAAAATGCTCCCAGGTACACATCTCACCACTGCTCCCTTACCTTGTGTGCTGAGCCCCCAAAACCCACTACCCCCCAACTGTACACCACTACCATAGCCCTTACGGGTAAAGGGGGCATTTATATGTGGGTACAGTGGGTTTCTGGTGAGTTTTGGAGGGCTCACAGTTTCCTCCACAAGTGTAACAGGTAAGAGGAAGTAGAAGCCTGGGTCCACCTGTCTGTAGTGCACTGCACCCACCACTAGACTACTCCAGGAACCTACATGCTGCTCTAATGGACCTGAGTATTACATCTGAGACTGGCATAGAGGTTGGTAAGTAATGTTTGTCATCACATTTTTTGGGGTGGGAGGAGGTTAGTGACCACTCAGAGAATAAGGAGAGGTCATCCCTGATTCCCTCCAGTGGTCATCTGGTTATTTAGGGCACCTAAAACAGGTCTCGCTCAAAATGTCTTAGTTTTAGTCCTGACCGGTTTTGTTTTGTTCCATTATGGCTGAAAAACATTAATGAAATGTAAAAATAATAAGACTTAGAACACCCAAGTCCCAGCCTGAACACACCCTTGAAACGCCCCTTGAGATTTGGACACAATTTTGACTGACTTTGTTAAAAAAATGTCTAAAATAGGTTTCGAAAATACTGATTCAAACGTGTTTGTGAGAAAAATGTCCAAACGCTGCTTTATGCCACTTTTTAGATGAGTTTCTGTTTAGAAAATAAGCCCATCAGACTTTATTTTTTCCAGTGTCAAAACAAAATTCCTTTTGAGTATGAGGCCCTTTGAGTTTGTAGAACTTTCTGCTTTCCCACTCAGGGGATAAGAGAGAGCGTACTATTTTTTTGCATTATTCTTCAGACCTTCTTTTGAACTGTAGTCATAACTCTGAATAATGCCTTGTTACTGCAATCATAGCTTTATAATAAGACTATTTTAAGCATTTGATCATTGTTTCTAGTTAATAATAGCTTTTGTCAAGGAAAAGATAGTATGTATAATTGTACTGTGTGTGACATTGAACATTTCTAGCTCATACTATAAGACAGATTTTTATGTTCGTAATTGTTTTTATACTCAGTAATAATAAGTTGATAAATATCTGGTACCATTGTAACACTGATTCCACTAAAAAAAATGCACAGTGCAAATTTATCTATCTCTGGGCGGGTAGAATTAAGCAGCTCTGTATTAGAGGATTCTTAGAATACAATCGCAAATTCAGAGTTCCTTTTAGGTTTAGGGGAAACAGAATGGAAACAAAATTTTAGGACAGAAAGGAGCAGTAAATAGGATAGCTGCACAAAATGGAAGGCTGGATCAATAATAGCAGAAGCAACGGTCTCCTGTTGGCAATAACAGAGGAGCACTGCTATAACCCTACAGCCACAAATGGGCATCACTTCAGATACGAACGCAAAGCAATATAATAAAATAGACAATAAATGAAAGAAAAAAGAATCTGAAGACAGCAACTCTATATTCTAATGTGTTTAAAGATCACATGCCCTGTTCTTTCTTTTCTAATATAGTTATTTTCAAAATTTTGCCTTTTACCTTTCTTTGCTTTACTAGCCATGTCTGCTTTTCTGTATGAATTGCCAGGTTTTCAGCGTTTCCTATTGGATTTCTCTAAGGCTTACAACAAGAAAGGAAAATATGTTTTTTTTAAAAAATCTACTTTTAGGTAAATACTTTACATGCATTCATTTGAAGCACATAGTGCCAAGAAGTGTAGAGTGATGCACTTGGGGTGCAGAAATCCGAAAGAGAGATACCAGATAGGAGGGGAGAGATTAGTAAGCTTGACTCTGGAGAGTGACTTTGGGGTGTTGGTGTCCGAGGATTTGAAGGTGAAGAAACAATGTGACAAGGCGACGGCTATGGCCAGAAGGATGCTAGGCTGCATAGAGAGGGGTATAACCAGCAGAAGAAGGAAGGTGCTGATGCCCCTCTACAAGTCACTGGTGAGGCCCCACTTGGAGTATTGTGTTCAGTTTTGGAGGCCGTATCTAGCTAAGGATGTAAAAAGACTGGAAGTGGTGCAAAGAAAAGCTACGAATAGTATGGGATTTACGTTGCAAACCATACGAGGAGAGACTTGCCGACCTGAACATGTATACTTTGGAGGAAAGGAGAAACTACTACTACTACTACTATTTAGCATTTCTATAGCGCTACAAGGCATATGCAGCGCTGCACAAACATAGAAGAAAGACAGTCCCTGCTCAAAGAGCTTACAATCTAATAGACAAAAAATAAATAAAGTAATCAAATCAAATCAATTAATCAAATCAAATCAATTAATGGAGGGAAGAAAGAGACGGAGATTAAAAGCCAAGAGGGAGGAAGAGGATAGGAGAGAAGGTGAGGTGATGAAGTCAATGGATGGGAAGTGAGTTCCTGTAGCGGAGAGAGGTAGGGGGTGAGGGAAAAGATTAGGAAGGGACAGAGCTAGGAAGAGAATGTGAATAGGGGCCATAAATGATTAAGGTACTTTAGCAACTGGAAAAAGATTAGATACAAAGAGAAAAATTCCCCGCGCGCCCACCTAGAGCGGAGGCCCTGAGTGGATCGGGGTGGACCTGGGTGTCACCCCGGAGAAGGCTGTAAGGATATGCAGATGAGCTGCAAGTCCTCCACAGCACCTGAAAGGCAGCCGGTGGTAGAGGTGGGCACCTCTCAGCTGAGGAAAGGCTTACCAGGGGTTAGGCCGAAGCCAGCATTCCTCCCCCTGAGGGTCGCCTGATCCTAGCCAAAAAGCACCTGGAAACTCTGTGCACTTGGAGGAAACTCTGTGCATGGGGTGACATGATACAGACGTTCAAATATTTGAAAGGTATTAATCTGCAAACAAACCTTTTCTGGAGAGGGAAGGTGGTAGAACTAAAGGATATGAATTGAGGTTGAAGGGGGGCAGACTCAGGAGTAATGTCAGGAAGTATTGTTTCATGGAGAGGGTGGTGGATATGTGGAATGACCTCCCGTGGGAGCTGGTGGAGATGAAAATGGTAATGGAATTCAAACATGCATGGGATAAACACAAAGGAATCCTGTTTAGAAGGAATGGATCCATGGAATCTTAGCGGAGATTGGGTGGCGACGCTGGTAATTGAGAAGCAAAACCAGTGCTGGGGTAGACTCTACGATCTATGCCCTGATCGTGACTGAATAGATATGGATAGACTTGAGTGTATATTTTAAGGGGCTTCAGCGTTAGCTTCATAACTTTTAGTACAAGAAGAGTGCTGGGCAGACTTATACAGTCTGTGCCCTGAGAATGGCAAGGACAAATCAAACTCGGGTATACATATAAAGTATCGCATATCAAGTAAAATGAGTCTATCTTGTTGGGCAGACTGGATGGACCGTACAGGTCTTTATCTGCCATCACTTACTATGTTACTGTAGAATAGAAAATGAGTTATTTTGGACTCCTTTTACTAAGTTGTGGTAATGCCTACTGCAGCTTAAAAGGGTTTACCACAAGACAAGTTCCAAATGTGCACGTGCAAATCACACACTAAAAAATATTTTAGAATTTTTCTGGGATGGGGCGTGTCTGGGGGCAGAAAGTATGCATGTCTGTGCTAATGAGCTAGCACATCTACATTGATGTGTGCTAACTGATTAGCACTAGATTAGGGGTCCTTTTACTAAGCCATGGTAAAATGTGGCCTGCGATAATGTGGGTGCATATTTTTGGTGCGTGTTAGGCCATTTTTTGCTATGGCTAGGAAAAAAAGGCTTTTTAAAAAAAAATGGGGCAGTAAATAGCCGTGCGGGAGAATTAAAAGTAGCACGTGGCTATTTACTGCCTGAGCCCTTACCGCCATCCATTGACCTAGCGGTAAGGGCTCACATGCTACATGTGTGGTACTCATGCAGTGTGTGCCAATGTGACCACGCTGCTGATTACTGCAGGGAACGCCCCCAGTGGTAGAAAATAGAAAAATATTTTCTATAGTGGAAAACAGTGCACATCAACTTCAAAATAACCACCAGGTGGGCATGCTAACCAGGCAGTAGTGTTGATTTGGCACACGCTACACATGCGGTAGCCCTACCGCTGCTTTGTAAAAGGACCCCTTAGTGTGTGATCCTTTACTGCCTACAAAATAGGAAGCAGTAAGAGTTCACTTGCTAATTTTTGGTAATGGTCATGCGCTAGTGGCAACATTAGTGCGTGGACATTAATTCAGAAAATAGAAAATGGGCCATTTTCCTGCAGCAGCAGAAAGTGGCTTCAGCGCACATAAAAGATCTATGTAAGGGCGTGCTAAGGCTACTTTCTACTGAGCTTTGCAAAAGAACCCCTTTGTGAACAACAAATGGAAAATGCTTTATAAAAATTACTTTTGAAAATTACTGGGCCAATATGAGCCCACAGCAGTCAGCATGTACAGAGGTGCCAACTGCTGCAGGTAGAAATTGCTAAGCTATCCAATGCTGGATCTAATCCAGGTACCAGGCATTGAATATCTGGATCTTAGATGGACATTGTAAATTATCCAGGTGCTGGCCAATATTGAGACCAATGTCTGGACCACTGTTCCCTCTAAGCTGAGTGGGAGTCCTCCTACTGCATTGCTGCCAATGGGGGTGGGGGGTATTTCAATATTGTATGTTCAATGGCTAGAGACACACAGGTTCCCTGGAGTTATGCAAAGCTTGCCTGTCTCTCATTATTGAAAACATGATAGTGAAACAGCAACACCCACTGGCAGGACTGTAGGTGGAGGACTCCCGCTCAGCTTAGAGGAAACAGTGATCTGGACAACTGCTTGAGTAAAGTTAGGACATCCTTTTTGTTGTCATAACTTTATCCAGGCACTTACCTGGTTAGAAGACAGAAAATGACCACCAAATAGGTAAGTCTTGGTTCCTCCCTGACTCCTCGGGATAGTATAGTGGCAGTCATAGTGTATATTTATCTGTACTACTTAGATAAGGGCCCCTTTTACCAAGCTGCAGTGAAAGGGGCCCTGCGGTGGCATCGATGTGTGGATTTGCTACACACCGAGGCCCACTTGTACACATCGAGGCTCACTTGTACACAGGAAATGGGCATGTGGTAAGTTAAACACTTGCCAAGCGGCCCTTTCCTGGGGAAGCCCTTACAGCCACCTCATTAGTAGTTGGTAAGGGCTCCCATGTTAACCCAGCAGTAACTGGGCAGTGCACGGCACTGTCTGATTACCACCAGTTAAGCCCACAGGGCTAAAACTATAGTATTTGTCAAGTGTCAGAAATAGTGCACGGTGGGGATAGGAACCACCGCTGTGTTCCTGTGGTAGCCCAGTGATAGTGCCAAATTGGAACACAGCAAGCCTATGGTAGGCTTGCCACACCTTTGTAAAAGGGCCCCTAAGTGGTGCTGAATACGTATCCTGGGGGAATATGTTGTTGTCTTGGTGTTATCAACACTCTCTATTACTCCAGTTTATTATCCGTGTACAATTTGTTGTGTGCGTTGCCACCACTATTATTGTATGAAATTCCTGGTCATAGCAACACAGATAGATTTACAAGCGATTTTTCATATGGGATACAAATGAGCCAAGAGCTCATTTGCATCCTGTGGCTACATTTCACAAAATCAGGTGCTAATCTGTAAATATTTTCATAGTTTACAGTACTACATGAAGGCCTATATCTCCCCCTATCCATGTTCGGCATTTTCCCTTTCTCTCATCTCCTCAAATGTCCAGCATATCCCTTCTCTTTCTTTCCTTTTCCCTGCGTCCAGCATCTCCACTCTTTGTCTTCCTTCCTTTCCTGTTTAGCATCTCTCTTCCCTTCCCCTCAATTGGGGGAAGAGAGAGAGTGTGTTGATAGAGAGGAAAGGGAAGGAGACAGTTCCTTTATTGTTTGCCAGTGAAGGCTTATATTGTATTTAAATCCAGTCTGCTTTGTACACAAAATCTGTATAGGCTCAGCACCAGATTATCTGACCAAGCATTTATTCTTTTTCTGGGGTTAAAAGAAATTCTTGATCTGAGGATGCCCTTATGTTGCATTTTCCATCAGTTATTGAACTTCCATTCAAGAAAATCTTGGACGGATCTTTCAGTTTTCAGGCAATAAGCATTTGGAATAGTTTACCCAGGGACCATCTAGCCAATATTCAGCCTGCAGGATGCAGACCGGCTAAATCCCTTGGTTGGTGTTAAGCCTGGATATTCAATGCAGGGCCATTTCTGGTGACCATCATTGATTATCTGCTTTTTTCGCCGTTTTAAACGTAACCAGCCAAGTCAATATTCAGCACTGGCCAGTTAAGTTTATAGCGGCCTAGGCCTGCTATTTAGGCTACCCAATTTGGCCACCAAACAGCCAGTGATGTGCTGAATATTTGTGGCTAGCTAGTTATATCATGTGATATAGCTGGTTAGCTGCTATGCGCTAAGCAGTAATATTCAATGTAGATTACCAGTTATCTTATGCTGAATATTAGCACATAGCTGGTTAAATGCTATTTAACTGACCAGAAGCTATTCCTGGCTGGTTAAATAGTGTTGAATATTGGCCAGCTTAAATTTATTACTTCATATGTTCTTTTTTAGGTGCCAGTTAAAAGCTTTTCTTTTTGACAAATTTCTGAATATGTTAGTTTGTATTATTCTGCTTATATTATTTCTGAAATAACATTATGATTATTTTAGGTGTCATTTTGGGGTCCTTTTACCAAGCTGTGATAAATGGGGGCCTGCGGTAGCATTGAGATCTCTTTTACCACATTGGGGGCTCCTTTTACTAAGGCACACAGGTGCCTACATGCATCCAATGTCTGTCAATTTGGAACTAACACCCGGCTACCGCCTGCCCTGGGCGGTAATTCCATTTTTTACGCACATTTGATATGTGCGGCAGAAAATATTTTTTATTTTCTACCACATGGTGCTAACTGGGTGGTAATTGGCAGTGCACGTGTGCTGATGATTACCGCCCGGTTAACGCATGAGACCTTACCGCTAAGTCAATGGGAATCCAATTTGTATGCAACTCTACCAATAAGGTTTATGTATATCTACTACTGAGCTGCTCTATTATTTTCCACTTTGGAGTCTGCGGATCATCTGCCTTGTTGTTTCTTAGCACATTCTTAGCACATTGGCACAGCCATTTATTTCCTGAACCCTTACCGCTTCCTATTTAGGAGGCGGTAAGGGCTCCTGCACTAACTGATTACCACTAGGTAAGCCCCCAGTGCTACAAAAAAAATGTTTGTAGCACCAGAAATGGTAAGCAGCAGAAGCTGGAACTACTGCCGGGCTCCTGACCGAGCCCGGTGGTAGGGCCGATTTGCCACATGTCATTGCCACAGTAGCCACACCTTGGCTTGATAAAAGGGTCCCAATATTGTATTTTTAAAAAATATTTGATGTTGCTGGCTTGTGGCTGGATTTTAGTTGCAATTTGCGTTGAAAGTTTATTAGGAGAGTTAGTGGAATATAAGTGTACTGCAATGAACTGGATTGAATTGGAAGGGAAAAGAAACTGTGTTGTGGGGGGAGAGAGAGAGAGAGAGAGCCTGGATCAGTCAGAGTCGAGGGGGGTGGTGAATGCTACAGCCACTGCAAATGCTCTGCAGCTATCTGCTAGTATATATATAAAAATTAAGAACTTATTAATCACCTTTACAGAAAATTGATATATTTGTCTTCACACATAGGAACTCATTTTACCTTATTATTAATGATACAACTTAATTAAATAGTACTACATTTCTACAAAGGTCAAACTTTACTGCAATGAGATAGACTAAATTGGAATCTTTTTTTATACCAATGTCCTTCTAAATTGCTATAGAGCTGGTTACTGCAGAGACAGGAGATGCAGTGAAACCAGACATGCAGTAACATTTTAACAGGCCAATCACCTTAGCACATGAGTCTGCATAGATGTCAGTGCCAGCTGCTCTGTGTCTTGCCGTTTGATGCTCCTGTCAGGAACAGTGAATGTCTCAGCAAGGCTTGTGAAGTTCCCTACATCTCTGGATGACCTCTATTGTAAGCAGATCAGTCACATTCCTAGAGACCTGGGAAACTGAATTTCTATTTAAGGTGAAAAATAGTTTTTGTTAACTTCCATTATTATGCTTATCTATTAGTAATTTCAGAAATTTGAGCATTAGAGTAGCATACCTTTAATATTATATAGAAGAAACAATGAAATCTTAGTGGGAGATATTGGAATAGGTGTTATTCAGCATTCACATATGTTGAAACTAAATACATTTCTTAGACAATCATAAATGAATGAAAGGTAAGGATGCGTAAAAAGTCAATGCTTTGTTGCACATAGTAACATAGTAGATGACGGCAGAAAAAGACCTGCACGGTCCATCCAGTCTGCCCAACAAGACAAACATATGTGTAAACCTTACCTTGATTTGTACCTGCCTTGTTCAGGGCACAGACCGTACAAGTCTGTGCAGCAGTACTTCCCCCCTCCCAACCACCAGTCCCACCTCCCACCACCAGCCCTGGCACAGACTGTACAAGTCTGCCCTCCACCATCCTCGCCTCCCAACCACCAACCCCTCTTCCCCCCACCTGCTCCGCCACCCAATTTCGGCTAAGCTTCTGAGGATCCATTCCTTCTGCACAGGATTTCTTTATGCATATCCCACGCATGTTTGAATTCTGTTACCGCTTTCATCTCCACCACCTCCCGCGGGAGGGCATTCCAAGCATTCACCACCCTCTCCGTGAAAATGTACTTCCTGACATCTTTCCTGAGGCTGCCCTCCTTCAACCTCATTTCATGTTCTCTTGTTCTACCGCCTTCCCATCTCCGGAAAAGATTTGTTTGCGGATTAATACCTTTCAAATATTTGAACGTCTGAATCATATCACCCCTGTTCCTCCTTTCCTCCAGGGTATACATGTTCAGGTCAGCAAGTCTCTCCTCATACTTCTTGGAACGCAAATCCCGTACCATTCTCGTAGATTTTCTTTGCACCGCTTCCATTTTTTTAACATCCTTCGCAAGGTACGGCCTCCAAAACTGAACACAATACTCCAGGTGGGGCCTGACCAACGACTTGTACAGGGGCATCAACACTTCCTTTCTTCTGCTGATCACACCTCTCTCTATACAGCCTAGCAACCTTCTCGCTACAGCCACCGCCTTGTCACACTGTTTCGTCGCCTTCAGATCCTCGGATACTATCACCCCAAGATCCCTCTCCCCCTCAGTACCTATCAGACTCTCACCGCCTAACACATAAGTCTCTCTTGGGTTTCTACTCCCTAAGTGCATCACTTTGCATTTCTTCGCATTGAATTTTAATTGCCAAACCTTAGACCATTCTTCTAGCTTCCTCAGATCCTTTTTCATGCTTTCCACTCCCTCCCGGGTGTCCACTCTGTTGCAAATCTTAGTATCATCCGCAAATAGGCAAGCTTTACCTTCTAACCCTACGGCAATGTCACTCACAAATATATTGAACAGAATTGGCCCCAGCACCGATCCCTGAGGCACTCCACTACTTACCTTTCCCTCCACCGAGCGAACTCCATTTACCAACATCCTCTGTCGTCTGTCTGTCAACCAGTTCCTAATCCAGTTCACCACTTCGGGACCTATCTTCAGCCCATCGAGTTTATTTAAGAGCCTCCTGTAGGGAACCGTGTCAAAAGCTTTGCTAAAATCTAAGTAGATTACGTCTATAGCATGTCGATGATTTAATTCTCCAGTTACCCAATCAAAGAATTCAATGAGATTCGTTTGGCACGATTTCCTTCTGGTAAAACCATGTTGTCTCGGATCTTGCAACTTATTGGCTTCCAGGAAATTCACTATCCTTTCCTTCAGCATGGCTTCCATTACTTTTCCAATAACCGAAGTGAGGCTTACCGGCCTGTAGTTTCCTGCTTCTTCCCTATCACCACTTTTGTGAAGAGGGACCACATCCGCCGTTCTCCAATCCCTCAGAACCTTTCCCGTCTCCAAGGATTTATTAAACAAATCTTTAAGAGGACCCGCCAGAACTTCCCTGAGCTCCCTCAATATTCTGGGGTGGATCCCGTCCAGTCCCATGGCTTTGTCCACCTTTAGCTTTCCAAGTTGTTGATACACACTCTCTTCCATGAACGGTGCTCTATCCACTCCATTCTCAGGTGTACTTTTGCCAGTCCCTCTCGGTCCTTCTCCAGGATTTTCTTCAGTGAAAACAGAACAAAAGTATCTATTTAGCAAATTGGCTTTTTCTTCATCATTATCTACATAGCGTTTCGCTGTATCTTTTAGTCTCACAATTCCCTTTTTAGTCATTCTCCTTTCACTAATATACCTGAAGAAATTTTTGTCTCCCCTCCTTACATTTCTAGCCATTTGTTCTTCCGCTTGCGCCTTTGCCAGACGTATCTCTCTCTTGGCTTCTTTCAGTTTCACCTGGTATTCCTCCCCGTGTTCCTCTTCTTGAGATTTTCTATATTTCTGGAACGCTAACTCTTTGGCCTTTATTTTTTCAGCCACTTTCTTGGAGAACCATATCGGTTTCCTTTTTCTCTTGCTTTTATTTACTCTCCTTACATAAAGGTCTGTGGCCCTATTTATTACTTCCTTCAGCCTGGACCACTGTCCTTCCACTTCTTGTACGTCCTCCCAGCCCATCATCTCCTTCCTCAGGTATTCCCCCATTTTACTAAAGTCAGCACACTTGAAATCCAGGACTTTGAGTTTAGAGTGGCCGCCCTCCACTTCAGCCGTCATATCAAACCAAACCGTTTGATGGTCACTGCTTCCCAGGTGTGCACCCACTCGGACATTTGACACACTATCCCCTATTTGATAGTGACTGCCCCTATTTGACTGACTGTACATTTGTCCTTTAGATTGTAAGCTCCTTTGAGCAGGGACTGTCCTATGTTAAATTGTACAGCGTTGCGTAACCCTAGTAGCACTTTAGAAATGTCAAGTAGTAGTAGTAGTAGTATCCCCATTTGTGAGTACCAGATCCAGCATCGCTCCCTCCCTCATGGATTCCGTCACCATTTGTCTCAGCATTTGTTGCACATAAATTTGGTTTTGTAGAGAGAAAGAGAGACAGAGATCAAACATATATTGGCCTCCATCTAACGCTTGCTCAGATCCCTATGCATCATAAAATAAATGATTAATGTTTGTCAAGGGATGTGATGAACCAGTTAATACTTGTATCCATAAGCTCTGGCTGTTACAAGAAATACCATACAAAATTAATTTTGTGTTTATGGTTTTGTTTTCTTATGGTCAAGGTTTGTTATAAAATAATTGTAGTAGAAAAAAAAAGATTGCTGCCCATGCTGTACATTGAGTAACATGAGGGAAGGATCCATATCACTGTAACAGATGAATGTACTTTGAGCTGCTAATAGATGCCAAATGAGCAACAAATATCGTTCGGTGTCTTTTACTAAGCCGCATTAGCATTTTTAGCTTGCAATAGAAATCAGATGGCGGTAAACGTCGAGATGCCAATTATATTCCTATGGGCGTCTCAGCGTTTACCGCCAGCTGATTTTTACCACAATCTAAAAACACTAGCATGGCTTTGCAAAAGGCCCTCTTTGTTAGAGCAAAACTCCTACCTGGAATCCAAAGATTAGATGACTCTTCAACCTTCTCTGGTTCAAATTCTGGTTCTGGTTCAGATAAAACAGTTTTACCTCCTATCCAAAACCAAGCGTAATTAAGTAAAAAAAAAAGATATTTGTATGTTTAAACCAGTAGAAGATTGGTCTTTCCAGAAAAGGTGGAGGACAAAGCATTGCTAGTTTTCAAAATATTAAGCGGTAATATTTCACCAACTCTTAGTGCCACTCTAAGATGTTATCAACTTACTCGCTCTCTGAGATCATCTCAGAAACAGCCACTTGACGTGCCTTAATTTCATAAAGTTTATTTAGAAGAATGCAGATCATCTACTTTCCACATCAAAGGTCCAAAATCATGGAATGCTTTGCCCATTGAACTTCGTTCAATACAAAAAATGGACCAGTTTAAAAAAGCATTGAAAACTCATTTATTTCTTCAAGCTTTTGGCTCCTCTGATGTATAAATTATTTTAATGCCATGTAAATTTTAATCTGCTGTATGTTTGAAGTGTAGAGTTTTTGTATAGTTTTTTGTGTAAAGAAATAATTTTTATTGTTCTGTTTTTTTTATATTTTGTATATGATTTGTTCCCCTCTTAGACTTTTAAAGATATAACAGGTTATAAATAAAGTTTTATTATTATTATTATTATTATTATTATTATTAAGGCAGTAAAGAGAACGGGCATTCTATTCAATGTTACGTGGTTTCCTTTTCTCATAAAGCATTGTTCTGAGTTTGATACTTGTGTACATCCATCTGATTCAGGTCTCTTCAGTACCTTCTCAAGCAAGAGTTCTCCACTTCTTTAGGAACCTTTGGATGACTTGGGTTTTTGTAAAAACTACATTTGTTCTTAACATTGACCAGAAGGACTGATTTCCAAATTAATTTTGCTTTATATTTCTATCTGAACCACAACCCTCAATATATGTTGATAATTTCTATTCTACCAATATTAGTTATAATTTAGACACATATGAAAGAAATGAGAAAATAATGCCCACATTTGTAATATTTTATTTAAAGGTGTTATATCCCAAGGGGTCCTTTTACAAAGCCACAGTAAAAAGTCGCCTTTGGTAGTGTGGGTGCGTCTTCTTGGTGTGCGCTGGGCCACTTTTTACCATGGCTGGGAAAAAGGCCATTTATTAATGGGTTGGGAAATGAGCATGCGCAAAAATTAAAACTAGCACAAACCTATTTATGGTCTGAGCCCTTACCGCCAGCCATTGACCTAGCGGTAAGGGCTTAAGCACTCCCCATGCAGTAACCATGCAATGCACGCCAACGTGGCCACGCTGCTGATTAACACCGGGAATGCCCCTGCAGTAGAGAATAGAAATATACTTTCTACTGCAGGATTGGGCATGCACCAAACTCAGAATTATCACAGGGCACATGCGCACAGGTCCAACCAAGCAGTTAGTTGACATGTATGCATGATTCAGAGCAGGTGTAAATGTTGATGGGGAAATTTGTTGAAGCATATGTGTACTACTCTTGCAAAATGGGAAATGCACACATAAAGTCTGCCAAACCAGACACAGAACATGCCTCTTTGAAATTTATGTATGCCTTGGCTATACACATTTATGCAACAACTTTTCTAAAATGTATTTATTATTATTATTAGCATTTGTATAGCGTTACCAGACACACGCAGCACTGGACACCTGATACAAAGAGACAGTCCCTGCTCAAAAGAGCTTACACTCTAAATAATACAGACAGACAAGACAGTTATGGGTGAGGGAAGTAATAGGAGCTAAAAACTTTAAATGTGTATGCCCATTCACGTGTGTAAACCACTATTTTACACATATAAATTGCTTCTAACCATTCTAAACTGATCTTCTTAATGCATTATATAAATCATGATAATAAATGAACCTTTAAAGAATGAATTCAGTCACCTTTAATCTTTCCAATGAACTGATCTCTGTTTCTGAATTAAGAACTTTCTTTTAAAAATAATTGGACAGTGTTTAAAAAATCCTTTAAAGAGACCATACTTTTCTTATCCTAACACAGAATTTAAGATCATATTTAAAATTTGAAAACTGCAACAAAACCATAATGACACACTCCTGTAGTGTAGCCTGACAGGAATTTTTTTAGGGGGTTGCCAACGATTGACATGGGTGGGCACCAAGCAACTCATTTGCTCTGCCTCCCCTTGCTTTCCCTTTTCTCGTCCATCCATCTTCCTGTCCTCCCCACCCTCATCCCCATTAAAATCAAAATTAAGAATATGTTAACTGGCAGGAATACCCAACCCCCATCATCTGAAGAAATCCAGAACCCGCCCCAAGTCAGCTAAAGCGTGTCAATCAGCATCAGCACTTTGAGCTGTTGATGTGGCAATATAAGTATGCTCAGTTTTCAAGTGGCGGGGCTTGGGGATTCCCACCACCTACAGGAATGGTGTGTCCAGCTGCTGGGAGGGCCTGAGGCAAAATTGGAGGGGCCCAGGTTGGCCCAGGCCAACTGTGGCTACACCCCTGCCACATTCTAGCTACCCTGCACAGAACAGACTATGGCCTAGCTGATGACATCACACCTTGAATTTATGAAAGCTAATAACTCACATGATGTTACAGCCATGCAACATTTTATTTCCTGTCATATGTATATTAAACAGATTCTTCTTTAAATATAACCTTATTTCCCAATAAATTCAGAATAACCAGGAATAGAAGGGAACTGTTCAGAGAATGTGACTCACTGGGGAAATGATTACACAGAGAAAGTATTTCAGTTCCTGTAATGAGTTAGGAGAATGAATGACACAATCAGGCAAGCTAGCAGAGATGCATAAGTGTTTATTGCCCAAAACCTCTACTCAGTGCAAAGATTATCTAACATTCCATTTGACTTTTTCAGGAACTTGAGAGGCAGTGGTAGTGGAATTTTACATGGAACATGTTGATTGAACTTTGTCTTTCAAAATAGAAGCCTATTTTGTACATTAAGATGTACATGGGAGACAAGGAGAATGGGTAAAAGGGAAGAGAGCATGAAATGATGATGGCTTACCCTCAAGCTACTGAATTAGGAACTGTACTTTATCCTGTGGGTCATGACTTTTTCTGCTCAAATACTGATGCTGTAATAGGATCCTCCTCCTTCCACTAAAATATGTATGTTAGAATGTTCAGCTGCACATCAGTTCTGCAGAATTGTTAGTTATTCTTAGATGGTGGGTAGCACTGAATGGGATGTCTGAAATTTTCTGCAATAATATTTTCATAAATCTGAGAAATATTTTTTTTTTATCGTTCCTTTGGAAAAGGTTTTTTTTTTAAAAAAATTAAGATTTACTTACTGCCTTTTTGAAGGAATTCACTCAAGGCAGAGAACAGTAAGAATAGATCAATTAAAAGCAATAGACAATTACAGCAGTAAAAACATTAACATAACAATACAAAGTATGATGTGGAGGGGCATTTTCGATATGACATCTAAGTTCGCTTTGGACGTTTTGCAAAAAACATCCAAAATCTAAATAGGAAAGAAGATCATTTTCAAAAAAGAAGAAATGTCTTTTTTTTTTAAATACTGTTTTATGATTTGGATGTTTTGTTTTTTGGATGTTTTGTGATTTGGACATTTTTTGGGGGTTCATTTTCAAAAAAACCAAAAACTTCCAAGTGCAAAATGCACAAAATGAAGCCATTGGGATGTAGGAGGAGCTAGCGTTTTTAGTACACTGGTCCCCCTGACATCCCAAGACAGCAATAGTGCACCCTAGGGGGCACTGCAGTGGACTTCATAAAAAGCTCCCAGATACACATCTCACCATTGTTCCCTTACCTTGTCTGCTGAGCCCCCCAAAACCCACTACCCCCAACTGTACACCACTACCATAGCCCTTAAAGGTGAAGGGGGCACCTATATGTGGGTACAGTGGGTTTCTGGTGAGTTTTGGAGAGTTCACAGTTTCCTCCACACGTGTAACAGGTAGGGGGAGGTAGGAGCCTGGGTCCACCTGTCTGCAGTGCACTGCACCGCTACTAGACTACTCTAGGAGCCTGCATGCTATTCTAATGGGCCTGAGTATAACATCTGAGGTTGGCATAGAGGCTGGCAAGTAATGTTTGTCATCACATTTTTGGGGGGTGGGAGAGGGTTTGTGAGCACTGGGGGAATAAGGGGAGGTCACCCTTGATTTTTATGCCTTATTCGTTATAAAAACAGGTCTAGCTTAAAACGTCATAGTTTTAGACCTGGATATTTTTGTTTTGTTCCATTATGGCTGAAAAACGTCTAAGTCTTAGGTATAATGAGGCGTATTTTCAAAGCACTTAGCCTCACAAAGTTCCATAGGTTACTATAGAACTTTGTAAGTCTAAGTGCTTTGAAAATGAGCCCCATAGATAGATAGGAGAATAAGAGGTAAGAGAGTTTGAGGAGTTAGAAAATAAGGGGATTAATTTAAAGAAAGTTGCACACGAAGTCATAGAGGTGATCAAATATTATCTCAGCTAGGGTAGGAGTGAATAAACATATCCTGCTGCAGTATGTGCAGCCTGTGTCACTCCTTGTGTGTGTGAGTGAGACTAACAAGTTAATTACTTCTTCCATTAAAGGATTGGTTGAAGAGCCAAGCTTTCACCTGTTTCCTGAAGTAGATAGTCTTGTGTTAAGCAGAACCTTTCAGGGAGTGCATTCCAGAGTGTGGGGGCTACTCTGGAGAAGGCTCACTTGCGGGTATCACATTGTGTAATGTCTTTTGGAGAGGGTATGGTTATGGATACTCCTTGGGAGGACCTTAGAGTCCTTGGAGGTGTGCATTCTATTCTTCAAGTACTCTGGACCATTTCCTTTAAGGGCTTTGAAGATCAAACAGAGTTTTAAGTTTAGTCCTGTATTGTACTGGTAGCCAGTGAAGTTTTTGCAAAAATGGTGTGATGTGGTCACTTCGCTTGCAACTTTCTATTGGTCTTGCTGCATCATTCTGAATCAATTGGAACTGGGACAGATCCTTAGTAGTCAGACCAGTGTAGATTGCATTACAGTAATCAAGTCTTGATGTTATCATGGCATGCACAACTGGGATAAGATTTGCCTTCTCAAAGTAGGAAGAGAGGCAATGTAGTTGTCACAAATAGTAGAAGTAGCTCTTAAAGGTTGCTTGAATTTGGGGAATCAGAATAAGTATTGAATCTAACTGAGTTCCAAGATCCTGACTTGTGATTTGAGGGGGAGTTTGTACTTCCCAAAAGAGATTTTGATGTCAGCTATGTGTCCACTTTTGTTAGGGACCCAGAAAAGCTCAGTTTTACTTGGGTTCAGGAAAGGTATGTTGTGTTTAGCACATTCTTGATTGTATCTATACTAGACGTGTGTTGTATTTGTTTTATCATAATGCATTATTTTAAGTGATATATAATTCCTAATTATGTCCATTTTTTCCACTGTTATGTGTGAAGAACTGTAAGGCTTACTGTGGAATATAAAATAAATTGTTATGTTATTTCAGCTAACAGTAATTCACCCATAAATAACCTACCCATCTCTAATTTGGCCTCCATTAACCTGACCATGGCTGATTTATCTGTATACAAAAGCAGGTCTCTCTAACTTTCTAACCAATCACTATAATTCTGTACATACCAACCAATAGTTCTGCCATCTTTAATTTGCCAATAAATAAATCTGCAGCCTTAAAAATTACTAACCGATAATGTGGACAATTTGTTGACCAATGAGAGAACCAACAAGCAATACTCCAATGCCCTGGCAAAAATGTAATTTGTTGACCAAGGATTGGATTTGGTTTCTTTAGCACAGAATCGTTTCATTGTGTCCTTCATTCAGCTTTAGCTGAATGTATGATTAAAACTGTTGATGAAGAACTTTAACAATATTTGCTTTACTTATGAATTTGATGCAGCTAGGTTGGAAACTTCGACCGAAGACTAATGCCGTTTTGCTTGTAAAAAAAAGAAGCTTTTTAATGAAGGCTTATTTCTACAGATAAAAATGGCATTGATAAATGCCTTTTCATGCTAAATGCAGTGTGTAGTAGACTGGCATACATAATTAGATGGAAGGATTTGCATAGCTAGGACAGTGAGATGGCTAGTAAAAACAAAGTACACATACATTTATAAATATATAAGGTAATGCCTTTTTATTGGACTATATACATTTCTTGGTAGCTAATTCTTCCTTGTCATGATAGAATGATGTGAATATGTCAATATTAGAAAATGAGTGAATCCTAAAAAGACAGCTAGGTAAGTGATCCTTTAGGAGAAGGAGCATGAACTGTTCTATACCAATTCAAAAGCAGCTCTCACATTCCCATTGAATCTCATTTTAAGGTAGCCTTCACTCCTGGTAGAATTAGTAGAAGTGAATTGATTTTTCACTCTTTCATAAAGTACAAAGACCAGGGTACACTCAATGAAATTGCATGGAAATTCTTTTAAAACAAATAGGAGGAAATATTTTTTCAGTCAAAGAATAGTTAAGCTCTAGAACTCGCTGCCGGAGGATGTGGTATCAGCGGTTAACATATCTAGGTTTAAAAAAAGCTTTGGACAAGTTCCTGGAGGAAAAGTCCATAGTCTGTTATTGAGATCCCTGCATGCCCTGGGATTGGTAGCATGGAATGTTGCTTCTATTTGGGATTCTGTCAGATACTTGTGACCTAGATTGGCCACTGTTGGAAGCAGAATACTGGGCTAGATGGACAATTGGTCTGATCCAGTGTGGCTATTCTTATGTTCTTATTGCATTTGACTACTAGTAGGATTGAAGGACTGCTGGAGGTTGTTGAGATATTGTCAGATTTGCTGCCTGGATAACTTGGGATCAAAGGCTAGAAGCCTGCTAAAAGGTTTTGCACAACTGAAGCAGGCTGATGTATCAATGGCATAGCCACAGGTGGGCCTGGGTGGGCCAGGGCCCAAGCACTTAGGGCTCAGACCCACCCACCAGTAGCACACGTTTAGTGGTAGCTGGTGGGGATCCAAAGCTCCACAAGCTGAAGACTTCCCCCTGATAATAACAAAAACACTACTCTCCACGATACTGGCATCTGCACATGCTCAGTTTTCAGCACATGCCTGCTGCAGACTGCCAAAGTGGAAAGACGCATTTTCCCACCAGCTGAGATATTTTTTTGGTGATGGGGGGAGGAGGAGAACATTTGGTGCCCACCCAATTCTTGCCTTGGCCCACCCAAAATCTGTTGTCTGGCTACACCCCTGTGCTGTATCAAGAAAATAAAAAGTGTGGCCTGTCATTAGTGTCCAAATGTCACTGATGTAGAACAAAACTCTGCTAAACTAAACCTAGTTTTATAGACAAGAACATTGCGTTATATTGTATAAAGAGTTTTGAATGAAAGAATCATGTCATATATTAAAACTAGGAATGCAAATAAATAAGTAGGATGTATACACAACCATTGTGATACTTGTTTATTGATATTTCCTTTTTATAATCTTTTTTGCTGTTTAGAATTTTCATCCTATAGCAAGTATTCCGATTCTTGCTAAGTTGTCAGAATCAATTGTTACTTCTCAGTTGAGTTTCTATCTAGATAAGTTTCCTTGTCTTAGGGGTCCTTTTACCAAATTGCAGTAAAAGCTTTTGATGCTCACTGAGGTCCCCTTTTACCGCAGCGGGTAAAAGGCTGTATTTTTTTTAAGAAATGGCCATGCAGCAAGTGAACCACATGCCACATGGCCATTTTGAGGGGGAGCCCTTACCGCCACCCGTTGAGGTGGCGGTAAGGGCTCCCACACTAACCTGGCAGTAACTGGGCAGCATGTGGTACTGCCCGATTACCACCAGGTAAACACTGGTGCTACAAAAATAAAAAATGTTGTAGCACCGGAAGTGGCACATGCTGGGGGTGGGAAATACTGCTGGGCTGCTGTGGTAGTTCCGGATTAGCGGATGATAAGCCCACATTGGGCTTACTGCTGCTTCGTAAAAGACTCCCTTAGTGCCTCTCAATTTGGGTACGGAAAATTTTATAGTACAGAATCTTCTGGCCTTGGTATCAGATGCTAAGTCATTAATGGCAAGAGGGAAAGCCATGGTTTTGCCGCAGCTCAATCTGACAGCAACATTCGATACAGTGGACCATGATATTTTATTTAAACTAATTCAATTGGTATTTCTGGCACAGGCTTTAATTGGTTTAAAGAACTTTTGTCCAATAGACAATATTCTGTTAGGATGAAAAATGAGTGTTCTGACACATGGATACCACCTTGCAGAGTTCCTCAAGGTTCACCTTTATCGCTAATTTTATTTAACATTTATATGACTCATATGGATTATGGTTTCTCATCCTTGGGTGTACATTTCTGTTCCTATGCAGATGATATGTTACTCTTGGTTCCAGTGGAGGAGGATTAGTCCATTATGACATCTAAAGTAGTTAAATGTATAGATATCATATAGTATCGTAGTTCAATTCATGGTTTCAAATTGAATACTGATAAAACAAAATTATTGTGGATAACTCAAAGGGGCGATCTAATACCAGATTCTATTAATGTGTCAATTTTTCTCAGAAATTTGAATCTTCTTCAAAGATCTTAGGTATTACTTTAGATTCTTCACTTTCATTAGATCTGTCAGACTTCTCCCGGAAGCACTGGGTTGTGAGCCCTTGGACCACTGCCGTGGAGCGGCAGTGGCAGGCAAAATCACCTCCAAACCAGAGACAAAGGAAAACAGGACTGGAACCCTGGACTGGAGTTGCAGCAGAGGCAAACAAGCTGGAACAGGCAGAGCAGAAACAGCTAGACATCACCTGCGCTTGACCGCCGTTCCCCGGGAGTTGAGTTCCCAGGTGTTGGCGGCCAGCAGGACTTTCAGGACAGGGCAGGAACTGGATACCAACAGGAAACCCACGGGATCTAGAATACCCAAGGGAGGCTAGGCAGAATACTAGACTAGGACCCTCAAACAAATACCACACTAGGTAGAAGCAGACAGGGTTGTAATCAAGACAGGGGTGCAGGGCTATGGCTGGAGCTCCAGTAGCGGAGAAATACAGGCAGGGAGCCGGGCTATGGCTGGAGCTCCAGTAGCTGAGAAATACAGGCAGAGGACAGGACTATGGCTGAAGCTCCAGCAGCTAGAAATACAGGCAGGGAGCAGAGCAATACTGAAAGCTGCCAAGCAGCCACTAAGAAAGAAACCCAAGCCAGGAATACAGACCAGAGGCAAGACTAGGAAATAAGCAATAGAACCAAAACTAGCTACACACAGACTAACTAGAATCAAGCTACACACAAGCTAACTAGAATTCAAGCAAGAAACTCAGACTAGAACTGAACTAGGCAGAAGTGCACAGCGCACCCCAACATAACAGGGACCTTAGACGATGCAAAGGCAAACACAGAAGTTTCTAGGTGATTAATAAAGCCCATCAGCAGCTGAGGCTGAGCTGCAGCAATCTCAAGGCAGCTACGGGTGCTGTTCAGGCACAAACAAGAGACAAGTCTGGCAGCCTGGAAGATCCGGACCGGACCAGGCTGAAGTCTGGAACGGGTAGGGACAGCAAGATAGTCCATGGCAGCCACCGGTTCTGGCCACCAGAGGGCGAGAGGAGCACCACCTAAGAAGCAGGCAGAAAGCATACTGAAGCATAGAGAAGCTCAACATACACAGGTGCAGCACAGAGGAGCAATCAGAGCCATGTTGGAAGCAGCCAGCACTCAGAGACAGAGACAGAGCTAACTTAGAAAGAACAGCCAGAAGCCAGCTTAGAAGCTGACCGCCAGAAGTAAGGTAAGCCTGAGAGGGGTCACGACCACAGACGTGACAAGAACCTCATATACATCAACTTACTTGCACTGTATTTTTTAAGCTAAGAAAGATTCATCATATTAGATGATATTTTGATAGAGCCCATTTTACAACTATGGGTTGGCCTTGCATTTTAAGTCATTTAGACTATTGTGATCCTTTATATGTACCCATTTCTATTAAAATGCGTTCTAAACTTCAATTGTTTCGAAACATAGCAGCTAAACTGGTTTTAGGTTTAAAAAGACAAGATAGCTTCACTCTTTTACTGGTATCTTTACATTGGCTTCCTATCCATTTTTAAGGTTGTATGTTTGATATACAAAATATTTTGAAGGCTCATCCCCTGAATATATTTTGAAACTGATCTCTTTTCCTCTTACACGGAGATTCTCTCAATCTCAAGATCTCTATTCTGCCTTCTATAGTTGGTATTAAACATAAGAAAGTTTTTATGCTCCCCAAGTTTGACCCTCTTTACCTATGGGTCTCAGAACTGTATCTAGTTATTTTCAATTTCACAAAAATCTAAAGATCCATTGATTTAAACGCTTTCTTTCCAGAAGAGTTAATTCTATAGTTTTTTTCTGCTATATATTTTTTGAATTAATTCTTTGTAAAACGCTTTGAATCACTCTAGAGTGGGAGTTAGCAGGATATAAGAATCAGCTTAAATTACATTAATTTACATGCCTATTATAATGGATGTTACTGTCACCTGGTTGACACTGCTGCTCCTGAAGTCCTGCTGAAGTTGAGTCAGACCATAGAATCTGAGGTAGTAAGAAAGGGGAGGAAGAGAATACTCATGTCAGGCTGAAGATGAAGTGCTGACATCAACTTGGAACTTAGGGAAAGGAAGGCTGGGGTATGGTTTGGCTAATTCAGGTATGGTGGATATTTCTCTGTCCCTGGAGGGCTCTTTTATTGAGCTGCGTTAATCACTAAAGTGTGCTTATCACAGATTAAAATGGCATCCCATGGGGTGTGCTGATGCCATGTCATGGTACCTTTGATATGTGCATACGCTATCTGCATGCTAAAAAATAAACAATTTTTCACTGAGCGGGAGTGTCTGGGGATGGATAGCGGGCATGTCTGTGCTAATCAGTTAGGGGTTCTTTTACTAACATGCAGGAAAAAGGACCCTGTGGTAGAGGTAGGGGGCATTTTTCCCACAGTGGGTAAAAAGCCCCCCCCCCAAAAAAATGGGTATGCAGCAAGATAACTCTTACCGCATGGCCATACAGCAGGGAGTACTTACCACTTGCACATACCGCCACCCATTGAGGTGGTGGTAAGGGTTCCCATAGTAACTCGGCAGTAATCGGGCAGCACACAGCAATACCTGATTATCGCAGGGTTAGCGCTGTGCTATTTGTTTCTGGCACCCTGGAAATGACGCACTCTCAACCAGAGCTACTGCCGGTGGCCATGTGGGGCTGGCAGTAGTCCTGAGTTAGCATGCGGTAAGCCTACAATGGGTTTACTGATGCTTTGTAAAAGGGCCTCTTAGTGCAGCCAGATTGCCGTGTGTTAACTGATTAGCACAGGATTAGCATGTGAGCCTTTAACACCTACAAAATAGGGTGCGGTTAAGGCTCATGCACTAACTTTTGTTAATGGCCACAAGCTAATGGCAATGTAAGTAAATGACTATCAATTCAGAAAAAGGAAAATCAGCCATGGCAAAAAGTGGCCTTAGGAAAGACCCACATAAGGATGCGATAAGGCTACTTTTTGCCACAGCTTTGTAAAAGGGCCCCTAAGTTTGTACCTGAGATAATAGAGAGTTAATAGCTACCCAGATTTTTAGGATGGTGCTCTAACCATTAGGCTGTTCTTTCACTCACAGAGTGTGCAGAAAAGAATGCTGAGGTAGCTCTGGAGAAGGAAAGGAAGATAGTGCCAGAGACAGGATGGAGGTGGTGGGGGCCGAATGCAAAGGTTGGAGAGGGAGGTGGAAAAGCGGGAGAGACAGGGTGGAGGAAAAGCTGGGATCACAGTGTGTGAGAAAAAAAAATATTTTACCCCCACAGTAAATAGTGGGGGTAAAAGGGTGATCCACAGTTGTTAAATATAAGCCTTGAAGTAGAGGGCATGGGTGAGGAGGGAGATGTAAACATATACCAACTAATCTTGCTTTTATATATACACATATACACACACACATATATATATATACACACACACACACACATATCACCAGAACTATTTTTGTATTTAACATTTTATTAGTGTAATTTGAATGCTGATTTTATATATATCTATATCTATATCCTTGAAGAAGCTTATCCATGTCGGGGAGTTAATAACATTTTCAGTTTCAGTTTCATTTGAATATTCCATTGAGATTTTATCACAAATATGAAATGCACCACATGGATGTGACTGTTGGGGAGAAAGGAAAGGAAAATTGAGCACACAGCCCCATCAAAATAAGTACTGATATCATGCATAATTTTCATATTATATTTGACAGCTTTGATTTTCTGATCTAGTACACAACAGATGCTTTTGGTTTGGATTGTGCTGTGATGGAAAATTGTGTGCCTTTCTATTATAATAACACGGGATACTGTAATAAATATATTTTTTTCTGAACATAATTTTCCACCCGCACAAGGTTGCCCAAATCGGCATGATCAAAAGCCGTTTTTTTGCGTCCTCAACTGCTTTCCGTCGCGGGGATGTGTCGGTAGGGTAACGAAGGTGGGACTGGGACGTGATTGGGAGATGGTCGTCCTCGGCCGATAATAGAAAAAAGAAGGGCGTCCCTGACGAACACTTGGCTGACTTTACTTGATCCATTTTTTTCACGACCAAGCCTCAAAAACGTGCCCTAATTGACCAGATGACCACTGGAGGGAATCGGGGATGACCTCCCCTTACTCCCCCAGTGGTCACTAACCCCCTTCCCCCAATAAAAAACAAGTTTAAAAATACTTTTTTGCCAGCCTCTATGCCAGCCTCAAATGCCATACTCAGGTCCATCACAGCAGTATACAGGTCCCTGGAGCAATTGTAGTGGGTGCAGTGTACTTCAGGCAGGTGGACCTATGGGGGGGGGGGGGGGTTGGGTGGCTCAGCACCCAAGGTAAGGGAGCTATGCACCTGGGAGCAATTTCTGAAGTCCACTGCAGTGCCCCCTAGGTTCCCCGGTTGGTGTCCTGGCATGTGAGGGGGACCAGTGCACTATAAATGCTGGCTCCTCCCACGACCAAAGGGCTTGGATTTGGACGTTTTTGAGATAGACGTCTTTGGTTTCCATTATCACCGAAAATCGAGGACGACCATCTTTAAGGTCGACCTAAATGTCAAGATGACGTTTAATGTGAGCAAGTGCAAAGTGATGCATGTGGGAAAGAGGAACCTGAATTATAGCTACGTCATGTAATGTTCCATGTTAGGAGTCACCGACCAAGAAAGGGATCTAGGTGTCATCGTTAATGATACGTTGAAACTTTCTGCTCAATGTGCTGCTGCGGCTAAGAAAGCAAATAGAATGCTAGGCATTATTAGGAAAGGAATGGAAAACAAAAATGAGGATGTTATAATGCCTTTGTATCGCTCCATGGTGTGATTGCACCTCGAATATTGTGTTCAATTCTGTTCGCCACATCTCAATAAAGATATAGTGGAATTAGAATAGGTGCAGAGAAGGGCGATGAAAATGATAAAGGGGATGGGATGACTTCCCTATGAGGAAAGGCTAAATTGGATAGGGCTCTTCAGCTTGGAGAAAAGACGGTTGAAGGGAGATATGATAGAGGTCTATAAAATAATGAGTGGAGTGTAATGGATAGATGTGAAGCATCTGTTTACACTTTCCAAAAATACTAGGACAAGGGGGCATGCAATGAAGCTACAAAGTAGTAAATTTAAAATGAATCGGAGAAACTTTTTCTTCACTCAACGTGCATCTAAACTCTGGAATTCGTTGCCAGAGAATGTGGTAAAGGCGGTTAGCTTAGCGGGGTTTTAAAAGGTTTGGACGGCTTCCTAAAGGAAAAGTCCATAGACCATTATTTAAATGGACTTGGGGAAAATCCACTGCTTATTTCTGGAATAAGCAGCATAAAATGTTTTGTATTTTTTGGGATCTTGCCAGGTATTTGTGACCTGGATTGGCCACTGTTGGAAACAGGATGCTGGGCTTGATGGACCTTTGGTCTGTCCCAGTATGGCAATACTTATGTACTTATGTATGACAAAAAAAAAAGTCTATCTCTTTCATATGCTACAATCCTATCATCCCAGAAACAGTATTTAGGACTAGTCAATAGGGTTTTGGAGGCCTTCTTATCAATGCTGGTGCTGCACTCCTCAAACAAGTATATTTCTCCACAAACTGTGCCTTAAGTAACACTGTTGGTACTTCTTTGTACCACCCCATGAGTTTTAGGGGTCTTTGCTACTCTCTCAGTGCCTCAAGATATTTCTGTCAATGTGATGTTGTTGCCCCTCTACCAGTGCCATTTTATTCTCCTCACATTGACATGGAGTTTTCTGCCTCTCTTTTGGTGCTGTGGGATCTTTGTGCCACTCCTGATGTTTTGTACTGCTGTTTCCTTTTTGCCAGATGGCTGCCAGCAAATTTTAAGCAAATTTAATTGAAAATGGATGGAAAACTCTTCTGCTGGAGTAGAAAAAAAAATATGCTTTCTCCATTGACTTTAACGGAAAGAAACGAAACAAATGATTCTGAATATGAAAATGAATCAAATGTATGATTGATCCAGAAATGAACAGAGACAAAATTGTTCCCATGTGCATCCCTGTGGCCCAGCACATAAAACCAATTGCTGTTACCCTTGTGCAATTTTTCTCCCAAGGAGGTGCAAAAATTTGTCATTTTTGCACTGAGATACACAGTAAAGTTTCTATATTCCTTTTGTGTGTTTTTTTTAAAGATGTGTGTTCATATTTTCTATTTCACAAAGAGAAAAAAAACCAATATGCTAATTCATAAAATAAACATGGGGGAATAGATTATGGAGTTTTGAAGACTGAACAACAAACCTTTCTACTGCCCATAAAAAACCCCCCGTTTAAATAAATGTTGTTAAAAGAAAGGAAAGCCAAATCAGCTTCCATCAAGCCTAGTCACAATGCATTATGAGGATGTCCAGGAACTTATCGCTTGTGTCCATTAGGCCTTTCAGGGTTAATATTGATGCAGATATTATTTCTATCCACGGTACCATTTATTTGAAATATTATGACTGGGAGTAGCTGCAGCAGTGAATCAAATCAATTGATAGAGCAGTTAGCCCTGCAGTCAAGGCTGCCTTTAACACCGTGCAGCAAGCATGAAATATTATGGAGATTGTTCTTTAAAGTGATCACTTTATCATCATTTGTCTACCGCCCAGGCTATTCCTTCCTGCCTTGCATCCCTGTTGGGTTAAAGCTGTCATAATTCAATCAGCCGTATAATGCTGTTCACAGCACCTCCGTACCAGGTATTGAACTTGTCAAGGGCCACTGAGGGAATTATACTTATCCACTTTGACATCTAGCAACCCCATTCAGATATTTATGTCAATTTATATGTGTATGATATGTATTTTTTTTAATGTAATTAGAGACTGGTGTAGATGTGATATATCTGAATGGCCCAGAGCTGCCTATGATTAAGACATTGATTTCTAACCTTCTGTATTACTTGAGAAGAGAATATGACAAGCTTCATCATCTTACTGCTAAAGTGAACCTCTTGTCTATATAAATCATATACAATTGTCACTTTTGCTTATCTATCCAGATAAGCTGGCTTGAAAACATCTGCTACTGTAGTTTGTTAAATGAAAAGACTGAGAAATAGACTGGAACAGAATGATAAAGAAGCTGGAAAATAACTTTTTGCAAACATCAAACCCACCATCTAGATTAAGAACATGCTTTTTATACCAACAAAAACATTAAGAAGGCAAGTAGCTTTAAAATGTAGGCTATGAAGAGGGTGAGAAAAGGGCAAAAATGAGAAGAGATAAAGAGAGAAGAAAGAAACCAGGTGAAGAAAGTGAGAAAATAAAAGTTGGGTGAAGAGCAAGGAAAGTTGAGTGATAGATTTATGACGGGAACTTGCTTGTTAATGCACTAAGTATAGTAGTGAACCAATGAAGAAGACACCGAAAACTGTCATAGTCAGTGGCATACCTAGCGTATCCGACACCTGGAGTGGATAATTTTGTTCCATATAAAACAAAATTCTCTCTTTCTCTCTCTCTTTATATATATATATATATTACTACTACTACTACTTATCATTTCTATAGCGCTACTAGACATATGCAGCGCTATACACTTGAACATGAAGAGACAGTCCCTGCTCGACAGAGCTTACAATCTAATTAGGACAGACAACAGGACAAACAAGAAATAATGGAATATTAAAGTGAGGATGATAAAATAAGGGTTCTGAACAAGTGAATAAGGGTTAGGAGTTAAAAGCAGCATCAAAAAGGTGGGCTTTTAGCTTAGTTTTGAAGACGGCCAGAGATGGAGCTTGATGTACCAGCTCAGGAAGTCTATTCCAGGCATATGGTGCAGCAAGATAAAAGGAACGGAGTCTGGAGTTAGCAGTGGAGGAGAAGGGTGCAGATAAGAGAGTTTTACCCAGTGAACGGCGTTCCCGGGGAGGAATGTAGGGAGAGATGAGAGTGGAGAGGTACTGAGGAGCTGCAGAGTGAATGCACTTATAGGTTAATAAGAAGAGTTTGAACTGTATGCAGAAATGGATAGGAAGCCAGTGAAGTGACTTGAGGAGAGGGCTAATATGAGCATAATGACACTGGCTGAATATTAATCGTGCAGCAGAATCTTGAACAGATTGAAGAGGAGAGAGATGGCTAAGTAGGAGACCTGTGAGAAGCAAGTTGCAATAGTCTAAGCGAGAGGTGATAAGAGTGTGGATGAGGATTCTGGTAGTGTGCTCAGAAAGGAAAGGGCGAATTTTGGTGATATTATAGAGAAAGAAACGACAGGTTTTAGCAGTCTGCTGAATATGTGCAAAGAAGGAGAGGGAGGAGTTGAAGATGACCTCAAGGTTACGAGCTGATGAGACAGGAAGGATGAAAGTGTTATCCACAGAAATAGAGAATGGGGGGAGGAGGAGAGGTTGGTTTAGGGGGAAAGATAAGAAGCTCAGTCTTGGTCATGTTTAGTTTCAAATGGCGCTGAGACATCCAGGCAGCAATGTCAGACAGGCAGGCTGATACTTTGGCCTAGATTTCAGCTGAGATTTCTGGTGTGGAGAGGTAGATCTGGGAGTCATCAACGCAAAGATGGTACTGAAAACCATGGGATGAGATCAGAGTACCAAGGGAAGAAGTATAGATGGAGAAAAGAAGAGATCCCAGGACAGATCCCTGAGGTACACCAACTGACAGTGGGATAGAAGTAGAGGAGGATCCACTAGAGTATACACTAAAGGTACGCTGGGAGAGATAAGAAGAAAACCAGGAAAGAACAGAGCCCTGAAATCCAAGTGAGGACAGCGTATCAAGGAGTAGGCTGTGATCAACTACTACTACTACTACTACTACTTGACATTTCTATAGCGCTACTAGTTTATGCAGCGCTGTGATCAACAGTGTCAAAAGCAGCAGATAGATCAAGAAGGATGAGGAAGAATAGAAACCTTTGAATCTGGCCAGGAAGAGATCATTGGAGACTTTAGCAAGTGCTGTTTCAGTTGAATGAAGGGGGCAAAAGCCAGATTGAAGTGGATCTAGAATAGCTTGAGATATATATATATATATATATTTATATATATATATATATATATATATATATATATATATATATATATATATATATATATATCCTATATAATAAAAAGCACCTCCAACATTCTGAAGCTGACTTCGTGGCACTGTGGCAGTGTAGGGTTCGTAAGTCTGTAGTTCAGCGTTTCATTGGCTCTCACTGTCAACAAAGAACCAATCAGACAGAACGGAACTTAGAGGAGGGAAGTGGAGTGGATTGAATCTCTAACAAACAATCTATATACAAACATCAGTGGAGGCAAGTGCAGAGAACGGAAGGGAAGACAAACATTTAATCACTTTGCCACTCATACACACACACGCAATCACTCTGTGTATCTCTCTCTTACACTGTAAAACACACTGTCACTCTCAGTCTCTCAAATGGGCAACTGTATGTTGCATTCTCACGAGTAAGGAGCTCTTCTGATGTGATTGTTAAACTGATTGAAGGGCCTGAACAAGGAAAACTTTTACCACATTGTAACACAGTTTACACAAAAACTATTGTATATAAAGAAATCTTACACATGTAAATAACAATTAAATTCAGAATACAACCGTGGAAACATTAACAGCAGGAACTCATTACATTGCTAGCGCCCGTTTCATTGCATTAAGAAACGGGCCTTTTTTACTAGTATATATATATATATATATATATATATATATATATATGTGTGTGTGTGTGTGTGTGTGTTTCCATAAGAAATGCTCATGTAAGGCTAATGTAAAGGAAAAACTTTGCTCACATTAACTCAGTTCTTTGCTGGCTCATCAACTCACTCATTAGAGGGAACATTGGGGGTGCATTTCCTGTAGAGAATTTAAAAATAATAATAAAACCGACTAAATGTTGGTCTGCTTTTTATTATCACCATGTGCCAGCAATTTTGGCATATATATATATATATATATATATATATATATATATATATATATATATATATATATATATATATAGATCTTCTCTCTATATAAAACGCACCTCCAACTTTCTAATGAAGCCTCACTTTCCCAACGTTCTAAAGTGAAGTGGCTGAGATAAGTTTTCGTCCATGAGTGTCTGCCCCGCCCACGCGTCAAATGTGATGACGTCGAGGGCGGAGCAATGACACTCAATGAATCACATCACCCACCCACCCCCAACATCAAACACCCCCCTCCCACCACCTGACGCACATCCACACACCCGCCCCCCCCACACACATGTCACTCCCTCCCTGCCAGTTCAAGGCCCATCACGCCCCTCCCACCCAGTTGCAGACTCCCCCTCCCTCAGATTTAAACACCCCACCCACCGCGTTAATGACACCTGCACCCCCCCCTACCGCGACACTCTGTACACCACCCTTTCCTCCGAAATACCTCCTTTGAAACCGTCACTTACCTCTGCTGACGGATCCGAAGTTCTGTCCTGGGCTGACATCAGACGCATGCACAGAAACTTCAACAGGTGCTCATTCAACAAGAAACGCCACTCAGCCCAGAACAGCACTTTGGATCTGTCAGCAGAGGTACGCGACGGCTTCAGGGGAGGTATTTCGGAGGAAAGGGTGGTGTCCAGAGGGTCGTGGCAGGGGGATCCAGGGGTCAATAATGCGGAGAGGGGGGTGTTTAAATCTGAGGGAGGGGGGACTCTGCAACTCGGTGGGAGGAGCGTGAAGGGTGCCTTGAACTGGAGGGAGGGGGGTCTGTAACTCTGGAGGGACTGAAGGGGGGGGGCAAGGGACCGAGCAGGGTGGTGTCCAGAGGGTCGTGCCATGGGGGGGCAGGCAGTAAAGTGAAGAGGGGGTTACAATCGGAAGGAGGGGGGAGTCTGCAACTCGGTGGGAGTGCTTGAAGGGGGCCTTGAACTGGGAGGGAGGGACAGAGGGAGGGGGTCTGCAACTTGGGAGGGAGGGGGGTCTGCAACTCGGGAGTGAGGGAGACACGAAGGGATGGAGGGGGGTCTGGAGGGAGGGAGGGGGGTCTGCAACTCGGAAGGGAGGGAGGGGGTATGGAACTCAGCAGGGAGGGAGGATGGGTGGGAGTTTACCTTGCTAGCGCCCGTTACATTGCATTTCGAAACAGGCCTTTTTTACTAGTATATCTATATAAGGTAACACAACATAAACTTTCCTCACAGTGAACAAACATCCCAGAACCTTAGCAATAACCAAACAAAGGAGGGACGACCTCAACCTCCTGCAATAGAACAGCATGTAGAAACTCTGAGAAGTGGTCTTCAACTCCTCCCGATGAGATACAATATCTGCATGAAAGATCTGAACAAAAAACAAAACAAGACAGGGAGGGATCATGGATTCATCTGCTGTGACTAAAGGAAAGAAAATCACCAAGGTAAGAACCTAATTTTCCCTTCCTTGTCATCAGCAGCAGATGAATCCATTAACTGATGGGATGTACAAAAGCACTCCCTATGTAGGGTGGGAACAGGCAACTCCGTGAGCAAGCACCTGCGCTCCAAAATGTGCGCCCTGCCTCTCTGCAACATCCAGCCTGTAATGCCGTACAAACGAGAGCTGTATAATCATGCCAAAATTGTTGGCACATGGTGATAATAAAAAGCAGACCAACATTTAGTCGGTTTTATTATTATTATTTTTTTTAATTCTCTACAGGAAATGTACCCCCAATGTTCCCTCTAATGAGTGAGTTGATGAGCCAGCAAAGAACTAATTTAGTGTGAGCAAACTTTTTCCTTTACATTAGCCTGTGAGCACTTCTTACAGGAACACACACACACACATACAAAAATATTTTCAGGCAGGCTGGAAAGAATTCCATGAGCCATGCTCTGCATGCTTTCCTTACCTGTTTGCCTGTGGGAAGGGGTTCCATTGGGGGGATGGGGGGCCTGCTAGAATGCAAATGCATGCTGGACTGGTCTCACCATTTCTCCTCAATGTTCTGTAAACCGTAACGCCATCTCCGAGCTGGCATATGGTTTGCTGCAGGTAGAGCGCCAATGTTTGGTGCGCTGCCTACTGATCATTGGGGAGGAATAATGAATTACCTGTTTAGCATGCATTTGCATGCTACTTGCAGTCAGATCCCACGAGCATGTTGTTTCATGCACTGATCATGGGGTGGTAGCAAACGCGGGTGCTACTTTGGCACTAGTAGCCTCTAGTGCAGCGTTTGCTTCTGATCATTGGCCTGTTAATGAAGAGATAGATTTAGAGGGGCATTTTCAATATGATGCCTAAATGGTGAAATAAACGTTTATCAGAAAACATTTAGAAACTGAAGTGCATAATGGAAGAAAAAAACTAAACATTTTCCGATATTCGAAAATACACACACAAAAAAAACTTTTTGACAAAGGATGTACTAAAAACATCCTAGATGTTCGGAGATAAACATTTCTGCCAATCAAATATACACTATGCAAAATATGCAATGGTGGTACTGGTCCTCGCATTGAAAAACATCCACAACAACAACAACAGAATGATCCCTCCATGTACAAAACACGCATATATATATCTGTATGTGGAGGAACGTTCCTCAGAGTGTCCGGATAAATTTAGGACAGCAAAATGGCTTCCTAATTTTATCAGCTTTGCTATTCTGCTAGTAATCTGTCTGCTGAATCTGGATATTTGATGCTAAGCTCTATCCAGATAGTGGCATTGAATATGATTTTGTTCAGCAGTGTCGGCCAGCAGTTTTAAAAAAATGCTGACTGCCCTGGCTGAATATTGACCCATTGGAATTTTCTCCACAGAAACACATTAGAAAGAACCCAATTTGGATAAAGTCCATTATGATAAGATATAGCCATTTAAATTCATGAAAGAGAGTGAGGAACAATTGAACTAGAGCACACGAATTGAAGTTGCAAGGGCTGAAATGCTCTTCCACAGGAAGTGATGGAGTCAAAAACAGTGACAGATTTCATATAGGTTTGGGATAAACACAGAGGTTCCCTATATGGCATAAAGATGGAATAAGTGTATAAATGTAGAGAGCATTTCCACTCCCAAACTTAAATAACTTACACACGTTAAATAATAATAATAATAATAATAATAATAATAATAATAATAATAATACAAAGGCATGGGGGGGGGGGGGGGGGGAGACTACACCAGGCTTTAGTGACAACCCTAAAGATAAAGGGGAGGTAACTCACATGAAGTCAGAGGTACAATTCTGGCCTTTTTCTGCTCTCATTTACTTTGCTATCACATCATTATGCTGCTATGGTGTTTTCATCTCTTTTTTCTTACTATCAAAATTGAACATAAGGAGGGTAATTTTCAAAGGCAGTGCTTTACTTGTGGAAATGGCTTTTTACAAAATTCCCTGCCCATAGGTTGCTGAATATATACTTGTAGGGCTACATGGTATGTACTTTTAGCACAGTGAATAGGGATGGGGTAGAGGAGAGCTTTTCACTTATATGTATAAGTCTGTGTTTTTAAATTGAGAAAATTAAGTGCATGCATTGGCAGGTATATGTGCTGTATGGGTACTTTTCATCAATGCAGGCAGTTATAAAATGATCCCCACTGTAAATAATAGCATACCAAACCAGAACAAGCAAACCAAAGCCACTTTTCAGCCCATAATGTTCTTTCTAAGAGACACTTAAAGCCTTCAATAGTAGTCCTGTATCTCAGTGGCATTTTTAATAATGTCAGTCTCCTTTTGGGTACACTTCATGTTTATAATTTATACAATGACTTTTGGCTTAGCCCCGACACTAGACAGAACATGCAAATGCCTAGGGGGGCAAAAAATCATGATGCAGCATAATTTGACTGTATTGCTTAACTGGCAAGACAGATAATACAACAGCAGTACAGTGATGGACTTTTGAATACATACATGTGATCAAGGCTGGCTTTGCTCTTTCCCCTGTGATAAGAATTTTGCATTGCAAAGAACAGAATACTGCAGGCCCAGAGTGCAGGAAGGTGTTCAAAGGCCCCATGCTTGTATTTCCTCCACGGATAGAGGACAGAGGTAGGATGGTGGTGGCAGCAGCAGCAGGGAAGGGAAGGAGAGATGCTGAACAAAAAGGGTGAGAGAGATGCTGGAAACCTGGGAAAGTAAGGAGGGTAGATGCTGGACTAGGGTTTGGGGGCATATGGTTGAAAGTAGATGGCTATGATAAGTACCATGACAACACTAACATTGGATTGTAGTAGATGATTGCAGAAAAAGACAAATCAGCCCATACAGGAATAGTATCATAGTGGTTAGGGCAGTGATATGAGTCCTAGAGAAGTTGGGGTTTAAATTCTGCTTCTCCCACAACAGCTTATTGGGAATTTAGGCTAGTTATCATTTTACTCTCTTAATTGCCTCAAGTACACCATTTCGATTATAAACCCTTTTGGGGTAGACAAATTCCTATTATACATTTTTTTTTTAGTTTGCATTAATCTAAGATTTGGGGAAAAAGTAATAAAATCCAATCTATCAAGTTATCCTGTCCACACTACTAAATATCCTTTTCAGCTGTCGACCACAGTGTGACCATCTGTAACAGCTCTTTATCCAGAACAGACTCTTCAGTATTCCTCCTCTATTATTTACCATCTTGTGTGGAACAGTGCATCACATCATCGTTTATTTGGATTTGGCTTAGACTCTTTTCAGTTGTAGCTCAAGGCAAGATATATTCAGGTACACTAGGAGGGGCATAATCGAACGCGAACGCCCATCTCCATGGGCGTCTATGTCCGAAAATGGGTATGTGAAGAGGCGGGACAGACCGTATTATCGAAAAAGATGGGCGTCCAACTTTCGTTTCGAAAATATGGTTTGGACGGACCAAATGCCATGGATCTGGTCCTTTCTGAGATGGGCGGGGTTTTTTTTAGCGATAATGGAAACTAAAAACGCCCAGCTCAGAAACGTCCCAATCCAAGCCATTTGGTCGTGGGAGGGACAAATGTACAACACTACCATAGCTCTTAGGGGTGAAGGGGGCAACTACATGTGGGTACAGTGGGTTTTAGAGGCCTCCCATTTACCACCACAAGTGTTACAGGTGGGGGGGGGGATGGGCCTGGGTCTGCCTGCCTGAAGTGCACTGCAGTACCCACTAAAAGTGCTCCAGGGACAGGACTTGTTGCTGCTGTATAACCTTGGCATAGCAGTTCACACCTGAAGACTAATGTCGCTGAAAGCGTCCTTTATTTGAATAAGCACATTTACTCACAGTTAACTGCAGATCAGAGGTTGTGCCCCACTGGCAACGAGTCTCGCTGGTACTGAGATTAGCAATAGGTCTGAGCTGGCAGAATGGTGTACAATGCCCTCTTTCAGCAACATTCAAGGTAAAAACTAAGTTCTCTAACGTGGCTAACACATGAAAGGGTTCTAAAACTGTCTTACACAAATGGCCAGTACCTCATGGACTACTGGAAACAAAACAGGGCACACTCTGACCCTGTAAGCAGAGGGAAAAGCACCATGCGAGTAGAGCCTACCAACTACCAACATCATGAGCATGTAACACAAGCTAGTAGAATCACGGAGCCCAATATCCTACACCCACCACAATGAATTGCTGATGTGACTCTGCAGTGCCCTTAACAGAAAAGGTGTCACACTCACCCGAGACCCACATCAGAACCAGGGAAAGGCTGTCAGAGGATAGAACACATTCTGCTGTCATGGAGGTGGGTACGGCATTTGAGGCTGGCATACAGGCTGGGAAAAAAAGTTTGTAAAGTGGGTTTTTGTTGGTGAGAGGGGGTTAGTGACCACTGGGGGAGTCAGGGGAGGTGATCCCCGATTCCCTCCGGTGGTCATCTGGTCAGTTGGGGCACTTTTTTGGGACTTGAACTTGAAAAAAAAGGGTTCAAATAAAGCGGACCAAAATCTCGTCAAAAATGCCCTTCTTGTTTCGATTATCAGCTAAAGACACCCATCTCTCCTTGGCTGATAACCACGCCCCAGTCTCACCTTTTCCACGTCTTTGACACGCCCCGTGATCTTTGTTCGTCTCCGTGACAGACTGCATTTGAGGACGCCAAAAATTGGGTTTCGATTATACCGATTTGGGCACCCACGGGAAACAGACGCCCACCTCCCGATTTGGGTCGAAATATGGGCGTCTTTCTCTTTCGAAAATAAGCTGGTAGGTATTTCCCTTTCCCAAGAGGGATCATAATCTAAGTTTGTACCTAAGGCAATGGAGGGCTAAGTGACTTAACGAAGGTCAAAAGGAGCCACAGTGGGATTTGAACTGCACTTCATGGGTTTCAGCCTGTTGCTTTTATTATTAGGCTACTACAGCACCCACCTCTTCCACACGTAGCCACAGAGCACTATAGTAATCCAAATATCTAATAAACTAGTATGGCCTTCTCTGAACATCCAGCATATTAGGTCCTCTGTGAAGCCTGCCAGAGAGACTTGGATGCATGAGTGCCTGCATTTCCACTGGGTCTTTTAATTATTACAGAAGGAACCAAATTCAGTAAATGATGGCCAACGTTAGGCGCCGCTAAGTGACAATTCTATAAAGGTCACTTAGCGCTAAGCAATCTTTATAGAATAGCACTGAGTGCGGATTCCCATGCCCAACTTTGGGTGCAAGGAGTGACACCCACTGAAACCTGGTATAAAAGCTGGCACCTTAAAATTTGGGAGTGCTCCTATCCTTCCCATGCCCCTATCCTGGCCATGCCCCTCTTGAGTTGCATGCAAGACAATTTAGGCATGCAGTGCCGTAGAACAGCACATAGACAGGTCTGCATGTAAATCCTAATTAGTGCCAATTAATGTCAGTAATTGATTGTTAACAGCTCATTAACTAATTAGTGTGTGCATGGATCTGGGATCTGCACCCAAATTTGGATGACCATTTTAGAATACAGGACAATGTGCAGAACGTACTATCTTCCAGACATACTTTAGCTTATTGCAGAAATTATGCTAATTTGTCGGCAATGATGGTCCTACATGTTACACTAGTGAAAGGCTAATCTGTAATGTGCATTAGAAACCAGATGGAATCTTTCTACTTCATATTATATAGACAAGCAATGCAAATAACCATCAAGATGCCTAGGTTGGAAATTTTATTCTCTAGCCTTGCTTATCACTAGTTAGTATCATGACTCTTACTACGATGCCTGAAGAAATAACAGAGGATACAGATTTAAAAGATAATTCAAATATGCTAATTTCAAAAGTACCAGGTTTATTTAAAAAAATATTTTTTATTGCTATCAGTATCTTGTAGACTTATTCAGTGCTTGCCATTCCAGATTTATAGATTGCTGTACAAATGTGTAATTTGTGGGGAAAGCCTAATAAAAACTTAACAGCAATATTGAGATAATCTGTGGGCTCACAGTGGCTCTGTCAGGGCTAATTGAAATCTTTAAGAGCAGCACAGCGTCTTGACTCCCTGTAAAACATGTTAAACACACGGATATAGACCATCCCTTTGTCTTTACTGGACATATATTATCAGTGTATGTCATGGTAATGCTAGCCCAGACTTCTAATTGCAAGAACCTTTAGACACAGGGCACCTAATAATTGCAGCACTGTGGCCAAGCTAATAATAAAGATAATTTACAGTTCAAAGCAAATGGTAATTTGTAATATGAATGGCTTTTTGTGTTCCTAAGCTTGTTGTAGAAGCTCAAAAATCCACAGCTACTACTGCTTTTTCTTTAATACCATTCATGATAACAGTTTCAAGCACGCTGATCACCACGATAAGAAAACAATTCAGATTTTACACAGAAATTTCAGCCACCAAAGAACATCCCACCATAAAAATTCAAGGTGAAGATTTTCCCAGATTTCAGGAGTACCAGAAAACAAGAACTGTGTTTATACTAAGCCAGAGCGTAGATTTGATATGAGATACTGCCATTATTTCTTGTACACAAAACTTTTTAAACCTTCTCAATGGCAAATCAGTGCAATAAAACAAGACACCCTGACAAATCAATTTGCCAAAGATGGGCATAAGAAAATATTTAAAATCATGTAAATATTTTGGTAAGTTATGTTCACAGTCTCTCATTTAATATCATGTCTTCTAAGGAAAAAAAATATTGCTGATGGATAATGAGAGAATAACTAAGAGAAAAGACTGAAATGTGTCCAAAAGTATAGCCTACGGCCTACAGCCTTCAGCTGTGGTAGGACTTACAGGCCTGGAACACAAATTTTGCATGCTTCAACCCTATTTGCTAACACAGACATTATTATTTATTTATTGCTCAGAGGCTGCTTGGCATATCATAGTGTACACATTTTCATACATTCCACTTTTTGCAAAATTGAGTCTGATGCCATTATTTCCTCTTTATGAAAGACTTCTTCAGCCTTTGAAGTAGAGGACCAGTGGACTGTAACTGAATGTCATCCACAGTGTTGCATATTTTTCTACTTTTGTGTTTATAAAACACCAAACACATTACGCAGAATTTCCTTAGCTTTAGTTACAGCCCTCTGAAGTGTGTGGGCTAAACCTTTAGAAAGACTTGTTTCTAAGTAATAGGTGAGTCTGTCTTCTGTATCTGCTTGTATCTATACAAAGGGAAAATAAGCATTTTCAAAGGCTAGGGGCAAGCAGTGTTACAGACCAACAATATATTCTTGCCTCATTGCTCTTAAAGGAACAGTTCTAGTTAGATTCATCTTTTTTTGGCATGAATTACTACAACTGTTGTTCTTCTTCCTTTAGCCCAGTTAAACCCTGTTGAGCTGGCCAGCTGTCGATATTTAGCAGCACTTAACTGGACATTTGTGTGACATCATAGGAATATCCATCCTATGAAATGACTAAACAGCCCTCCCCCCTGCAGAGCAGAGGAGTAACTTAATGGTTAGAGCAGTGGACTGCAAATCAGGGGACAGTTAGTGCAGTGGGCTTTGATCTTTGCAATTTGGGTTTGATTCCCACTGCAGCTCCTTGTGACCTTGGGCACTTAACCCTCCATTGCCCCAGGTACAACAAACTTGGGCCCCCTTTTACTAAGGTACACTCACCCTTTTAGCGCACTAAAATTGTGGGCATGCTAAACGTTAGAGACGCCAATGCATTCCTTTGGGCGTCTCTAATGTTTCGCACGCGCACAGTTTAAGCACACGCTAAAAATGTGAACATGCCTTAGTAAAAGGGGGCCTTAGATTGTGAGCCCCCTAGGGACAGAGAAATTACCTATATGTAATGTGTACAGCGCTGCGTATGTCTAGTAGTGCTATAGAAATGATAAGTAGTAGTAGTAATACTTAACTGGGTAGTGCCACTGAATATCTCCAATAATTGGCTAGGTTAGGAGTCTCGGGGAGGAGTTTGGATAGAGCTATAACTTAGCAAGTTAGGGGGGGATTCTATATATGGTGCCTACAAAAGTCCTTGCGGAAAACATTTCTGCCTAAGCATATTCTATAAGTGACGCCAAGATGTAAGTATGGTATATAGAATGTGCTTAGTTGATATCACAGCACTTAAAACTACATATGTCCATTTACACCAATGAAAACATGGTGTAAATTCCGGCATGTAGGTTTATGAGCTATATTCTATAACTACATGTATACATTTTGGAATGCCCACAAAATGCCCAATTCCCTACCCTTTTCTGCCTGCACGCATTAGAAGTTAGGCGCACTACATTATAGTGTACTAGTGGAACCAAGCCCGATTAGTCAAAAATGAAACGGGCACTAGGAAGACTCTCGTCTAAGCGATAATTCCTCTCTCCTCTGCCCTCCCCTCCATGTCCAGCGATTCTTCCCTCCTCTACCATCCCTTCAGTGTCCCATGATTCTGACCTCCCCTCCATGTGCAGCGATTCTCTCCTCTCCTCCCATCCCATCCATGTCGATTCTCCTCTTTCCTGCCCTCTCCTCCCCTCGATGTGCCTCGATTCTGTCCTCCCCTCCATATCTAGCATTCTGTTGCAGCCTTCATTTGGGTTAGTAAAATCCTGATGTCAGCTCGCCTCCAGCGTTCCCTTCCCTCTCAGTGTGCCTCCCTCTGACATCATTTCATCTTTACATGAGGGTGGGATAGTGAGTGGGAAGGGAAAACTGGAGGCTTGCTGACGTCATGATGTTACGAACCCAGCCAGCCAGCCAGCCAGCCAGCCAGCCAGAGAACATTGGAGGTACAAATTATTATATTAGATGCTTAGCAAGTTGTGTGTATAAATTCTAATTATTGCAAATTAGTACTGATTATTGCTTATTAAGTGCTGTTAACACTGTTGATTGGCTTGTTAAGCCTATTGAGTTACGTGTGTTGTTCTTGAATACATTTGGATTTCAGTGCGGATCTCTAGGTTCGCAATGTATAGATTCTGGGGGTTAGCGTTGATATTCAGTTGACTAGATGGTTAAATAAGCACATAAATGGGACTTTTTACTAATCTGTGTTGGGCGCTAATGCACATCTAATGCAGCAAAGATGGCCTAATGTAGGATGTGTGCAAGTGATCTGTGTTAATTTTGCCATTTGCACACACTAAGCATGCAGCATTTTTTAATTTTTTGTTTTGTAGGGGGTGTGTCAGGAGTGGAAAATGGTATGGTTTTGTTAATCAGCTAGCGCACTGACATTATCGCTAGCGCCCTTAGCACCTGTTAAATAGGAGGCAGTAAGTGTTCTTGTGGTAATTTTTTTAAATGGCTACGTGCTAAGGTTAACATTAGTGCACAACCAAAAAAGGATACAATAGAAAAAGGCCAATTTTATGGCCATACTAGACATGGGCTTAGTGCATGGGAAAGACCGTGTAAGGACTCGCTTAACCTATTTTTAGAGCAGCTTATTAAAAGGGCCCCAAAGTTAGGACAGCAAAAAGGATGTGCTGAGTTAACTGGGCACAGGTCTGAATATTGGACAATGCTAGCTAACTTCCAGGGCAGTACACAAACCCAGATATTCAATGCTGGGACAGTTGATACGAAAAGTGTAGATACCAATGCTGAGAGTGTAATTCAAGAGATCTCTGCTACTTCAGGTATGTTACCATCGGTGCTGGGTGCAGAGATCTCTTAGCAGACATCTAGCAGATGGTTAAAATGGATTCTTCAATTTCTTTAACTTTACTAGTAAATACAGTGGGACAATTGACTCAGAAGCAAGAGACTACTACCCCAAAGTTTCAGCAGGAATTTCAATTTGGAAGCCGTGGAGGGGCATAATCGAACGGGGCCGGCCATCTATATGGCCGGCCCAGTAAAGCGGCATACCCGACCGCATTATTGAAACAAGATGGCCGGCTATCTTTCGTTTCAATAATACAGTCGGGGCCGGCCAAATCTCAACATTTGGGCCGGCGTTAGAGATCGCCGCCATTGGTTTTTGCAGATAATGGAAACTAATGGCGGCCATCTCAAACCCGGCCAAATCGATGCCATTAGGTCGTGGGAGGAGCCAGCATTTGTAGTGCACTGGTCCCCCCTCACATGCCAGGACACCAACCGGGCACCCTAGGGGGCACTGCAGTGGACCTCAGAAATTGCTCCCAGGTACATAGCCCCCTTACCTTGGGTGCTGAGCCCCAACCCCTCCCCAACCCACTCCCCACAACTGTACAACACTACCATAGTCCTTAAAGGGTAAAGGGGGCATAGGCGCCCGGTATAAGAGGCTTGGGGAGGCTAAGCCTCCCCAGCCACAGCAGGAAAGAGTTAGGTGGTGCTGTGAGTCTCCCTGTTCCCTCCCCTCGTTTACTAACTGCCCAGCACCATCTTTAATTTACCTGCGTCCCAGCGTCGGCCCGCCACGTCATTTCAAAGCCCGCCCTGCTGCCTGTCTCTATTCTTCCCTCTGTTCACAACGTGTTCATTCAGCAGAGTCCCGCCCTCGAGGAAATGATGTCAGAAGGCGGGACTCTGCCGAACGAATCACATCGCGAACGGAGGGAAGAATAGAGACAGGCAGCAGGGTGGGCTTTGAAATGACGTGGCGGGCCAACACTGGGACGCAGGTAAATTAAAGATGGTGCGTGGCAGATAGTAAACGAGGGGAGGGGAAGGGGAGAGGAGAATCGTGCTGGCACTGGGTATGCATGGAGGGCAGGGGAGAGGAGGGTTGCTGGAATGGGTGGATAGAGGGGATGGCAGGGGAAAGAGGAGGGTTGCTGGACTGGGTGGATAGAGGGGATGGCAGGGGAGAGAGGAGGGTTGCTGGAATGGGTGGATAGAGGGAATGGCAGGGGAAAGAGGAGGGTTGCTGGAATGGGTGGATAGAGGGGATGGCAGAGGAAAGAGGAGGATTGCTGGAATGGGTGGATAGAGGGGAGAGCAGGGGAGAGAGGAGGGTTGCTGGACATGGGTGGGTGGCTAGAGGGGAGAGGAGGGTTGCTGGACATGGGTGGATGGAGGGGAGGGCAGGGAAGAGAGAGGAGGGTTGCTGGACATGGGTGGCTAGAGGGGAGAAGAGGGTTGCTGGACATGGATGGTGAGACGGGAAGACAGGAAGGAGATGCACATGAATAAAGGGGAGAAATTCTGGACATGCATGGAGGGGAGGGAAGACAGAGGAAGGAGATGAGATGAGGGAAAAGGGGGAAAACCTGCACATCGATGGAGAAAATAGGCAGAAGCTGGATCCACTGGACAGTCGAGTCTGCAGAGGACCCAGCTTTTACTTACGGATGTAAGGCAAGAAATGAAGAAGAAAGGCAGAAAGTAAAGAAATAAATGGAAAGGAAGCCCTGGAACCGGAGTTAAGAGGACAAATAGCAGCAGAATCGGATACTTGGCCAGCATGATCAGAAAAACAAAGTCACCAGACAACAAAGGTAGAAAAGATTATTTTATTTTCATTATAGTGTTTGGAATATGTCCGCTTTGAGAATCAGGTGCTCAACATTAAAAGTTTATATTTATTTACGTACTTATTTATGGCATTTTATCCCACATTAAACATGAATTAGGGTGTTTTGTGGCTCTACATGAGAATTGTGATATTATGATCCCTTGTTTCATATTGTTGACGATCTGCATTTTCCGTATGCGTGGTATATTGGTGTATTAGGTTCTGCCCAGTGTAATATTTATGGTACAGTAAAGTTCTGAGTGTGTTTTTGCACAAAGTTGTGCATAGTGTTTTGCAGTTGAGCGATTGTGGTTAGTATATGCTTTGAGCAACCACTTTATTCTTTGACATATGATACATAGCTAATATCTAAATTTAATAAAAGGTATTAATTGTGACTTTTATTTTTATTATTTATTTTTTCTGTGTGTTATCAGACAATTATGGATTTAAGCTCCACCCCTGGCCCCACCCCTAACCCCACCCCCTTTAGCCTCCCCAAACAGTTGAGCCACCGACCGCCTATGAAAGGGGGTTTCAGGTGGGTTTTGGAGGGCTCCCATTTACCACCACAAGTGTAACAGGTGGAGGGATGGGCCTGGGTCCGCCTGCCTGAACTGCAGTACCCAGTAAAACTGCTCCAGGGACCTGCATACTGCTGTGATGGAGCTGGTTATGACATTTGAGGCTGGCATAGAGGCTAGCACAAAAATGTTTAAAAAAATTTTTGGGGGGTGGGAGGGGGTTGGTGACCACTGGGGGGATAAGGGGAGGTGATCCCCAATTCTCTCCAGTGGTCATCTGGTCAGTTGGGGCACTTTTTAAAGGCTTGGTCCTAAAAATAAATGGACCAAGTAAAGCCGGCCAAGTGCTCGTAAGAGCCGGCCTTCTTTTTTCCCATTATCGGCCAAAGCCGGACATCTCAAAGCTACACCCCGTCCCATCTTCGGTACCCTGCCGACATGCCTCCTTTAACTTTGGCCGGCCCTGCAACCGAAATCAGTTGAAGCTGGCCAAAATAGGCTTTCCATTATACCGATTTGGCCGGGTTTAGGAGAAGGTCGGCCATCTCCTGATTTGTGTCAGAAGATGGCTGGCCTTCTCCTTCGAAAATAAGCAGGAAGATAGGGTATATGTGAAAATTGTGTTTTCCCACTAAAGTCTAAGGGAGTTTATATTTCCAAAATGGAGACTGTTCTTGTTCAGAATGTGTTTTATGTCTAGAAAAAAACCTGAAAGTTCAGTGAGGGAGTGTCTGATTGGCTGGCGAAGGTCATCTGATGCCAGCCAAGGCTCTGTTGCTAAGTAGACAGTTTGGTTGGCAGTTGCAGAAGAGCTAAAGACTTGAGAGAGAGAGCAGAAGTGTGTCTGCGTGTCTCTGATGAAAGAGTAGAAAGGCTGAAAATTGGCTGTAGAGTGACTGAACTGTTTCTGAATGTGTATAGAGTGACATATTAGTTGGTCATTATTTAAATATTAGGGATATTTTTTAATTTTTGGATGATCCTGAGTGAATGCTTTTAATGGATGCCTGAGTTTGCCTGTACCTATGTGGTGAGTTGTGAAGGTAATTTGACTTGAAAATTCGTTTTATCTACCAAGGGTTGAGTGACATTGGCTTGATTTAAATCAGATTTCTTTTAAAGTAGTTAAATCTGGTTGTAAGCTTCGGGTTTATTACTGAAGAGTGGCCCTCAGGACCATAATTGTGTGAATTTGTGCTGTCAAGGGAGCCTGTATTTGAGTGCTGTGAATGTACTGATGCTAGAGTGATTACCAACCCTGGTGCTCTTCTTTAGAATATGATTCAGTAGCAAGCACAGGGCTCTTAGGGAATTTGAATTTTTTTAATCAATTAGAAGGCCCATTTAGAATTCATTGTGTCCCAGTTTAGGAAGACAAGGTTTCTCTCATATGAGTTCTTTAAAGAATAGGGTATTAGCTTTCCAGAGCTTGGAGAATTCAACACAGGATGCTGCAGAAGGGCCCCACTGCAAGAGAGAACAAAGATTGAGCCAAGACAGATTACAGCTAAATGATTGACAATGTCTTCACACATCAACATCTATGGGACTTCAGTGTAGGAAAAATTGCCTTAGATAAAGTAGGGGCTGCTATACTTTAGGGTTGTTTTATATTGAGTAATACTTACCTGGGGAAATCGGGATCCTGAAGTTCAGGGGTCATGGGTGAACCTGCAAGGGGGGGGGGGCATACACAATAAATCATTTTTGGGGAAAAAAAGTTAGGCTCTGTTTCACACAAAAGAATATTTGGGAAAAGAACATTCAATAGTACTTATCTGACTAGGTTTTTGAAGTTTGACTAGGTTGTTTGGTATTTTGGGGAACCTGTTATTCCTGTCAGATGGAATAAAAAAAAATAATAGTTTGGTTAATTTTAAAGAAAATGTTTGCTGAATGTGAAATTTTGAAAATCAGACAATTTTGATAACCTGTATAAGAAGCGCCATACCTTATTCAGTAAATGTCACAGTTCCATCTGAGTTTCAATTCTAATAAATAAACTTATCAATTACAGTCTTTTCACTGATTAAAGAAAATCCTATAATAGTTATTTTTCCTGCACCTAATTCAGGTTAGGTGTATGAGGTTACCCCTAGATAGCACTTGGTCTCTCTAAATTCATTTGTCTGTTTATTCCTTTCTTTATGCAAATAAAATATATTTGCCTAAGTATGCACTTATTTTCTATAAAACATATTCCACCTGACATTTTGTCATGTTTTCAAACTTTTCTGCTTTAGGGCTCTTAATCATGGATAAGAAAATTCACTGCTGCTCATAAGTTCAGCATGTAGGAAAATGTTCAAAGCCATCTCCTGGTAAAGAGGCTGTCTAAAAATAGCCTTTGTTCAATATTAAAAGTTTACATAGCACACATTCTCTTAGTCAGATTGTGGAGACTCAATTCTGAGGGGGGATGGGCACATTTTGGGCTTAATCAGCAATTTTATGCACATTTTACCCATACAAAATGTAGGTGAAAAACATTGTGGGCACACAATGTTCCCTTTGAAAATTAGGAACAAGATCTATGGGTACAAATTACCAGTGGACTTTGTTCCTAGGCAGAGAATTTATAAATTGTCCCAGGAAGGCTGCTGGATGCTAATATAGGTAGTGTGCATATAAGTACATAAGTAGTGCCATACTGGGAAAGACCAAAGGTCCATCTAGCCCAGCATCCTGTCACCGACAGTGGCCAATCCAGGTCAAGGGCACCTGGCACGCTCCCCAAACGTAAAAACATTCCAGACAAGTTATACCTAAAAATGCGGAATTTTTCCAAGTCCATTTAATAGCGGTCTATGGACTTGTCCTTTAGGAATCTATCTAACCCCTTTTTAAACTCCGTCAAGCTAACCGCCCGTACCACGTTCTCCGGCAACGAATTCCAGAGTCTAATTACACGTTGGGTGAAGAAAAATTTTCTCCGATTCGTTTTAAATTTACCACACTGTAGCTTCAACTCATGCCCTCTAGTCCTATTATTTTTGGATAGCGTGAACAGTCGCTTCACATCCACCCGATCCATTCCACTCATTATTTTATACACTTCTATCATATCTCCCCTCAGCCGTCTCTTCTCCAAGCTGAAAAGCCCTAGCCTTCTCAGCCTCTCTTCATAGGAAAGTCGTCCCATCCCCATTATCATTTTCGTCGCCCTTCGCTGTACCTTTTCCAATTCTACTATATCTTTTTTGAGATACGGAGACCAGTACTGAACACAATACTCCAGGTGCGGTCGCACCATGGAGCGATACAACGGCATTATAACATCCGCACACCTGGACTCCATACCCTTCCTAATAACACCCAACATTCTATTTGCTTTCCTAGCCGCAGCAGCACACTGAGCAGAAGGTTTCAGCGTATCATCGACGACGACACCTCCCTCATCCACACTTTTATCACCTCTTGCTTAGACTATTGCAACTTGCTTCTCACAGGTCACCCACTTAGTCATCTCTCTCCTTTTCAATCTGTTCAAAATTCTGCTGCATGACTAATATTCTGCCAGGGGTGTTATGCTCATATTAGCCCTCTCCTCAAGTCACTTCACTGGCTTCCTTTCCATTTCCACATACAGTTCAAACTCCTCTTATTGACCTATAAGTGTATTCACTCTGCAGCTCCTCAGTACCTCTCCACTGTCATCTCTCCCTACATTCCTCCCAGAGAACTCCGTTCACTGGGTAAATCTCTCTTATCTGCACCCTTCTCCTCCACTGCTAACTCCAGACTCCGTTCCTTTTATCTTGCTGCACCATATGCCTGGAATAGACTTCCTGAGCCGGTACGTCAAGCTCCATCTCTGACCGTCTTCAAATCTAAGCTAAAAGCCCACCTTTTTGATGCTGCTTTTAACTCCTAACCCGTGTTCACTTGTTCAGAACCCTTATTTTATCATCCTCACTTTAACATTCCCTTATCTCTTGTTTGTCCTGTTTGTCTGTCCTAATTAGATTGTAAGCTCTGTCGAGCAGGGACTGTCTCTTCATGTTCAAGTGTATAGCGCTGCGTACATCTAGTAGCGCTATAGAAATGATAAGTAGTAGTAGTAGTAATTTGGGTGAATATCAGGCTTATTTTCGAAAGAGAAGGGCGCCCATCTTCCGACACAAATCCTTCTCTCAGGGTCGCCCAAATCGGCATAATCGAAAGCTGATTTTGGGTGTCCTCAACTGTTTCCCGTGGGGACGACCAAAGTTCACAGAGTGTGTCGGCACCGTAGCGAAGCGGGACTGGGGCATGATTAAGAGATGGGCATCCTCGGCCGATAATGGAAAAAAGAAGGGTGTCCCTGACGAGCACTTGGCCGACTTTATTTGGTCCATTTTTTCTTGTGACCAAGCCGTGAAAAGGTGCCCGAACTGACTAGATGACCACCGGAGGGAATCGGGGATGACCTCCCCTTACTCCCCCAGTGGTCACCAACCCCCTCCCACCCTAAAAAAGTACTTAACATTTTTTTTGCCAGCTCCATGACAGCAGTATGCAGGTTCCTGGAGCAGTTTTAGTGGATGCAGTGCACTTCAGCCTGGCGGACCCAGGCCCATCCCCCCCACCTTACACTTGTGGTGGTAAATGTGAGCCCTCCAAAACCCACCCGAAACCCACTGTACCCACATGTAGGTGCTCCCCTTCACCCCGTAGGGCTATGGTAGTGGTGTACAGTTGTGGGGAGTGGGTTTTGGGAGAGTCAGCACCCAATGTATGGGATCTATGCACCTGGGAGCAATTTGTGAAGTCCACTGCAGTGCCCCCTAGGGTGCCCGGTTGGTGTCCTGGCATGTCAGGGGGACCAGTGCACTAAGAATTCTGGCTCCTCCCATGACTAAAGGGCTTGGATTTGAGATGGGCGTCCTCGGTTTCCATTATGGCCGAAAACCGGGGACGACCATCTCTAAGGTCGACCAGCTCAACATTTAGGTCGACCATCTCTGAGGTCGACCTAAATGTTGAGATTTGGACGTCCCCGACCGTATTATCAAAACGAAAGATGACTGCCCATCTTGTTTCAATAATATGGGTTTCCCCGCCCCTTCGCGGGGCTGTCCTGCGAGGACGCCCTCATGAAACCTTGGGCGCCCCATTCGATTATGCCCCTCTATGTGTTTATGGGTAGAGTGGAGAATATAAATAGATTATTCTTTTTCTGCACACCTTGAATTCCTTCTTTCAGGCTATGAAGCAGAATGACTTCTTTTGCAGATCATCTTTCAAATATCAGATTTTACAACAGTTTTGACACAAGGCTTTTTCTACTATTTGGTATTCAGATGGCGCATTTTAAACCTATCTGTATATATAACAGGGTTTTAAGCACAGAAATGTGGCTTTTGAAAACTGACCAGCACATACATGTTTATAGTGAGCACATGCATATATGCACACACAGACGTTCCTGGGGTGATGTTTAGCAGAGTGCAGCATGTGTTTATTTTTGGATTTATAAAAGTAGGTCTATGAATTGTTTTGGAAAAAGTAAGTGTACGAATAGTAGGTACAGATGTGTGCATATTTTCCTGAATTGATTTTCTAAAGTGCTTACAGACTTTGCACATATGTACTTTTGTTTGAAATTTGTACACTTGAAGGCCAAAAAGAATCTAGGTGTAACTGAGCCCTGAATCCTTAAGTTGAATCAAGGTACTTTTTTAAAGGAACGTCTTGAATCAATTTTAAACAAAACTCCCTGTAGCAGTCATTTGATTTCATATTTTCTTGCTTGAAAAAGAGTTCCTTGTGCCTTTAACTTTGGAACCCGTTTTCTGATAACTCAGTGGATTATTATCCAAAGAGGTCATTTCCTCACACACAGCACCAGGCTTTTATTATACAACCACATATTTTTTTAAAATTTGCTTTGCTCTAGTTTGTCTCATTTTTAGACTCTGAGCCCATTCCATAGCCTCAGACCAAGTCAGCCTCTGCTTTGCTGCCACCCACATTGAAAAGACGGGATACCTAAAGCTTTGGATTTACTTCTGACAAATGTAAAGAAAGACACTACAGGCTGAAAAATAAAAATACTAAGGGGCTCATTTTAAAAGCACTTAGACTTACAAAGTTCCATAGGTTATTGTGTAACTTTGTAAGTCTAAGTGCTTTGAAAATGTGCCTCGTCGAACATGTGCATGTAACTTTGCAAGTCTAAGTGCTTTGAAAATATACCTCCCTGCTACTCTTTTTAGTATGGTTCTCGGTCTACCATACATAAGGGTATGGTATGTGGCTATAGATATACAATAAAACAATTTGGAGAGTGAACATTCTATTTATTTGCCAAAATTTATAATTAAGTTAATTTACAGTAGTTAATGTGGTAAAAGTGTCAAACACCATTTATTAATTTGCATGACATTCCTAATACATCCTATCATAGCTCCCTTACCTTGTGTACTGAGCCCCCCCAACCCCCCCAAAACACACTACCCACAACTGTACACCACTACCATAGCCCTTACGGGTGAAGGGGAGCATCTAGATGTGAGTACAGTGGGTTTCTGGTGGGTTTTGGAGGGCTCACATTTACCACCACAAGTGTAACAGGTAGGGGGGAATGCGCCTGGGTCTGCCTGCCTGAAGTGCACTGCATCCACTAAAACTGCTCTAGAGACCTGCATACTGCTGTAATGGACCTGAGTATGACATTTGAGGCTGGCATAGAGGCTGGCAATCAATATTTTGAAAGATTTTTTTGAGGGTGGGAGGGGGTTAGTGACCACTGGGGGAGTAAAGGGAGGTCATCCCCAATTCTCTCCGGTGGTCATCTGGTCAGTTTGGGCACCTTTTTGTGGCTTGGTCATAAGAAAAACAGGACCAGGTAAAGTCGTCCAATTGCTCGTCAGGGACGCTCTTTTTTTCCATTATGGGTTGAGGACATCCATGTGTTAGGCACGCCCCAGGCACGCCTTTGCTATGCCTCCAACACGCCCCCGTGAACTTTGATTGTCCCTGCGACAGAAAGCAGTTGGGGATGCCCAAAATCAGCGTTCAATTATACCGATTTGGGCGACCCTGTGAGAAGGACTCCCATCTTCCGATTTGTGTCGAAAAATGGGTGTTCTTCTCTTTCGAAAATGAGCCTGCTTGTGGTTCACCAGGACCTTTAATATCATTTCCTGCAGCTGAAGCTAATTCTAGGTTTCAAATCCCCATTTTCACCTTTTTTCCTGTTCCCAGGGTATTCCTCTGTGACGGGACATAGACTATCCTGCTTATAATCGAAAGAGAAAAACGCCTATATTGCGACCCAAATCGGGAGATGGGCGTCTTTCTCCCGTGGGCGCCCAAATCGGTATAATCGAAAGCCGATTTTGGGCGTTTCCAACTGCAATCTGTCGCGGAAACGGGTAAAGTTGACGGGGGCGTGTTGGAGGTGTGGTGAAGGCGGAACTGGGGCATGGTTATTGGCCAAGGAGAGATGGGCGTCTTTAGCTGATAATCGAAAAAAAAAGGCGTTTTTACCGCAATTTTGGGTCACTTTTTTTGGACACTTTTTTTTCACAAACAGGTCCCAAAAAAGTGCCCCAACTGACCAGATGACCACTGGAGGGAATCAGGGATGACCTCCCCGGACTCTCCCAGTGGTCACTAACCCCCTCTCATAAAAAAAACCACTTTACAAACTTTTTTTCCAGCCTGTATGCTAGCCTCAAATGCCGTACCCACCTCTATGACAGCAGAATGTGTTCTATCCTGTGACAGCCTTTCCCTGGTTCTGATGTGGCTCTCGGGTGAGTGTGACACCTTTTCTGTTATGCGCACTGCAGAGTCACATCAGCAATGCATTGTGGTGGGTGTAGGGTATTGGGCTCCGTGATTCCAGTAGCTTGTGGCAAATGCTCACGATGTTGGTAGTTGGTAGGCTCTACTCCCATGGTGCTTTTCCCCCTGCCTACTGGGTCAGAGTGTGCCCTGTTTTGTTTCCGGTAGTCCATGAGGTAGTGGCCATTTTTGTAAGCCAGTTTTAGATCCCTTTCACATGTTAGCCACGTTACAGAACTTAGTTCTTCCCTTGAATGTGGCTGAAAGAGGGCATTGTACAGCATTCTGCCAGCTCTGACCTACTGCTCATCTCAGTACCAGGGAGACTCGTTGCCAGTGGGGCAAAACCTCTGATCTGCAGTTATCTGTGAGTAAGCGTGCTTATTCCAATAAAGGACGTTTTCGGAGAGATTAGTCTTCAGGTGTCAACTGGTGTGCCAATGTTATATAGCAGCAACCAGTCCTAGAGGCCTGCGTGTATGCAGGTCCCTGGAGCACTTTTAGTGAGTACCGCAGTGCACTTCAGCCAGGTGGACCCAGGCCCATCCCCCCTACCTGTAACACTTGTGCTGGTAAATGGGGGGTCTGCAAAACCCACTGTACCCACATGTAGGTGCCCCCTTCACCCCTAAGAGCTATGGTAGTGTTGTACATTTGTGGGTAGTGGGTTTTGGGGGAGGGGGGTTGGGAGCTCAGCACCCGTGGTAAGGGAACTATGCATGTGGGAGCATTGTCTGAAGTCTACCGCACTGACCTCTAGGGTGCCCAGTTGGTGTCCTGGCATGTCAGGGGGGCGAGTGTACTACGAATCGTGGCCCCTCCCATGACCAAATGGCTTGGATAAGGACGTTTTTGAGCTGGACGTTTTTAGTTTCCATTATCGCTAAAAAAAAGAAACGCCCAGCTGAAAAACGTCCATTTTTTCGAAAATACGGTCTGTCCTGCCTCTTCACGTACCCGTTTTCGGACATAGACGTCCATGGAGATAGGCGTTCGCGTTCGATTATGCCCCTCCACGTCACAGTATTTTAGCATCTAAATACCACAGATATGCAAGTAATGCACAGTATTCTATAAGTTAAGCCTATAAGTTTGGGTCCTGCCTATGTTCCATCCATGTTCCACCCCTGTGTACGTCCTCCTTGCAAATTCCATGTAAGTTAAGCAGGTATCTGCAGAATAGCACTTAGGTTGTGTGTGCATATATAAGTACATATACACGCAAATTTCAAACATTTTCACATGTAGATGTTAAAATTTATGTTATAGAATTATCCTTATGATCCAGTCAATTTTAAAATAAACCATTTCTAAGAATAATCTCAGTTTTAAATCAATCAGTGGATTTCAAAACTATCCCCGTGTGTTAGCCATCAAAACCCATTCTGATTGGCAACCAGGTTTCCTATGACTTAAAGGGAGTTTAATTTTAGTTTAAGAAAACAGAAGGAAGTCCATGGGAAATATGTAATACCACAGTTTGGGATGCATACCATAAAACATAAAGCAGCTTTGTGCTGGTTAATTTTCAATGATGATGTTAGAACTTGGGTTTGCATGCCCAATTTCTTAGGCAAACCTATTCTCTAGCAGTCATATTTCTATTGGCTTTGTGCATGCATGGTTTATAGAGCCATATATACAAACTGTGCTATTTTTCACCATCACAAGCCTTAGTGGAGAATGCTGATCACCATTTTCAGTAGTACTCATAAAAGTGAAGCTGAAAATTGGAAAGCATCTTTGCTGCACGCTGAGGTGTTTCCTCATTGAAATATGGGAAAACCAGGATGTAGGAATAGGTTGTAAGAATGCAAGCTGTCAGAATTCACTCCCAAAATATCATTAGTATGATCTCACTAGAAAGCCTGGAACACATCATGGGAGGTCTAGTTGGACCTCCCTGGTGGTTAAATGTCAAGTTATGTAAAGAAGAATATATGAGATAAACCAGAGTGCCATTAATATTTCATATTTTCCTAGGGTCAGGCTGCCTTGGCTTGAAAGTGGCAGCCCACAAATTATAGCTCATTATACCACTTCTGCTTTCCCAAAGAGAGTGGTCTTCTGTCTTTGGAATGATCCCTTCCTTGGAGTTTTTTTTATAGAGTGTAAAAAGCGTATCACTTTTAGCCAAGAAACTCAATTACAAAGGAATAGCATTTGTTTTTGGTAATACATTACACAATTATTGCTGTTTTAATCAGAATGCAATTCCATACAGAGAATACATTCATGCAGTCAAATTCAATGTAGTAAGAGTAACCCACATATCACAAGCATAATGAATGCAACCCATTACAACTCCCTTATGATAGTCTGGCTCTTTTGTGATCCCAGCACATGATGTATCCTATTGAACCCCCATTGTAATTAAAACAATACATGGTGACATAAAGCAGGAAAGGGAGGAGAATGTAAAATCAAATAACAGCAGATAGGGGATTTCTTAGTTGCCCAAGAGAGTTGTTCCTTCTTATTCTTTGGTTTGGTGCCAGAGGTTGCAATTTAAGATTTTAGGGAGTCATGCTGCAGCAAACGATCCATGGTCAAGATGTTAGCGCAGGTGTTAACTGTTACAAAAAGACCCCTTGCATTTCTAATGAGATAAAAACATAACTAGTGTTAAGAGTGGATGTTCCGCAAGGTGATAAAAGGGCCTGCACCCTTCTCAATTACTTTTCTCGACTGCTTTGTTGCCAAGAACAAAAAATGAACTACATTGTAACTTTTGAGTCCCATCTAAGATTCAGCTTTAATAATTTAACAGTTAGACATTTACCCTGAAGAAATACCACAGGTAGGAAGATGAGTGAACTGGGTTATTTTTGAAAAAAAAAAACAAACAACAAAAAAACATTTAGAGCATACACAAAGTAATACTATTTGCAACACAGACCAGGGGTGGACAACCTATATACACAGATGGCCTCTTGAATGTCAGTACTATAATGGTGGACTGCGACCAGGAATGCACAGAGTTCCATAGACTTTCTGTGATAAATAACTAAGTAAAAATTTAACTAAAAATGATGGTTAATGATGTTTTCTGGGTATATTTCTCATAGTTTTGGGGGCTGCATAAAATTCAATGGCAGGCTGCCCACCCATGACTTAGGGAGATGCTCTTATAAGAAATCACTGAAGGAAAGCAAAATCTTTCAGTAATAAATCACCATCATATGTTCTAATGAATTTGTTGTTTTCCTGTAATACAATTGTTTTATTTTTCAGGTGTAACCATTTGGCTTCCATTTCATCTCAGTTTTTCTCTGGGGTTCTCTCCCGTGTTTGTTTAGTGAGTGTTATAAGCTGCATCCTGCGTTCTGAAGGACAGACCAGTTGAGGCGCTTTTTAGTTAATTCACTTTCAAAGTAGATTCAGAAAGTGAAAGAAAACTGATTGACAGCTGGAAAAGCCAATAATTGGTGCTTCCAGAATTGAGAGGTACAGTATATTTTTGACAAGATGTAACAAATTGATTTTTCCTTTGTGTCTGTGGGAGAAATGCTTAATAAATGTATCCCATTTATATTCATAATTCTTTAGAACAGGTAAGCTTTTATAACATACTAGAGAATAAATAACTTGATTTTTGTTTTAAATTTGAAAGTATACATTTTGAGAAACCCTGGAAACAGAAATATAAGTCAGAATCAAGCAATCTCAAATCCTAACACCATCCTAAAGGCAAACATCAAAAGTAAAGAAAAAAAAAACTCATCAAGAGCTTTAAAAAAATAGTCATATAAAAAAGGCATAACCATGCATCTTGAAGATTATAATTCAAAAGGAGCAAAAAGAGATCACCTGCTCACATTAACACTGGTGTCAGGAGAGCTTAGGATCCTGCACACTTTCTTAGAATTTAAAAAGAAATATAATTGCTCTGGGCTAAAGAAATCCTAATGACACCGAAAAATGGTGCAGGACATTTAGGGATCCCTTTACTAGGCTGCACTAGTAAATAGACTTAGCGCATAAGCTAATTTCTAGAGTGGCTATAAAATAGACTTTGTTCCCTTTGATTCATTTTTGGCCATGTACTAATATTACCATTAGTATGCAAGAAGCACAACAACAAGAACAACAACAAAAAAGTGCCAAGTGCTTTCAATAAATGGGACAAAGATATTTAATTTGTACAGCGTAGATCAATGACAATGACTCGACACAGGCCATGTTTCAGTGCGAAGCTCCTGCCTCAGGGGTCATATGTCTTCAAACAATGAAATGAAATTATCTGCCAAAGAACAAAGCCCTTATCCCCCCCCCCCCCCAAAATGCTGAACATGCGCCCTTATTTCATGACTGTCCTCCACTTATATTTCTCAAGGACTCCAGAGGACCTGGCTGTCCCTAGTGATTGAAAACAGAATATTGAAGTAGCACCCTCCACTGAAAGCAAAGGGGGTTAGAGGATTCCCACACAGCTTAGAGGTAACATTGACTGCCAGTAAGTGCCTGGGTAGGAGCCAGGGGCGATAGGTAGTGACAAGGCGATGCTGATGTGATTGGGGGGTGGGAGGTGGGAAAATGTTGCTATGCCTGGTGCCATCCTCTGGGTGGTGGTCATGGGGTTGAGGGATGATGCTTCTGTGGATGGGAGGGGGTGTTGACTAATACTTGGATTAGGGCATTGCAACTGCCTGCTAAAGAGGCTTTAAGAGCACCTGAGAGTTAGTGTATAGTAATGAGTCATGTGCTAACTCAATGTACGGTCCACACCCATTCTCTGCACATAACCCACTCAGTTCCTATCCATAATAGAGCAAGCAGTTAACATGCAAATTTACTTGTGTTCTAATATTTAGCATGCACTTTTTCACATGCTAATTCATTTCATTTCAGTACTTATATACCACTTAGACCTAAGTAGTTTACAGTTTCATTTTACAGGTGCTAGGTCTGTCCCTTAGATCTTGCCCAAAAGCGAGGTAATCCTATCCCCTATTATCAGATCAGAGTTCTCCAGCATAGTTGAGACATCTAGTCCTGGCCATCTTCCCAGCCACTGATGTATTTACTCTTTAAAGCTTTGTTAGGTAAATCAGCTTATCTACTGGAGGGTCAATTTCAGAATTGGCGCACTGTCTGTGGCAAACCCTATGCCAGCTTGGAGCTGGTGTTAGGGATTGCAGACCATTGGGGAGGAATGGTGAGCCCTGTCCAGCAAGCATTTGCAAGCTAGTAGATCCCCCATTCCCCCCAACAGAAACCCCCCACAGGAGCAGAAACTCAGACCCCCCATCCCACCTCAAGCCAGCAACACAGGGGCTAGAGGTTCAGTGGACCTCCAGTCCCCCCAACCCTCTGACACAAGTTCACCCCTCCTGACTCCCCAAAAGAAAGCCCTTGTGGCCCAGTGGGCCACAAACCAAGCACCCCTCAACTTGGAGGTCTAGTGGCCCTCTTGCCTGTCCCCCCATACATTTAGTTTTGGAGGAGGGAGTAGTATATTCCCTTCTCTTCCAGCACCGCCTTGAAAATGACAGTGCCCAGCCCTGCCCTGCCCAGTGTATGCCAGGATGCACTTGGCAGGGCTGGGTGCCACCATTTTCAAGGTGGCACTGGAAGAGGAGGGAATGTACTACTCCCTCCTCCAACAAAGGTTTGGGGGTGTCGGAAAGAGAGTCACTAGACCACCAGGTTGAGGGACTTGGTTTGCAGCCCACTGAGCCACCAGGCCTTTTTTTGGGGGGTGCAAGAAGGGGGTCGGGGGGGCTAGAGATCCACTGGATCTCCAGCCCCCCATGAACTTGTGTTGGGGGGGTTGGGGAGACTGGAGGTCCACCAGATCTCCATCCCCCATGTCACTGGCTTAGGGTGGGGGATCGGTGGTGGCACTAGGCCACCAGGACCTTCCTATTTCAGGGGGTCTGGTGGTACCACGGACCTCCAGTCCCTGTGTTTGACAGGTCTGGGCTTTTGACAGCCTGGACCTGCCAAACAAGTGCGGGAGGATTATGCTTGAACATATATTCAGGCACAATCCTCCTGCATTTTACCCTATGATCAGAGATAATAGCACACATATCTCTGATCATAGGAGCCCTGAGCTGTTTTGAGCAGTGCAGGGCTTTCAATCATCTGGGCATGAGTTTGTGCAATATGGTAAAAAGTGATTTCACTTTAAGGGGGACAGTGAGGGAACACGTTGTCAAATTGACCTAATAGCAATATGGAAACAAAAAAATAAGGGAATGGAGATGTAGCACAACAGTAAATCAACTTAAATACTTTGAAAATAAATATTAAGAAACAACAGGCAGGATCAGAAAAAAAAAAAGGCCGAGAAATTACAGAGCAAGGGAGGAGAAAGCCTGTTTAAAAAGCCAGGTCTTAAGGTTCTTTTGAACCTTGAATAGGAAGAATTGTGCAAAGGTCAGGGGGAGGCTGTTTCAAAGAGAAGGTGATATACAATAGGAAGCCCTATCCTGAGAGCTATCAAGCCAGATGCGAGAAGCAGAAGGAATCATGAGCAAATTATAGTTGGATGATAGGGGGTCCAGAGGGACCATTATAAACCAATGTTGTTCAAACAGTTAACAGAGAGACATGGTCGTACTGTATAAATCCTAGTGAGGCATATAGTAAGCATTACATTTAAGTTACTCATATTTTAATTCCCTATTAAATGCAAAAAAAATGTTCTGTAAATGGATTATCATATAATCTTTTCCCAAACAATTTTAGGAAAAATAATTTGCACAGCATGGACCACATTACAGAACTGAAACTCATGAGAATGAGTCACAGGTGCTCTTGGAGGGTCTTTGTCCTTCTAAAATAAACATTAGAATATCCATCTTTTAACAATTTAATCTACACAGACTTTAATTAAAACATCCGAGAAATCACTCAAACAGGATTCTCAGAAAGAAAGATTATCTCCAGAGGCATCTTATTCCTATTAAGCAAGACAAACCATAGGACAGCTGCTGTATGGCTCGGGAAATCATAGGGCCGATATTCAGTGGTATGATATTCACTTAAAATTTACTGGGGAACTTACTGGTTAACTTTAAGCTGGTTTTCAGCCACTTGGATGGCTAAATATGCAGTCCTGACGTTTACTATTCAATTAACTTTCGTACAGCTATTTACGTGGCCCTGCTTAACTGCTTAAAGGTAACTGAAGAGCAATGAATAGTAACATATTTATTTATTTATTTGCATTTGTATCCCACATTTTCCCACCTATTTGCGGGCTCAGTGTGGTTTACAATACATTGTGAATGATGGAAATACAATTTGTTGCAATACGCTTATGGGTTACATTGTGAAGAGTTGTGGGAAGATAGAGTAAAGTCAGGATATCATTTGGGAATAGAACAATGGAATATAACAGTGGGGAGTTGAGAGGGTGATGAAACAGTATCAAGGGAACATAAAGGTCTAATAATTTTATCTGTGGGTAGAGTTTTAAGAGTGGTGAAGATACGGGGGAAGGAAATTCAGACGAGAGTGTATTGGTGCGTATTTGTTGGTGTGTATGGACTTCATGTGTTTTGATCCTTGCCATAGATTTTCTCAAAGAGATAAGTCTTCAATCATTTGCGGAAGTCAGTTAGTTCGTAGATCGTTTTCAGGTTGCGTGGTAGTGTATTCCAGAGTTGCGTGCTCATATAAGCGAAGGTTGATCCGTGCAGTACTTTGTATTCTATGCCTTTGCATTTAGGGAAATGGAGATTGAGGAAGGTTCGGGATGATCTTTTAGCGTTTCTGGGTGGCAGGTCTATTAAGTCAGACATGCATGCAGGGGCTTCACCGTGAATGATTTTGTGGACTAAGGTGCAATGATGGCGGATACACTAGTTTGGATCATATAATGTGGCCCATTTAGGTGACTAGAGTTGTACCTGTCACTCTGCTCGTTACCCTCCCCCCCCCCATGCCTGTGCTTGTAACTGCTATTCCATGCAGGATACATCCCACTATGCCTTTCTTTAAGGTTGTTCCTATGGCTCTTTGCAGGTCTTCCACCTGTGCCTTTTAGAAGTGTAAAAGTCATGTTAAGTTTTGATTCCATCGTCTTGCTATATAGGGATTCACTGTTTTTATCCTATGCCTTTTTGAATTCGATCACCATTTTTGTCCCCATCACCTCCACTGGGAGGGCATTCTAGCCTAGGCACCTATGACCCTTTCAATAAAACAGTATTTCCTCATGATGCTTTTAAGTTTACTTCTTTGCAGCTTCATTTCATGTCCTCTAGATCTATAGCTTCTCCAACTTTGAAAAATATGATTTTGTTCACGAATGCCTTTCAAGTATCTAAATATCTGTAGCTTATTTCCCCTGAGCATCCTGTTCTCTATCCATATATATATATATATATATATATATATATATATATATATATATATATATATATATATATATATATATATATCCTCTATCATTTTGATCACTTTCCTTGGAATCACTTCAAGGCTTTGTATATCCTAGTGAGATATAATCTCTAAAACTGAACATAGTACTCCAAGTGAGACCTCACCAATGATTTGTACAGGGGCATTATTACCGTCTGCAGGTTATGCCTTTCTATATTCAGTCTAATGTCCTTCTAGCTTTGGCCACAACCTTGTCACATTGTTTTGCTACCTTGAGAGTCTTGGAAATTATAAACCTGACATGGCCTTGTTTCGCATTTGTTAGGTTGCATCAGGGGTAGAGGGAAATGGAGGCACACACTTCCTTCTAGAGCTAACAATGGTAACAAATAGTAACTGTACTTTCTGGAATGCTCCCAATAACATTGGGCACTGTTTTTATCTTTTCTGCTCTAAGGGGTCCTTTTACCAAGCTGTTGTAAAAGTGTTTTTGACGCTCGCTGAGGCCCCCTTTTACTGCAGCGGGTAAAAGGCTGTCTAATTTGCTGAAAAAGAAATGGCCATGTGGTAAGTGAACCACTTGCTGTGCAGCCATTTTTTTTGGGGGGGGGAGCACTTTTTGTCACCCATTGAGGTGACAGTAAAGGCTCCTGTGCTAGCCCAGCAGTAATCGGGCAGCATGCAGTGCTGCCCAATTACTACCAGGTAAGCTCCAGCACTACAAAAGAGAAATAATTTTATAGCTCCAGAAATGGTGCATACTAGGGGTGGAAACTACCGCCAGGCTCCTGTGGTAGTTCCTGATTGACGCACAGAAAACCTGCTGCTGCACACAAATCCTTTAGTAAAAGTAACCCTAAATAAATTGTTTGCAGCTTTTACTTTTTTGTGTATGTTGATCTGCTCTTTGTCTGCATCACTTGAGCCTTTGCAGATTATTGTCTCCTAACTTTTGCAGAAACTTTCAAACTCAACTTAAATAGATACAAAACCAAATTCCTGTTACTGTCAAGCCGCATAACCCCACATCCTATCAAAACTTCACAATCAACCAACAAATATATCAAATTGAAACACAGTTAAAAATATGAAAGAGCTAGCCTGCTACTCGAAACACTACAGATTCAAGGACCTGACATGACACCATGTTTTGGTGGAGAACCGACTGCCTCAGGGGTTATATAAACTGTGTATTGCAGCACAATATATTAAGCTAAGGTTCTAAAAGACTACTTCAATCGAAAATCAATAAGTTTCCTTTCCATAAAGAGACTGGAATTACCTCCTAGTCATGTTTCAATCAAAATGTTTTCTGTAGATGTTGAGTGAAATATGACTAGGAGGTTTTCCAGTCTTGTATTTGAAGTGCTTTGCTAATAAAAACATTTGTTTTACTTATATTTGGCTATTGGAGGCTTTTTTGGTCCACCCCCTACTGTTCCACTTTTGATTCGTTCTATAGGTTATGAGTGACTTTTGGATGGTTTTGTATTACTTTACAATATGTAAGGTGCTGGAGAAGGTTTATGATGCTGTTATTTAGATGATACTGGAATCAGGTGCTTATTATTAATGGTGAGTACTACAGGGAAATATCCTAGTTCTGATCTGTATCCACTGTTGTGTGAGGAAAGCTTTTTACTCTTCTAGTTTGGGTATCTTTTTGTAGGGGTTCTTTTTCCTTTTTTTTTTTTTTTTTTTGGACTTTCTATAGAACAACTCTACTACTCCATAACAACAACAACTTCCAAAAGTCATACGAAAAGCTACCCAGGAAAAGGCACCACCATAAATATTTTTGTGAGCCCTAAAACATTAATACACCTATTCAGAGAACTGAACAAGCCAGATTAAGATACGCAGTGCTAACAGAACACCTGGCTTTATTACACATGCAGAACCCAAATAGACCCTTTTCAAATGCAGGATAAGTGACCACAAACTTAAAAGCTGACCCCAAGAAGCCAGGCACTGCATGCAGTCTAACACCAGAGAAATAGATACATTTCCTCTTGTACTGTGCATTATATAAAGATAGCAGACAAAATTCTCAAAACTTGCATATTCTAATCACTAAACTGAAAATAAAATAATTTTGCTATCTTTATTTTCTGGTGATTTTATTTTTCTAAATGTTGGTTCCAGGCTCTTGTTTTCTTTTCCTCTATCTGCCCTTTTAACTCAGTTTCCAGGGTCTCCTGTCCATTTGCTATTTATTTTCTCTTCATCTGTTTTCTTAACTATCTGCCCTACATCCATCTACTTAAAGAGTGATAAATCACCTAGGCCAGATGGCATACACCCTAGGGTACTGAAAGAACTCAAACATTGCTGATCTCACCTTAGTGATCTGTAACCTGTTGTTAAAATCATCCATAATACCTGAAGATTGTATGGTGGCCAATGTAATGCCAGTTTTTAAAAAGGGTTCCAGGGGTAATCTGTGAAATTGCAGACTGGTAAGCCTGACTTCAGTGCTGGGCAAAATAGCAGAGACTATTATAAAGAATAAAATCATGGAACACATGGACAAACATGGTTTAATGGGACAGAGGTTCAATCAAGGGAAGTTTTGCCACACCAATTTGCTTCATTTCTTTGAAGGAAACATGTGAATAAAGGTGAGCCGGTTGATGTAGTATACCAAGATTTTCAGAAAGCTCTTGACAAATTTCCTCAAGAGAGACACCTTGGGATAGGAGGCACTATCCTTCTGTGGATAGGAATTGGTTATTGGACAGAAAACAGAGGATAGGGTTAAAGGGCCATTTTTTTCATGGAGAAGGGCGAATAGTGGAGTGCCACAAGGATCTTAGGAAACAGGGAGAGAGGGCATCCAAATGGCAGATGAATTTTAATGCAGATAAATGCAAACTTATGCATATTGGGAAAAACAATCCAAATCATAGTTACCTGATGCTAGGGTCCACCTTACGAGTTAGCACTCAAGAAAAAGATCTAGGTGTCATTCTAGACAATGCGCTGAAATCTTCTGCCCAGTGTGTGGTGGTGGTGGTCAGAAAAGCAAACAGGATGCTAGGAATTATTAGAACAGGAATGCAGAATAAGAGCAAGAATATAATGCCTCTGTATTGCTCCATGGTGTGACCTCACCTTGAGTATTGCATTTAATTCTGGTCACCGTATCTCAAAGAAAATATGGCGGAATTAGAAAAGGTTAAAAAAAGAAAGAGCAACCAAAATGAAAAAGGGGATGGAACTCCTCCCATATGAGGAAAGGCTAAAGAGGTTAGAGCTCTTCAGCTTGGAAAAGAAACAACTAAGTGGGGGGGGGGGGGGGGGGATATGATTGAGGTCTATAAAATCCTACATGGTGTAGAACAGGCAAAAGTGAATTGATTTTTCACTCTTTTAAAAAGTACAAAGACCAGGGGGCACTCAATGAAATTATATGGAAATACTGTCAAAATAAATAGGAGGACATATTTTTTCACTCGATGAATAGTTAAGCTTTGGAACTCACTGACAGAGGATGTGGTAACAGCGGTTAGTGTATCTAGGTTTTAAAATGTTTTGGGCAAGTTACTGGAGGAAAAGTCCATAGTTTGTTATTGAGAAGGGCATGGGGGAAGTCACTGTTTGCCCTGGGATTTATAGCATGGAATGTTGCTCCTATTTGAGTTTCTGTCAGGTGCTTGTGAAATGGATTGGCCACTGTTGGAAACAGGATACTGGGCTAGATAGACCATTGGTCTGACACAGTATAACTGTTCTTATGTTTTTATGTTCTTGGGTACTGATCTTTTACATTTAGGCTTCTTCCATTTCTTCCATTCTTCCTTTTCAGATCTATCTGGTTTCTGATCTCTTCCCTTCACTACCCTCCATGTTCAGCTTCTGCTCCCTCTCTCTCCCCCTTCATCCATCCATCCATGTGTAGTATTTCTCCCTCTCTCTTCCATTGTGCTCGCCTCCATTCATGTGCATTTCCACTCTCTATCATTCCTTTCCCTCTATCAGCGTGTAGCATTTCTTTTTCCCTTCCACTAACCTTCATCCACTTTCATCATTCCTCCTCTTTTTCCTCTTCCTCTCCTCCAACTTTGTCCAGCATTTACCTCTTTTCCCTTATCTACATTCATGTGCAGCATCTTCCTTCTCTCTTCCCATTTTTCTCTTCTCGTCTATCCATGTGTAGCATTCCCCTTTATCTTCCTTCTTTCCCCCTCCATCCATATCCAGCATCTCCCCCTCTCTTCCCTTCCCATTGATTCATGTCTGATATCTCCCCTCTTTTCCATTTTATGTTCAGATTCTCTGTCTCCTTCCTTTCCTTGTGTCCATCATCCTCTCTCTTCTCTGTTTAACATCTCTTCCTCACTTTCCCCATCCTGACCACCTATCACTGCCCCTCTGTTCCTTTCTCTCTCGGTCTAATTCTCTTTTTCTTACAGCTAGCCACTGCTAATTGGCTAATTGGGACCTTTCAAAGCCTGTACCCACACTCAGCATCTGTCTGTCCTACCCCCAATGCACACTTGACTGTGTCAAAGGAGGCAGGATCTGCCGAAACTGAGCATGGGCATGAACTGTGAAAGGTTCTGTGCTGCATTTTATTTTCTGCTTCTGCTGTAAAGTGAGTCAGTCAAACTTGCTGCTAGGCTTTATTGCATGCTGGAATGCACCAGCTGAAAAAAAGTTCTGCTGTTGGTGTAGCTTATGACAGTGGGAACAAGTTCTGCAGGGCAAGGACTCAGGATTCTTTCTTCTTGTTGGTAGCAATCATCTATTCTGGATAGGGCATCTGTATTCGGTTATTTTATCCCTGGTTGATGAGCATTAAGTTATACTGACTAGTTGACCTTCTCAATTTCTGAAGCTAAAACAATCAAGTGAGACTGTTATGATCTATCCAAATTTGGAAAGAGCAGCCTGACAGATAATGATTGAACTGTCTGGGGAAGCCCACCACAGCCATGAGTTCTGTTAGTTGTGCTTTAGGTGATTCCAGACTTTAGCTTAAGAAGAACATAGCCTTAACTGTATTATAGGTTAATACAGGGGCTGAGATCAGGCAGTGTTTTGTAGAACTTCTAGGCTGGGAATATAGAATATACTAAGAGACAACAAATGTACACTAGATCCTCCAGATGGTACCCAGAATCCACATAAGATTATTCTTTTCCAGACCATCTTCCTTTGTTTAAACTGGCCAAGGGTGTACCCAGAGGTAGGGAAGAGAAGCAGGGAGAAAACAATTAGAATTCTGAATATCAGTTCTGATATGTGATGAAAAGAATTAAGTAAGCATTTGCTTAAAACATCAGATAGCTTTGTTAAGGTGATAAAGGTATTACCTAAGCTGGTAGAAATTGTTACTTAGCAAATCAATACAGTGTTAAATAAGTGCTATATATTCACTACTTTCTTTCAGGTAAGAAACACTCCTTAACATTTGCAACTTGCAAATATATTAAAATTTTCAAATAATGACAACAATTTTCAGTCAATGTCAACAAATCTGGTTTTCTTTAAAACAGTGAGAAGAAAATTCCTTATCAGATAAGTACTTTTACAAATATTTACTTTTCAAGTTACTTTTTAGAATATTTATATTGTCTTTAAATACATCAACCATACTTATAGCGCTTGTTTCCTGGTTGAAGCATAGGACTTAATTCAATAAATGGCACCTAAAAAAAAATTGGTGCCAAAAATAGGGCTTAATGTTATTCTATAAACAGCGCTTAAAATTAGGCACTGTTTATAGAATAGCACTTAGGGCAGGGAACTGCAACTACATATAGGCACATCCATTTACACCAATGAAACCGTAGTGTAAATCCCGACACAGATCCCCTTTATTCTACAACAATGTACATAAATTAAAGGAATGCCCCTGATCTGCCCATGACCATCCCAAGGCTGCGCCCCCTTTTGGACCCTGTGCAATATTTATGCACAGATCCAGACCCTGTGTAAAATTTATGTGCAGATCCCGCATCTAAATTGATGCATGTAAATTTTAATTAAATCCAATTAACACCAATAATTGCCTGTTAAGATCTCAATTATCAGTGATAATTGGTTCATTATTCAATTAAATTGCATATACAAAGTGGGCACACACCCAAATTTGCATGCACAATTTTTACCACTTTTTATAGAATTCAGCAGATATTGTCTTTAAATACATTCCCCCTGTTTACAAAGCCACGCTAGTGGCTGCCGGTGCGGTAATGCTGACACGGTCCATTCACTTTGAATGGGCTGTGTCGGGATTACCGCACAGCCGCTGTTAGCATGGCGTTGTAAACAGGGGGGATTGTTTCTCATTTTTCCTTAATTTTTCATCACTACTCCTGAGTTTGGAACAGTTTCCACGGTTTGAATACCCAGTATCCCCTGATAAAGCCTTTTGGCGAAACGGGTCCGTTGGGTTTCTGTGTTTTTTTGGGAGAACTACATGCGTCAAGCTCAGACAACTAAGTTAAGCTGAATTTTGATTTATTCTTTCTGAACTTTGGTTGGACAGTATGCTGCATATGAATGTATTGTTTTTAAGTGCATAACGAAAAATATTTTTAAAAAATGAACATAAAGATGTGAAGATTTTTCCCACCTTCTGTGGTTGGCTGGGTTTTTTTTGACCGATGATTACAGCAAATTGGCACCAGACAAACATTGTCTAAATTGCCATGGGCTTGCAATGACAGGTCCTTTTTCTTATGAGGTCTTTCCCCCTTAACTTCTTCTTTTTTTGAAGTGGTGTTAATCACTTGTTGAATTTAGCTCACATACTTTATACATGCAAATTTTTGCTCTTGCCTCAGAGCTGATGTAAATGTGTATGAGAATATTTGTCTGCTATTGAACTTTGTATTTATAAAACATCTGCATTAATGTGGTTAAAGTTGATTTATGCACAATAATTTTATATGCTCATTAATAAAATTTGGACAAAATTGGTTCTGAAACAAACTTAAAAATTGTTTAAAGACCAGTCAAAAATTCTAAAAATGATAAAAAAAGGTACTCCAGGAAGGAGGGTCTGTTTGGGTGGAGAAAGAAAACAACACACATACATTTTGGATATTCAAAACATGCAGTGTTTTGTCCTTATTTTGTCACCCACTGCAATAGGAGATACAGATGAGAAGCTATGCATATTGTTTCCATTTGAAAGTTGCAACAATCTGGGTTACAGAGAATTGACCCTATAAATGGAATTGTCATGATGGAGGACTAACACTTCACATGATTTTGATCACTTGACAGAGCTGAAAGGTGCTTCATGTGTACCATCTATAGTAGCATATGGCTACCTGGGCTGTCATTCTCTTGGCATGCTAAGGGTAAAGTTACAGCAATAACTCCCCTCAGTACTACTTTAAAGTTCTTCTCTGTCCTTTTTGGATGGCCCAATGAACCCCTGGATGACTGGATTGGAATGTGAGAAAATGTTTGGAACCAAACAGAATTTAGCTTAAATAAAGACTTCTGTCAACAGCATTGGTATGAAACTGCTCAAGCATAAGGGGAGAACTACAGTCAAAGAATTGACCATTTTTTTCACTCTCCATACAGGGTTATTGTGAGATTTGTAATGACAATCTGATAATTCCCACCCATGGGAAAATTCCTGCAATATAAGACGACTTTGGATGATAATTACAGATCACAATTTTTTGGTCCGTCATTATTAATGAGATTTTGTGTTTGAGACTGAAAGGCCTGATCAGTCCCTAAAGCATCCCCCTCCTTCTTTTTCTCACTCATGTGGATGGAGAATGGTACACTCCATCATTAACAGATTAAGGGTCTGTTTCACCAAACTGCACTAGTGATTCCCTTGCGGCAATGCCAACGAAGCTCATTCAAAGTGAATAGGCTTTGCATTGCTGCGCCGGGAATCGCTAGTGCTGTTTGGTAAAAGAGACCCTACTACTACTACTACTACTACTAAACATTTCTAAAGCGCTACTAGGGTTACGCAGCGCTGTGCAATTTACATAGAGGGACAGTCCCTGCTCAAAGAGCTTACAATCTAGTAGACAAGTGAACGGTCAAATTGGGGCAGTCTAATGTAGTTGTCTGCCTTTCACTTCTGCTAGTCACACAATGGCAACTTTGCCATAAAAAAAACTAATAGGTGGATATTGCTCCATTGTTCTCTATTGCTTTCCTTGGATGAAAAAGTTTTTGCTCCCCTACAAAATATTTTGAGATTCAGACTACAGTAAGAGAGAACGCTGAGAAGACTGCACTCTCATTTTGGGTCAATGGGTGGGACAAAACATATATAAGAAACGGACCACACAGCTTGGATTTGTTTACTCAGTGTGGAAAATAAATGAGCTACATACATGTCGTGGAATATGAAATTTGATTAAAGATACTGCACTATCAGCATCCAGGTCAGATATGATCAGCTGGCATGTCAGCTGTGTGAGGGGTTTTGCAATAGAATACTTTTGCCCAATTCAGCCAGATTATTTTCATAAGCAGTTTCTCTGATGCTGTTACATAATAAATCTCAGAGTTTAAAAGGGGACATTGTGTGCATGTGTGTGTGCGTTTTAAAATACAAACTGAGGCATAACGTTTTAAATTATGCGAGGGAGGATAAAATGCCTCAAGTTCCAGTAAATTCACTTTCATTCACTCTACTTTTTGGCACTTTCTTTATAAAATATAACTATTGATATGCAGCATCCAGGGCGACACTCCAGGCAAACAGCTGGTTTTTGTTTAGAATTTGGGGCTTGACTGGTTTTCAAGTCAAACCAAACCACTGAACCAAACCTTTTTTCTTCTTGCCAACATACGCCCACAAACAACTATATTTAGAAGCTGGTAATTGCATTGCCTTTGGATTTCAGGATAAGTTCAGGTAATACAAATGATCTTAAATGGTTAAGATTGATTCTCTTCCTTTACCCCCCCCCCCCTCAATATTGCTTCATATAGAAGAGATCTGAAATTGTTTTTCTTCAGTATAAAGTTGTTTTTATATTATAATAATGATACAGACACTGTGGGCTAAAGAACTGTGAATAACACTAACAGTGTTTCACGTACTAGTAATGAGACATGGATTTGATATACTGCCTTTCTGTGTTCCATAAGAATATAAGAATAGCCATACTAGGTCAGACCAATGGTCCATCTAGCCCCATATCCTGCTTCCAACAGTAGCCAATCAAGGTCACAAATACCTGGCAAAAACCCAAATAGTAGCAACATTCCATGCTATCAATCCCAGGGCATGCAGTGGTTTATATATATTATATAGTAGATGTTATCCTTCATAGTTTGTCTGCTAGAGCAGCAGCAGGTTAGCTCAGCAGTCCCTGATAGTGAAGAAGGGAATAGGACATAGGCAATCTTGAGAAGGCATGGGAGCGAAAGCTCTTATGAAGCTTCCAGATAAGGCCAATGCTATTTTTCAGGCAGAAGGGTGGGGGAGGAGATTCCCAAGAAGGGGATCAATAACATTGCTCAGGAGAGGAATGACCTGCAGGGGGGGGGGGAAGAATAACCTGGAGGGGGCTGATGTTATTCCTTCTGTGGGGAGCCAGGAGGGAATACTCTGAGGGGGGGGGGGGGCTCTTGATTCTGTGAGAGATGGAGTAATGGTTCTAGTTCTATAAACTTCAATTAATCTCCTCCATCTGTCATCTTTTCACAAAGCATACACTTTGAGAATTCATTCATTCCCTAGCTATTACAAATCTAGATGACTGCAATAGCCTTTATCATGGAATTAAACATTCAGAATTAAGACAACTTCAATTAATACAAAACACGGCAGTAAAATAAATAACTGGATACAAAAAAAATCTGATCATGTTAGTCCTTTCCTTCAAGAAGAACACTGGCTTCCAATTGCTCATCGTATCACCTTTAAAACTCTTACTCTAATTTATAAAATTCATAACTCAGACACACCATTATACCTCTCCTGCCATTTAATTTATTACACTACCTCCAGAGCCTTAAGATCATTTTAATCAAATTCATTACATATGCCCTCACTTGATCAACTATGGTTCGACTTCACCTGTCCTAAGGCATTTAGGGATCCTTTTACTAAGGCACACCAGCATTTTCAGTGCATGCTAAAAATTAGCACGCGCTAAACAACATAGGAATAACTAAAAATGCTAGTATACCTTTGTAAAAGACCCCCTTAGGGCCTTATTCTATAAAGTTAATACTCCTAAACTTACGCTCCTAAATTTATGCTCCTAAATTATGGGCCTAATCTATGCTCCAAAATACATTATGCTGATAATTTAGGAACATAAATGTAGAAGCGTAAATTTAGGTGCATAAAGTTTAGGAGTGTAAATTTAGGAGTATAACCTTTATAGAATAAAGCATTTAGCATCATTGGATCAACTCTCTGGAGCACTTTACCCCTTCAATTGCAACTGACCAACTCTTATACGGACTTCCATTCTGCCTTTCTCTTCCAAGATGCTTATAACACTAATCAATAGACATCCTAAGTTGCAGGAACTAATTGGATCCTGCTTGGGGAACCCTGCATATCCCATTATTACAACCTCTCAGTTTTTTTTAGCTCTACCTTATTTTAAATTGTCCTATATACTGAATGGAGTTCTTTTTCTTTCTCCTCTTTCTTAACCTTATTTTATTATATTTAAAATGTAAACCGTTCTGAAAGCTTTTCCTCTAGGGTGGTATATCAAATTTGAATAAACCTGAAATCTGGTTGGGAATATTCTTTATGGGGGTGTAGGGGATGAACCCATCATAATTAACTCACTTCAGATTGGTTAGCACAGAAGATTGCAAACCATAGCAGCTTTTGTACAAATGTAACACTAGCCCAAGGTGGCAGGTGTTAAACGTTTACCCTTTACTAGACCTATAAAATATAATGGATTGTGGAGAAAATACCTTGCTGTTTCCATGGGCTCTGCAAATCCTAATTTGCATAAGATGTTTCTTCATTCACATGCATGGTCATGTTAATATTAGTGTAATCTTGTTAATGTCATAAAGGAGCGTTATAAAGAATACTATAAAGATTTAAAGGGTAATTTTGTAACGGTGTACCTACCATTAGGTGCCTGTATGGCACGTGCTAGGGATCTAATCTGTGAATGAAAATAGGTGCCTATTTTCCTTTAAAGCAAGAGTTCTCAAGCCAGTCCTCTGGACATACCTAGACAGGTTTTCAGGATACCCACAATGAATATGCATGAGATAGATTTGCATGCCCTACCTCCACTGTAAATCAGTTTAATGGTCAAAATGAGCCAGTGGGAATACCTAACTCTCAAGCAAACTCCAAACTGTATCTAATCTTTATTCTCTTTTCAAACTCAGTTCCAAACAGTGTTACAAGAAATTATTTATTTTGGGGAAAATAGCTCTAGAGCGTACTCGCTACTGTTTATAATTTAAGAGCAGATGCTGTATTTATAAGTTTTAGGATATTAATTTCTCCACCAATCACCAAAGGTGATAATTGCAATAAATTAAATAAATTAAGTATATATAGCTTCAATATACTCAGAACACAAATAAACCGTATTTTTAGCTTCAAAAAGGTTGATTTAATATACAATTGCACATGAGAGGTAGGTTTTAAGAGGATCTTAGAACAGATAATCTGTGCATAAAATAGAACAAAGTAGCAGGTAGGTTAACTTACAAGTCCTTGTTACAAGCATGCTGTGGTCCAGCTGATTGATGAGCACATGTTGAGGAGCAAGGCATCAGGGCTTCTGCAGTGAGTGAATCTGAGTTGCTTGCAGCTGAAGAGAATCTGAGTTGTTTGCAGTGAAGAGAATCTGAGTCTTGGGGAAACAGCTTTTGCTTTTATACCTTGTAAGCTGCAGGAGGATATGCCATGTGGATCTTTGCTGGCTTCCTGGTTTTTTTGCACACGACCCCTGAGTCCTGGTCTCATGTTTGCACACGACCCCTGAGCATTTGCAAAGCATTGTGGTATCTTGGTCTCATGTCTGCACATGACCCCTGAGTCCTGGTCTCATGTCTTATGACATCACGAGACTTGCTGTCTGGCAAATGGTCTTTTGATGTCCTGTTCAGTCTCTAGGGCAGATACACATTACAAGTCCTTCCTTTCTGCACATGTCTGGAAGCTGATGGGAGGGGCAGGTATACCTTTGACAAGCAAATGTCCTGTTTATGCTTCCTCTGAGTTATTCAGGTGCCCACCTTAGTCAATCTTTTGTTAGGTGGGAGGGCAGAGGAAGCTCTTTTGTGTTTGTTAAGTGTTTGTAATTAACTATCCCTGCTCTCAGAAGTTCCCAGAAAAAGGAATGGAGAGAGAGGGGCTTGAAATGAAACTATTCTCTCTGCTGCAGTGTCAAATATATATTTTTAAAAGATACACAAATACATTGGTGTATATATAATCCAGCAAATATGCTACATATTTCAGTAAGAAACTGATACCATTACAACAGCACAAAATTTGTTCTTAAAGTCTTTAAATATTTATTTCAACAAAATTCACTGGTTTCAATACATATTCTGGATTTTCTCATACATATCTCACTTCTGTAGAAAATACTTTAAAATGCTTCAAGGTAAATGTTCTTCTTCAAATCTTTTATTTTTACATTTTGCAGAGCACGGTTGCCCCCACCAACGTGGTGCATGTTTCGCAGATGCTGCTTCAGGGTGTGGCAGTGGCGTAGCCAGACAGCCAATTTTGGGTGGGCCTGAGCCTAAAGTGGGTGGGCACAAAATTATCTCTGCCCCGCCATTCCTCCACCTCAAAATATAAATACTTTAGCTAATGAGGATCCTCAAGCTCTGTTAGCTGAAGACTTTCTCCGAAGGCAGTCAGAACTCCCTTTTACCAAGCTTGGCAGGCAGCAGCAGCAATGTCCCTAAGCCACTAATGCCAGCACCACATGCGTGCTTAGTAGTCGGTGGCTCAAGGATGCTGTCACTGACTAGATTTGGTAGAAGGGAATTCTGGCTGCCTTTGGAGGAGGTTCTCAGCTGGGGATGCTTGGGGTTCCCCACCAGTTATAAAGCAAGGGTCAGGGCCAGTGTTAGACATGCTATGGCCCAGGTCAGAAAATAAAGGAGGGCACTTTCTCTGATCCCCTCTCCTCCCTGCCTCCCCTCCAATTTCCCCACCTGCCAATACTAATCACACTGACAGACCTTCACCAAATACAGACCAAGGGATCACAAATTAGAAATTAAAATATTTACACAAAAATTGAATTGAGAATCCCAAGAAGTTAAACTTAACATATACTACAACACTGGAGAAATAACAACAGGAATGCATTTCCTTTCTATTGAACACAATGCAAAGACAATTGCTATGCACATTTCCGAAAGCTAATGTATTCCATTTAAAACATTAAAAAAAAAAAATGCTTTTTCTACCTTTGTTGTCTGGATGTTTTATTTTTCCATTATGTTGGCTCCAATTTCCTGTCTGTCATCTACTAATTCTCCTTCAAGCGGCTGCTGTACATTTGTCTTCTCTCTGCTGTCTATTCCTTCACTACATCTACCTCTGATATAATGATCATTCCTTTTTAGTTCTGTCCTCTCATTTTTTTTCTTTTCTGCCTCTGTCAACTCAAATTTCACCCTCTTTCTCATCCTTCTCCTCCTTTTTACTTTTCAGCTACCTATCAGATTTCTATCTTCTTCTTTCGCCCACTAGCTCTCTCATTCCCCATCTCACTCCTTCCCCAGGCTTCCATTCCCTTCCATCTTTATCTATTCTCCATTACCATATTTCTACCCTCTGTAATCACTATCATCTCATCCATTTTCTTGCCACCCTTCTCCTCCCCTTCCTGGCCTCTCCCACATGGTTCCACCATTCCCAGCGCCTTCCTCCCTCCACCCTTCTAGCCCAGCATCTGCTCTCTCTTTCTTCCATCCCCAACTTTGTAGCCTGATATATCCTGTCCTCTCTTCCCTCCTGTCCTGTTCCCCATGGTCCAGCATATCTCCTTCTCTCTTCCCTCAATCCCATTGTCTGGCATCTCTCCATCATTTTCATCTGCTCCTGGATCCATCTTCTTCTTTTCCCCTCTCCACCTGTGCATCTCTTCCTGCCTCTCATCCAATCCCATGTCCTACATTTCTCTATCCCCCTCCCTCCCACCCACCCACCCACCCACCCATGCAGCATTCATGCCTTTCCTCCGCCATGTCCAATTTTTTTGCCTCGATCTCACTGTCCACCATTTCTCTCTCTCCCCCTCCTTTGTGCCCCAGGTCCAACATTTCTCTCTTCCACCCCCTCCCCCATGCAGCATCTCTCCCTTCTTCACTTCCAGTGCCCCCAGGTCCAGCACTTTTCTCCCCTTCCCCTCCTCCAACCGGTCCAGCACTTTTCTCCCTTCCCTGCCTCCAGTCTCCGGTCTGGCACCTCTGTACTTTTTTTCCTCCCTGCTTCTAATGCAGTGTCTGCAACTTACAGCATTGGAACTACCCGGCAGCGATTCACACACACAGGCTTGCACGAATCGCACCTCGCAGTAGCTCCGGAGTTCCCGCCACGTCCCATCCTAATAGGAAGTTGCATCATTGAGGGCGTGCCGTGTCAGTGAGGGCTTGATGCGTCAGAGTGAATGCCGGAGCTGGCCTGTGCTGTGAGTTTGAATCGCTGCTGGGTAGCGCCAATCCTGTAAGTTGGAAGCACCACGGCAGAAACAGGGAGGAAAAAAAAGAGAAGTGCCAGATCTGTGGGAGTGGAGGGAAGGGATCATGGGTGTCGGGGTGCACTATTCCTGGGTGGGCCTTGGGCTTAAGTGGGTGGGCCTGGGCCCACCTAGGCCCACCCGTGGCTACACCCCTGGGGTGTGGTCTGCCATAGGCAGTCGGTGGTCCAACTGGGGAGGCTAAAGGGGGTGGGGTTAGGGTAGGGTTGAGGGTGGGGACAGGGGCGGTGCTTACCTCCATAATTGTCTGACAACACACAGAAAAAAAAATAAGTAAAAATAAAATAGTCACAATTAATACCTTTTATTAAATTTAGATATTAGATATGTATCATATCTCAAAGAATAAAGTGGTTGCTCAAAGCATATTCTAAGCACAATCGCTCAACTGGAAAACACTATGCACAACTTTGTGCAAAAACACACTCAGAACCTTACTGTACCATAAATATTACACTGGACAAAACCTAATACACCAATATACCACCCATACGGAAAATGCAGACCGTCAACAATATGAAACAAAGGATCATAATATCACAATTCTCATGTAGAGCCACAAAACACCCTTTTAGGGTGGACAGTGTTCACAATGAGCTCCTTTTATTAACAACCATATGTAGATCCTTCAAGAGGTAATGTCATGATTTAGGCTCTACACCCTTTCTGATGTTTTGGTGCCACCTCAGTAAGGCCAACACACAATCTCTCCACTGCACAACACTATACACAAACTTGTACAAAAACACACTCATAACCTTACCAAACCATAACAGCATTAATTACAAGGACAGGACAAGCTACAACCTTATGCATGGAAAGGCAGCACTGTAATTACACTGGGCTCTAAAACACCAGTACACAAGCTAGTGAAAAAATAAAAAATAAAAAGGGCTGCAAATACTACACGCTAGCTGAATACTGCACCTTGATCACACATGAAAAACACATGACACAACAGATATGAAGGCAAAATACTGAACTGGAAAGTTACCTCAAGAAGTCAGACTCAGCATGCAGCAATACTAGAAAAATTTAAACTTGTATGCAAAATATCACAGATGCACATTTCCAAAAGCTGACATATTCCAATTAATAAATTCTGAATAATAATTGTTTTCTACCTTTGCTGTCTGAGTATTTAGTTTTTCTGTTAGCTTTGGTCCTAGTTTCTTCTGTTGTATGCAGTGTGTTCTTTCCATTTGATATTTTTTCTCTCACCATGTCCACCATCCTTCTGTGTCCTTATGCATCCTGTCTACCATCTGTAGCCCTGTTTCTATCCTTTCTCTCTGTTTAACAGGAAGTGCATCAGAGAGAGCCGGAGGAGTGGATGTGGCAAAGGGGAGCGGGAGCGAGGCTGCCTGTGAGAATGAATGGCAGCACTGACAGCGACAGGTACGGGTGAAGACAAGAATGCTGCAGGGAGGGACCGAGGCAGCGCTGGCAGGGAAGACACAATTAAGCCTAGGGCAGGCAAATTGCGAGGAGATGTTGGGTGGGCCCTGGCGGGGGGTGGGGGTTACGTGTGGGGGGGGGCAAGGAGGGCTGCTGGTCTGGGAGAGCAGGAAGGAAGGAGGGACGGTGGGAGAGCTCCCTGGCTGCTGTGCAAGCCCTGTGTTTGTGAGGGCAGCAGCCAGGGGAACGTCAAGATTGGGCTGGGGAGGCTTAGCCTTTGCGGTCTGCCAAAACTACAAAATAAAATCACAAATCAAAAACCTATCTATAATTAAAATTGACTACTTATAATCAAGCACACATACCTTATACTTGTAGAATCGTATGTACTGCATCTGTGCCTGCCTCATACTATTGCTGGCACACCAACGCTGAACCAAGTTTAAATAAGTCATATGACCCTTTAGCACCAATGAAAGCAATGAGAGAAATGACATCAGAAAATCAATTCACATAGCTGTAGCCCAATCAATTTCTAGATTCAGATCTCCCAGTGTCATAGTCCACCATTGCTCTTTGTAATTAAGCAAACTATCACCCCCCTCCCTTCCCAGTTCTTCTGGGAGACTGAATCTGGAAATTGATTGGACTGCAGCTATGTGAATTGATTTTCTGATGTCATTTCTCTCATTGCTTTCATTGGTGCTAAAAATTATCCAATTGAAATTAGCTACACATATATATATACCTGCTATTTATTGTTGATATATTTTATGTACATACTTCTGAAAATCCAAAATTATGCATATAAGTCCAAATTTCATCCCAACTGTGCCCTTGGAAATACCTCTGCTCACTGCTTGTAAATATATGTGTAAAACTTTACCGACGTGGAGTCTTGGCAATATTATAGCAAGCCATGTCCATGTAAAAAAAAACACTCATATATGTGAAAATGGCTTTGAAAATTATCCCCTTAGTGCATAGCACATTATTTTTAGCATGTACATAAGGGCCTTAAAGTGCACATTAAAGATTTATTGCAGAAACCACAGAATGTTGCTAGTTTTAAGAAATACCCATGGTTGACTATTCAGCATCAAACCAAACGCAATCTACATTTTATTTCAGTCTCTCTTCCTTCAAATGTTAAAAGAAATCTAGGAAAACAGTTGCTGCCCAATCCATAAGACATTGCAAGCTGGTTTTTTTTTGGTATTTTCCTATCCAATAACCTTATTGTTTTGATTGTGGCTTGGTTACTCAGCCGAAATGTCTTTGAGGTAGATCAATTATCTCTGCTTCTGTTAATTTTTTTGTTATGCTCCTTTGTCAATATATATTGCAAGAAATTAAATCCAATTACCCTCAGAACCTATATGTCACCAAAATTTGAGCGTCCAAATTTGGGTGTGGATCACAGATGTGCACGGAAACTAGTCAAGTAGGTGATATGAATCAATTATTGACATTCATTAGCACTAATTATGAGTTGTGCATGCACATGCCCATTCGCTTTGAGCAGTTGGAAGAAGAAATGAAGGTTTTAGAGGAGAGGGAGCTTTTCCTTGAAGAGCCAATGGGGTTACCTCCCAGTGAATTTAAACTCACTATTGTGATATTGGATTGCAGCTTGCTGCTGTGTAAAAACCAACCCAGCAGGTGGCTGCCAGACCTCTGATAAAGAGGTTTTCTGAAACATGAGCCAAACATTTTGGCTTTGCCTGGTTGTTCCATCTGAGGACCTCTACACTGGTGCTGCTCTAGAACATGGGACAGGGTCGCCGAGAGGGGGGACAAAATCCACAAGGTCTGGGCCTTCAAGGGGGGGGGGGGGGGTGATGGGGTCTCTTTCTCTCACCTGCTCCTGATAGGACCTGAGTGATTGCATCCTGATAGGAGTAAGAGAGAGAAAACTCTGGTGCTGGGTCCCCCTTGGAGGCTGGGGAGGACCCAGAGCTTCCTCCAGTGCTGCTCTTCTGCCCATTGCTGAGTGGCTGCTTTTCCTCTCAGGCGTGCATACTCGGTTTTGAAACTGAGCATGCCCTGAGAGGAAAAACAGCCGCAGGGGCAGGCAGTCAGTGCTGGAGGAAGATGTCTTCTTGTCTTCTGCTGGCGGGGCCTCGGGATTCCCACCAGCAGGGGTATATAGGCAGCAGCAGCAATGGGGGGGGAGGGGGTTGCGGCAGCAGACGACAATTGTGGGAGGGGGCAGCAGCGGCTCTGTCCCGGTGGCGGTGGCCCTGTCTCGGGCCCCATAGTGGTGGCCCTGCCCCAGGCCCGGTTCAGTCTCTCGGCGGCCCTGACATGGGATGGTGTCATCAGTTGTGGGAAAAAAAAAAGAAGAAAAGCTAGAGTAAAAAGAGAAAAAGAATGCTTTTGTTGAAGGAGTTTGAAAGTATGGGGAAAAGAGAGAATATGTTTGAGAGAAAGGAAAGCCATGCTTATGGTCACGCAGCACCATGTATAAATGGGAAGACACACAAAAAGATTTAGGCCTTTAAATCACTACGTTACATTGCCAACTAACCCTCCCATTATGAAGGTTAACATCTGCCTAATACTGGGATTAATCCAGAAATATATGATTGCTGTTTTAATAAATTTATGTTTGCAAGTAAAAATTAAATACTTTTTAAGTACTGCAATTTAGTGCAATTATTTGAAAGTAAACTATCCTCTCTGTTAATTAAACATCATTTAGTTTACATATTTTTCTTATAATAGAGAAAGAGCTTCAAAGCATCTTCTTTGGAAAAACACATTAGGTTGCTTTATTTCTGAGAGGGGATCAGCTGTTGCATAATATAAAATAACTCAAACACTTTCAGCTTGAAGGGAATATACTTTTTCCTCTGATCTACCAAGTACAAAAGAATTAATCATATTATAGCAACTAACTGGAAGTAATTGCTTCTATTTGACTTTTTGGGAGACATTTTGTAGCAGGGCACCAAAACCACCCTGTTACAAAAACGACCCCCTCACTCCTGCCTCCAACGCCCCACTGAACCACCAGGGTGTAAAGGCCTGGGAAGCCTACCTAGACCATGGGGGATTGGGGATGGGGGCAATGTTCCGTTGGGGGTGGGGGGGCTTCTACATGGCACAGACTGAGGAGAGGGGGAGGAAAGGAGGGTTTGCTTTTTTAAGGGGCCGGGAAGGGGATCACGGGCACTAAAAAAAGTGTTATGCAGGTGTTAGCTAAATTCAGCACCGGCACCTGCATAGCTCAATGACCTGAACTATGACAGCCTTTGAGCTGTCCTAAATTCTCCCGCTTAGCTATGTAGGTGCTGGTGCTGAATTTTGTCAGCACCAGCATGATTGTCAGCTCCCCCCAAACACTGTGCCCTGTACCACCCCTGACCTATCCATTTTTTATGGGCAGTCAGAACCAATATTGAGTGGCACTGCCCAGTTTAGTGGCACTGAATATCGGGAGTTTAACCCAGATATCCAATGCTGCAGATATTCAAACTGGTGCACAGTTAGCTTGGCAGATAAAGCTAGAACAGCATACTGGTTAAGTGCTGGCTCTGTGCAACTCTGCCCCCAGACCACTCGTAACCTAGCTGGTTAGAGCTTTGACGGTCAGAGGGGATATTCAGTGGCACTGTCTGGAAATGGCTAGTTCAGTGGGTTTAACCAGGCTGAAGCTTCTCCTGCTCAGTTAAACCCTTTTGAATATTGACCCCTATGTGATTAAGTCATTAAAAACTATCCAAATAACGATACCCTTTCCCCAATTTTTCCTTGAAGAAGCAGATGTTCTGCTAAGAATATATTTTCTTCAAAAACTATAGCTAATGTCCTGTGGTTACTCTCTATAAATAGCAATTAATTTGCATAATTTCCCTTCATTTTCAGTCTTGTTTGCTTCTTCCTCTAGCTTTGAACAACTTTTTGTATACTAATAATTATGGGGGTCTTTTACTAAAGATTAATGCATGTTATTCTTCAGCAGGTCCCATAGGAATAAAAAGACTCCCCTATTTTCTAGAGAAGTTTCTGGAACTGTTGAAGACACTTTATTAGATTTAAAGTATTTAAAGCAAACAAAGAGTTTCTGATTGAAGTAAACATAGTGAAATCTGCTTTATTAGAAATTGGTAACACTTAGCTAGCTAGCTCTCAATGCAAAGTGAGAACTGAATTCCTCTCAGTCTTTTTAATATTATAATATTGCATATGCCTATTTTACACAGAGGGGCATTTTTGAAAGAATACCCAAGTTAGACTAAGGATATCCTGCTCACAATGTACAAAACAAAGTCCATCTCGCAAGCATTTTCAAACAGGAAAAATGTTAGGATTTCCTGTTTGAAAATACATGAGGAGGACATTCTTACACTGAAAACATTCAAAATGAACAGCCATTTCCCAAAATGAAACATCCAAAATATGAATGCCAAAAAAGCAGATACAAAACTATATGTCTGGCATAATTTGTATAAAAATGGCCACAAAGACATCCCTGCATAGCAGAGGGGCAGCCTAGTGTTCCATGCAGTGAACTTTAAACAATGGGACCCAGGTACAAATCCCACCTTCATTCCTTTATATGTTATTGTGAGTCCTCTAGGAACAGATAAAAAGCTACTGTACCTAAAGGTACATTACTACAATAGCCATCATTCTTGCAGGTGTCTTATAAATTCAGGTACAGTAGGTATTTCTATATTCCAGAAGGGCTCAATATTTGTACAGAAATACATTTTTTTTAAGACCTGGGTCCCATTGTTCAAAGTCCACTGCACTGACCACTAGGATACTCCTTATACTAGCTGTTCTATTAGGAATGGCTATAATACCTGAAGCTGTTATACAGCCTGGTATCCACTGTCACTTTCACTTCAATGGGGGCTGGGACAGGGTCAGTAACCACTGGGAGATGAAGGAGGGGGCATGCCCTCATCCTCTTGGTGGTCAACTGCTCAATCATGGCACCATGTTTGTACCTTGGATGTGATTGAAACCGGTCTAGATAAAAATGTACTTCTTTTTTTGCCTTGTACATTTCTTCCCATTCCATTATCACTGAAAGACATCCTAATTTTGGTCCACCCTAGTCTTGTCCAAAACATGCCTTCAACATGCCCCCTTGCTAGTTGGACAAATTGCAGTATAAGACATCCAAATTCTGCCTTTTGAAAATTGCAATTTGGATGTTTTTGGCAGCGGAACTTTGGCCATTTTGAGACAGCCATTTGCTTCGAAAATTAGTGCTGTGTCTCTTTCACACATCAGTTCTTCACTTCTATTAATGGCATTCTAGACTTGCATTTTTGTCTCCTCTTTTTCAGTTATGCTATAACCAAAAACTGTCTTCTCTCAACAACACATGTCTGAAATTCAAATATCAGCCATTTTTCTTAAAGCCTAGCACAGACTACAGTAGACATTTCAAATACTCTTAGTGAAGTGTGGGATAATACCCAGTTAATGTTGTATTTACAATGCGTTTAGTTTTCTACTGGGTCCTTTATAAGAAGCTTTTTCAATTTATTGGAATTTGCTACCAAGATTTCCGCATAGTTGCTCACATGAGTTTACCCTTCTAGATTTCATGTGTTTGAAAATTCATTGAATGGCATTAAAGTTTAATCCTTTCTTTACTTGATTTGATACTACACTTCAACCAAGTTGGGATTAGTCTAAAGTTTCAAGAAATTTCAGCCAGAAGAGATATGTCTCATAATCCAATAATTGCCAATTATTAATCCGCTATCCTACAGAAATCAAATTCTCACTAAAATGAATGACTGATAGAAATGAATTGGAAATGTTCAGTAATGACAGTATTGTTGTTCAGAGAAATATTAAACAAAGCCTATATCGAAATAATTAGAAAGAGGGAAATACAACAGGTCTAAAATGTAGAGTCCTGGTAATCTAAATCTAAATTACAGGGTTTTGTTTTGTTTTTTTTAGTTTTCCTGGTTTATTGCTCTTCTCTCAACATTAGAGAAAACTGATGCCAAGTTTAAAATTATAGAATGATAGAAACATCAGTGCTGGAGAGACTGCAAAAGGCCATCTGCTCCACTCCCTTGTTTCCATGCAATGTCTTCATGACCTTTGTGATCTCAGATGAATGTTTGCATAATTGACTGAAGAACTAAGTGATCATTTAATGCCCACATAAGACAACACAAAACCTATTTGAATATGATATTACTGATAGCCCTGTGATTAAAGATGGTATTCAACTGGGTCATGTTTTTTCAGACTTGATATGATGTGTGATAGAGCACATTTCTGCCAGTTAATGAGGAGATCATGAAACGTGCCTTCATTACAGAGAGCAATATAGGATTTTCAACTTTCTACACTGTAGTGTCTCCACTGGGTGTGAATAAGGATTTGAATAACAATGTTTTTTATAATTCAAATGGACTGTTCTGTCCACCAGTAGGGATTCAGCATCCATAATGTTTTTTGATTGGCTACAACTGATGGTACCAAACAATGTCCAAAGGTGGTATTTTTGTATGTCTTTACAAGCATATGAAAGACATTTCTTTAGAAAAATTTGAAAATGCCTTATTACTTCACTAATCGAACCCTCTCAGAATTCTCTGAGGGCACTTAAAATACTTTCCAGTATGAAACAGTCCTCAAAACATTCCAAAATGGAATAGAGAAAAGGATACATTTCACATGTATGTTATCTGTCCAATTTTTTTTCATTTTTGGACAATTTTACGGGACCTATTAATGTTATGTTTTCCATCTGTAAACTCAACCAAGTTTTAGACAGTTATCATCTTTACCCTACCAGTCAGCATCTGTTTAGAATTCTCTACCTTCTGCTGTGGCTCCCAAAGGGAATATTGTAGTTTTTGTATGCAACTTAAAACTTTTTTATTTAATAAATATGTGGATTGACTTTGTTATATTCGATGATCAGTTTTGTTTATCCCAGATAAATTGTTCTGGATTTCTTTAAGTGTTACATTGAGCTGTAAAGGCTATTGTGGAATAAAAGACCACTTGTAATGTAATATGTATACTTGATCTTGATTTGTCCTTGCCATTTTCAGGACACAGATCATAGAAGTCTGCCCAGTGCTGAAGTTGTCATCGAAGTCCCACTCCAGCTTGTCCAAATCTGTCCAGTCATAATCAGGGCATAGACCGTAGAAGTCCACCTAGCACTGGCCTATCTATCCACCCATGATCAGGGCACAGACCATAGAAGTCTGCCTTGAATTGGCCTTGTTCTCCAGCTACTGAAGCTGAATCTGTCCAGTCATGATCAGGGCGCAGACCATAGAACTGGCTTTGCTTCCCCTAAGTTTTAGTGCCCTTTTAATATTGCTTCCATATTGCTTACTTTATGCTTGTCTTGGAGCAAATATACAGTAACTTTGTGCAGGAGTGTTAAGGAATGCAAATTACTAAAGGCACATAGATGCATATGTTACATTTATAAAATGAGCTCCGTTATGTGTCTTGACCACCTAGGCAATCTCCGATAAAATTACTCTGCACATGTCCATTAATATTAGCATGCACTACATTTTTTAGCATATACTAAAATTAAATTAAATGATAAAAGAATACACCCTCTTGCCCTTTGGGATCCTTTTACCAAGCTACAGTAAGCACTAAAGCATGCTTACCACAGCTAAAACTGCCTTACTATGGGGCGCGCTCAGGTGTCCTGTAGTAATTTTGGGATTGGCACATGCTACCCACATGCTAAAAAATAAAATTAATTGTTTAGCACTGGGGTGGGTCTGGAGGAGGGGAGGAAAGAGTTGGTGTGCTCTGTGCTAATTGGTTAGCGCAATTACATTGCCATGCATTAACCAATTAGCATATGGTTAGTGCATAAGCCCTTATCATCTACAAAATAGGTGGCAGTAGGGGCTCACATGATAATCAACACACACTAATAGGAAAATTAGTGCATGACCATTAATACAGAAAATTTAAAAATTAGCCATTTTGTCTGGTGGTAAAAATGGCCTTAGCTTGCGGGAATGACCCATGTAAGGACTGCTAAGCTCACTTTTTACCGCAGTTTGGTAAAATCTCTTTTACGGGGTGCATACTTGAGTGGTAAAATACATGCCCAGTTAGGGCTATTCTAGTCATTTACAAGCAGATGTAGCAACATACACACATGAATGACCCCTTATAGAATCCCAACAAGCGCAAAAGTATGCACATTGAAGGGATGGTTTGTTCTTTGTCAAGGGGTGTGCATTGGGGTGGAGTTTGGTTAAGGGAAAAAGTACACACGTAGATTATACAGTGCTGCGTATGCCTTGTAGCGCTATAGAAGTGATAAATAGTAGTAGTAGTAGTAGTAGATTATAAAATACTATAATGTATATGCAAACTTTCCACACATCAGCCTGGACATTTACACATGCTCTAGAGCTGCCACTTGCACTAGTATTTTATACAGAAAATTAGGTACCTACTTTCTATCTTATCCTAGGCACCCTGTTTTAAAATTAACCTCTCTGGGGGTCATTCTAAAGAGCCAGCAAACTTTGGGGCCATTTTACTAAGCCACGGTACGGCTAATGTGCAGGTAGCGCAGACATCCGGTGGTAATTTTGAAGTTGATGTGTGCTTTATCCTGTGGCAGAAAATAATTTTATACTGCGGGGAACGTTCCTGGTGGTAATCAGCAGTGTGGACATATTGGCGTGCACTGCCTGATTACTACACAAATAGCGCGTGAGCCCTTTCCACCAAGTAAATACGTGGTGTTAAGGGCTCAGGCTGTAAGTAGATGAGCGCTACTTTTAATATTAGCGCACAGCCATTAAAAAAGGCCTTTTTTCCATCTGTGGTAAAAAATGGCCCAGTGTGTGCCAATTTCACATGTGCAAACTAGCACAGGCCACTTTTTACCGCAGATTAGTAAAATGACCCCTTTAAGTGGCAGGAGAGTGTCTCAGTGTTGGTATTCTACTCATTTATGTGCATAGGTGTCCACTTAAATGCACAAATGACACCTAGCAGAACAGTATGTGCCATGATTAGATGATGCATACTTTGTCAATGGGTGGGCACATGGGTGGAGTTTGAGCAGAGCATGAATGGATTGCAGGAATATATGTGTAAATTCTAAAATTCTATTTTTTATGTGCATGTGCTAAAATCTACGTGTCAGCATTTACATGAGGTACAGGACTGGTATAAGTGATCATGTCTTCATGTGTGCATGTTGTTAATCATTTGCTCTAGTATTCTATGATGGAAAATAGGTGCCTACTTTTCTTAATAGAATAAGCTTAAAATAGGCGCCATAACCAGTGCCTATGGTGAGTACCCTGTTATAAAATTACCCTCCAAGGGCTAGATTCAAGAAATGTTAAATTGGCACAGAAAAAAAATTGGCACGGAATGCTATTCTATAATGTGCACTCAAAAATGTGCGCCCAGTACAGAATTAGCAATGAGTGCTGATTTTGGCACCAGGACTTATGCTCCTGGCGCCCAATTTAGACGCATATCCCCTGTATTCTATAACACTGTGTGCAAATTTTAGGAATGCCCCTGATCCGCCCATGTACCTCCCATGGCCATGCCCCCTATTGGGTTGAACACTGAGGTTTTCCCCCAAATTCTATATATAGTGCCTTAAGTTCTGCATGCTAATTTGGTCGCATGGTCAAATTGTGCACACAACATAATTGATTAACAAGCCAATCAGCGCCGATAATTGGTACTTAACAAATTAGCAGCACTAATTGGCTTTAATTAGAATTTATGTGAACAACTTTCTAGGTATATTCTATAATAAGGTGCGTGTAAATTCTAATGTGTGCAGTTGAAAAGGGGGTGTGGCCATGGGCGTGCAATGGATAGGTTGTGGGCATGTGAAAAAACTATGAACTCCTTTTACTAAGTGGCGGTAAGCCCAATGCAGGCTTACTGCTCACTCTACCGAAAGTACTACCATGGTAAGGGCTCCCCCCCAAAGTGGCCACGCAGACTTCCTTTTTACCAGCTGCAGTAAAAGGGGGCCTCAGCATCAGGGCCGGTCTTAGGCAGAGGCGACCGAGGCAGCCGCATAGGGCCCCGCGCCTAAGGGGGCCCCGCGCGGCCCGCCTCAAGTCTGCCTCGCCTGCCCTCCATGTCCAGCGACGCGACTCTCCAGTCCTCGTTACCCTGCTCCCCCTCCCTCCAGCCATCTGAGCCCCTCCCCCATCTGAGCCCCCCTTGCCCGACCCGCCAAACGACCCTCGTCTACCACCCGACCCGCCGGCACCTCACCTGACCCAGCATTTTTAAAAAAGCTACAAGCGGCAGCCGGCAGTGCCTCCTCGCGTCTGTGAAAGAAGAAAAGTCGCTTCGTCCATTGGCCGGCCTTCCCTCATGTCCCGCCCTCTGATGTAACTTCCGCAAGGGCGGGACATGAGGGAAGGCCGGCCAATGGACGAAGCGACTTTTCTTCTTTCACAGACGCGAGGAGGCACTGCCGGCTGCCGCTTGTAGCTTTTTTTAAAATGCTGGGTCAGGTGAGGTGCCGCCGGCGGGTCGGGTGGTAGACGAAGGTCGTTTGGCGGGTCGGGGAGGGGGGCTCAGGTGGCTGGAGGGAGGGGGAGCAGGGGAACGAGGAGAGTCGCGTCGCTGGATATGGGTGGAGGGCAGGGGGCACAGAAGGATCGCTGGACATGGGTGGATGGCAGGGGAGTGGGTTTCTGGACATAGGTTGAGGGCAGGGGGCACAGGAGGGTCGCTGGATATGGGTGGAAGGCAGGAGAGGGGGCTTCTGAACATAAGTGGAGGGCAGGGGGCACAGGAGGGTCACTGGACATGGGTGGATGGCAGGGGAGGGGGGCTTCTGGACATAGGTGGATGGCAGGGGAGGGCAGGGGGCACAGGAGGGTCACTGGACATGGGTGGATGGCAGGGGAGGGGGTTTCTGGACATAGGTTGAGGGCAGGGGCACAGGAGGGTCACTGGACATGGGTGGATGGGCAGGGGAGGGGGGCTTCTGGACATAGGTGGATGGCAGGGTAGGGGGTTTCTGGACATGGGTAGATGGCATGGGAGGGGGGTTTCTGGACATAGGTGGATGGCAGGGGAGGGCAGAGGGGAAGGGGGGTTTGCTGGACATAGATGGATGGCAGGGGGGACAGGAGGGTCGCTGGACATGGGTGGATGGAGGAGAGAGAAGAAATGCTGGACATGGATGGAGGCGAGGGAAGAGTGAGGAAGGAGATGAGGTGAGGGAAAAGGGAGAAAAAGTGCACATGGATATAGAAAATAGGCAAAAGCTGGATCCACATTATGCCTCCTCCAGTCAATTCCACGGAGGAGGACCCAGCTTTTACTTACGGATGTAGGGCAAGAAATTAAGAAGAAAGGCGAAAGTAAAGAAATAAATGGAAAGGAAGCCCTGGAAACGGAGTTAAGAGGACAGATAGCAGCACTATCGGATACTGAGCCAGCATGATCAGAAAAACAAAGTCACCAGACAACAAAGGTAGAAAAAACTATTTTATTCACGATTTATTAATTGGAATATGTCAGTTTTTGGAAATGTGCATCTGTGATATTTTTCATGTACGTTTCAATTTTTGTAGTATTGCTGCATGCTGAGTCTGACTTCTTGAGGTAACTTTCCATTTCAGTATTTTGCCTTCATGTATTTTTCAGGTGTGATCAAGGAAGGTGCAGTATTCTGCTAGCGTATAGTTTGAATCCCTTTTTGTTTGTTTTTTTTCACTAGGTTGTGCACTGGTGTTTTAGAGCCAGGTGTAATTACAGTTGCCTTTCCACGCCACGCATAAGGTTGTAGCTCGTTCTGTCCTTGGAATTAGTGCTGTTTATGGTTTGTTAAGGTTATGAGTGTATTTTTGCACAAGTTTGTGTATAGTGTTTTGCAGTGGAGAGATTGTGTGTTGGCCTTACTAAGGTGGCACCAAACACCAGAAAGGGTGTAGAGCCTAAATCATGACACACTACCTCTAAAAGGGTGTTTTGTGGCTCTGCATGAGAATTGTGGTATTATGATCCCTTGCTAGCTTCATATTGTTGACGGTCTGCATTTTCCGTATGGCTGGTATATTGGTGTATAAGGTATTAATTGTGACAATTTGTTTTTACTTTTTTTTTTTCTGTGTGTTGTCAGACAGTTATGGATGACAGACAGAGTCGGAGTCTTCTTGAGTCAGAGAGCTATGGTATATATTTTAAAACAATTTTAATACCTTGGTGGTCTATATGATTTTATATTGTACATTATATTTCACACATCACTTTATTTTATTGTATATCTTTTCATTTCATTTTTATTTTATTGCATATATAGATTACAGAGTAATAGGGGAATTTGAAAGTACTGAATCTTTTCTTAATATTTTTCCTTTATTCTCCTTTGTTATGAGAATTGGAACTGCTAATTGTAGTGGACTTGAACTGAATAATTTCTGGGGAGGGGAGGTTTCATGATAGCATTGTGCTTATTATTTCAATCAGTTTTTTTGTACAAGTTTAGCTTCATTTGTCTTTATTTGAAATTTCATAAATAAAAAATGTTCTGAAAATGGAATAATCTTATCAATGGGGTGGAGGTAGGGGCGGGGCTACATTGGGGGCGAGACTACGGTGGGGCGGGGCTAGGATGGGGCCCCACCAAATTGGTCTGCATAGGGCCCCACACTTGCTAAGACCGGCCCTGCTCAGCATGCATGTAAAACATGCGCCGACACCTGTACCGGCCCTCTTTTGCCACAGCTTGATAAAACTGGCCCTTTGTGCACTCTTATGGAATACACCTGATCTATGCCAAACTTAGATGCAGGTATTTAGGTCTGGTTTTAGGTGGTCTAAATGAGTGTGCCTAAATTTTAGTCGCAAGAATGGCATGTAGGATGTTCTATAAATTATGCCTAACTTTAGGCATAGTTTAGCACCAATTAGTGCCAAATAACACCCAATTATTGGCCAATTTATTTGGGTGCACATCTTTGATTGGTGCCAATTTTGGGTGCTATATACAGGATCTGGGGGCAAGTATCTAAAAACTGCAACTAGCAAGTCACTAGGCTAAATAAACCCAAATGGATCTTTATCCAGCATTCACTTGATGTGTATTTCAAATTCAATGCACTTGCCTTTTTAGCTTTTAAGGATCACTTTTTCCTCTGATTTCGCAATTACAAAGCACTGATGTGCAGTGAATTTTTGTATCCCTTAAAAGTAATTGACAAAATGTTAAGGGGTGTGGTGAGAGTTTTTTTTTTTAATTTGTCCACTGCAGAATGCCTAGCCATGTATTATAGACTTTCTTGTCTTCTCAGGAGAAGTTTGCGTTGTATTGTTTTTTAACGTTTATTTTTATGTATGCTTTATTGTAATCATCTTAGATTTTATAGATAATGCGGACTATAAATATTTGTAAATAAATAAATAACAGGCCCTTTTACCAAGCTGTGGTAAAAGTGGCCCTGCACTAGTGGCAGTGCGTGTTTTTGCCACACTTTGAGACCCCTTTTACCACAGAGAGTGCAAAGGCCGAAAAAAATGGCTGTGTGGTAAGTTCGCACTTGCTGCATGACCTTTTCAGTGGCGAGCATTTGCCGCCACCCATTGAGGTTGGCAGTAAGGGCTCCCAAACTAACTCAGCAGTAAATATTTGTTAATGAATTTCTGTAGCGCCGAAAATGGCGCACACTGAGGCGGCAACCTGGCAGTAGTTCCAGATTGGCACTCAGCAAGACTATTGCCACACGCCAACGCTTTAGTAAAAGGCCTCCTAAGTTTTGAACTTGTTATATATGTACATGCACTGAATGAAAACCACTAGTTAATATTCTAATCATAAATGTGATTCATTAAGAAATGCAATAGGAAGATATTAGAAATCCTTAGCCAGTCAGGTACTCTAAGGCATAGCTGCAGAAAAGTCAGCAATACGTGTTAAGTTTTCATTTCAGATTTTTATTTTGTGCTGCCTTGTAACTGATGCCATGTAACATGAGGAGGCACAACAGAAAATTACAAACCATTGCTTTCAGATCAGATCAGATATTCACTACCAATTTGAACAGTGAGCACCTAGTTCAGAATTGAATCAATATCCTTGAGAAGTGGATAATGTCCTTTGTTAATGAATGCAGATACTTCTATCCTAGCACATTCCATACTTTATTAATGAAGTGGCTAAGGAGAATATGCATTTAAGAATTCAAACACTGAAACTGTAGAATGAAGGACAATACATGCAGAATGGCTTTCAACTTTAATTAAGTGGAGAGATACTGAGGCAGAATTACCTGTGGCTTGTGGGAATAGAAATACACTATGGGGAAATTTCATTAAGCCTTATGAGCAGGGTACAAAAGTAATTCTGATAGCTTGTATTTGAAAACTGGCTAAGGGTGTGTAGATACAAAAAAATACCCACAGATTTTTCCCTTGCTATTTGTAAAGCTAGGGCTCCAAAAGAGAAATTACGTATATGTATTTGAAAATTCAACTATACACACACACTTTTCTCCCCAGTCCCAGGCACACCACCTAAACAGATTCATGTTATCAAACTACACAACTAAATTTAATCCTCCTGCTTGGGACAAATTTCAAACACATGGATTCAAGTGTTTAATGCTATGATTACCCATTAGATGCCTTTTATAAATTGTTCTCTGCATGAGAATAATATTTGCATTAATGTATCATTTTCCTGCAGTTATATTTTACTCTGGAGGCCTCTATAGCTAATGATTGATGGTTTCCACATTTTCTGTACACTGAGCCTCATTAGTCTTTTCCATTAGGGCTCCCTGCATTTAGCTGTGCAAGTCTATGCCTTTATAACCATAAGGCTGATGCACTAACCTGCGGGATTCCAGCAAATTTGTGGCCTATTCCATGCAAACATTTGTTACCCATGCAAAGGACTCTTGTGAGAAATGTTGTTCCTAGGATGGCTCAAAAAAGATTACTACACCTGTAGTTATATTTTTGCAGAGCTAGTGTGCAGAAGTATTTACATGTACCAGTTAAAAAAAAATAATTAACTTATTTACATGTTTTTGCATTGCAGCAGCTCTTTATCTATGAATTAACATTAGCTTTTATGTGTAGTGGACTACACACAAAACGTTACTACATGGACAGACCAAAATTATACAAAAAAACAAAATACTGGCATTGTGTGAATTTCTGTGTGTTTTAATTTCAACTAATTAAAAAAATGAATATGTATCCCACTTTTCTCCAAAGGTTTGGTTCAAGGTGCCTTCCAATACACTAACATATATAAAATCAAATCAATAGATTCATCACTAAATTTAAACGCTGTATTAATACATTATTTTCCTAATTTGCATTATATAAAATCATTAACTAACATGTTGAAATTCAAGCATTTCACATGTTACTTTCTTCCACAATTTATAGTTTTTGTTTGCATATTGATTGGTTATCAATATAGCCCCCTGGTCTGGGGTCTTTCATGGGTAACAGATCGATCTGCAGGAAGAAACAAGGGCACATACTTAATGGGGCTCCAATGGCTTAGTACTGCCACCCTTGGGACTATAGGCTTTTGGGATAGGGCCAGCTAAAGCTAGGATGCATTTGGCCACTGGACTTATTCACTCTTACTTCCGCAAACTCATACACCAGTACAGGTTTTGCTCTAAACCATTAACATTTACTGAACGTCTCAAAGTGGATAAAGAATAGGATCTTACAACGACACAGAGTGTAAAAATAGCAAAATGTACCATTTATCTTTTCACTTAATCCCTACCCTGGAGTAGAGACACTATTCTGCTTCACTTACAGTGAATCTAATTGGTAAATGGAATCATAGGAGTCAACTTTTCAAAATTATTGGGGGTGCTAAGCCCAATGAAAATAACCCCTCCCTGGACACATACAAGGAATTTTCTCAATATTGGGGGTGCTCAAGCACCCACAGCACCCACAGAGTCAGCTCCAATGAATGGAATCCCATCTTTCTCCAACTCCTTGCTCTACTTATTCTTCATAGGAGACTGATCTCGGGCAATGACTGTAGGTTCTGCTTCCCTTGAACCCTGTTCCTCCTAGATATAATTCTTGGCAGTTACCTTCCAGTTTCAGGAAACTAGAGTCTTTGTAGAACATTGAACCTCCTTGTCTCAGTTCCTAGGGTTATCCTCTCAATCCTCTGTTCTCATCCAAGATCATTGGTAACCTTTTATTCTCTTTTTCCCTGTGGCTTCCTCTAACTCCTGACTCCTAAGTCAAGGGTGTTGACAGAGATCAATGCATGTGGTGGTACAGTGGTTTAGTCAATCAAAGACTCAATATAACTGTATGGTGCAGTGGCTTTGACAACCATAGATAGGAAAATGTATTTGGGCTTGTTATTTATACGATTAAGTTTCCCTCCAATTTGAAGGATTCCTCCTAAGATTACCTCACTGGTAAGGAGAGACTTCCGAATTCTGGAAAGTACTGGGTGGCATAAAAAGGTTATTGATTAAAATTTAGTCAGACTAGTGGAGACAGGGCTTTTTTTGAGGGGGTACTTGGGGGTACTGAGTACCGGCACCTTTTCCATTGTCTGCTAAAATTGACCCATGGTCCTCGTATTTTAATGAAAGAGCTCAGACTCTACACACCAATTCTGCCTTGTCATAGATTCTGTGACTGGTTGCAGGGGTCCTGGCTATTGTGGGGTGGGTCCCTCAGTGATCACCCCACCCCTGAAGGGTGTCCTGGCATTTGAGTACCGGCACCTTTTTCGCTAGAAAAAATGCACTGAGTGGAGATCTCTATACTTCAATCTGACAGAACTCTACAGGTCTCTACACCTACAATATATATTTTTAAATTTAACTTTATAATCTAGTTTTGAACATTGGTTATAAAGATGTCACATTAAAACAAGTCAAATTAGAGCACTGGATATCTGATCCTTTATATTCAGACAGAAAAGGCTTCAAGCATATTCTCTATGAAAGTTGCTCAGACCAAAGTGCAGATATTAATGATAATCATATCATTTGTGCTGCTTGAATACATTTTGAAGGATCATTTCATGTAAATCAGGGTGTTTCTTCTTTATTACCTAGATTCCTGTTTCTAGCTCTTACACCTTGTTCAATGTCATAGTAGTAAAGTAGAGTCAGGGGTAGAAACCTTGCTTGGTATTTCTTCCATTTATTTACACTTTCCCCTTTACTCCAGGGATTAATACGCCTTTGGCTAATGATCATAACTGCATCCCATTCAAACTTCTTGCTTGTTTACACGGTTGTCATTGAAAGACCATTGAAAGACTCCTGGTTGAATGGTGGTGGTGGTGGGGGGGGGGGGGGGAGTAGTGGGGAGCACACCTTGGACATCAGGCAAATTGGTAGGGGGAATTGTGATGCTGGGTGGATCAGAAGGGGGGATTTTGATGTATGGGGGCTGAGAATCAGACATGGAGAAAGGGACTGATGGGGATCAGACTGGTGGGAGCTGATGCAGATCAGACATTAGAGGAGGGATTAGAGCAATGGGAGGTTCCATGTGGAGGGAATGGGAGCTGTTGGAGAGGTGCACCACTGCAGCACATACCTCAAGTAGCATGTGCTACTGGACTGCCACTAGTGCCACTGCATTCGCTGCCTCTTCTTGAGGTGGTGCTCATTGCAGTCATGCTATTGACAGGCACGACAGCTAGTGTGTAGTAATGACCCATTCCACTTTGGTCTTGTCCTATTCCTACCCATTCTCGCATCAAGCAGTTAGTGTGGCATTTCTACCATGCGGACTGAAAAGGATCTGCCAAATCCAGCATGACAGAACTAAGGCCAATGCTGGACAAATTTTGCAAATGGTAAAAGACTGAAGAAGATTTGGCAACTTCAGCATAGGGGGAACTGAGGCTGACATGGGTATAGTTTGGGGGTGAGGGGGGCAGTGTCCCCCCCCAAATGTGCTGAGCTGCCACACCATCCTTTGATCCTCCCGAGCCGCCGCCAGCCTCTCTGAGAAAACAGCATGTACGCTGCTTTAGACCTGCCCCCAGAAGCTTTTCTTTCAAGTTCAACTTCCTGTTTCCACGTAGGTGGGAAGGTGTAGGAGAGAAGGCTTCTGGGGCAGGTCTAAAGCAGCATGTGTGCTGCTTTCACTGAGGCTGCTGGTGGCTTGGGGAATTAGAAGACTGAGGGGGGGAGGCAATACAGGGCACTACTGGAAGACTCCAGTGCTGTGGTGGTGGTGATGGCAGTGGTGGGTGGGGGGGGGGGCTTGAGGGAGATTGAGAGAGACAGGGGCAGGGCTGAGTGGGAAGGGTAAAAAAAAAATTGAGCCCACGGGGGGGGGGGGGGGGGGGGGGTGTAAGAGAGAGAGAGAAATGGAGAAAGAGCAGAAAAGATGGATGGGACGAGGGTGTGTGGAGGGAGGGAGAGGGAGCAGAAGGTGCATGTGACTAGGGGTGTGGGGGGAAGGGGTGTGTGGTCCTAGGACCACAAAAAAACATTCAGACAAAAACTGAAATGGAGACCCCCACTCCCACATCCATCTTCTGCTCCTTCTCCCTCCCCCCACCCACACCCTCTAGTCCCATCCATTTTCTGCTCCCTTTCTCTCCCCCACACCCTCTAGTCCCATTCATCTTCTGCTCCCTCTCTCTCCCCCACCAAGTCCCACTCATTATCTTCTGTGTTCCCCTTCCCCCCACACCCCTAGTCCCATCCATCTCCTTCTCCCTACCACCCACCCCCCTATATATACACTGGCTTCATATTCAGTGTTCTCAGCTTGTGTCCCGCAAATGGCAAAAGACAGGTGAAACTTTGGCAATTCCAGTGTTATAGAACACTTTATTGTCATGTGTTGCAAGTGAGGATGCTGTGCAGCTCAGGGGGGAGGGGAAGACATCTTGACTAGTATGTTGAATACTGTCAGCAATACTTGGTGATGATATATGGCTATAACCAAGACTCCCATAATGTTTGGCTGCCTATGTGGTTAGCATGGTGAAGACTTGACAACCAGTGTTTAAGTATGGGGGCTGGGGCCCACACAGAGTGGTTGACACGTCTCTGGCCACTTTGTTGAGCAGACTAGATGGACTTTGTGGGCCTTTATCTGCTGTCATGTTACTGTGTTATTATTGGATATTTTGTGAAAATGATAAATAAATAAACAGGATAGTTCCTGCTTGAAAATTGACTACAAACATACATTGTATAAGGACCCTCATACTTTGCAACTGCAAAGTTCCCCTAGAATGTCGAACATATAAGAATTATTGAGGGTAATTTTTTAAGGAGTCACCTAGTTTAAGCAACAAGAACACACATAAATGCCAGTGTTAGTGGGAACTTATGTCCATAAAGGACCTTTTATAAAATGACAACTAACATAAAAATATGAACCTTCTTTTTATGGTGTGTATTTTACTGTGGAAGTGCACATGGGTAGGGTTTGGGCAGAATGTAGGTGGAACGTACATCTACAAGAACGGGTGATAAAATGTTATAATTTATATACACTCTTGCCATCTTCTAAATATGGGAATTTAAACCAGCTCTGAGGCTCAAATGAAAGTGTATTTTGACCATGTATGGTAGGATTTTTGAAAGAAAAATAAGCACCTACTTTTGTGTACAACACAAGCTTGAAGTAGATATATTTTTGCCACCTTAAACTAGGTGCCTGGATTTAAAATTACCTGCATTAAGTATAAGCACATCTGAAATGTTTAGACATTTTTAAGTCTTAGGTCTATGTTACAATCTAAGATTTGCTTCAAATTGCAGAGTAGGATCCACAAGGATACCTCTTGTGTTCCCAGTGGTCTCCAGTAATAACCATCTGCCAGAATAAGAGTTTCTGACTTGTTTGACTTATTATTTTCTATGGCTTTACCATCTCATAGAACAGTCAAGTACTGAGAAGAAAAGTTATGGTGGGTACATGTTGAGAGTCCTATACATGACTACAAGGAGAGTCCAGCTAATGGATTTCAATGATTCCATTGATTGCAATTTTTCACAGCTGATATAGTTAATGAAGTAGTGAATTGTACTGACAAGCAACATATTTACGAAGGCCAGGAGATATGATTGATATTCTTTTGTTTTGGTCTAGCTAAGTTGGATATGACTTTGAGGTAAACCTTTGTGACTGTGAGCAACCTTCCTGTATTAGAAATGCTATAGCAATTGAGAAACAGAAGTACACTGGAATCCGTGGAATACTAGTATGACAAAACAAAGACCAATAAACGCTGTTTTGCCATACTGGTGTTCTACTATTTTCATTGTGCTACTACTACTCGACTGCTACAGTGTCCCCTAATACATAAGCACGCAACTATGGAACGCACTACCAAAAGCCTTGCAAGCAACGTACGACCACCTAAACTTCCGGAAAATACTAAAAACCACCCCGTTTAAAAAGGCATACCCTCCCGACCCAACTTAAATGCCTGACCTCGGCTACACAAGAAAACTAAAGCACGTACCGAACGTAACACTACTCTTCCACTCTATGATTCTTATTGTGGCTCCGCCATATGAACTTATCTTACCACTACATCACATTGTATTTGTTCACACCAGAGTCGGTAAACGCCTTTCTGGTACTATGTAAGCCACATTGAGCCTGCAAATAGGTGGGAAAATGTGGGATACAAATGCAACAAATAAATAAATAATACAGGAAGGTTGTTCACAGTTGCAAAGGTTTACCTCTTAAATCATATCCAACTTAGCTAGACCAAAACATAAGGATGTCACTAGAGTTGGAAGCATTCACACCCCCCCCCCCCCAATTGTATAAACTTGCTTACAAAATTTTATGCATTCCCCCAGATTCTATATATGGCACCCAAAGTCGCGTGCCAAAATTGCACATGCAACTTAATTGATCAACGAGCCCTTAACTAGTGATAATTGGGCGCTACCAACCAATTACTGCATTTTTTTGGCATCAATTAGAATTTGCACATGCAACTGGTTGCACGCTATTCTATAAGGCTTGGTGCTTTTATTAAGCTGCGCTGAAAAATGGTCTGCGCTAGTGTAAGCACGTCTTTTGTACACGTGCAGATCCATTTTTCAGTGCACCTGTAAATAATACCTTTTTAAAATTTTGGCCAAAAATGGATGTGCGGCAAAATGAAAATTGGCATGCATCCATTTTGTGCCTGAGACCTTAACGCCAGCCATTGACTCAGCGGAAAGGTCTCATGCATTAACTGGGCGGTAATGATCTATGTGCGTTGAATGTCTTTTACTGCCTAGTTAGCTCCATGTGCCAGAAAATAAAAAATATTTTCCGTCATGCGTAGTGGATGAACGTAAAATAATAAATTACCACCCGGGACACAAGGTAGCTGGGCAGTAATTCCAAATTGACTTGTTTAGGCTCCTACGTGGCTTAGTAAAAGTGTCCCTCTATTACCCTGAATTCTGTATATTGTGCCTAGCATTCTAAGCTGAAATCCAAGCATATTCTATAACAACATGTATAATTTAATTGGCTTAAAAGGCTAATCACCTTTCATAGCAGCACTTAACAAGCAATAATGGGCACTAATTGGCAATACTTAGAATTTACGCGCATAACCTGATAAGCGTATTCTGTAATGAACTGCACCTAAATTCTGATGTGCACAGTTCTAAAGAGGCATGGCTGTGGGCAGGGAAATGGGTGTTTTGTGGGCATTCCAACATTTATACGTGTAGTTATAGAATATGGCCCAGTGCACATAAATCTATGTGAAGGGGATTTATGTCACACTTTTATTGGTGTAAATGGAGGTGTGGATTTTTAGATGTTGGGATAGCAACTAATCATATTCCATATACCGTGCCTAAATCTAGGCACCACTTATAGAATACACTTAGGCAGAAATATTTACTGTGCAGATTTTTTAAGTGCCATATATAGAATCTAGCCCATAGTGTGTGTATCTGAAAAGGAGCATGGCCAGGGGGTTTTCAAAACGTTGCATGTAGAATTACAGAATTCACCCAAAGTGCACCTAAGTTGGGTGCCAGCATTTACATCTGCTTTTAGCAGGTGTAAATCAGTGCCCAAAAGTTAGGCATCAGATCAGTGCTGCTATTCTAAAAAAAGGCATGTTCCCTTTATAGAATAGTGATCACACTCAATTTTTTCAGTGCTGTATTTTTGGCACCATTTATTGAATTTCCTCCATTGCATGGAAAGTTGTGCATGCAAGTTATAGAATAATGTCAATTATGCACATAATTAATTAAATGTTTGTCTTTTTATATATCAAAAACCCAAGTCCCAATAAGCACACAGATCTGCAAGATCTAAAACAGCAGAAAATAAAAGCAGATCCATGTGGTGAAATAAAACTAAATTTATTCATTGCAGATATATAAAATCAGCATGCAACTTTCCTCTAACCACCCAAGATGGCCACGTTTGCATTTGTGAGCAGTCTGCGTGTCAGGCTGCAGCTGCTTGGGAAAGACAGCTCACTGCTTGGGAGCTTTATTCTTTGTGCTATACTGCACTAACCAGACAGAGAAAGCATTGGCTGCTTCTACTGGTTTCATGTTAATCCCCTGATGCAGCCCTTGAGAAGGCGAAACATGGCTATGTCGGGCAGTTAGAGGAAAGTTATATACTGATTTTATATATCTCTGTTGAATAAATTTTGTTTTATTTCATCACATGGGTCTGCTTTTCTTTTCTGCTGTCAAAAACCCAAGTGCATGCAAATAGCAAGAAGGTGCGGTCTGGGCATGTTTAGGTTAGGACTACAGCATGCCTAGAAAATACATGTTTATCCCCCATTTTAGAAGGGAAATAAATGTGAATAATCCTAACAGATCGACATCAAGATTTATACCTGCTACCATCCACATTTAGGTTATGGCTATTGCTCTGAATAAGCAGCACTCTACTGGAACTTTCCCCCTTAATCCCCCAATGGGTTTTGTCCCCCTCAAAAGACAAACTGGCAAGGGATACCAGTCTCTGTGAAAGCATTGGGAAAGCACACTACTATTTCTAAAATGGTAAGCATAAATGTATATGTGCTGGCATAAACACACTTATGTGCTGATTTTCAACTGTTGAAATTTTCTTTTCTAAAATGGATGCTTATGCCACACGTACTCAGAGCACAAAATGTCCATTTCTCCTGTATTTTAGGACAGCCTCCAATCAACAAGATAAAAGCAGATCACATAAAAACCACATAAACGAGTGAACAAAAAAGAAGTGGTTTATTAAAACAGTTACCAGATGTGGCCACGTTTCACCCTCAGGATGCGTCAGGGGTAAAAAAAACTACAAGATAAAAACATACAAATTGAATCTACAGCATCATTATAAATCCCGTGGGATACATTTCGCAACCTGGTACAATCAATGTACATAAGTACATAAGTAATGCCATACTGGGAAAAGACCAAGGGTCCATCGAGCCCAGCATCCTGTCCACGACAGCGGCCAATCCAGGCCAAGGGCACCTGGCAAGCTTCCCAAACGTACAAACATTCTATACATGTTATTCCTGGAATTTTGGATTTTTCCAAGTCCGTTTAGTAGCGGTTTATGGACTTGTCCTTTAGGAAACCGTCCAACCCCTTTTTAAACTCTGCTAAGCTAACCGCCTTCACCACTTTCTCCGGCAACGAATTCCAGAGTTTAATTACACGTTGGGTGAAGAAAAGTTTTCTCTGATTTGTTTTAAATTTACTACACTGTAGTTTCATCGCATGCCCCCTAGTCCTAGTATTTTTGGAAAGCGTGAACAGAAGCTTCACATCCACCTGTTCCACTCCACTCATTATTTTATATACCTTTATCATGTCTCCCCTCAGCCGTCTCTTCTCCAAGCTGTATAGCCCTAGCCTCCTTAGTCTTTCTTCATAGGGAAGTCGTCCCATCCCCGCTATCATTTTAGTCGCCCTTCGCTGCACCTTTTCCAATTCTACTATATCTTTCTTGAGATGCGGCGACCAGAATTGAACACAATACTCAAGGTGCGGTCGCACCATGGAGCGATACAACGGCATTATAACATCCTCACACCTGTTTTCCATACCTTTCCTAATAATACCCAACATTCTATTCGCTTTCTTAGCCGCAGCAGCACACTGAGCAGAAGGTTTCAGTGTGTTATCGACGACGACACCCAGATCCCTTTCTTGGTCCGTAACACCTAACGTGGAACCTTGCATGACATATCTATAATTCGGGTTCTTTTTTCCCCACATGCATCACCTTGCACTTGCTCACATTAAACATCATCTGCCATTTAGCCGCCCAGTCTCACAGTCTCGTAAGGTCCTCTTGTAATTTTTCACAATCCTGTCGCGATTTAACGACTTTGAATAACTTTGTGTCATCAGCAAATTTAATTACCTCGCTAGTTACTCCCATCTCTAAATCATTTATAAATATATTAAAAAGCAGCGGTCCTAGCACGGACCCCTGAGGAACCCCACTAACTACCCTTCTCCATTGTGAATATTGCCCATTTAACCCCACTCTCTGTTTCCTATCCTTCAACCAGTTTTTAATCCACAATAGGACATTTCCTCCTATCCCATGACCCTCCAATTTCCTCTGTAGCCTTTCATGAGGTACCTTGTCAAACGCCTTTTGAAAATCCAGATACACAATATCAACCGACTCCCCTTTGTCCACATGTTTGTTCACTCCTTCAAAGAATTGAAGTAAATTGGTCAGGCAAGATTTCCCCGCACAAAAGCCATGCTGACTCGGTCTCAGTAATCCATGTCCTCGGATGTGCTCTGTAATTTTGTTTTTAATAATAGCCTCTACCATTTTCTCCGGCACCGACGTCAGACTCACCGGTCTATAATTTCCTGGATCTCCCCTGGAGCCTTTTTTAAAAATGGGCGTTACATTGGCCACCCTCCAGTCTTCCGGTACCATGCTCGATTTTAAGGATAAGTTGCATATCACTAGCAGTAGCTCCGCAAGCTCGTTTTTCAGTTCTATCAGTACTCTAGGATGAATACCATCTGGTCCAGGAGATTTGCTACTCTTCAGTTTGCCGAACTGCCCCATTACGTCCTCCAGGTTTACCGTGAAGTCAGTAAGTTTCTCCAACTCGTCCGCTTGAAATACCATTTCCAACACCACCCAAATCTTCCTCGGTGAAGACCGAAGCAAAGAATTCATTCAGTCTCACTTAGACTACTGCAATGGAATTTACGCGGGATGCAAGGAACAGACCTTAAAGAAGCTTCAGACTGCTCAGAACACGGCAGCTAGGCTTATATTTGGAAAAGCGCAATATGAAAGTGCAAAACCCCTCCGCAAAAAACTACACTGGCTTCCAATCAAAGAACGCATTGCCTTCAAAACCTGCACCCTGGTTCACAAAATAATCTACAGTGAACCACTGGATACATGACAGACTCGATCGACTTACTAACTAGAAACACATCAGAATCAACACGGACATATCTAAATCTGCACTACCCAAGCTGCAAAGGCCTCAAATACAAATCAACGTAAGCATCCAGCTTTTCCTACATAAGCACACAACTCTGGAACACATTACCAAAAGCCTTGAAAATGATGCACAACCACCTAAACTTCTGGAAATCACTAAAAACTTACCTATTCAAAAAGGCATAGCCTGCTGATTCACCTAAATCCCTGATCTCTCCGACACAACAAAACTAAAGTACGTAATGGACATAACTCAACTGTTCCGCTGTACGTTTCCCTAAATGTGACTGTGCCACGTGAACTTTATCCTACCACATCACTTTGTATTTGTTCTCACCGGAGCCAGCAAACGCCCTCCAGTACTATGTAAGCCACATTGAGCCTACAAATATGAGGGAAAATGTGGGATACAAATGTAACAAATAAATAAAAACTTACAAACAATAACTCAAAAGTATTAAATAATTAAAAATCATATTAATTAATTAATTTTATTTATTTATTTATTTATTGCATTCGTATCTCACATTTTCCCACCTCATTGCAGACTCAATGTGGCTTACAATACATCATGAGTGGTGTACATATATTAGAAAATAGACATTTAGTGTTATAGAAGGATCTTGTGCAACATGCTAATGAAAAAACATACTAGTAGTATAACAAGAAGGAAATTTAGGTAACATTGTAATGAGAAAATGTGATAGTAGTAAGACATGCAGATATTGTAAGATAGCTCTGAATGTATGTGGGGGAGCTGCGTATTTTCACATTGGTTGATCTTTGTTGTATGCCTTGTTAAAGAGAGTATGCCTTGATATGTTGTATGCCTTGCTAAAATAATAAAACAACAAAAACAGAGAACTTTAATTTAAAAGAACATTAAATATAACAACAATCAAAGTTTTAAAAGAATATATACTCACAAACAGACAACAGGAGACCATAGTGTGATATTGTATGTGAAGACAGAACAAATAAGTCAGTGTATTATCCATGGAGGGGCATTTTCGAAAAGTAGTCCAAGTATGAATTAGGACGCCCTCGCGAAGTCGTCCAAAATCAGGTAGGCATAATCGAAAAATAGTATGGAAGTCCCAAATCAGGCACGTCCAAAGAATAGTAAAAAAGGACGTCCATCTTCCAGAACCACCAAAGGACGTCCCCAATACAAATGTCAGCAAATATTCACTGTACTTGCCAACATTTGTCATATGAATATCCTTTGGCGGTTCTGGAAGATGGGCGTCCTTTTTCACTATACTTTGGACTTCTCTGATGTACCTGGTTGTTCCGCAAGTACAGTGCCTCTTACAGGACGGCAGGCCTGTAAGAGGGACGTCTTTCAGCATTTCTGTGAGAAACACGTCCTTGTTACTGTATTTATCACTATGAATTTTCCTTATATTTCCTGTACCTGGGTGTCCGCAACTACATGCACTGTACTTGCGGAACATGCAGCTATGGGAAATATAAGGAACATTTTGTCTAGGCACAAATTTGCCCAGCAAAAGTAAGGTGGTCAGTTGGGGTGATAGGGGGAGGGAGGTGGAGGTGGGAAATTTCAAGCATGAATGTTTATCCTTCTAACTTTGAAAGTTAGCAAGAAAAAACATTTAATTGTTTTAATCTAATTATTATCGTGTTTTTAGCACCAGGCCAATAGGTTTCCATTTTCTTTATCTTTTCATTTTCTACACATGGCTTTCTAAGGAATTGAGAAGAATCAGTAATTTTGAATATATTTAAATAGAGCACTATGGGGATTGAAGTATGGGCACACATTTTTGGCTCCTTGCCTTTTGTTGCAGCAGACATAGCTTTTGGATTATTCTCAGGGTACTTTTTCCGCTCACTTCTAGTTGTTGATGAAGTCAGGAGAATTAACTGAATATCAGCAATGGGCTAAGAAGTCTTCTGCATATTGTAATGGAGCTGAACATTTAGGGGTCCTTTTACTAAGGTGCGCTGAAAAATGGCTTGCGCTAGTGTAGGCACATGTTTTGGACACGTGCAGATCCATTTTTCAGCGCACCTGTAAAAATGCCTTTTTAAAATTTTGACCGAAAATGGACGTGCGGCTAAATGAAATTTGGCGTGTGTCCATTTTCGGTCTGAGACCTTACCGCCACCCATTGACTTAGTGGTAAGGTCTCATGTGTTAACCGGGCGGTGATGGTCTATGCACGTAGAATGTCTTTTACTGCCCGGTAGTGCCGTGCGCCAGAAAATAAAAAGTATTTTCTGGCGCGTATAGGGGACACACATAAAAAATGAAATTACCACCCAGGCCACGTGGTAGCCGGGTGGTAATTCTAAATTGACGCGTGTTGGGCGCATGTAGGCACCTACGCGGATTAGTAAAAGGGCCCCTTAGGATTGCATTCTGTGGCACTATAATGATGTTTCTACAATTTTTCCCGAACACAAGCATTGTAGCTGCATTTCTGCCTAAATGTGATTACTACTTTTCACCCAAATTGGCAAATAACTTTTTGGCCCAGTTTATTTTAAGTCTGACGTTTGGGTAAACTGGGCCATTGTGACTGTTGTTAACCAGTGGCATAGCTACGTGGCCCCCCGTAGATTTGGCCCTGGACCCCCTGCCGATGACCCTCTCAACCCCCCTCCCACCGCCAACCCTCCCCTGCCACTGCCGTTGCCATCGGCTACCTTTGCTGGCGGGGGACCCCAACCCCCGCCAGCCGAGGTCCTCTTCTTCTGGCGCAAGGCTTCGTTCTGTTTCTGTGAGCCTGACGTCCTGCACGTACACGGTGGGGAGGGTTGGCAGTGGGAGGGGGGGTCGAGAGGGTCGTCGGCAGGGCGGGGTCAAAATTGTTGGTGGTGGTGATGGCGGGGGGGTCAAAATGGTGGTGGGGGGTCTGTGGCACCGGGGGGAGGGGGCTAAAATGTGCCCCCTCACCTCGGGCTCTGGACCTCCCTCCCGCCAAAGTCTGGCTATGCCCCTGTTGTTAACTAATCCTGTGAAGGGAAATTTTTGTCTTACACATGGCTGAAAATTATTTGGTCTAATTTTAGAAAATATAACTTGTGGTAGGTTGCTTTATTGCTCCAATACTGGGCAAAAAAATAGATGCTTGGCTATCCAGAATTCAATGCCTGTTTCTCCTATCAAAACAGTACAGGAACAATAAAGCAGTCATAGAGAAGATTTAAATGCACTGACTTTTAAACAAGACGACTGCTAAAATTCTGTTCTGCATGCTCTTCTATATAACTATATTCAGACAAATTTCTGTGGCTTGTGGCATTGTGCCTCCATGAAAGAAGCAGCTTACCAGAATTTTACCATTGGCAGCTCTCTGATGCCCACATCCAATGGCTGAGAAGCAGTAAAAACAAATGTTAAGAAGGTTATTTTATTTTTACAAATAGTTTTATTTTTTCATACTGAAGCTATTATGTAGATGTTTTCAGCATTATCAATGGATGCCTGATTTCCACAGATTAAAGGAAACCATAGGAGCATGTTACTTTGAGAAAGAAAGGAGGTGGAGGAATTGTACTATATATGTTTACATACTACTAATTTAATTTCTTCACATATTAAAATTATATACTGACTCTCCACTCTTGCTACAAACAGACTAAGCTAGCAAAGTTTTACATTTTACAGGTCAAATTTTTAATCTTCTTGATAAGTGATATCTCATGAGTTTCAAGGAAATCATGCTACTCACATCCAGTTATGCTCAGTTTTTCTACTCTATACTCTGCTTTTTGACTTGCTTTCATTGGAGGCCAGAGCAGGGTTAATGCAGGATGAAAGAATATGACTTTTTTTTTTCATGATATCATGATGTCCAAAATAACCCTTTCTGCCAAAGGAAGTACGCAGAGGTCATGTTTTCCTAATATTACCATGAGCGATTCAATCAGAGTGAAAGGGCCAATTTGTTCTTTGCTATCAGTAATTGATAAGGTCATGGAAAACGTGAGTCACAGAGTCAGATTTGGGAATTTCAATACCAGCACTGGAAAGTCTTATGTCTAATAGTGCATGCTCCCCTTGGATTTGGTAACCTTTGCAAGTTTTCCACAAACTGATTCTACTAAATGGAAGTTGATTAATGTGTTCAGACATAAGTTTGTCATGAGAAAATAGCTATTAAGGTATTGGGTCAGTGGTATCTGCTGTAGGGTTTTGAATATGGCCCAGAAACAGCCAAAACACTTAATTTGTCTTTTCAGTAATTTCATATGTTTTCATGTAGGCCTTCCAGCTTGTTAAAGCTTGAAAACAGAATAAAAAGAGAGAAGGTTATTTCAAAACTATGCACATTTGAAGCCTGGGATCTACAATGAGTGACCAGTGAACTGAATTCTATTTTGTCACATTTCCCAGCTTTCATGTGTGCATAGCGTTTGGGGCATAGCTAGATGGGGCCATGGGGGCATGGACCCCACAGATTTAGCCCTGGCCCCCTCTACTTTCGCCCTCCCCGCCGCCGCCTCTCCCCCGCCACTTTTGACCTCCCCGACCACCGCCAGGTACCTTTGCTGGCAGGAGTCCCCAACCCCTACCAGCCGAAGTCCTCTTCAACGCCAGTCTCCGGCGCATTCGCTGATGTTTCTGTGAGTCTTGACTCCTGACATCCTGGCGCTGGAGACCGGTGCTGAAGAGGATTTTGGCTGGCGGGGGTTGGGGACCCCTGCCAGCAAAGGTACCTGGTGGTGATGGGGGAGGGTCGATGGTGGAGGTAATGGGGGTCGAAAGTGGCGGGGGAGAGGTCGAAAGTGGCGGAGGAGGGGTTGGTGGCACCAGGGGGGGCTAAAATGTGCCCCCTCACCTCGGGCTCTGGACCCCCTCCCGTCGAGGTCTGGCTATGCCCCTGTTTGAAATATCCCCCTCTCTCTCTTTCACTATCATATTTTCTGTTTTTCCTTACAAAAAAAGCATAACAGGTTCTTCCTGGAGTACTACAACATGCATTACCATCTCTTGTTATTCAACAAATAGCAATATGAAAGATTGTTTCATAGTACTGAAAGAAAGGGCCAAGAATTCAGGATTATGAACTAAACTTTGAAAGTAGCTATCCCTTAATGAGATTTGTGGCAGAATTTTGCCTGCCAAACTACGTTTAAAAAAAGCCAGTTCAGAACTGTATTTGGATGATTGAGTAAGATAGATGATATTCTTCTCCAGCATAAGGAATGTGGCTTTAAAAGGATATATTATATTGTGCCAACTGTATCATTAAAATACTTAAAATACAGACAACCTACTGTAGCAACCATATCATTTAATAACTTTTTTGACTTCCTTTTAAATAATGTACTATTTTTTCTCTCCATTTGGATATTGTTCCTCCATGAGCTAACATGCCAGACCATTCTTATAAAGATCATATTCAGTATTTTGTGAAATGTTTACTTTCAAATCAGAATGCAGTCATAAAAACTGCTCTGAGGCTTTATTTGTTCTTCAAAATTGTACAGCAACTCTTAGGAAATTGTATTCATTTTTTTTTTTGCGTGAAGTCTTTATTAGCAGATTAAACATACAATAGAAAAAGAAAACACAAAGCCACATAAGCCGTACATCACGCTCCATCTTTGCTTAGTACATACCATTATACTTCGTTTTTACCTTCCACATGTAGTATTATAATTTTTATTTATTTATTTATTTATTTATTTATTTATTGCATTTGTATCCCACATTTTCCCACCTCTTTGCAGGCTCAATGTGGTTTACAATATATCATGGATAGTGGAAATAAGAAAAGATATAACATTTCAAAATGTTATAAACTTTATTTTTAATTATCTAATCCCATTCATTTTTTAAAAGACTTCTAAATGAAGTAGTACAGTGCAGTACAGTACAGTACAGTAGTCCACTTAGATACAGACAATTCAACTCTTAGCCGGTGGTGGTCAGTTTTTTTTTTAATAAACACTGACCTCCGCTGACTAATTTACACCCAGTCTTTCAATGCCAGGCCATATCCGGGATTAATGGTACCCAGAATTTATGTGGGTACGGATGATACTCAATGCTGAACTCACACCAACATTGCCCACAAACTCCCTGCTCTTTCCAGACCTCGCCCTTAGACCAGCCCAGCACCACCCAGGCAGTGCTCTGGCAGTCAGAGAGGATATTCAGAGGCATTGCCCGATTAAGGGGTCCATTTATTAAGCCATGTAAACACCCACGCGTGCTCAACGCACGCCAATTCCAAGTTACTGCCCGGCTACCGCGTGGCCTGGGCAGCAATTTCATTTTTGTTTTCTGGCGCACGGCCAGTAATTGTCATTTGGATGCGCGTTGACCATTACCGCCCGGTTAACATGTGAGACCTTACCACTAAGTCGATGGCTGGCAGTAAGGTCTCAGATCCAAAATGGATGCACATCAATTTTCATTTTGCCACACGTCCATTTTCCGCCCCCCAAAAGCATTTTTTTACAGGTGCGCTAAAAAATGATCCTGTGCACGGCCAAAACACGTGCCTACACTACCGTAGGCCATTTTTCAGTGCATCTTAGTAAAGGGACCCATAAGTGCCATTGAATATCATCTCCTGACCTGTTCAGCATAATTTAACTAGTTAAATCATTTTGACTCTGGGGCCCAGACGTATGTTTGGTTAATAAAAATGTACATTCATTTGAAATCACTTGGGGAAGGTCAACATCATTCCCCGTGTCAATCGATACCTGATATGTAGGGAAAAAAATCTCTCATCAATAGTACACAATATTGTGGAATAGTGCTCACTATTGCTCAAGTGGAAGATAACTCTATAAATGGGAACCAAATTTTAGGCCCCAAGAAAGGCACCAAATAGGCACAAAAAAGGAGGGATGGGAGTGACCAATGCGATGAGTCAGCATAAAAGAGCAAGCCCTTTATTCATATATATACCAGCGTTTTGCGTGAAGACAGCACAAAGAGGAAATGCAGTAAGCTTCATTTAACAGTGAACTCAATATGGTCCATGTTTCGGTCTATGCCTTCATCAGGAGTCCAAAGCTAGGATCAGTTTTTGGTTGTACTGGAAGAAGACAAGCAATGCTAGAGATTAGTTCTGGAACCCTTGCTTGTGCAAACATTGAGAATGACAGTCACACTGGACTTCAAGTAGGTGCAATCATGTAAAGAAAAGTAGGTGCCTACATTTCTTTGCAGAATACTAGTGCAACAGATCAAACACAAGTTTAGGTGTTAGGTGTGAGCCAGAACTTTAGCCAGGTTTTGACATCAGTGGAAGTAGACCTTTTGTGAAATAGGAGCTGGTGTGAGGTTGCAGGTCCAATCCACATAGGCACCATTTCATTCAAAATCCTTTTGGGGGAGCGGCTGCTCCCTTTGCACCCCCCTAGCTATGCCTTTGGTGTGAGCACTTATGCCAGCTAGAGAGCTGGTATAAGTGCTTGCAACTAGATTTAGAAGATAAAATTCTATAAAGAGAATCAGTAAAGGTGTGCCGTGCTCACACTGTGCCCAGAATTAGCCTATGTGAATACCCAGCTGCAAAGTAAGCAATACAAAACAAAAAGTACCAGGGGCCTTCAAAACCAGAACATGTCCTTTAATTAGTAGTGTAAACGATACTGTATATCATTGACCCAACACGGACCATTTGCTTCAGCTGAAAAGTACCCACTATTGAAGACATGTATGTATTTACAGAATAGTAGGTAGCTGAATTACTGTCATTTATGTGCCTATCAGGCTCATTTTCGAAAGACATAAATCGGAAGATGGATGCCCTTCTCCCAGAGACGTCCAAATCGGTATAATTGAAACCGGATTTTGGACGTCTCCAACTGCAGTCCATCACAAGGACGTCCAAATTTAAAGGGGGCGTGTTGAAGGTGTAGTGAAGGCGGGACTTGGGCGTGCCTAACACTTGGACATCTTTGACCCATAATCAAAAAAAGCAAGGTCGTTCATGATGAACATGTGGACGTTTTCACCCAGACATGGTTTTTTTACGAATAAGGCACAAAAAGGTGCTCTAAATGACCAGATGACCACTGGAGGGAATTGAGGATGACCTCCTGTTACTCCCCCAGTGGTCACTAACTCCATCCCACCCTCAAAAAACATCTTTAAAAATATTTCATGCCAGCCTCAGATGTCATACTCAGGTCCATGACAGCACATGAAGGGCCCAGGAGCAGTTTTAGTGGGTACTGCAATGCACTTCAGACTGGCGGACCCAGGCCCATACCCCTCCTACCTGTTACATTTGTGGAGCAAACAGCGAGCTGTCCAAAACCCACCACAAACCCTTTTGCATTTATCTTCTATAAAATATTTATATTACAATATTATTATAAATTTTCATTTATATGCGATATTTACATATTTTTTAAAATTTCTTTTCATTTGTAGTGTGTTTTTACACCTGATGCAAGTTACAGGCAATACATGTCTGGATTTGTCATCTGTTTTTAACAGTTATTTATTAAATTTTGATACTGGACACTCTTTATTTTGATGTTCTTTTTTGTGCAACTCTTATCTGACTTTATGCAACTCTTCAAAGTCTCAACTTTAGTTTTAGCCTCAACTGAGTTGATCTTATCTGAACCCTTTTCCTCCATCAGCATTTCCCCCTCTTTACTTCACACCTTGCTATACCATATGACAGGAACACCTTTGTTGATTTGGTATATTGGAATTATATCACTAAACCGTGTCTTAAAATAGAAGCTTAAAATTAACAGTACTGTTCAGAAGGAAAAGCCTCAGATTTATACTTTGAGCAACATGTTATCTGCTTGTCAAATCAATCACTGGCATAAAAACCTTCTGGACAAGTATAAAAAGTGGAAATGCAAAACCCCTCAAATGACGTTTTCAAAATCTTGCGTGTCTGGTTGAGCAGAATGAAATAAAGCATAAAAATAATGCTTAAGTCCTAATAATCCCTTGAGGAAGCGTTGGATAACTGCAAACCGCTGACCACCGTCTTGAGTAAATCACCAGAGCACCAAAGTTAAGTTTGGTACTTAAAAGATCACCTCATTGCTATGCAAAGGCTACCCCCAGACCAACCCTGGGAACTATAGGCCTGGTGAATGCCAGATCAGCTGCAAAGCAATCCTCAGTTTTTATAAAATAAGTCCACTGCAGAAAAATTAAGGTATATGGACATGGGAGGGGTGAAAGTATTGTAGAGGTTTCTATCAGAATTAACTGTTGTTGTTTAAAATTTGTAGGGGTTGCCTTGAAACAGCATAAGTGAAACACATGTCGGCACACAATTCCTTGATTAAAATTGAGAAGATAAGCATGAAAAACATTTTTGGTATATAATTCTCTGTCGTACTAGAGAAGATCACTATGAAATTAATACATTTACAGCTAAAAACATTTCTTTTCTAAAAATTGAAGAAAGATATTATATGGACTGATGACGATGTTGGTGTATCACCTATTTCCTGAGAGAATAAAAGATGTAAGTCTCTAAGGAAGTTCACCTCTGATGGTCCTATACAAATTGAATACATATATATAGAATGCGTTGGAAGCTACAGACGTGGTGTGAAAGTATTAGTACATATATATCTATAGCATATTAGATTGACAGTATATACAATTTGTGTATCCATAGGAAATGTTGTTGACATGTTCCATGTCATTTCAAATGAATGCACATCCCTAGCTGTTCCTGTGTTAGCTTTATGTATATGTAAGGTTGTTAAGCTGTTCTTGTGCAGAGTCAGCACTTGGGCAGAGTGCAAATGAAAATTTATTCACTATTACTAGTACTGCTCATCTGCTGGTTAGCGCCCTTTGACTTTTGTTAATTTATCCACTGATGAACAGTATCAGGGAAAGTTAGGTAACTAACTACTTCTGTACTGGCCAGACATGTTGGCTTCATATAATAATTACTTCAGAAGTGCTAAAATATCTCTCTGTGTCCTCTTACGAAAACTTTGAAATATCCCTTTTTGTTTGTAGTGCTAATTTTTGCACTATAATAACTTCTTCATTGGTTTGTATTCCTCCAGAAGAAACCTTTGATCCCTGAACGATTTCATGTTCACAGTACGTGATCACTGTATACGCTACAGTGCTGGCTGTATTGCCAAATTAACTAAAAGATGCAGTTCAACCCTGCCAGGAAAGTCATGAAGAATTGATTGCATCTCATATCCTATCATCATCTTTTATAACTTCTCCAGCTATGTCCAGAACAAAAAAAAATCTTAAATTGGCAAAAATCAGTTTTCTTTGTTCAGCAAGCACGCTTGAAACTAGAACGTTAGTTTCAGAATACAGATAACTGAAAATATGCAGAACATAGTCAGATGGTTTATGAGTGAAGCCACTGAGCTCTCTCTCTCTCTCCCTCTGCTATGAAAATAGATGTGAAATAAATGGTAAGTATCAGATTTCACATTGCACCACAATATGCACAAGGTATACTTAGGTACAACAGTCTGAAAAAAATATGTCAATATCCATAGTTCTAATAAGTAGATAAAAAGCACACAGGCCGCCTGACTTCCCTAGGATTATTTTCATTAGATGTCATAAGGTCCCTGGGTACTTGTACAATCAGTAACACTTCACAGAGCTTTCATTCCTAACAAATAATTAGCTAAAATTGAACCAGGGTTTCTTACAACCATGTCATAGGCTTGATATGAATAATGAGACAAAAAGGTTAAACAGAGGGTCATAGACAGTTCCCCATCTTCAGGCTTATTTATTTAGCGAAATGAGAAATTGATCACATTATTTTGTATAGAAGAACCTGATTCATTACAATCAGTTCTGAATTGGCAGTTTTGGCTGTGGGCAATTTCATGAGATTACTTATGCCTGAACAAGCAACAAACAGGAGTTTTAAAGCCATTTCACAACTTATCACTTTTCTAACCCATTCGTGACCAATGTCCAAACTATAGTGTGTTGTAAACAAATTTCAAATTACTAAGGGGCTGTTTAAGCTGTGGTAAAAAGTGGCCTTAAAGTGCTCTTACTGTAGCTATAAAAATAGCCTTTTGTATTTTTTTGTATTAATGGCCATGCGCTAACGTTGCAATTAGTACACAACCATTAAAAAGATTTACCATCTGAGCTCTTATTGCCACCCATTTTGCAGGTGGTAAGGACTCATGCGCTCTCTGGGCTCCTTTTACTAAGCTGTGGTAAAAGGGGGCCTGCGCTAGCATCAGTGTGTGTTTCTAATGTACGCTGAGGCCTTTTACCACAGCAGGTAAAAGGCTGTCTTTTTTTTCCCAAAAAGAAATGGCTGTGCAGTAAGTGAACCACTCAACCGGGCTCCTGCCGTAGTTCTGGATTGGTGCACGGCAAGCCTTTATTTATAAACACATGATTAGCATATGCACATTTGGCAGTTATCACAGGACACCTGAGAGTGTCCCATGGTATGAAATTTTAAGCTGCATTAGGCAAACATTAGCACTTACCACAGTTTTGTAGAAGGGTCCCTGAGACAATTACTGCTCCATACCGCTAATGTTAAATGAATCAAGAAATCAGGTGAATTGTATTTCTTCAAGTATTTTACTTTGACCAAGGTCCATCAGGCCTGGTTTATCCAAACTCCTTTGAGTCTTTGAAGGGCAAATATCAGAGAAACATAAATGGCAAACACTGTAAAAGCTAATATTCAAAACCTATTTGGCAATATAGGAAAATTAATCATGGATTGAAAAAAATATACTTTAAATATGCTAGAAAGCCACCACAGGTGTTCCCTTGTTGTCCTATGCTCTATTCACAAACAAACACGTGGAGGGGCATAATCAAACTGGGCGCCCAAGTTTTCCTGAGGACGTCCTCACAGGACGTCCCGGCGAAGGGGCGGGGACACCAGTATTATCGAAACAAGATGGGTGGCCATCTTTCGTTTCAATAATACGGTCATGGACGCCCAAATCTCAACATTTAGGTCGACCTTAGAGATGTTCATCCCTGGTTTTCGGCGATCATGGAAACCAAGAACGCCCATCTCAGGAACAACCAAATGCAAGCCCTTTGGTCGTGGGAGGAGCCAGCATTCGTAGTGCACTGGTTCCCCTCACATCCCAGGACACCAACCGGGCACCCTAGGGGGCACTGCAGTGGACTTCAGAAATTGCTCCCAGGTGCATAGCTCCCTTACCTTGGGTGCTGAGCCCCCCATAACTCCCCCCAAAGCCCACTACCCACAACTGTACACCGCTACCATAGCCCTAAGAGGTGAAGGGGGGCACCTACATGTGGGTACAGTGGTTTTGGGTGGGTTTTGAAGGGCTCACATTTACCACCACAAGTGTAACAGGTGGGGGGGATGGGCCTGGGTCCGCCTGCTTGAAGTGCACTGCACCCACTAAAACTGCTCCAGGGACCTGCATACTGCTGTCAGGGAGCTGGGTATGACATTTGAGGCTGGCAAAAAATATTTAAAAAGGTTTTTTTTGAGGGTGGGAGGGGGTTGGTGACTACTGGGGGAGTAAGGGGACGTCATCCCTGATTCCCACCGGTAGTCATCTGGTCAGTTCGGGCACCTTTTTGAGGCTTGGTCATAAAAAAATGTACTTTTTTTTTTTACTAATATGGCTGATCCCCTTCATGACGTATTATTGAAGCATGCACTTATAATGGGAGAGGCCACAAGTAGTGCAGGACTTAAGAATTGCTTTCTAGCCCTGTCTCACAGCAGAAACTCTCCGAATGAATGTCAGGACAGCCCCTTTTTGTGAGGGTGGCATCCAGAAGTAGCACTGCTATGAAAATCACTTTTCTGCTGGGAACTGTACATCGTTTGGATGAGGGCACTGAGGCCTTTTAACAGCTGCCCTATCCATAATGAAACTCCTTCTGAGCATCGCAGTGTCCACTACCAGCAACTCCACTGTGTCTGCAACCATCAGACAAATGTCCCAGCACTACAGACCCAGTGAGCCAAGAAGCACCAGCCAGCAAGCAAACAAAGATCCACGTCTCCTGTTATGAGCATGTAACCACCTTCCATGCAATAGGAAAGTTGAATTGGTGAAACGAGGCTGCACATGTGCTATGGCCACATCACCCGCTAAACCCCAACCCCTCCTTTGGAGTCACAGGGCTTCCCAATTGAACTTAGCATACATGCTACTTCAGTTCCTGGACATTCCCACTGCCCCATGCAAAGTCCTGAAAGTTTCCCCAGATATTATTAAGCTCCACCATACCCCCCCATACCAGCATAGCGGTGGTACACCATTAGCTTACCCTACCAAGCAGGTATAATGCCCAGTGACAAACTGTTGCCCAAAAATGGGGTATAAGAGAGGATAACAAGTAGTGCGTCATGACAGAGGACAACAAGGAGTGCACGGTCAACCACGAGGAAGGTCGGTGCAGTGGTAGGAACACCCCAGTAACCCTGATAATCTCTGCCACTCTGTCAATCGCTGCCTCAGGCAACTGCACCTGGGTTAGCTCCCCCTACTCCTCACTCTTTTCTATCCCCCTGCCCCTCCATTGGGTCTTCCCTACTCCCCTTTCACCCTTCCTACTTGATTCTTTTAACCCCTTCCTCCCCAATCCCTTATCCACTCTCTTATCCATCTAACACCAGCTCTGGTAGGATACACATTTCAAATCTGACATATTCTAATCACAATATAGAAAATAAAATTTTTTTTACCATTTGTTTTCTGGTCATTCTATTTTCAAATCATATTGGTCCCAGGCTCTGGTTTCTGTTTCAGTCTGTCTTCTCAACTCACTCACTAGGGTCTCCTGCCCATTTGACTTTTTATTTTCTCCATGCTCACCATCAATCTTCCATCTCTGTGTATCTATCTTTCCCCATGTTCAGCATCTCTCTTCTCTGTATCCCTTATACTTCCCTGTCCAGCATCTCCCCTGTATTCATCTCCTTGCATTCATCTTCACCACTCTATATCCCTATCCCCTCCCCCTGTGTCCAGACTCCAGCATCACTCCTCTGTGTCCCTATGCCTCCAAAGTCCAGCATCCCCTTTCTTTGTTCCCATTTACCCCCATATCTAGCATTGCCCCTCTTTATCCATAAACCCCCTCTCAAGTCTGGCATTGCCTCCTCTGTGTCCATATACCATCTGCAAGCAGCATCTCACCTTCCCTCCCTCCCTCCAGTGCTGCCTCCCATGCTCCATCCCTGCCTCTCTCCCTCTAGTGCTGCATTCCTCACTCTTTTCCTCCAGTGCTGCCTCTGTCCCCTTTAGCTTCAGCCCGCCCTCCTCTTGAAGCAAATTGCAGATTGTGAAAAACAAGGGGGACCTTGTTTTATTGGAAGCAGTTTTGAAAATCATGTGGGATTACAGTTTCATGAACACTGCCAGATAAGTTATTAAGGGTTCCTTTGGATATTTTATGGAGTTGTGGATAATATTTTTTAAATTTTACATTTTTGAATGTTACCATTCTTTTTGGGACACAGTTAAAAGAGCATCATTGTTTTTGACAGATGACCAGAGTATTAGCTTTTTTCGTTAGTGTTTTTTCTCTCTAGTATTGAGTGTTGTTTTCCACTGATGTTTTTGCATTCTATTTGGCAGAGCCTGTGACAGAAGCCCGTAGCTGAGCTGTATGTTTGTGTACAAGTTTTAGGCTTGTTGCCGGCTCAGGGCAATTGAGGCTTATTTGTTAATAGTTATTCTATTTCATTATGTGGTGCTCTTTTCCCAATGTATATTTAGGCAAAGCAATAGTTTGCAGTTACTATAGAGGGGTATTTTCAATATGACGTCTAAGTCCGACTTTGGACATTTTGCAAAAAACGTCCAAAATCCGAATAGGAAAGAAGGTCATTTTCAAAAAAGAAATACATCTATCTTTTGTTTTTGAAAATACTGTTCTGAACAACATTTTCTGATTTGGACGTTTTATTTTTTTGGTCCATTTAAAATAAAAAAAAACTCCAAGCGCAAAACACACAAAATCAAGCCATTGGGATGTAGGAGGAGCCAGTATTTTTAGTAGACTGGCCCCCCTGACATCCCAGGCAGCAATATTTATTTATTTGTTTCATTTATACATCAAAGTTTCCCACCTATTTGCAGGATCAATGTGGCTTACAAGTACCGTAAAGGCATTTGCCCTTCCGGTTGATAATAAATACAATATTGTGTTGTGGTTAGATGAGGGATGTGAGTCGGCATCATGGGGTCGAGGGGAAGATGATGGTAAGTTGCCCAGTACGATGCTTGATTATGTTGTGTTGCTGGGTGTGGGGAGTTACGTTGGATCGGCGGGATAGGCTTTTTTTGAAGAGGTGAGTTTTTAATGATTTCCTGAAGTTTAGGTGGTCATGTATTGTTTTCACGGCATGCAGGAATCCATTCCATAGTTGTGCACTCCTGTAGGAGAAGCTAGATGCATATGTTGTTTTGTATTTTAGCCCTTTGCAGTTAGGGTAATGTAGGTTTAGGTATGATCGCGCTGACCTGGATCTGTTTCTGTTTGATAGATCTATAAGATCTGTCATATATCCTGGGACTATGCCGTAGATGATTTTATGGACCAAAGTGCAGATTTTGAAGTAGATCCATTCTTTGATTGAGAGCCAATGCAGCTTTTCTCGGAGGGGTTTAGCACTTTCGAATCATGTTTTACCATATATCAATCTGGCTGCTGTGTTTTGGGTGGTTTGAAGTTTTTTTGTAAGTTGTTCTTTACATCCCATGTAGATTCCGTTGCAGTATTCTACATGGCTTAGGACCATTGATTGTATTATTTTGCAGAAGGTTTCCCGCGGGAAGATAGGTTTTATTCATTTGAGTTTCCACATTGAGTAAAACATTTTCTTTGTTACGGTTTTTACTTGGCTCTCGAGGGTAAGATTGCAGTCGATTGTGACTCCGAGTATTTTTAGGCTGCCTGAAATCAGGAGTGTGTGTCCTGGGGTGCTTAAGGTTGTGGGTTTGTAGTTGTTATGTTGAGATGAGAGGATAAGGCAGTGTGTTTTTTTCAGTGTTCAGTTTAAATTGGAATGAATTTGCCCAAGAGTCCATGATGTTCAGGCCATCATTGATTTCATTGGTTTCAATAGGGCAGTGGACTTCATAAAATGCTCCCAGGTACACATCTCACTATTGCTCCCTTACCTTGTGTGCTGAGCCCCCCTAAACCCACTATCCCCAACTGTACACCACTACCATAGTCCTTACAGGTGAAGAGGGCACCTATATGTGGGTACAGTGGGTTTCCAGTGAGTTTTGGAGGGCTCACAGTTTCCTCCACAAGTGTAACAGGTAGGGGGAGGTAGGAGCCTGGGCCCACCTGTCTGCAGTGTGCTGCACCCAACACTAGACTACTCCAGGGACCTGCATGCTGTTCTAATGGGCCTGAGTATAACATCTGAGGCTGGCATAGAGGTTGGTAAGTAATGTTTTTCATCACATTTTTTGGGGGGTGGGAGGGGGCTAGTGACCACTGGGGGAATAAAAGGAGGTCATTCCTGATTCCCTCCACTGGTCATCTGGTTATTTAGGGCACCTTTTTGTGCCTTATTCATAATAAAAACAGGTCTAGCTCAAAACATCTTAGTCCTGGACAGTTTTGTTTTGTTCTATTGTGGCTGAAAAACGTCTAAGTCTTAGGAATGCCCAAGTTCCGCCCTGAACAGGCCCCTGGCACTCCCCATTGAAATTTGGACGCACTTCTGGCAGACTTCAGAGAAAGATGTCTAAAAATAGGTTTCAAAAATACTGATTTGGATGTTTTTGTGAGAAAATCTTCCAAATTCAGACTTCTGCCACTTTTGGGGCATTTTTCTCTTTTGAAAATGAGCCCAATAGAATACTACTTACAATGTCAACACAATACACAATAAAACATTTGAATATATGCAGTATAGGGTATAAGCAAAGGTGGAACACATTGTAACATTGAGTTACAAATTAAGGAAACTAATTAAAAAAAACTGCATGTGAGACCAGAAACATACATAAATATAATCTTAGCTAGGGTTGGGGCGGATAAGCAAGTCCTCCTATAGTATGTGCAGTTGGTGTTAATCCTTGTGGAGTGAATTCTACAAATCATGCTTAAGAAATCTGTGCAGAAAAAAATGCTTACGCACTATTCTATAAGCTGTATCTAAAGTCAGGCATGGTTTATAGAACAGCACTTATGTGAAGGAGTCACACATAAATTTAGGCACGTTCATTTACACCAATAAAAACGTGGTGCAAATGTCCTCATCTAAATTTTTGCATGGAACCCCCAAACTCCTGTATTATATAATTGCACACATAACTCAAATCTATGCCCATGCTCTGCCCCAAAACACTGATTTCCTCCCATTTCTGTGCCCCCATTTCCGGGATGTGTGTAAAATTTAGGTGCAGATCACATGCCTAAATTTATGTGCGTACATATAATTGATTTCAATTAGTGCCAATAATTGCTTGTTATTCAATTAAATTGTGTGCGCAAATTGTGCGCACACCCAAATTTACGAGCACAATTTTTGGCGACTTTCATAGAATTAGGGGGAGTACGTGTGCCACTAGCAAGTTAGTTGCTTCTTCCATTAAAGGCTTGGGAAAAGCGTCAAGCTTTCACCTGCTTCCTGAAGTAGAGATAGCCTTATGTTGAGTGAAGCCTTTCAGGCAGGGGCGTAGCCAGACACCCAATTTTTGATGGGCCCGGGCCCAAGATGGGTGGGCAGAAGAACCCCCACCCCATCCCACAGGTGATTTGGTCTCTCCTTCTCTCGCTTGCATTCCATATGGTCTCTCAAATATCCCCCCTCTCCTGTACACCTTTTATATAGCAGATTTTCACCAGCAGTAAGCAGCAACTAATACACAGTATTCATGTTGGCCCCACATCCATCCCACTGATGCAGCTTCCTGTTTCTGCATAGGCGGGAAAATGTCAGAGGGGAAGGCTTTGGGGCCGGTGTGAGCAGTATGTATCAGTCACTGTTTCCTGCAGGTGAAGATCTGCTATTTATAAGGTATGCAGGAGGGACAGTTGTTGGGAGTTTTCAGCTTGGAAATCTCTGCCAGCCACATCTACTGATGGGCTTGAGCTCAAAGTGGGTGGGCCTGGGCCCACCCAAGCCCACCCTTGGCTACACCACTGCTTTCAGGGAGTGCATTCCAGAGTGTGCGTGTGTAGGGGGGTCTTAGTATGTGCTAAGTAGTCCTCAAAGACTGTGGTTCTCAATCAATATATACCAATTGAATAAGCATGAAGTATATTTGCATAAGATAGGGGCATTGCATGCAAATATCTCTCATGAATATTTATTGTGGATATCCTGAAAAACCCAACTGGTCAGATGGATCCTGAAGGCTAGATTGAAAAAAAAACATTTCTCAAGACACTGCCCAGTTCAGTCTGTGCTAAATAACTCATTTTACTGGATACAATAACCTTTCCAAGATGTACATCTGCACTTATGCTGGCCAGCTTTCCACTGTTATTTTGAGGGACATTTTGAGACATGTGGTGGAAATATAGAATGCCATAAAATCCTAATTGAAATGTATCGGATGGGATAAATTCTTTTGTAGGTCACAGGGAAAAAATATCCATTTGAATCCAAAATGAGGCACTGCCATCCAGACTAAAAGCAATTGTCTCTCATGTGTGCTTTTAATTAATTTAAATCTTGATGGCTAGTTAGGAATCAAGAGATAGGCATTAGTAGATTAGCCCCTAACTCCAACCAACTTCGACTCACACCTCTAAAAACACTGACAATTGGCTATCAGAGAAGCAAGTCTTTCCTTAAACATCTGCGTGCTGATAGGAGCTACAGCTGCATGTGTGCTACTACCAAACCATCAGCATTCTGCACCACATGCCAACCACAGCTGCTTCACTTAGGCTGGTTTGGGATGTGGATCCATTACAGAAAGTCTACAGTGCAATTAAGAAAGAACATGCTTTTTCATCTCATTGCCTTGCTTTTATCTCGTCTCTTCATATTTCTTTTCCTTCTTTCATGAGTATAGCAGTGGTGGTGAATGCTGATGAGACAATAATTGGCCTAATCCCAGATAAACAGTTTTGAGTAATTAGCTAGGGATCTGAACATTCCAGTTTTATTGAATATACACTTATAGAAACATAGTAACAAGCAGGTCCATTTAGATATGAATTTTGGATATTAGAGGTACCAATGGAGATATACATTAATACATCCTAAAATTCTATTGATATAGAAAGATACAGTTTTGAAAACAAAAAAGATATAAATGATTTTCATGCTAAAAAGTCAGGGGTTGCAATGGTGTATTTATTGATTATGTTTAAATGATTTAGCATAGCTTTGACCGAACGGTTCAGCTACTTTGGAAACAGACTGGAGCAGTGCTTCTCAACCCAGTTCTTGGGGCACACCCAGCTAGTCAGGTTTCCGGGATATTCAGAATAAATATGCATGAGATAGATGTAGATGCACTGCTTCTTGGTATGCAAATCTATCTCATGCATATGCATTCTGGATATCCTGAAAACCTGACTGGCTGAGTAGGCTCCAAGGGACTGGGTTGAGAAGTGCTGGACTAGAGTCATAACTGACAATTAGCCAGTTCCGGGAGGGAGATTTTAGGCTAGTCCTAGATTTCTAGCAACCCCATCCTATTGCATTATGGAACCTGCAGCACTGATTTCAATGGGTAGAATTAGGCTGCCAAATAGTCAGCGCTATTTAGACATAATGGCTCCTGGCTGGTTAAATAGCACTTAACTTGCTATATGTGAATATTCAGTGGGAGATACTGTACTACTCCTTCATGTTTCTCCAGCCCAAATGCATGGCCTCATTTTCTAGCATTAAATCTTAGGTACCAAATTCTAGACTATTCTTCAAGCTTGGTTAGATCCCTCCTCATGTTATCCACATCATCTGGGGTGTCTATCCTATTACAAATTAAGGGGTCCTTTTACTATGCTGCATAGGCATTAACACGTGCCCAACACACGCCAAATTGGAAGTTACTGCCCGGTTACCGCATGGCCCTTGTGGTAATTTCAATTTTGGCGCACATCCACTACACACATCTGAAAAATATTTCTTATTTTCTAACGCATGGCAGCTACGCACGTCAAGTGGCATTTGACGTGCGTAGACCATTATTGCCCAGTTACCATGTGAGACATTACCGCTAGGTCAATGGCTTGCGGTAAGGTCTCAGACCCAAAATGGATGTGTGGCAATTTTCATTTTGCCACACGTCCATTTTCTGCAAAAATAAAAAAAGGCATTTTTTGTAGGTGCGCTGAAAAGTAATTCTGTGCACGCCCAAAATTTGTGTCTACACTAGCGCAGGCCATTTTTCAGTGCACCTTAGTAAAAGGACCCCAAAGAGGAAACCTTACCAGACACCCTTTCAGTCAACTCTGATTACCAATACCCTTTGTCATTTTCCACTCAACTAGTTTCTAACCCAGCCAGTTACTTTTAGTGCACGTGGAGGGGCATAATCGAACGGAAACGCCTATCTCCATGGGCGTTTATCTCAGAGAATGGGTCCGTGAAGGGGTGGAGCGAACTGTATTTTCGAAAAAATGGACGTTTTTGAGCTGGGCATATGTTTTTTTTAGCGATAATGGAAACTAAAAACGCCCAGCTCAAAAACATCCTAATCCAAGCCATTTGGTCGTGGGAGGGGCCAGGATTGGTAGTACACTGGCCCCCCTGATATGCCAGGACACCAACTGGGTACCCTAGGTCAGTGCGGTGACTTCAGAAAAAGCTCCCACATGCATAGCTCCCTTACCACGGGTGCTGAGCTCCCAACCCCCCTCCCCCAAAACCCACTACCCACAAATGTACAACACTACCATAGCTCTTAGGGGTGAAGGGGGCACCTACATGTGGGTACAGTGGGTTTTAGAGGCCTCCCTTTTACCAGCACATGTGTTACAGGTGGGGGGATGGGCCTGGGGCCACCTGGCTGAAGTGCACTGCGGTACCCACTAAAAGTGCTCCAGGGATCTGCATACATGCAGGCCTCTAGGACTTGTTGCTGCTATATAACATTGGCACACCAGTTGACACCTGAAGACTAATCTCTCCGAAAACGTCCTTTATTGGAATAACCGCGTTTACTCACAGTTAACTGCAGATCAGAAGTTGTGCCCCACTGGCAACGAGTCTCCCTGGTACTGAGATGAGCAGTAGGTCAGAGCTGGCAGAATGCTGTACAATGCCCTCTTTCAGCCACATTCAAGGTAAGAACTAAGTTCTGTAACGTGGCTAACACAGGAAAGGGAACTAAAACTGGTTTACAAAAATGGCCACTACCACATTGGACTACAACAGGGCACACTCTGACCCAGTAGGCAGGGGGAAAAGCACCATGGGAGAAGAGCCTACCAACTACCAACATCGTGAGACTGTAATACAAGCCAATGAAATCACAGAGCCCAATACCCTACACCCACCACAATGCAATGCTGATGTGACCCTGTAGTGCACCCGAGAGCCACATCTGACCCAGGGAAAGGCTGTGAGAGGATCAAACACATTCTGCTGTCATGGAGGTGGGTACGGCATTTGAGGCTGGCATACAGGCTGGGAAAAAAGTTTTTTAAATGGTTTTTTTTTGGTGGGAGGGGGTTAGTGACCACTTGGGGAGTCCGGGGAGGTCATCCCCGATTCCCTCCAGTGGTCATCTGAGCAGTTGGGGCACTTTTTTGGGACTTCGTGAAAAAAAAAAGCGTCCAAAAAAAGTGACCCAAAATCGCAGTCAAAATGCCTTTTTGTTTTTGATTATCAGCTAAAGACGCCCATCTCTCCTCGGCTGATAACCACGCCCCAGTTCCGCCTCCACCACGCCTCCGACACGCCCCCATCAACTTTATTCATTTCCGCGACGGAGTGTAGTTGGAAACGCCCAAAACCGGCTTTCGATTATACCGATTTGGGCGCCTTTGCGAGATAAACGTCTATCTCCTGATTTAGGTCGCACTATAGGCATTTTTTTTTTTTTTTAAATAAGCAGGATAGCAAACTCCAGTTTTTAAAATGTGGAATTTTTCTCTCCCCCTTCCCCCTAAGATAATTTCCTGCATATGCACAGATGGAAAAATTACACAGATACCATGTTCCTACAGTACGTTATCATAAAAAAAAACCCTAAAAACCCAAATGCAGATCAGACAGTTATGGAAGAGGGCCATACACTATAGATAACTTGGTTGGGAAGCACTGAGCTAAAACATTGAAGGCCCCTTTTACTAAGCCACGTAAGGCTTTACGCGCGCCCAACACGAGCCAAAATGAATTTGCCACCCGACTAATGCATGCCTCTTGTGGTAATTTCATTTTTAGCATGCTCCTGATCCTGGGATACTAGAATAGGTGAAATAATGCAGTTTTCTGCTCCTGCTCTAAACAATTCTGTACTTCAAGAATGAAAATTGAAAATCTAATCACTGCTTTATTAGTATTCATTGAGACCATAAGAGACAACAGTGCAAAAATAGCAACAGAAAAAAAATGCAGAAAAAGATCAAGCAGTCTTAAATATGTAGGCGCCTTAACATTTTAAGGCACCTACACAGTTAAGGCGCCTTAACGTTTTAAGGCATCTTGACTGTGTAGGCGCTTTAATAGGTTAACGCGCCTACAAAGTTGAAGCGCATTAATCTGCTAAGGCACCAATATATTCCTATAGCAACTGTGTTGTTCAGATTATTTTTCCAATAACCTGTAACAGTGTGTATATTTGCACATGGCTACTTTCATTTAAATACTGATATAAAAATGTGTTCAATGACATGTAATGTAATGTAATGGCAAGCACCATCAGTAGTCTGTCTCCCAGTGGAAATGGGCCTTAGTAAGCATACTCCCAAATTTGTTGCCTGTTATGATACCCAATGAAGTCCAAATTTAATGCTTACCTAACCTGAAAGAACAAATCTATGCTGGGCTTTTCACCCATCTTCCCAGAGGTGTAACAAAAAAAAAAAAAGGGATATGACCTCAGTAGCTTAGGGGTATGTTAGCGTGTCTAGCAAATATTAACCATGGATTTCTGCTAACCAGGCAGGGTCTTTACAACAGGAATTACCCAGTTTGATCTAAGAACAGTTTGATAGTGATTTGTCCATTATCCCCTGGATTCCATATATTGCACCAAAAGTTGTGTTTTGAATTTTGAACATGCATCCAAGATGCATGCATAACTGGATCGATTAACGAGCTCTTAACTAGCAATTATTAGGTGCAAACAACCAATTATTGCAGTTATTTGTCTTTGACTGGTAGTTGCACGTACAACTTGCTGCACGCTATTCTATAAAGATCCGCTTACAACTTTTATAGCGCAAATCTGAAAAGGGGGCATAGCCAGGGGCGTGGCAGATTCATTCCCAAACGTTGCATGTGGAATTATGGAATTAAATCAATCCTGGCCTAAGCTATGCCAGCATTTACACTTACGTTTAGCAGGCTGAAGTCCCATGGCCAGCCAAACAAACACAGTGAAGGAGACAAGAAGGATGATGACAGAAAGAGTCTGATGGACTCAAAGAATTCTCATCAAAAGTTTATTACTAAAAACTGGACTCAACACGAATCTTGTTTTGGCCACTAGGGCCTGCCTCTTTGAGTCCATCAGGCTCTTTCTGTCATCATCCTTCTTGTCTCCTTCGCTGTGTTTGTTTGTTTGGCTGGACTTCCTGTGCGGAGGGTTTTTGTTCTTCTGTACTTGTCGCTTAAGTTCCATGCCCAACATTGAGTTGCGGGTCTGCACTTATGCGCGATTCTCTAAAGTGCTTGTGTCCTTTATAGAATCATACTTAGCGCTGATTTTTTTCAATGCGGAATTTGGAGCGCCATTTACTGAATTCCCTCCTATACATTTCCCTACTCAGTAAGGAGCGTCAATTAGTCAAAAAATGAAATGCTGCCTCTCTATAGTTTTGTATTTAAAGCCATGCACATGATGCAGGCAGCTTTGTCAGATAATATATTCAGTCAATGCCTTTGAGAACTTGAATGCATGTAGTTCTTGACAATGACTGTATGCACGTGTTCCAGCTAATGCCAAAAGCACATCCATTATGAAAGATTAGTACAGTTGTGCTTATGATGTATTGAGGTCGTCTGTTACTGAATATTTCTACTGTCAGTACAACAAAAGTGTGATGATCACAGTTAAAACCTCACAAAGGAAATGCTGTCAGACAATTAGTGAGCTGAAGTCAGCAGTATCAAAGTGAAATATATCATGTTCAGAAAAGTACATTAGTTTGCTTGTGATAAATGCTGAAACTAAGCCGGATGCACAGATCTCTTCGTCTCCTAAGCTTAGAATGAAGTTTGTAGGCTGTGAGAAAATGATATAGCAGCTGGTTGGCTTACAAAATTCTTTTCTTTTTTATTTCCTGCAGTGTTAGTTGCATGTGGGTCTGCAAGGGATTACATTCATTAACAGCAGCACAATCTGGCTTTTGTATGTAAGGAAGTAACATCATACTTAGAAATGGACATTGCATTGTGAAGATGTATCTGTGTTTGAATAGGGAGAGAAAAAAGAAAGACCCAGGAGGATGGGAAGAGCTTGAAAACAAATGGCAGTAGCAGGTCTTTGTGTTTTCTTTTTTATATACCTTTAAAATGCATGCTGAGATTTAAAACGATTCAGCCCTTCAGTTTTCACCAAGATTTGAGAGACCTCCCCCCCCTTTCCCAAACTAAAGGGCTATGTTTGCCTGCAAGACATTTGGGGGATAATTTTATAGAGGAATTTTTGTGTGTAAAAGGGTTGGTATAAAATTACCCCAGATGTTACACATAGTTCCTCGGATTCTATACAGTGTGACTACAGTCGTGCACACAAATACAGTTGTATTCTAAATTTGCATGTGCAACTTAATTACTTAACAAGCCAATTAGAATTTGCACACACAAATAAGTGTATTCTGTAATGTGATGCGCCTAAATTCTAAGTTGCGTAGTTGAAAATGGGGGTGTGATCATGGGCGTGTCGGCATTCCTAAAATCAATGCACATTGTTATAGAATACGACCAATCCGCACAGAATTTAGGCATTGGCATTTACATCAAGTTTTACTTGGCATAACTGGTTGCAACTAAATTTAGTCATGCGGATGGACGCTGGTCATATTCTATAAACTGCATGGAACTTTAGGTGCATTCTATAAAATCTAGGCATACTTTACAGAATATGCCTAGGCATATTTTTTTTCCACGTGGAATTTTCAGGCGCCATATATATAGAATCTAGTCCAGTATGCACAGTGCCAAGAAGGCACATATTTTTACACAAATTGGTTGTAGTACCGTGAGGCCAGCCACAAGGGGCAGGAGTGAGAGGGCTGCACTCCTGCCTTAATGCCCCACAGAACCACCACGTAGTAGAGGTAGGCCCAGGGGGACCTACCTAGATCATCGGGGGGTTGGGGTGGGGGGCAATGTTCTGGGAGGTGAGGGGCTTACACATGGCACAGGTGGGGGGAGGGTGGAAGAGAAGGAGGGGGCTTTTTGGAGGGGTTGGGAGGAGGATTACGAACTAAAACAACAAAAGGTTACGCGGGTGCCAGCCAGTATTCAGTGCCATTACCTGCAAAGCTACTCAGGTTGAATTAGGATAGCACAAGCTAACGGATTATGTGTCATGCTTAGCATTTAGCATACACTAATCTTTAGTGTGCACTAAATACGTTAGCACACCTTAATGCTTTCAAAAAGCTTGATATACTGCAAATTCCAATGCATGAGTCTATGCTGTTTGCATTGTACTAAAAATATATAACATAAAACAGAAAGTGGAACTAAAAAAAATCCAATGGGAAAGTATACATTCATCCAACAGAAGACAGACAAAGGTAGAACAGACTTCCACAGATTCACCCTCTCTTCACCAACTACTCTGTTACAACTCCAAATGTGTTTTAAGCACAGCTTTAAATATGGCAAAAGAATTCTCAGCTCGTATGTCAGGGGGTAGGTTGTTCTATAATTTTTGGGGCCAGGTAATAAAAAGCAGAGGAATGCATGATTCATAATTGGCCTGTTTAGGGCTAGGAAGGACCAATCTATGAGAATCAAGAGATCTAGGGACACAAGAAGGGGTGTAGGCAATGATCAGATTAGCAAGATATGGTGCGTGACCAGAAACATACATTTTGTGAATGAGACAGAGAATCTTAAAAGGAATTCAAAAACGAACAGGTAACCAATAAAGTCTGATAAAAAGTGGTGTAAGATGATCGAACTTACTGGCATGGCATAAAAGACAAATAGTGAAGTTTTGAAGAGTTTGGAGTCATTGTAATTGGTGGGAAGTAATACTTGAAAGTACAGCATTACAGTAATCCAAGCTGGATATCAAAGGAGCCTGAATAATGGTATTTAATGAATTGAAGTCAAAAAAAGAATGTAGGCAACGTAACCTAGGAAGAAAGAGAAATCCAAGCTGAATAATATGTGAAATGTGGGACTGAAAAGACAGACCAGAATCAAGTATAGCACCAAGGTAGTGTAAAGAAGTAACTGTTGGGATGGGGAGATCAAAAAGAACAGGAGTAATGGATGGATGAGGAATAATGAAAACTCTGCTTGACTATTAAGTAAGAAGTTATATATCAGCTTGTTGAACTCAGTGTAGCTTAACGTATACATCATCTAAATATGCTATTATACCACTGTGCTGAGTTCGAAAGCCACCAGCAAGAGGTACAGGTCTCATGTGGTCACATTTTCTAACCTAGATTCAGAACTAAGACTAATTGTAGAAAGATCATAATATTTTCAAAATTATTAACACACTTCTCTATGTATCTATAGTCCCTGACTCCATGACAATCTAACAACTCACAGACCCAAAATGTTTCTGATTTTTCATTTTATGTTAGAAATTTTTCCATAATGAAAGTTGCATTTCCACTATAAGGTTTGAAAAAAAAAATTCATATTCTTCCTGTAAGTAGCTGTTGTTGATTTGACATAACATTGCATATAACAAGAAGTCAACTATAATTATGCTTGCATATTTAATCTAGTAATTATGTTAGGAAGCACAGTTGAGAGCAGCAGAAACTGATGTATCATTTATCTAATTATATTGAAATGCAAAGCTCTGTATTATATATGAAATGCACAACTCTGTATTATATAGCAACACTTCAGTAAAGTAGCCTTTTAGTATTATCAAGAGTTTTTATTAATGTACAAAGAAAAAAAAGTATCGTGCAGGAAAAAATGGTTTTCTGAGTCACTCTGGCAAAACTTTACTGGTGAGCCAATTTGAAATGCAAATATTTAATGTGAGGTTTGCAATGATTCAGATTCAACTTTTGTATACATCTGGATTCCAGAACTTACTAAATTGTTTTATGAATGTAAGTTCTATGTGCCTGTTCTTTCCTATATTGAAATATGGAGTTCCTTTCCTATTTCCTAATATTTATTTAAATGTGAACTCCCTCGATTTGCTTGCAAAGTATACAGTATACAAAATTAATAAACAATAAACGATAAATGATTCAAAAAAAGTCACTTCAAGGAAAGACGCTTTGTGAAAAGCTTATATTAGGTCAGTGTGTGGGATCAAGATGGCCAAGATGAGCGGGTGTGACTTTCGATTGCACCAGGACTGATCAGGGGACTCTTTTCTTTAGATTTGACTTGTGTATTTTTCCTCTTTCTTTTTATTCTATTTTACATTGCTCTCTTGGTGAAAGTAAGAGGCCTGATTTGGAGAATGGTAATTCTAGTGGGGTGGTGGGTTACTTGTTTGGCAGTTGCAAAAGGATTTTAGATATCCGATGCAGTATTACCACATTGGGCGGAAGCTGTACCCCTGAGATCTGAAAACCAGCCTGAAGCTGATTGTATTAGAACAACCCATGCTCACAAGCAGAGGTAAATATGGATTCAGCAGAGCCCTTTTTAATATCAGTCCCCTGATTACAGCTGATAGTACAAAATTTGGGCAGATAGATATGAAGTACGTGTAGCAAAAGATCAAATATCACAGCTTTTGTTAGAGGTTTTTATTTGTTTATTTTGTTTTTTTTCAGGAGAGGTACCTTGAACGAACTGGCTTTTAGCTTTTTAGGGTTTAGAAGCTAAGAATGATAAAAAATAATTTAAAGGGCCAATGTTCTAAAGTGTGGTAAGGCTAACACAAGGTTAACATGTATTTATGCATATTAACAATTACCAATGTGTTCATTTTGCATGAGTTTAATACACTTGTATGTTTTGTGGAGGGCTGGCAGTTAACACAGCCAGATTGCCACATGCTAAATGATTAGCTTCTGATTAGCGTGTGAGCCCTTACTGCCTACAAAAAGGTTGCAGTAAGTGCTCATGTACGAATCTTTTTTAATGGCCACACAGTAGTGGCAAAATTAGTAGGTGGACATTAATAGAAAAAGCAGGAAAATTGGCCATCTTACTGCAACGGTAAAAATGGCCTTAGTGCGGGGGAATAATCATATAAGGCTATGCTAAGGCCACTTTTTACCGTAGCTTGGTATAAGGGCCCCTATCTAAATTTGTATTAAATCCTTTGTAACTCAAGTGTACAGCGCTGCGTACGTCTAGTAGCGCTTTAGAAATGATAAGTAGTAGTAGTAGTAAGTTATAGTTCAGCTTTTGCATTAGCCCAGGGGACTGATTCAAGGCTCATTTTAGGTCATGATGTCCTCATCAAATATTGAACTGAGGCCCTGCTGGGCCTTCTGAACCTCTTCTCTCTCCTGCTTTCCAAAGGAATGCATGAAGTTTGCTGGTGCCATTTTCCATGAATAAGTGGGCAGAAGTGCCCTTCTGATCCCATGAACATTGATGGGATAGGTGGAGAGTCCTAGAATGGGAATAGAAGAGAAGGAGGTGGGGGTTTTGGATGACTTGGAAAAAGGGGAGCAAACAAAGAAGAAAGAATCTCTCCAGAATCCTCCAAGAACAAACAAAAATGGAGATGACAAATAATACGGACGTGACCACAGGTCCAAGTGGCAAAGAATTTATTGACTGACCTGACATGGCTATATTTTGGCATAAACAGGATGGTGAAGTCATCAGTCTGAAAAGGTCTTTGCATAACATTCACTTAAAAGTGAGAGATTAAGTGCTTTAAAATAAGTAGCAGCCATTTTGATCTACAAGAAGAAGGAGAGAGAAGTACGAGAGAACCTCCGCCCTGAAGAAATCTCGAAACCTGGCCAAATCAGCTGAGAGTCTTAGTGGGTGAAAGTTGTGAAAAGCACTTCGCTGCCAGTTAAATAATAATATGATAAAGATAAAGATATACAAAATATTATGAGAAATATATTTTAATGATGAGATATGAGGCATGAAGGCATAAAAAAAGAAAAATGGAGAAAAAAAGGAAAAAAATCCAAAAATTAAAAGTTGTGATAACGTGCCATAGGAAGTAGAACAAACACACTACTTAGACAAATGAGGATCAATAAGGATGTGCATCTGACTACATAAAAAATGCTAATGCAGTAGCCTAGATGCAATAGGTCTGAAGATCCTCTACACCATACCTCATAAGACTATGATCTCTTTATAACTGGTAATTAAGTAAAATGTGCCTGGAAATTATTTAAACAAAGACATATATAGTAATCCCCACACCACGTAATCAGTAGTGTTCACATCAAGGTGATTTAAAATAAGTAGAGTCACTGATGCTATTGCTCACAGGAACAAACATGAAAATGAACATGCTGGTTTTCAGGCACTGAAAACATAAACATAGCTTCTAAAATAAGGGCTGAGTGACATACCCAAGGTCAGATAGAGATTCAGTGAGAAAAGGAAGTTTTAAATTCCTATCCTCTTAAATAATCAATCAGTGGCGTTATCACTGCTATTAAGTCCTATCTGTCTGTCCTACCCTTATCCCTTATTTGTCCTGTCTGTCTGTCTTGACTTAGATTGTAAGCTCTTTTGAGCAGGGACTGTCTTTTCTTCATGTTCAATTGTGAAGCGCTGCGTACGACTGGTAGCGCTATAGAAATGATTTGTAGTAGTAGTAATAAAAAGTTTGACCTCAATGAAAAGTACCATAAAAACAATTAAAGAAAATTATATAAAGGGATGTCTATTTCCTTTATAGAATATTCCCAAAAAACAGACTGGCTAGTGGTCTGCGAGTTCCAAAAGGAATGAAAGCGTCAGAGCAGACATGATGATGGTAGCAATGAAAACTTTATTGGTAAACAAAATAATTACAAACAACACCCATCACTGAGTTCACACAGCAGGGTATGCTTCAGGGACTTATGGTGTAATTCATTCACCTTACCATATCAGTACAGGACCTCCAACCTCCAGGGGCGCCTTTTCCTTTATAGAATACTAGCATGGCTGGTCACATAAGGTTAAGCACTAACACTGTAAATACTCACACCTAGATACTAGAGCTAAATGCAGTGGTGTTCCTTGGACACCTGCCACCCAGTGCCACTGGATAAATGCATAACTTTGTATTGTTATTTGAATATTTTTACTACTGTAATTATTTATTGCTTATGTTTGATTTATTCTTACTGTGTGCCGCCTTCAGTGAATTCCTTCAAAAAGGTGGTAAATAAATCCTAATAAATAAATAAACTAATAGTATTCTGCATGTAGGTGTGAGTACTGGCTAGACTATGCCCATGTGTACGCCTACCTGCAAAATATATGCTATGGGAGAAATGTGCATAGCTAGATTTTTGGCATTTATGTGTGTCTCTGCAGATGCATGTATATGTTAGTATTTTAGGGCACCTTTTACCAAGCTGCGGCAAAAGGGGGCCTGCGCTGATGTTGGTATGTGTTTTTGATGAGTTCCGAGGCCCCCTTTTACTGCAGTGGGTAAAAGGTAAGTTTTTCTTTTTTTGAGGAAATGGTCATGCAGCAAGTGAAGCACTTGCTGCGCAGCCATTTTTTTTTTTTGGGAGGGGGGGGGGGTCCTTACCACCACCCATTGAGGTGGCGGTAAGAGCTCCCATGCTAACCCACTGGTAACCGGGCAGCGTGCGGCACTGCCAGATTACTGCTGGGTCCACACCCAGAGAAAAAGACTCTTCTTTTATGGGTTTTCAGACTATGGATAAAGAAAATGGTGGTAAGATGTTGTAAATGAATGACTTTCTGAAGCTTCATCACCATAGAAGATAAAATTTACTTCCATTTATTTTTTTCATGATTGGTTAAATAATACAGCTTAATGTACCAGGAGGTTTTCTGTAAAATGTGCATTATCAACCTTTATTTAGGAAACTATAAACTCATATATTAATTTTGCTCTATTCAGATATCATGAACTAAGGGGATCATGAATTTTGTTGATGTTGGTAAGGTGAAGAAATGTTCTACATATCTGATTATGCCAGATTTCTTTTTCTTTCTTTTTCTTTTTTTAGTAAATCTGTATACATATATTTAAAATGTATTTGGAAAAGTAATAAAAATACATTGTTAGCAAGTTGCTCTTTTTGATGCAAGTAAAATAAAGAAGCAAGTGTGTAGTATTTTAAATACAAACCAAATCCTATCTGCCTAGATTCCTGAGTACTGACTGTTCACTGACTGAATTATCTGAACCTGGAACAGTTTCTTATTGTAAATGCAAATGCTTGATCAGTTATGCATCTACTTACGAGCAACTATAATTAAAAGGTTTGTTTGTTGTTTGTCTTAATTTTCTGCAGCATTTTGTTTCCTAAACTCTTTGCTTCCCTTGGAATTTATTTGCAAACAACATAATTGTGCATCTTTATCCTTAGTGATTGAGCATTTTTCCTACAAGCGATGATTTACCATATGGTAATTAGAAAATTCCTACCGGAGATGTCTATATTCTGCTTTTAAGATACATTTTAGCTGACATTTTCATGCTTAAAACTGGCCTTTTTCTATAATGGATCTGCTAAAAAGCTATCTTGGAATATTAGTAGGCTGGTGTAGAAGGACTAAGGGCCCAGCCGTGCAAAGGATGTGCTAACGTTTTTAGCGTTCGCTAATGATTAGCATGTGCTAAATGCTAAGTCACCCATAGGAACATATGGGTGACTCTAGCGTTTAGCATGCGCTAAAAACTCTAGTGCACCTTAGTAAACCTTAGATGACTAAACATTTACACGTGCAAGACAAACAGGCCTTTCAGAAGACTACATACGTACCCAATTTTCTAAGGATTGATCATATTTTCAAATGTGAGAATGATGTCAGATTGGATGCAGTAATAAACACAAATTGTTCTATTCCTACTACAAATACTACTTTCATTTTGATAGAATATATACCGGCTCATTTTCAAAAGAGAAAAAAGGTCTCAAAAATGGTATAAAGTGACATGTGAATGTTTTTCACCAAAAAAATATCCAAATCGTAATTTTCAAAACTCACATTTGAGATGTTTTTCTATGCACTGTGTCCAAATCACAAGGGAATGTGTAGGGGTGGGATTTATGTGTTCCCAAAACTTGGATATTGGTCTGCCATAATGGAACAAAACAAAAATGAGCAGGGCTAAAAGTTGGATGGTTTGGTCTAGACTTGTTTCAATCATGCCTAAGTCACATAAAGGTGCCCTAAATGACAAGATGACCATTGGAGGGATTAAGGCATGATCCCCCTAACAACTCCAGGGGTCACTGACCCCTTCCCCCCCTCAAAGATGTGAATGAAACAGTACATACCAGCCTCAAAGACAGCTTCAGATGTCATGGCTAGTCCTAATAGAGCAGCAAGCAGGTCCCTGGAATAGCCTAGTGGTCAGTGCAGTGGACTCTAACGGGGAACCAGGCCCATATCCCACTCTAACTAGTACACGTGGTTGAAAGTGTGAGCCCTCCAAAACACACCAAGATCCTACCATACCTACATATAGGTAGGTTACACCTGAAGGTATAAGTGCTATTGCAATAGTGAATGGTTGGGTACAGTAGGTTTTTGGTGGATTTTGGAGGGCTTACGATGCAATATAAGGGGTAATGGTGAGATGTGTACTGGGACCTTTTTGTGAAGTCTACTGTAGTCCCCCCTAGGGTGCCCCACTGATCTGCTAGGATGTCTATATGGCTAGTCTACTAACCAGCTTATTTTCGAAAGAGAAAGACGCCTATATTTCGACCCAAATTGGGAGATGGGCGTCTTTCTCCCGTGGGCGAACAAATCGGTATAATCGAAAGCCGATTTTGGTCGTCTTCAACTGCACTCCATCGCAGGAACGAACAAAGTTGATGGGGGCGTGTCAGAGGTGTGGTGAAGGCAGGACTGGGGCGTGGTTATCGGCAGAGGAGAGATGGGCATCTTTAGCTGATAATTGAAACAAGAAGGGCGTTTTTAACGAGAATTTGGTCTGCTTTATTTGGACCCTTTTTTTTCAGGTCCAAGTCCCAAAAAAGTGCCCCATCTAACCAGATGACCACCGGAGGGAATCGGGGATCACTTCCCCTGACTCCCCCAGTGGTCACTAACCCCCTCCCAGCAAAACAAACCCACTTTACAAACTTTATTTGCCAGCCTGTATGCCAGCCTCAAATGCCGTACCCACTTCCATGACAGCAGAATGTGTTCTATCCTCTGACAGCCTTTCCTTGGTTCTGATGTGGGTCTTGGGTGAGTGTGACACCTTTTCTGTTAAGGGCACTGCAGTGTCACATCAGCAATACATTGTGTTGGGTGTAGGGTAATGGGCTCCGTGATTCCACTAGCTTGTGTTACATGCTCACGATGTTGGTAGTTGGTAGACTCTACTCCCATGGTGCTTTCCCTCTGCTTACTAGGTCAGAGTGTGCCCTGTTTTGTTTCCGGTAGTCCATGAGGTAGTGACCATTTTTGGAAGACAGTTTTAGATCCCTTTCATGTGTTAGCCACGTTACAGAACTTAGTTATTACCTTGAATGTTGCTGAAAGAGGGCATTGTACACCATTCTGCCAGCTCTGACCTACTGCTAATCTCAGTACCAGGGAGACTCTTTGCCAGTGGGGCACAACCTCTGATCTGCAGTTAACTGTGAGTAAACGTGCTTATTCCAATAAAGGATGTTTTCGGAGACATTAGTCTTCAGGTGTCAACTGGTGTGCCAAGATTATACAGCAGCAACAAGTCCTAGAGGCCTGCGTGTATGCAGGTCCCTGGAGCACTTTTAGTGGGTACCGCAGTGCACTTCAGGCAGGTGGACCCAGGTCCATCCCCCCTACCTGTAACACTTGTGCTGGTAAATGGGAGGCCTCCAAAACCCACATGTAGGTGCCCCCTTCACCCCTAAGAGCTATGGTAGTGTTGTACATTTGTGGGTAGTGGGCTTTGGGGGGGTGGGGGCTCAGCACCTGTGGTAAGGGACCTATGCATGTGGGAGCGTTGTCTGAAATCCACCACACTGACCTCTAGAGTGTCCAGTTGGTGTCCTGGCATGTCAGGGGGGGCGAGTGTACTATGAATCCTGGCCCCTCCCACGACCAAATGGCTTGGATTGGGACGTTTTTGAGCTGGGCGTTTTTAGTTTCCATTATCGCTAAAAAAAACAAACGCCCAGCTCGGAAACGACTACATCCATGGCATTTTGGTCCATACAAACCGTGTTTTCGAAGCGGAAGATGGACGCCCATTTTTTTGAAAATACGGTCTGTCCCACCTCTTCACGTACCCGTTCTCAGACATAGACTCCCATGGAGATGGGCGTTCGCATTCAATTATGCCCCTCTAAGTATGCTGGCCTCCACACACCCCAATTGTTTGTTTTGGTGTGCTTTTCCCTTGGACATTAATTTTTTTTTAATAGTCCTGAAATATAGACACACTCCCCCCAATAATAAGCTCTATTTATCTGGCCAGAAATGTTGCTGACAGGTTAAATAGGGTTTAACTTGCTATCCACTGATACTGAGCAAGGGGTAACCGACTATCTCCTGCTGAATATCCCCGGTTGGCTGCTAGCAGATAGCCGGTTATATTGCACAATATAACTGGCTATCCACTGATTTTAAAGCACATTTAGCAGCCATAATTGACTGTGTGAAACCATAGAATATCTTTGGCAACTTCTTTGCAAGATGAATGATCTCTGTGTATTGGTGGCTAGGTCTTTCCTATCAATATTTTAGTTTTTATTGTATTTGTTTGTAAACTGCTTTGATCTTTTAAGTTGAGCAGAATAGTAAGATTTGAATAAACATAAGCATAAACATAGTCCAGAATTTCCCCTTCCCTCCCAGCCCCACTCCTAAAACCCAGCATCTTCCCTTCCCTCCCAACCCCCCTCCCATAACCCAGCATCTTCCCTTCCCTTCCCCACCCTCCCTAGCCTAGCATCTCCCAAGCCCTTCCCTACCCCCTTGGCTCCTACATTTTGTCAGCCTCAATGTTTGTGATTAAAAAGAAATATAAGAGGTTTTTGTTTACCTGGTACCAGCTGAGGGACCTAGGGAGGGCTGCTGGCTCTGACTTACATAAGTACATAAGTACATAAGTAGTGCCATACTGGGAAAGACCAAAGGTCCATCTAGCCCAGCATCCTGTCACCGACAGTGGCCAATCCAGGTCAAGGGCACCTGGCACGCTCCCCAAACGTAAAAGCATTCCAGACAAGTTATACCTAAAAATGCGGAATTTTTCCAAGTCCATTTAATAGCGGTCTATGGACTTGTCCTTTAGGAATCTATCTAACCCCTTTTTAAACTCCGTCAAGCTAACCGCCCGTACCACGTTCTCCGGCAACGAATTCCAGAGTCTAATTACACGTTGGGTGAAGAAAAATTTTCTCCGATTCGTTTTAAATTTACCACACTGTAGCTTCAACTCATGCCCTCTAGTCCTAGTATTTTTGGATAGCGTGAACAGTCGCTTCACATCCACCCGATCCATTCCACTCATTATTTTATACACTTCTATCATATCTCCCCTCAGCCGTCTCTTCTCCAAGCTGAAAAGCCCTAGCCTTCTCAGCCTCTCTTCATAGGAAAGTCGTCCCATCCCCACTATCATTTTCGTCGCCCTTCGCTGTACCTTTTCCAATTCTACTATATCTTTTTTGAGATACGGAGACCAGTACTGAACACAATACTCCAGGTGCGGTCGCACCATGGAGCGATACAACGGCATTATAACATCCGCACACCTGGACTCCATACCCTTCCTAATAACACCCAACATTCTATTCGCTTTCCTAGCCGCAGCAGCACACTGAGCAGAAGGTTTCAGCGTATCATCGACGACGACACCCAGATCCCTTTCTTGATCCGTAACTCCTAACGCGGAACCTTGCAAGACATAGCTATAATTCGGGTTCCTCTTACCCACATGCATCACTTTGCACTTGTCAACATTGAACTTCATCTGCCACTTGCACGCCCATTCTCCCAGTCTCGCAAGGTCCTCCTGTAATCGTTCACATTCCTCCTGCGACTTGACGACCCTGAATAATTTTGTGTCATCGGCGAATTTAATTACCTCACTAGTTATTCCCATCTCTAGGTCATTTATAAATACATTTATAAATACATTGTGCTGCACTTGTTGGTGGGCAGATGTGCCTCTGGGAGGTCTATGTATGTGGATGGTAGAGGAAGCCAGAACCAGGATCATATGTGTGCACTGGGGCAGCTTCCTCTGGGACAAATCTGGGGCTCCAGATAGGTCAATATGCAAGATCTCAGAGTGCCTACCATGGTGCATGAGTTGTGTCTGGTCTGGATGTGGAGGAGGAGGCCCACAGAGTCAGAACTGCCTTAAAACTCATAATTTCACCCAAGGGGGAAGTGACATAGAAGGGGTGGAGCCAGGAGGGCCTCATCCAGGAAGTATAAAAGCTCAATGGACAGCTGGATTGAGGAGTCCCTGAGGTTTGGGAAAAAGCAACTGAGTTATCAGCGAGTGATAACAATGATTTTATAAACATGGTATAATATTGTTTTAGTGCTTTTTTTGGTGATATTGTTACCTTCTGTGTGAGTGTATAAGTTTCTTATATTCTATCTTGTTTGTTCATTCCTGTGCAAATATGTATCTCTATCCTATAATTTTATGGTGTTCTTTTCTTTTATGTATTTATTTTAGAGTTGTAAACCACTGTGCTCATATTTGGATCAGTGGCTAGCAAATTTTTAATAAGTGACATAAATGAAAATAGTTGAAGTCAGCATCGACCACTTGTGCAAATAACTTGGCACCTTGCCCATGGCCCACCCATGCTCCACCCATGTATAAGCCTCCTTGTTCTCCTGCCTCATTGCATTTATGCACCATAGCACTTACATGTTACTTTACAGAATAGTGTACATTGCATTTGGGCACATAAATACTACTAATTGTTTCATGTATGAGTGCAAGGTAAGTGTAATTGTACATGCCCAATTATAGAATTGCCTTTTAAATATACAGTATTGGAATCTCAGCTGGCAAAGCTAATTATTCCCATTGTCAGACCATAAATTCCTTGGCCACGTCACCTCCTAGTAAAACATCTCCCCCTCTCCATTTCCCCCCATAAAAACATCTCCTCAGCTCTCTCCCTCTCTTCCTCCAGCCAAGCATCTCCCTTTGTGAGGAAGGATGCAAACCCTGGCTTTCTTTCTCTGTTTAGTTCCTTCCTAAACTTGCAGTTTGCACCAACATGCTCTACTTATTATAACATTTCACTTCTAGTCTGAAGGTACAGCATTTGTACAAAAACTAAAGAGTTCAGTACTACTACTACTATTTAGCATTTCTATAGCGCTACAAGGCATACGCAGTAGAGGTAGAGGTCATTTGCTGTAGAGGTCATTTGCTGCTGTGACCCAGTAGAGAGGGAAGGAACTTAAAATAGGGAAAAAATGGTGTTTCAGATTTGTGCAGTCCTTCCTTCTGCCATCAAGTTGGGGCAGGCTTTCAGTCTGTTTCAACTTTATGCTGCCTTGACCTTCTCACTGTTCCTTTGAAGCCACTGCCCTGTGCAAATACATGGCTTGCACAGGGGCTTGCACCAGCCCTTTCTTTAAATGGTTACCTGAAACAATGGAAGACAAAAATACATATTTACTAAGGAACTTTAATGTACATTAAACATCACATTTGATACTAAGAGGGTAATTTAAAAAACATTTAAAAGGCAAACAGTATTTTACATGTAGAAATAACCTTCTATAATGTTGCCTGAGTGTATGAATGCAAACTTATGTCCTTACAGTCTGTATGTGACACGAGTAGAAAGCTTAGTGCTTCTGTACATATTTTATAGAAGAGGCAAAACGGATCTGTGGATCCAGTAGAACAATAAAAACAAGACAGATCCCAAATAAAGGTCACACACCAAAAGTTTATTAACACAGAGACACAACATGGCCATGTTTCTCCCAAAGGCTGCGTTAGGGGAAGTACTATATAATGTACAAATATATGCAATTAAAATCCATAAAAACAAATTCATATAAGAAAGCTAACATACAAATAAATAAACAGGCATAAAACAAAATATTTCTTTTTACTTACTTTCCATATTCAATGCTAAAGTCCTGTGTTAAGCTGTGGTAATATCAAATTTTGCCACAGTTTAGTGAAAGGGCGCCATTGTGTTTTCAAAGAAAATGGGACTTGATATACTGCCTTTCTGTGGTTTTTACAACTAACTTTCAAAGTGGTTTACATAATATATACAGGCACTTATTTGTACCTGGGTGATGGAGAGTTAAGTGACTTGCCTAGGGTCAGTGGGAATCAAACCCAGCTCTTCAGGATCAAGGTCTGTTACACTAACTACCAGGCTACTCTTCCACTTTGCTTGAAGAGAAGCACACTCAGACTTAGTAAACAAGAAAATGTCTGAATTATTACTTGCAGAATCAATAATGTAAAACATATCTCCATTACTCTCTACATGAATGAAACTACATTTTTTTCAATGCCTGCTAGAAACAGGAAAGAATATGGTTACAGAATTGAAATGCTACTTTTTATCTGCATGACCTGTTTGAAAGCTAAGCCAAGTTTCATTCAAAACTATTGGTCTCATAACTTGCTTTTGCTTAAAGAATCCCATCTGGAGCCAATATCATAAAAAAATGTATTGCAAACCAATGTTCCTTTCTTATTTACTGTGACTGCTGTGTAATCTTTTAAAGAGGTAATACTGTACTATGTGATTGATATCCGAAGATATATGCAGTTAAAATTGTTTTTTAATCACTTAAATTTAAAAATTAATAACCGTTATCTAATTGCCTACGTGGGGTAGTTACAAACATGCGTTAAGGGAAAACACACACATTTTTATTTTTCAAATAACACACATTACATGGATCACATGGGTCACAGCACTTCTATAGTACATTGAGAACTAAATACAGCTCAACTCCATTATAATGCGGTGCTTGGGGGGGGGGGGGGCAAAAAAAATCAAATTGTGGTATAAGCAGATCATGTTAGAAATCTCAACCCAGTTTTCTGCATTCAACTTATACAGTACTACAGAATGAAATTAAAAAGAAAAGGGAAAACATAATGCATTCTCCCTCTGTTTACTAAGTTGTACAGCAATGCCGACACAGCCCATTGAAAGTGAATGGGGGGGTGTCCATATTTATTGAGGATTGATTGCTTTATTGTTTCTCTGCTTATTTTTTATTTTAATCCATTGTTTTAATTGTGAAACAGTACCTTTTCTGTTTCAAGAAATTTAAGTCCCATTTGCAAACTTGCAAGCGCCTTTGTGATCTTAGGTGGTGGCTCAGGTTCCTCATCCTCAACTTTGGTTGCATCCAAATCATGATTTTTGTCAATAATGTTTCTGATTATCTCTGGATCAGTCATGCAGCCCTTCTTTCCTATTAATGAACGCTTCCAGCATTGTTTCTGCATCAGCCACATCATTTTATATGAGGCATTCAGAAGTGTATCTTTCCAAGAAATGTTCGGCGGTGATCAGATCTTCCTCTGCAAAGCATTCAAAGTCATTCTCTTCATCACTGCCATTGGCTACCTGTGAGTTATCCAGGACTATACTTGCACCAGTTAGGTTTGTCCAACATTTGGAAGTGCAGATTTTTTTGATCGCAACCCAAGCTTCACCATCAATGTAAAAAACTTCTTTTAGGTTTAGCTTCTTTTAAAAATGAAGTGACTGAATCCTCACTCGAGATTATTTGCAATATCAGTGTCTTTCGGAAGTTCAATTTGTTGCTGCAAGTTTTATAAAATGGTGGAAGTCTTCCATGCATTTTTGCTAAACTCATGGGGAAAATGCATAGAGGTCATGTTCACATGGTGGAAGCGCACAGTAAACTCTAGTCTATTCTATGGCTTACTGATAAGTACCTGACTGGTTATTATTAAACAGAACACACAAAAAATATCTATATGAAGATGAATTTATTCAATCAACAATGCCCGACACAGGCCGTGTTTCACCTATAACTGGACTGCCTCAGGGGCAAATTATGTTGAGAACTGGGTACCTCTTCACATGCTCAATTTCATTAAAATGAGTGTTACGCAGAGACCTGCTTCAGTTGGCGGGGAGTTGTAAAGCAGTTTACAAAAATCAACTACTATTAAATGTAAATACAGTAAACTTTCAGTTTCAGAAAATACAAACCACATTAAACGCTGTTGAAGTAACCAAGTTTTTACATAGTAATGCTTTCCATAGAGTTACCCCTTAAGGGCCAGATTTTATATAAGGTGCCTAAAAAATGTGCGTGGCAAACATTTCCACCTAAACGTATTCTATAAGTGGCGCCTAGATTTAGGCATGGTTTCTAGAATAGGCTTAGTTGATATCACAGTGCCTAAAAGTAGGTACATCCATTTACACCAACTAAAATGTGGCATAATTCCCTGTGTGTAGATTTACATGCACTGGGCCATATTCTATAATATGCATGTAAATTTCAAAATGCCCATTTCCCTGTCCATAGCCATGCCCCTTTTGAACTGTACACATTAGAATTTAGGCGCAGTACGTTACTGAATATTCTTAATGACTTGTGTGTGTAAGGTCTAATTATTGCCAATTAGGGTTCATTATTGCTTGTTAAGTGCTATTATCAACACTGATTAGCTTGTTAAGCCAGTTCAGTTACACGTGTTGTTATGGAATAAGCTTAGATTTCAGCACAGAACGCTAGGTGTGCTATATAGAATCCAGGGCTAGCTGTCTAGGGGACCCTAACACAACTTAAAATGTACACTTGATACAGCTTAAAATGGAGTACTGCATGACGTGCTCAGGCGTTCTACAGTAACTTCCAAATCTGCGCAGTAAAAATATTTGTAATTTTTTTGAGGGAATGTGTCAAGGGAGTGGAGAGTAGGCATTCCTCCACTAAACACTTAGTGTAGCCACATCACTATGTGCAGACTGGTTAGCACAGGCTTACCGCATGAACCCTTACCATTTATAAAAATGGTTGGTGGTGGTACGTGCTCATCATGTGATAATTTTATTTAATGGCTGTGCGCTAATGGTGGCATTAGTACATGGCCATTAATACAACAAACAGAAAATTGGCCATTTTAAAGCTGCAGTGAAAATGGCAGCACATAAAAAAAAACCTAAGCAGGGGTGTGCTAAAGCCACTTTGTGCCGCAGGTTAGTAAAAGGACCTTTATGGAGTCTTTTACTAAAGTATGCTAGTGTTTTTAGCTCACATTAAAACTCAGCTGGTGCTAAACACTGAGATGACCATAGGAATATAAGGGCGACTCGGTATTTAGTGCTAGCTGATTTTTAGAGCGAGCTAAAAACACTAGAACACCTTAGCAAAAGACCCCCTTTATTTGTTCAGAATGCTCCATCTGCACAAATAGTTGTTTCAAATATATGCATATAAATTTGGTCTGTTTAAATAAGTGGATATTAGGCTGCACTCATTCTATTAAAATTAGCCAGTTACCTTTGCTCATCATATACTGATTTCTAGAAGTGCATTGTTTGCATATTTTTTTTGCTAGGAGAATATAATACAAATCCTTCAGCCTGGATTGTGCTAATTAATGCTCAGAGTTTTAACTTTCCTAAGACCTGATAAAAATGATCACCTGTTTTTGTACAGAAAGTTATTTTAAGATCCCAGAACCTTATGATAGGTTATATTTCATTGACATGGAAACACCAGCAGAACATCTGAGAAAGGAGCACAGATGTTTCTCCATAAACTGTTCCTCTTATGCATTGTATCAAAACTCATAAAACATTTATGCAAATCCTAAATGAACAAAAGGCAAAGGAATCATTACATGCTATGGTGAGAAACAATGTGGGAACTCCTGCTTTTACTTCAGTGTTCCATGGGCTTATACTGATTCTTTTGATTTCTCTTTCGAATGACACAAGAGCATTTCAGATTTTCATCTCTTCTGCTTTTCGTTTCTGCTGTCATTCCTTCCAGCTGATTTCACATTTTATGATGCTAATAGTGGGTGTATGGTTTTGTGTTTCTCTACTGTCAGCTGGTCAGTAGGTCTGAGGGATATATTTAATGGAATCTGACAGCTGATGGAACTGATCTCATTGAAAGGGGATTTGATATGTGGGATGAATGTGGTGACCCTCAATTCACCATATTACTGGCTATTATTATTCAAACTCTGGTAGCCAATATCACTCTTTTCCTTCGACACATAGTACATGTGTATAAAACAGATGACTTATGGATGAGTTAGTATGTATACTGATTTGAGTGCTATTTAGAGAGCATGTCAAAACAGATTAGCTGTAACAGATTAGCTGTTTTACTCTGCTCCAAAAATTAGAGGGAAAAAACCCCTTTGTGAAACTATGTAAGACAAATTCACACATAACCATAATTAATGTGATCATTAAAGTGTGTAAGCTGAGTTTTTGCAACCAGTATCACATAAATTGGTCCCAAAAGCGTACTGTTAAAAAAATATGAACACTTATTGCTGTTTTAGAATTCAAAGAATGGAAATAAAATCCAAATAATTCTACATGGTTTTTCAAATTCATATAATGGAAACAAAATCCAGAAAGTTTCATACGGTAAATCAGCATTCTATTTCAGTCTGTCTCTGTAAATATCTAGGCTATGCTATGCTATGTCATGTCTAATGGTCCGCCAACACCAGTTCAAGTCGGATAACATTATCAAGAAGCCAGATACAATATATCCACAAAGTACAATTCAAACATCAAACTGACCAAAGAATTCTACTAGTAATCAGGGATTTTAAGGAGAAATGCTATCAACATGGACTACTGTTAAGATGTGTGATTTTACCACTTAAGAGGGAAGTTATCAAGCTGTATTAGGGCAATAACCCACATTATTTGCCTGTTAACACAACTTAACGAGCACTAACAGAGATTGTCAGGCCCTAGAGTTATTTAAGTCACAATGCTTACATAGTAATGAGATGCAAAACATGCAAATTAAAGTAAAGCAGCTCTTTAATATGTATATACAATATCATAGCTTGAAGTGTGCACTGATATAGCTCGTAAAATAATTCCAGCTAAAAGCTAGGGTTATTTTACCACCTGGGAGTACTGGGCAATCAAGTTGCAACCCCATGCTTCCAGATAGTCTCTTAAAAAGACCAGCACCTGTAAAAATTAGTAGTACCTTGTGTTCATCACCCCAAGGGAAAGCTCCTATTGCACACACCGCCAATCAAGCTCCCCCCAATACTGAACCCCCAAACAGGACCCTCCCCAAGGTGTGCCCCTTTCCCAGAACCCTGGTCCCCCAAGTATAAGCAAGCTCCCCCAAGGCACCCTTCATTCCTGAAGGTCTCCCCCATACTTTAACTTTTTTTTGTGTCTAGTGGGTGGGTAGGAGGCAGAGCAAACCCCAGTCATTTCTGCACTCACTGGTGCTGGGATTGTCACTGATGACTCCTAGAGGTAGTACTGTGAGACTACAGTTAAGGATTACTGGTGCCTTTTTGGTGTCTCTCATGTTCTCAGAAAACATTGTGATAACGGTTGTTGAAAACCTGACAAGTTTTTAACTTTTATTATAGATGAACGGGAACCTATCCTAAGCAAGACTGTTACCATAAAACTTCATTTGCATCTCCCCAGAGATTTTTTAAATCAATTTTTAATTTTTTGCCGCTGCTTCTTTACAGGCCCTTTTACCAAGGAGCAATACAACTACCGCATGGGTAGCGCACGCCAAATTGGCTCTACTATCAGGATAGCATAGGAGCCCTGCGGTAGTTCTGAAGTTGGCACACATGGTTTCTCATGGTAGAAAACGTAATCAATAGAATAAAATAAAATAAAACATAGGAAAGAAAATAAGATGATACCTTTTTTTATTGGACTAACTTAATATATTTTTGATTAGCTTTCGAGGGTAGCCCTTCTTCATCAGATCAGAAAGGGCTACCTTTGAAAGCTAATCAAAAAGTGTATTAAGGTAGTCCAATAAAAAAAGGTACCATCTTATTTTCTTTCCTATGTTTTATTTTATTTTATTTCTATTGATTACCTTTAAAAGTGGACTAACACAGCTACCACATCTCTCTACCCATTATAGAAAGCAATTTTCTATTTTCTACTGGGGGGGGGGGGCATTCCCAGTGGTAATCGGCAGCGTGGCCACAATGCTGTGCAGTGCCGGATTACTGTGGGGTTAGTACGTGAGCCCTTACTGCCCACTAAATAGGTGGTGGTAAGGGCTCAGGCAGTAAATACCATGCACTAATTTTAATATTAATGCACAGCCATTTACTGCTCCAGTTTTAAAAAAAGGTATTTTTACCGCTATGGTAAAAAGTGACCCAGCGTGTGTCAATTTCACAAACCAAAACTAGCACAGGCTTAGTAAAAGGGCCCCTTAGCTTGACAATAGAAGATGTGGAGGGTAATTTTATAGGTGGGCACCTGGATAAGAAGATACAAAAGGCAACCTCTTAGCTACTATTTTACAAACAAATTATGATAACCCTGGGTCCTGTGCTCCTCTAGCCCTCTGGGCTGTAGTACACTGCTCCTCGCCTTGTAGTTCCCTCACCAGTTCAGGTCAAGGCCACAAAGTCAAAGTGATCCAGCCCAGGTTTTCTTCTTTTATTCCAGCCAACCAGTATTCCAACATATCTAACAAACAAAAGAACCAACAAATCCACAGTTTCAACAAACAGAACTCAATATTGAGAGTCTGTGAACCTTGTGCTGTTCCCACTGTTCCCATAAGGGTTGCCCAATTCCACTTCCAACATTCCAAACAAATTTTTCTCTGTGGTCTGCCCCATGTCACTGTTCAGGGTTGGCAATTCACCTCCCCAATGCACAGTTGTGTTCTTTCTGGGACCCTCCCACAACTGCCTTTTCAGTACTTTGGATTGTCCATCAGCAAGCGACCCATTCCATCTCACCACCTTATGCTGCAGGGCTGGAGGTTCTTGCTTCCAGGCAGTCCATGGCCTCAATGTCAGGAGGAGCTCCTCGGTGTTGCCAGGTAGTTGTGGACAGGGCCGCCGAGAGGGGGGCAGGGAGGACAAAATTCCCTGGGCCTCCAAGGGGGGCCCGGCGCCAAGGTCCCTGATCTCACCCGCCCTCAGTTCCGTCGACCGTCCATTACTGGGCCAGGCCCTCCCCCCCCCGCATTGAAATCTTCACAGCGCCACACCTGTCACCTCCGTGACTGAAAGCACAGCAGCGGCAGATCGGATTCTCCTCCATTCTGGTCTTCCCTCTCTGTGTCCCGCCCTCATCTGATGTAGCTTCCGCGAGGACTGGACACAGGGAGGGAAGGCCCGAAGGGAGGCGAATCCGATCTGCTGCTGCGCTTTCAGTCACGGAGCGAGGTGACAGGTGAGGCACTGTGATGATTTCAATGCAGGGGGCCCAGCCCGGTGGCGGACGGATGGGGGCAGGTGGGGACTGTGGCGCGGTGGCCTGGGGGGCGTCAGTGATGACATCACGGGCAGCATTGCACCGGGCCCGGCCCAGTCTCTTGGCGGCCCTGGTCATGAAAAAACAAGCATGTTTTACTTAAAAAATAAGCACAAAACAAGCGATATCAATTCAAAAACAAGTCTAAAAATAAGCTCAATGTTTTTGCTTGGTGTGAAGTTTAATCAGCAGATAGGGTACACCAATATTCAAAGGGAAGATATATGTATACTTCCCTTTGGAAATTATCCCAAAGAAAGTACAAGCAGAATTTTACAACTGCTATTTAATGTGCATAATTTTGCCAGTTTATGTGTCTTAAAAATTATGTCCTGGGTGTCAGAAGGCAGCCCTAATACAGGGGTGGTGCATATTATGATTAACTCCTTCCATAGCTAATAAGGAAACAAAAGAGGACAGGTAAAAGCAGGGCTGAGCCCTGGCTGACATACTTACTTGTAATGTTATCTAGGCAACAATTGTGGTGATCTGAGGTATATCAAGTCAAATAAAAGAAAAAAGAACACGCCCAAAAACAAGCTACCCATAAGTTCAGGACCCCCCCCCCCCCCCCCCCCCTCCGCAACTTCAAAAACTAATGAGCCCAAACTAACTAAGGAATTAACCTAGGTTGGCAATACTGCTCCTCATCCTACTTCTAGGTCCTTCTGCAGCTAGGCAGGTCATGACTCTTCCCCCTTAGTTTCCCTTCAGAGGAAGAATCTTCTTTTGTTTTTTGTTTTTTACCCAATGGAACTGGTTTTCATCCCTGGGGCTCCCCCTGGTGGCCAGTCATTAAATTTGGCTGTAACCCAGAAGGAATAATCCTATTTGCTTCTCCCTGATGGTGACCTGGGTCTTTCTTCCCTCCTTTAGTACTAAGGTGGAGGAGTTCTGTACCTAAGGAGATCTTTGGGGACTATTTTCTCACATATTTCCCCTCTTCCCTCCAGTCTTAAGGAGATGTCCCTCTTTCCCTTACCAGCCCTATGGGCTAACACTTTACTGTTCATTATGCTCTGCCATCCCCTGGACAATTTCAGCCAGGGGAAATTCTCTTCTAATCCAGGGGACTCCATTCCAGGTCTTCTCTTTACCCTGAGCTGCAAACCGCCCCTTCACTCCTTATGTGCGAATCTGGTAGGAAAAAAGGCAATGGGGCGTCGGGACCATGCCTTCCTTACTTTTTCCTTCCTTAGAGAGATGCAGTTCCCCGTGTGAACCTTGTCCTCTGTGGTTTTTCTGGTACATAGCACTTGGCAGGGATAAGACCTGAAATAACTTTTAGCCTGTTCCTTCCTTGAAAAGTGGAGGAAATGAGGCCTTTTCAGCTCACTATTCTTTTTTACCTTCCCCAACTCCTCTTTCTTAAACCTGTCATGATGTTTCAAAATCTGGGGCTCATTATTTTTATTTATTTCCCTTTTCTTTTTGAGTTTTCCAAGGCCCCTTTGCCTCAGTCCTAGTCCAAGGTTCTGGTTTTACTACTTTTACATATATACGTAAGTATTGCCATACTGAGAAAGACCAAAAGTCCATCGAGCCCAGCATCCTGTTTCCAACAGTGGCCAATCCAGGTCACAAATACTCAGCAAGATCCCAAAAATGTACAAAACATTTTATACTGCTTATCCCAGAAATAGTGGATTTTCCCCAAGGCCATTTAATAACGGTCTATGGACTTTTCCTTTAGGAAGCCGTCCAAACCTTTTTTAAACTCTGCTAAGCTAACCGCCTTTACCACATTCTCTGGCAACGAATTCCAGAGTTTAATTACAAGTTGAGTGAAGAAACATTTTCTCCGATTCGTTTTAAATTTACTACATTGTAGCTTCATCGCATGCCCCCTAGTCCTAGTATTTTTGGAAAGCGTGAACAGACGCTTCACATCTACCCGTTCAACGCCATTCATTATAGACCTCTATCATATCTCCCCTCAGCCACCTTTTCTCCAAGCTGAAGAGCCCTAGCTGCTTTAGCCTTTCCTCATAGGGAAGTCATCCCATCCCCTTTATCATTTTCGTCGCCCTTCTCTGCACCTTTTCTAATTCCACTATATCTTTTTTGAGATGTGGTGACCAGAATTGAACACAATATTCGAGGTGCGGTCGCACCATGGAGCGATACAAAGGCATTATAACATTCTCATTTTTGTTTTCCATTCCTTTCCTAATAATACCTAACATTCTATTTGCTTTCTTAGCCGCAGCAGCACACTGAGCAGAAGGTTTCAACGTATCATCAATGATGACACCTAGATCTCTTTCTTGGTCGGTGACTCCTAAAGTGGAACCTTGTATGACGTAGCTATAATTCGGGTTCCTCTTTCCCACATGCATCACTTTGCACTTGCTCACATTAAACGTCATCTGCCATTTAGACGCCCAATCTCCCAGTCTCGGAAGGTCCTCTTGTAATTTTTCACAATCATGTCGCGATTTAACGACTTTGAATAACTTTGTGTCATCAGCAAATTTAATTACTTCACTAGTTACTCCCATCTCTAGGTCATTTATAAATATGTTAAAATGCAGGGGTCCCAGCACAGAGCTCTGGGGAACCCCACTAACTGCCCTTCTCCATTGAGAATACTGTTCATTTAACCCTACTCTCTGTTTTCTATCTTTTAACCAGTTTTTAATCCACAATAGAACACTACCTCCTATCCCATGACTCTCCAATTTCCTCTGGAGTCTTTCATGAGGTACTTTGTCAAACACCTTCTGAAAATCCAGATACACAATATCAACCAGCTCCCCTTTGTCCACATGTTTGTTCACCCCTTCAAAGAAATGTAGTAGATTGGTAAGGCAATATTTCCCTTCACTAAATCCATATTGACTTTGTCTCATTAATCCATGCTTTTGAATATGCTCTGTAATTTTGTTCTTAATAATAGTCTCTACCATTTTCCCCAGCACCAACGCCAGACTCACCAGTAGGGTTTGCTTCTCCCATGCCCCCTACCATGTCTCTTCCCATGGTTGAGATACGTGGCCCTCAATCTTCTAGTGTTCTTTCACCACTTGTATACTCCTTCAAACCAGGAGATTTTCCATCTACCTTTCTCTTTTGAGGAACCCCTTCATTAGAGTTTTATGGTTCCAGCTTCAATCACAACCAGCCTTCCTTCCTAGGGTGCCTTACCCCATAGGCTTTTTCTTTTCTTACGTGGCAATCTAGGCTTTACATGCCTGGGTTTGTATACTTTGGATATTGTAGATTTGGGGGATTCCCCCCTTTGGTTTCTAGGATCTCACTATTTCCTTTCTTTTACCCTTCTTAGCTGGACTTAACCCCTCTTTGCCGATCATAAGGGGCTGCCCCTACCTAAATGCCTGTCCCAGTGGCCTCTGTCTCAATTGCCTTGGGACAACTCCTGGTGATTAAAATATCTGCTTCTTAGCCTATGGTCCTGGCCTTGCCTTTTCCCTTTATGCCCCCCTTAACTCAGCAGAAGCTTCCTTACATTCACTAATGGCACCTTCCATCAACAGATGGTGCTCCATCAGTGCCTATACTTGGATTTGGGTCACTTGCAACCAGCAGCATAGCCAGACCTGCCATTTTGGGCGGGCCCCGCATTAACCTGGGTGGGCTGTTCTCAACCCCACCCCTACACAGTAATTTTAAAATATTCCCCCCCCCCCGGCATTTTCTTTTATCTCCCTCGGCCTACCTTGGCAGCGCTTTCCCCCTTCGCCATCCCCTCCCTCTCTTCTGACGGCTCTCCCCATCTGCGTGGTCTGTTTATTTTTAGTCCTTGAAGCGCCGTTCTCCCTCCAGCACTGCACCAGCGATTCCGATAGCCTTTTGCCAGCGTGAGTCGTCGGAGATGGGGCCTCTCAGGCGCGTCCTGAGGTGGGATGCGCCTAAGGAGAAACCCCGCCCCCGATGATGCACGCTGGCAGAAGGCTATCGGAATCGCCGGTGCGGTCCTGGAGGGAGAACGGCGCTTCAAGGACTAAAATTAAACAGACCACGCGGATGGGGAGAGCCAGCAGAAGAGGCAGGAAAAGATGGCTTGGGTTGGGGCTTGTTAGGGTGGGTGCTGGGCAGGCTTGAAGGAAAGGTGGCTGGGCCTGGGCCCGTCCAGGCCCACCTGTGGCTACGCCCCTGCTTGCAACTCCTCCAAGTGACCTCTAGTCCATGGGACCTGGCTTGAGTTATCTGGTGATCCTTTTCCTCCATCAAGTCTGACCTCCTGACCCTCTTTGAGATTATCCTGGAGGACTAAAATGTTGGATTTCGGTAATTGGAGCTCCTGCTTCCTGACATCCCTCTCCCATGAGAGTTCCTCTATGTTGTAGGTCAATCCCTGGCATCTATTTTTCAGGGTCTGCTTGACCTCCCTTAAGCCTTCTACTTCTACCTGCAGTTTAGCCAGTTTGTCCTCTAATCCCTGAATAATCTGGGCATTGTCACAACTAGGGTTACCATATGGCTCCAGGAAAAGAAGGATACATTGATCCAGTCCAGGTTTTGCTTCCATTGAAAGCAGTGGAAGTAAAACCCAGACTGGCTCAATCTATCCTCCTTTTTCTGGAGCCATATGGTAACCCTAGTCCCAACTCAGCTCTCGAAGCTGACCAACATGCACCTTCTTGACCTCTTCCAGGATGCCTTTCTCCTAGAGTTCCCATTCCTGTGCAAATTCCATTTTTAAAACTGTTATGACCCTCTCAACCACCTTTAATTGGCATTCCCAGTTTCACTCCCCCTAGGAAAGCTCACTTACTTTAGCATTCAGGGCCTGGCCCTGTTCCTCCAAAATTTTATGGGACTTCTTCAAACTTTCAGCCAACATCTGAGTCTGCTCTAGTTTCTTATCAATGTGCCACTATAAGGGCCTGCTCTCACTGGCATTCCTGTAGCTGAACCTCCTGCCACTGCCTGTCTAAAGCAAAAGAAGCTTGAAGCTGGGAACACTCCACTTCCTTCTCAGCTCTCAATCTTTGTTCTTCCACTAAGTTAGCTTTCATAAAGGACAAAAGGTTATGGCTCACCTATTTACCTTTGATGGCCTTTGCTGCCTTCCCCATCACAAAATGTAGGTGCTTGCATTACTGATCGATTTCCATTTTTGATATTTCTTCTTTCTTTAGTTTTTGATATGGTAAAAAGGGCTCTAGGGGTGATCTGGGAAATTACAGACTGGTAAGCCTGATGTCAGTGCTGGGCAAAATAGCGGAAACTATTATAAAGAATAAAGTTACAAAGCACATAGACAAACATGGTTTAATGGGACAAAGTCAGCATGGGTTCAGCCTAGGGAAGTCTTGTCTCAGCAATTTGCTTCATTTCGTTGAAGGCATGACTAAACATGTGAGCCAGTTGATGTAGTGTATCTAGATTTTCAGAAAGCTTTTGATAAAGTTCCTCATGAGAGACTCCTGATGGGATAGGAGGCAAGGTTCTGGTGTGGATTAGGAATTGGTTATTGGACAGAAAACAGAGGGTAGGGTTAAATGGTCATTTCTCTCAATGGAGGAGGGTGAACAGTGGAGTGCCACGGGGATCGGTACTAGGACCAGTGCTATTTAACATATTTATAAAGAAGAATGACCAAAATGATAAAGGGAATAGAACTCCTCTTATATCAGGAAAGGCTAAAGAAAGAAGTTTGGACTTTTTAGCTTGGAATGGCTGAGGGGAGATATGATTGAAGTCCACAAAATCCTGAATGGTGTATAACAAGTAGAAGTAAATTGATTTTTTACTCATTCCAAAAGTACAAGGACTAGGGCACACTCAAGGAAGTTACATGGAAATACTTTTAAAACAAATAGGAGGAAATATTTTTTTCACTCAACGAATAGTTAAGCTCTGGAACTCTTTGCAGGAGGATATAACAACAGCAGTGAGCCTATCTGGGGTTAAAAAAGGTTTGTATGTTATGTATAAATGGAAATTATAGGGGATCTTATTCTGAAGTGCGCTAAGCAGTTAGCATGGTTTTTAACGTACACTGTAAAAAATGTGGGAATAACCAACTGAACAAAACTGAATGATCCAATGTATGGAGTCCTATATTGGGACCAAATATAAATTACCACACAATAAAAAAATAAAAGATGATAAAAGATATCCAGACTCGACATAGGTCATGTTTCGGCATTGTCATCTTCATCAGAGTCCATTGAAATTAAAAAAGATAGCAATATAACCATCTTAGATACATAAAACTATACAAAGAATATGAATATTGTATCTATAGATAATGAATATGAATATTGTATCTATAGATAACCTTAAATAGCAAGTAGGAGACACAAACATATGCGTGTAAGAAACAATGATATATACATCATTCTATGGATTTGCATGCATACAAAGGGTACATATATATGAACTACAAGCAAAAATACAAATTGCATGTGTCAAATGTGCACACTAACATGTACTGCATGCTAATAACAGCAATTGTGGTAAAAATCCTGTGCTGTTTAGAATGGATTTGGGCAGTGATGGGTAGGGCATGGATGAAGACTGGCATGGACTGCACTTTGCAGTTAGTTCATGGTAAGTAGCATGCATTAACTGCCAAATGTGCAGTTAACAAAGATGCAATTCATGCCATCACAAAAAGTGGCATTAGGTACATCTACTCTAATTGTGTTGGCATTAATGAATGGTAGGGGATGTGTGGTAACTGCAGGGGTAATGCTGGATATGCTCCCAACACTTACTGCCCAGTTTTTGCAATTACCACCTGCTAACATTTGCACCTAAAGCGTGATAAGGGCAAAAACTTACCACTGTTTATTAAAAGTATTTTATAATCTATGTATGTACTTGTATACTTTACCTACACTCCATCCAAACTCTACCTGTCTGCATTATTATGTCATGGCACATAGTTTCAATTAGTTGATATTCTGTAAGGGATCAGTTATGCATATATGTCCCCTAATTCTGTTCATGGTGCTAAAAATTGTGTATAATTAACTCAAGGTGTCATCACTGATGTTATCACTGATGTACTATTGCATTTTCCTGTTCTAAACCTTTAGAATAATTGTTGATTAAATAAACCGTAACATATATTTATGATTATTTTTTGTTATAAATTATGCTATACTCCAATGCACTTAATAAATACACAAAGATGATAAGCATGATTAAAAACTAAGATGTAAATAATGAATAGTGATGCTGGCAGAGAAAGTAGAAAAAGGAAAAGAAACCTGTAGATGGAAATTAGCTTTAAAGAGTTTGTTTTTATATTAAGTTTGGAGAGGTTTACTGATCAGATATTAAATGGAAGTTCAATGTAGAAATGTGGGGAAGCCTACTAGAAGGCAAAGAAAATTAGTAGGACAGAAGAAGCGTGGAGAAAATGATCAGAGAGAACAAGCTAGTTAAAAGAAGAGATCAGTTTCCAAAGCGAGGCGTGGCAGGCAGAGTGAGTACAAGCAACCTGAATTTGATAGGAAGAATAATAAATAATTTATTGTGCCTGTTGTTTCCCTATGTAAGCAGTGTACAGAAACTTCCTGTAACACCACTGATCACGCATCACAGTGATCATTAATAATAACAGGGTGATCCCTTATTCATAATACACTAGCTCTCTGACTAATGTTGGCATAGAGATGTTGAAACTGAAGGGGCACAGTCTTTTCTAAAATGAAGACAAACAGTGGCGTTCCTAGGGGGGCTGACACCTGAGCACCCACAGAACCTACAGAGTCAGCTCCTTTTGTGAGGCAGTTAGAAATGGAAGCCTGGGTGAGACATGTTCACAGATAGGACAGACTGGAAACTCCCAGTGGCTAGGAAAGATAGAGAAGCAGTGATCTTTAGGTGCACAGGGATGGGGTTGTTCCTACGGGTCCTGGGCTGCAGGAGGGGATGGAGCTGGTCACAAAGGTGCTGAATGGCAGCCCTATCAAAGCGGTACCTAGTGAGACACTGCAGGTCACTGAGGTCTAGGAAACTGCTACGGGGCCTGAAAACTCTGGGGCGTGAATACCTCCTGCAGTGCCTCCTCTCTTCCTCCAACATGTAAGCCACCTGTGCATTTAGTGCCTCCATTTCCCCACACTACAGGTGCAATGCAGTGCCACTAGTGCTCACCTCTCCATACCAACTTGGTGAAACACAGCAGCAACAAACAGAAGCTGACACTCACTCTCCCACCACCGATAAACAATGCGGTCACACACAGCAGAGCCACACTGCAAGCACTCTCTGACCCAGTACAAACTCTCCTGCCACAACTTCTAGCCAGTCACTCTCCAAGCAGCCTTCACAAACACGCTGCAGCAGTACACAGGACAAAAAGACAAACAGAGACTACAAACAGGCAAGGAAATGAAATATGAATTTGAGGACAGTGAATGGAGAGGGATAGGGGAGGGGATGGGGGAGAGAGAGGAAGGAAGGAAGGAAGGAAGGAGTAGTGCTGTCTGGGTTTGGGGGCTAGAAGGGGTAGGGAAAGCTGAAAAGGTAAAACATAAATGAGGCAGGTGAGGGTGAAAACGTTCCGACAACGGCACACAGACAAATGTAACAGGTACTCAACAAACTCTCAGCTTTCTCTCCCAACAATGCTGTCGCCACTCTCCAACTGCACAAAATCGCTAATGGGTCTAAAGACGACTGCCCCCTTACTCTGGTCGCTTTTATTTCAGGTGTAACTAAGGACGCCCATGTTCCCACCCATGCAAAACTATTTCGCTAGCCGTCATACGCTGGGGGCGCCCATCTCGTAACGCCGCCCATAACACGCCCCCTGTGGGGACACCCATAGATGGGCATCCTTGCACTGAGAGCGTCCTTACGGCCCTGTTTCGATTATTGATTTGGGTGACCTTCTTTCACGGGGACGCCCATGTGCCTTTTGTGTCACTTTTTGGATGCCCTTTTCTTTCGAAAATGAGCCTGCTGGTCTACTATAGTCTCTATTGCAACCTCACTATTGGGATGCCCTATCTTCCCTGTTTTGGTGACATCTTTTAAAAATACCTTGTTCCTTTTGAACAACTGTCGGACATCCTCCAGTTTCTAGTTTAAAAGCTGTTCTATCTCCTTTTCAAATATTGATGCCTGCAGCCTGGTTCCACCCTGGTTAAGATGGAGACCATATGTCTGGAATAGGCTTCTCCTTTCCCAGAATGTTGCCCAGTTCCTAACAGATCTAAAACCCTCCTTCCTGCACCATTGCCTCATCCATGCATTGAGACTCTGGAGCTCATTTGTCTCATGGGTCCTGCGTACGGAACAGGGAGCACTTCTGAAAATGGCCAAGAGCTGTGTGTATACAATCCCTACAACACTTTAGCACCCTTTATTCCATCAATTATAGAGAACAAAAGAAGAAAGCAAGTGAGATAAATATGATGCACTACAGAACAACCAGCACCACAAAACAGTGTGTACAATTCATAGAAATTATATGTGGTTTAGATATTATTGTGACAAATTAATACCACCTTGGCAAACTAATGTGGCTCTACTGCACAGCTGTGATGTTTTCAGATTGTTAAATCAATCAGAACCACCTTTAACATTTTCTTGTCGAGTCTTTAAAATGCTACTTGAACTGGTATCTTTCTGGTGGAGGTAACAGAATCCATGCTGGTATAAAAATAAAGGAAGGGATTAACCTTGGTGACTTTGCAGAATCCCTTCTCTTGAAAATCCTCCCACAGGTTTAACTTGCCTCAGATTCCTGGGTTGGATGTGGGACTTTGCAGAGACTGTAATGGTTGCTGGGGTTTTTTTTCTGCATAAATTCATTTTGCTACTGGTATGTAATTATATACTCTTCAAAATGCTTCAAGATGTTTGATTACCAGAAAAAGCACTCTAGAAATACAAGTTGTTATTGTTTGTGAATTTGCAAACAGCCCTTGAAGAAATCTAAATAGTTACTAATTAGTAAACGATGAAGAGTCATTTGGAGATATTTGAAAATAACACTAATAAATTAAAGAAAAAAAACATTCAGAGAATCAAGAAATGTGATGCACAACAGGCCTGGCATGGTATAATATTAAAAGTCAGTATTCTATGATAACATAAGTTTATTTTATAGAGCTTACCTTTGACATCTGTCATTGGTCAGAGAACAGCTTTACCAGTTTTTTTTTCCAGCTAAGTTCAAGTAGCAATTTTTTCTAAGCACAGCGAGACTTCCACAAAGGTTGCACATGAACAGCATGGCTAATCACTATGCAATTATGACACCCAAATTCAGAAACAGAGAAACATGAAGGCAGATAAAGATCATAAGGCCTATCCAGTGTGCCCATCCATGCCTTATACTCTCCCTGTCACTCCGAGATCCTATGTACTCGTTTCAAACTTTCTTAAATTCAGATACAGTTTTCATCCCCACCGTTTCCATCATGAGGCTGTTCAATGAATTCCCTATCTTTCTGTGAAGAAGTATTTCCTCAGGTTACTTCTGAATCTCTTTCCTTCCACCTTCATCCTATGCCCCCTCATTCTCATCTCCTGTGCATTTTTTTTTTGAATTGTGAGTCCTCCAAGGACAGAAAAATACCTATTGTGGCTCCCTTTCCAGCTTATAATCGAAAGACAAAAACGCCTATATTGCGACCTAAATTAGGAGATAGGCGTTTATCTCCCAAAAACGAATAACGCGGTATAATTGAAAGCCGAACTTGGACGTTTTCAACTGCACTCCATCGCAGAAGCATACAAAGTTGACGGGGGCGTGTTGAAGGCGTGGTGAAGGCGGAACTGGGGCGTGGTTATCGGCCGATCAGAGATGGGGGCCTTTCGCCGATAATGGAAAAAAAATATGCGTTTTTAGCGAGAATTTAGGGCACTTTTCCTGGACCCTGTTTTTCCATGAATAAGACCCCAAAAAGTGCCCTAAATGACCAGATAACCACTGGAGGGAATCGGGGATGACCTCCCCTGACTCCCCCAGTGGTCACAAACCCCCTCCCACCACAAAATATGCCGTTTCACAACTGTTTATTTTCACCCTCAAATGTCATACCCACCTCCCTGGCAGCAGTATGCAGGTCACTGGAGCAGTTATTAGGGGGTGCAGTGGACTTCAGGCAGGTGGACCCAGGCCCATCCCTCCCCTACCTGTTACAATTGTGCTGCTTAATGCTTATTAGTCGTCCAACCCCCCAAACCCACTGTACCCACATGTAGGTGCCCCCCTTCACCCCTTAGGGCTATAGTAATGTTGTAGACTTGTGGGCAGTGGGTTTTGAGGGGGATTTGGGGGGCTCAACACACAAGGGAAGGGTGCTATGCACCTGGGAGCTGTTTTACCTTTTTTTTGTTTTTGTAAAAGTGCCCCCTAGGGTGCCCGGTTGATGTCCTGGCATGTGAGGGGGGACAGTGCACTACGAATCCTGGCCCCTCCCACGAACAAATGCCTTGGATTTATTCGTTTTTGAGCTGGGCGCTTTCATTTTCCATTATCGCTGAAAAACAAAAACGCCCAGCTCACAAATTGTCGAATAAAACATGGACATCTATTTTTTTCGAAAATACGGTTTGGTCCGCCCCTTCACGGACCCGTTCTCGGAGATAAACGCCCATGGAGATAGACGTTTTCGTTCAATTATGCCCCTCTTTGTCTCCATTCAGTGGAGAACTGCTCAATCAGAGTACTTCTCTGTAACTTGGATGTGCCAAGTACCAGATCTAAATACGCCTGGAATAGACTTCCTGACCTTGTACGTCTAGCTCCATCTTTGGCCGTTTTCAAACCCAGGCTAAAAGCCCACCTCTTTAACGCTGCTTTTGATTCCTAACCACTACTCACTTGCCATGTACCCCTTTTATCCCTTCTTTAATTCCCGTACCTCTTAGTTGTTCGATCTGTCTGTCTGTCTGTTTGTCTGTCCTACTTAGATTGTGAGCTCTTTGAGCAGGGACTGTCTTTTTATGTATGATGTACAGCGCTGCGTATGCCTTGTAGCGCTATAGAAACGATAAGTAGTATAGTAGATGTCCTTCTTTTTGAACATGGACGTTCCTTCCCCTTTTGCAATTGGAGCTAGACTACCATCTTTTGGTCCCTCCCTAGACCTGCTCAAAACATGCCCAGACCACTCCCCCTTGCCGTATGGACATACCGCAGTGTTATAAAATTGGTATTTGAATGCCCATGCAATACGGATGCCTTAATGCCGGATTCAGACATCCACAACATGAATAGAGCTCCTAAAACAAGCATCATAGTATTCTATAACTTCTAGTATACTAAATCTTATGCATGCAAGCGTGAGAACTTCCCACCCAGCTGCAAACTAACTTTCCTTTTACAAAGCTGCGCTAGTGGCTGCTGGTGTGGTAATGCCAACACAGTCCATTCAAAGTGAATGGGTTGTGTTGGCATTACCGCACGGCAGTCATTAGTGTGGCTTTGTAAAAAAAAAAAAGGGGGGGAGGGTAATGCACTTTCAAAGATATTCATGTAGTTACAGAATAGTGCATAGCTGAATTATTATTTATGCGTTATGTGTTCACATTAATGTAACGCTGACTAGAATACCAGCATTTGTGTGTGGCCTTGTTGCTTAACTTTAGGCAGCTCTTTACAGAATTGCCTCTTAAAACTGATTCCATTAGAGGACATAGCTAAATTTCACAAAAAACGTTTTTGTGCATTTCCATGACTTGGAATTTTTCAAGTTGCTGGCTGTACTGTGGCAGCTACATAAATGGGCCACCCTTCTACACCCTTGAGGTGGCACCTATCAATTTGGTATCCTACTGTTCCCTGACCCCTTCTGACCTTTGACCTCTTGGCTAAATGTCAAAATCTTCAAAATCAGCAGGCAGTTGTCTGAAGCCCTGCTCCCACAAACTCCTTCCAAACAAAACAAATGGCTGCATTGCAGGCCATCCTGGCCTCCCAATTTCTCTCCAAACCCCTGCTCACCCCTCAAAAACTTTCTTGCAAATTTAACTACATCCTCTGTTAGGATTTGAGGAATACTCCTGATACCTATCGCTAGGAGAAAATGAATAAAGAGGAATCAATAAAAGGGAAGTAGTGCCAGTGCAGGACAGCCTTTTTTATGGTCTGAGTCCTGAAATTGACAAGGATGGATCAGGAGGAAATATGTGTATTTTATACCACATTCATATTGTATATCTTAATGGAGGGAGGGGAAGTGAAACTTAGGAACCAAAATGTTATAATAATACTATTGGATGTTGGTTCTATAATGCTTTGATAATGAATGTGATTGTTGGGTAGACTAGATGGACCATGCAGGTCTTTATCTGCTGTCATTTCTATGTTACTGTGTCATTATCCACCCCGCTTACTAAGCCGCACGGCAATACCAACACAGCTCATTCAAAGTGAATGGGCTGTGTTGGCATTAGCGCACTGGCAGCCGCTAGTGCGGCTTAGTAAACGGGGGGGGGGGGGGGTATGTTTCTATGAGTATAAAACTGTAAATATAAATAGATAAAATATATTGCCCGATATTCAAAGCTATGTATTTGGGTAGCAGGCTAATGCTGACTACAGTCCAGGGGCATAGCCAGACAACAGATTTTGGGTGGGCCTAGGCAAGAAGTGGGTGAGCACCAAGTGTTCTCCCCCCCCCTCGCCCAAAAACCACCAAAAAAATATCTCAGCTGGTGAGAAAACGCTTCTGTTCATCTTGGCAGTCTGCAGCAGGCATGCGCTGAAAACTGAGCATGCGCAGGTGCCGTTATTGTGGAGAGTAGCGTTTTCATTACCATCAGGGGGAAATCTTGAGCTGGCCGAGCTTGGGATCCCCACCAGCTACCGCTAAACATGTGCTACTGTTGGACGGGCCTGAGCCCTAAGTGGGTGAGCCCCGGCCCACCTAGGCCCACCTGTGGCTACGCCACTGCTACAGTCATACCAGGATAATGTCCCAGAAATTCTGCACAAACCACCCTGACACTATTGGGATAGTATCAGAGCACAACAGGAGCAGAACCTGTGCAGAGCTAACAGCTACACAGAGACTGGCAATATTCAGCTCCAGTAACTATCTGCATACATTAGAACCACAAGAAAAGTCTGTCCAGATGATTATCCATGTAATGGCACTGACTATCAATGTTATCTGCATAACTCCTACCTCTGCTTGTTATATCCAGATATTCAGTGCTACTGAATACCTGGTTATTGGCACTGAACATCCAGGTATAACTTGACTATGGCAGCTGGCATTTAAAACAAATGCTGACCACTGGAACTGAATATCAGGCCGAAAACATAAAAATATAATTGTTTGTGTATGTGTGTGTGTGTGTGTGTGTGTGTGTGTTGGATAGTATTCATACTGAAAAAAATCTCTCTGTTAATCTCCAACTTGAAGTTGATCAGCATCACCTTGGGGGTCAGTGCTCAAGAAAAAGATCTGGGTGTCGTTGTAGATAATATGCTGAAATCTTCTACTCGGTGATTGGCAGCAGCCAAAAAAGCAAACAGGATACTAGGAATTATTAGGAAGACCAAAAATACTATAATGCCTTTGTATCGCTCCATGGTGAGTCCACACCTTGAGTATTGCGTTCAGTTCTGGTCGCCGTATCTCAAAATAATATATAGCAGAATTAGAAAAGGTTCAAAGAAGAGCGACCAAAATGATAAAGGGGATGGAACTCCTCTTGTATCAGGAAAGGTTAAAGAGCTTAGGGCTCTTCAGCTTGGAAAAGAGATGGATGAGGGGAGATATGATTGAGGTCTACAAATCCTTAGTATTTGTAGAACGAGTAGAAGTAAATCGATTTTTTACTCGTTCCAAAAGTACAAAGACTAGGGGGCACTCAAGGAAGTTACATGGAAATACTTATAAAACAAATAGGAGGAAATATTTTTTTCACTCAATGAATAGTTAAGCTCGGGAACTCTTTGCCAGAGGATGTGGTAACAGCGGTTAGCGTATCTGGGTTTAATAAAGGTTTGGACAAATTTCTGGAGGAAAACTCCATAGTCTGCTATTGAGACAGACATGGGAAGCAACTACATGCCCTGGGATTTGTAGTATGGAGTGTTGCCACAATTTGGTTTTCTGCCAGATACTTGTGACCTGGCTTGCTGTTTTGAAAACAGGATACTGGGCTAGATGGACCACTGGTCTGATCCAGTATGGCTACTCTAATGTTCTTATGTATCACCTCTTAGCCAGGTGACTGCTACACAATGGAGAACACAGAATCAGAGGTCCTTCAAACCATGTCCTTCTTTCATACATTGTTTGACCTTGAGTGCACCTATCACTCCTCTTTATATGGCTTCTGTGCCCCAGAAGTCTTTTTCTCGCCTTCCTTTTTGTTTTGCCTATGTACAACTATTTTACAGAGACATTGAATAGCAGAGATGACATTTGTAGCATTACAATTGGAAAACTGCCTGAGAGGGAACTCATCTTTTCTAGTGGGGTGAATGAACACCTTTGTGTGAATAGCTTGATGGCATAGTGAACACTTGTGACACTGGAAGTCGGCTTCAGAATTAAACTGATATTTTTATTAAATTGGGGTGTAAGGTTGCCCAAATCTGTCTGTCTTTAAGGTTTTGATTTCTTATTGATGCTACCATCAAGGATTTCTTGTCAAAACAGCTATGAATGTTGTAACTTGATCAGAGCTATATTTAGGTAAAGCAAGAAAGAAATGTATATAATTAATAAAGTAATTAATGGGAAAAAGCCAGCACTGATTCAGCCTCAACCAGATGGCATGGAACCATCTGGTAACATGTTGAATTGTTGAGTAGAATGGAAGCCTCTCCTTCTCCTTTCCATTCATTCACTTTCATAGGAAACTGTGATTTTTTTTCTCTCCCTTGATAAATGGAGCAACAATAAACACTCTTGCCGTGCACCTATGGAGCATAATTTTATATGGGTAGGCATTTACTCAGGCACTTTCTAGGTATTTTTTATAGGTGGCAGAGAATGTGCCTCAATGTAGGCATGATTGCTTACACCTGCGCCAGGGGCGTAGCTATGGGTCGGCCTGGCTGGGCTCAGGCCCACCCAATTTCAGCCCAGGCCCGCCCAGCGCCAACGCCAGCCCCAGCACCCATTGCCGGCCACTGCTGCTTTTCCTGTTGAGCAGCAGGGCCGGCGCTACAAAAAGAAGAAGCGCTAACGGCGCTAAGGATGAGAAATGTTAAAAAACAAAAAGCGCCTCAAGGCTGCCGAGACAGTGCCTGCCGGTGCCGCGCTTTTTTTTTTTTAACATTTCTCGTCCTACGGTCCTTAGCGCCGTTAGCGCTTCTTCTTTTTGTAGCGCCGGCCCTGCTGCTCAACAGGTAAAGCAGCAGTGGCCGGCAATGGGAGCTGGCGCTGGCATGCAGGGCGGGCCTCGTCGAAGAAAAGAGGGAAAACATGGAAGGATGGGGAGAAAAAGAGGGAAAACAGATGGAAGGATGGGGAGAAAGAGGGAAAACATGGAAGGATGGGGAGAAAAGAGGGAAAACAGATGGAAGGATGGCAGAGAATGAGGGAAAACATGGAAGGATGGGGAGAAAGAGGGAAACATGGAAGGATGGGGAGAATGAGGGAAAACATGGAAGGATGGGGAGAAAAGAGGGAAAACAGATGGAAGGATGGCAGAGAATGAGGGAAAACATGGAAGGATGGGGAGAAAGAGGGAAACATGGAAGGATGGGGAGAATGAGGGAAAACATGGAAGGATGGGGAGAAAGAGGGAAAACAGATGGAAGGATGGCAGAGAATGAGGGAAAACATGGAAGGATGGGGAGAAAGAGGGAAAACATGGAAGGATGGGGAGAAAAGAGGGAAAACAGATGGAAGGATGGCAGAGAATGAGGGAAAACATGGAAGGATGGGGAGAAAGAGGGAAAACATGGAAGGATGGGGAGAAAAGATAGAAAACAGATGGAAGGATGGGGAGAGAAAGAGGGAAAACGGATGGATGGGGAGAGAGACTCTGGATAGAAGGATGGGGAGAGAAAGGGGAGAGACTGGAAGGATGCAGAGAGAAAGGTGAGAGACTGGAAGGATGTGGAGAGAGAAGGGACACTGAACAGAAAAGGGTAGAGTGATACAGAGACACTGGTTAGAAAGAGGGAGAGAGACATTAGATGGAAGGATCAGGAGAGAGGATAGATGGATGGAAGGATGGGGAGAGAAAGAGGGAAGACGCTGGATGGAAGGGTAGGGAGAAAGAGGTGACACTGGACGGAAGGATGCAGAAAGAAAGAGGGGAGACTACTGGAAGGATGGGGAGAGAGAGGGGAGACTGGAAGGATGGGGAGAGAAAGAAGAGAGCTGCTGGATGGAAAAGGAGAGTAGTGAAAGACTGGAGAATAAGAGGAAGGGGCATGGGGAGAACAAGGGTGAGAAAAAGATGAAAAGCCATAAGTAGATGAAGGAAATTAAAGAATGGATAGTAAGAATGAATTAAATCAGGACAGAGAGAGAGAGAGGCAGAAAAATATTGAAGAAAGCAAAGAAAAAGGAGAGAAAAATGAGAAATGGCTAGGAAACCGTGGCAGAAGAGTTAAGCGAAAACGAAGGAAAGCAGAATCTAGAGACTGGGAGCGACACAATGAGAAAAAGTAAATGGCCATACAAGAAAGGTAAAGAAAATAATTTTATTTTTAATTTAGGATAAAGTGATATGGTACCTGTGTTAATGAAGTTTCAGAGACCAATACTTCCTTCCTTAGGTCAGGCGAGGATACCGTAACAGCATTATACTGACCTGAGGCAGGAGGTTTTGGCCTCTGAAAGCTCATTGAAAAGGGTGTTAGGCTATTAAATAAATTTTCTGAAATCTGATGCACTGAAAAGCAGCACTTTACCCTGTGTGACAAATGCATCTGATTAGCGTGACTAAATTTTGCTGGGGGAGGGGGGTAGAGAGAAAATTTTGTGCCCACCCACTTTGGGTTCAGGCCCATCCAAAATTGGCAGTCTGGCTACGCCACTGACCTGCGCAAGAGCTGATGTAAACGAAGACACTAACTTTATACACATAAGTGGCTAGATTAAGATATTTCATAGTCTATGAATATGTATATGCCTGCTCTGCCTGTTGTCTGTCCAACTTCTCCCCTGTGTATACCCACTGGCAAGATACATGCCTTCGTGTCATAGTATATACTTTTATACCAGTTAGTATTTTGTAAGATCAATTATGCTCACATGTGGCCACATACATGCAGGGATGTCTTTATAAAATTACCTCCAAAGTATGTTAAATATCCTTTTCTGTGAATTAAATGAGCATGTTAGATATATGCAGAAAAACCACAACATTGGAAAGACACCAGAATCTCATGGGGAAGTACACAACAGAAAACAGGAATAGAAGATGGATCAGACATTTCAAAAATAGACCAAGGAACATCCAATGTGAAGTTAAAATGTTTATTGATGACCATCAATAAACGTTTTAACTGCACATTGGGTGCTCTTTGGTCTATTTTTGAAGTACCTGATCCATCTCCCATTCCTGTTTTCTGCTACATGTTAAATATATAACAGTAAATAAAGCACTGTTCACCTTCTTTATTCAAGAAGGGATTACCAACCTTTTAACCCGGTTTATACTTCAAATGTTTAAAGTATGGATCATATCCTATTCAACTTATCAGTTTTATTTTTCCATTGTCCAATACCTTGACAAGAAAAAGTACTTTTTCCAATGAACTTAATTTGGAATTTTCTAAATGAGAAAGTATTTCAATTTGCTCGTTAGACAACAGAATAGAAACCTCATCTGCCATAACACTAATTCATCTTCATGACTGATTTTGAAAAAAAAAACTTATGACACCTTTGTGTTATGAATCATTATAAAGTGCCTTGCTGAACAAAGATTCCTATATGAGCTAGATAACAGCTTCACAAATAGAGTAGTTAGCAACTTTACAACTCTGTATAAGTGTTGTATGCAGACAGATGCTGGAAACTGAAAATTATTTAAAATTGGTCTAGGAGAGCATACACAAGTAGTATACATTTCCTGACTTTTCCTGCATGCTGTTGATGGTGAGTTACTGTAAGCTGTGACACTGGAATCATCTAAGGGGAGAAGTTATCAAAGTGCGATAAAAGGTGGACTTTTACTGTACCTTGATTTACCACAGGAGTCACCAACCTGTGGTGCCTCAGTACCATAGATCTGCAAATCTTAACCCAGTCCTTGGGGAACAACTAGCCAGTTTGATTTTCAGGTTATCCACAATGAATATGCATGCAATAGATTTGCATTCAGTGCCTCATTGTTATGCAAATCTATATTCATTGTGGATATCCTGAAAACCTGAGTGACTGGGTGTGTCCCAAGGACTGGGTTGAGAATCACTACTGTAGGTTGCTGACTCTTGTGGCAAAGCACTAACGCTACTTGTAAGTATCTTGTAAGCAAGATTAGTCCATCGGCCTTGGAGCATCAGTCCAGCAAGCTGTAGCCTGATTCTTCCAGGCTCTCTCTTAAAGATACAAGAATATGTAAAACTATGCCAAAACATTTCACAGGACCCCACGGTCATTCACAAAGGAAAAATATTCAACATTAAGGAATCTTTCACATGCTCATCTTCCAATGTGGTATATATCATTCAGTGTAAAAAATGCAGTGAAGGGTGCTACATTGGAGAAGCAAGTCAGATGCTAAAGAAGAGATTTAATCTACATAGACACCATATGAAAAATGCTAGTACCAACCAGGATGTCACCTCTGTGGGGCAACACTTTACAAAACCAGAACACTGTACCAGTGATTTTATGGTAAGAATCCTAAAAGGGAACTTTAAAACAATACAGGAACGTAAGACCTTTGAAGTCAGAATGATTAAATATTTTGACACAGACAGGACTTAACAAAGATCTGAGTTTTCTAGCCCATTATAAACCATAACATTGTATTGCTTTGTCACCTTCTTATCTCCATGCATATCTCCCTGCCCCTCATCCACTTGACTCTCCCTGTCTCTCACCTAACCCACCCTCATCCTGTTAGACTGTGTAAACACTTCTCATGCCACTTGGTTGTGCTTTGATTTTCCCAGACCTGGGCCCAACTCCACACCAGGTTTACTAGGTAACTCTGGATACTTGGCAGTTCAAACAATATCAAACCAGTCAGAAATTTCCTGTATTTAATTGGAAGTAGTCTCTTCCCTGGGGCTACATGTCTCCCTGGGCTTAGTACATAGCTCCAGCACTCTTATAGCTTCAACTCAGCAATAAAAAGGAAAACAAAAAAAAAAAACAAGCTCTTTTCCAACAGGTATTAACCCAGCCCGGAGTCCCACAGTCCAAATCCTTCCCTCCCCGAGTTCATCAAGTCCACTAATCCTTGGGCAAAAGTTCCAGCACTTTCCCCAGCAAAAAGGTTCCCAAAGTCCATTCAGTAAAAAGCCCCGAAGTTCTTTCACCCCAAAAGTTCCCCAAAGTTAATTCAACCAAAAAGGTTCTGCGCGCTTCACACTCACCTTAGCAAACTCTCACCTCAGACCAACCTTAGGAAAGGGGACCCCCCTCCCATTCATACCAGCCATTAACTCCTGGTATCCTCCCCATGGGTCATGCTGGAGCCCAGGGCCAGGTGGAACCTTCTTCCCCAAGGAACCCGCTCAGTTACTTCTCTGGGCTTTTCTCTCAATGAATTGAATTAACCGGTTCATCAAGGGCCCTGAGATTGCCCCTTTTCCACTCGGGCTAAGGCAGAAATATCCATGGGCTCTACCTGCATTCCAACCTCTTTGGCTTCGGTAATCACTTCGTCCGGCATCCATTCCATAGGATCTAACTGTCTCTCCCCTCTTCCCAGCTGCTCAAAAGCCTCCTCCTCCTCCCCCCCCTGGGAACCTGGGAATTGTAGTCTGGTTCACCTTCTCTAAGGGAGTCTAGTGGCCTCCTCTGGGAGTCATGGGCATTGCAGCGCTGGTTAGCCTTACTAGAGGGTTCATAAGTACATAAGTATTGCCATACTGGGAAGGACCAAAGGTCCATCAAGCCCAGCATCCTGTTTCCAACAGTGGCCAATCCAGATCACAAATACCTGGCAAGATCCCCAAAATGTATAAAACATTTTATACTGCTTATCCCAGAAATAGTGGATTTTCCCCAAGTCCATTTAATAATGGTCTATGGACTTTTCCTTTAGGAAGCCGTCCAAACCTTTTTTAAACTCCACTAAGCTAACTGCCTTTACCACATTCTCTGGCAATGAATTCCAGAGTTTAATTACAAGTTGAGTGAAGAAACATTTTCTCCAATTTGTTTTAAATTTACTACATTGTAGCTTCATCGCATGCCCCCTAGTCCTAGCATTTTTGGAAAGCGTGAACAGACGCTTCACATCTACCCGTTCAACTCCACTCATTATTTTATAGACCTCTATCATATCTCCCCTCAGCCGCCTTTTCTCCAAGCTGAAGAGCCCTAGCCACTTTAGCTTTTCCTCATAGGGAAGTCGTCCCATCCCCTTTATCATTTTCGTCACCCTTCTCTGTACCTTTTCTAATTCCACTATATCTTTTTTGAGATTCGGCGAACAGAATTGAACACAATATTCGAGGTGCGGTTGCACCATGGAGGTGATCCTTCCCGAGGATGCTGGGATTGGTAGTCCCTCCATTGTTCCCACCCACGCTGGCCTTTCCAACTCCACAGTCCGGAGTTCCGGCTCCTGGATCTACCTACTACTACTGTCACTGAAATGCTTTGATGTTTCACTTATATATACTGTCATCTACCAACATTTGCTTATTTCCGAACTGATGAAGAAGGGCTACCTTCGAAAGCTAATCAAAAAATTTATTAAGTTATGTCCAATAAAAAAGGTATCATCTTATTTTCTTTTCCATGTTTTATTTTGTTTTATTTCTATTGATTTCCTACTCCTGTAGCCGCAGAGGCTACTACACCACCAGGGCGGCCTTTAAGGATCAAGGTAGGTCTTCTTGGGAGGGTTGTAGTGTGTGGGAGAGGGGGGGTTGTAGTATGTGGAAGAGGGATGGCGGTGGTGGTGGCAGCGGGGGGCAGGTTTTGGCACAGTATAAGTCATCACAAAGACAATATATTAAAAAAACCAATGGACTGCATTAAGGACTTATAGCCCATTTAGTTATATTTAAGCAAATGAGAGATCTACATGAAAGAAAATATTTATTCTTATTTTGACTTCTGAAAACCAGTTGTCCTTGAAATATGCTCAAAACAGAACAATCCATTTGTACAAAAATCCAGAATAATCCATTTGTACAAAAGAGATGAGGTGAAGATGTGATTCTATGTGCTTCAATGAAAGGAGAGTTTAATTTTACTTCCAATTTTTATAACACCAGGCTTCCCAAGGCAGATCACAACAACAGTTAAGATGAACCCATCAGTAAACTGGATATCCTCACTGAAATTTGGCCATATATTACTGTATTGTATAGAACAGTGTAGAAAACTGAGCACAAAATATAGCCTTTATCAGCACTTTTTCCACCAGTTTCAATCATTTTTAAGCAGTTTTAATGATATTCAATTTTATTTCATGATATAAATATTTACATATTGGAAGTTTTCAAATACATTTATTTATTTATTAGGACTTATTTACTGCCTTTTTGAAGGAATTCACTCAAGGCGGCGTACGGTATACGGTAAGAATAGATCAAACATGAGCAATAGGCAGTTACAGCAGTAAAAATATTCAACTAACAATACAAAGTATCAACACAATATGTAATAGAATATTATCTCTCTATATAAAACGCACTTCCAACGTTCTGAAGCCTCCACAAGTCTCAACGTTCTAAATGCATGGTGGTGAAACCCGGAATTCGCCCATGAGTGCTGGCCCCACCCCCGGGGACAAACATCATGACATCGAGGGCGGACCAATGACACTCAACCAATCGCATTGCGAACCCATTACTAAGCGACGGAACGTGACATAAGACACATCACGGAACAATGAAAACCAGCAGCACACAGTTGCTAAGCGACGTCAACAGCAACGCTAAAAGGACCATATAGATCTCTGCTCTCCACACAAACAACGGACACGGAGGGCATAGGAGGGAAGGAAAATACCCAGCACATACAAACACACTCTCACTCTTAATTGGCTATAATGAGCAACTGACCTGCCAGTATCACAGGGACCTCTCTCTCTCTCTCTCTCTCTCTCTCTCTCTCTCTCTCACACACACACACACACATACACACGGGACACAGAGGGGATGGAAAACAAGGAACGAATCGTTGGGTATGGAGGGGGCGGCATGGGAGATAAGGCAAGAACTGCCTCAAATGTTTGTGCTGTGCTATGTACAATTATAATGCTGTCTCTTCATTTTGACCCTACCCTTTCATACTCTCTTTCACACAGACGCACACACACACACACACACACACACACACTTACACTGTCTCTATCTCACACACATACGCACCCACACACATATGCACACTCTCTCACACAGACACACAAACACGCCTCAAATGGTTCATCTTGTCCTATGTAAAATTTCACTGCTGTCTCTTCATTTTCACCCTACCTGTGCACACTCTCTTTCACACAGAGACACACACACACACTTTCTCTGTGTCACACATACACAGACACACATACAAATACACACTCTCACTCTCTCTATAGCCTTGCTAGCGCCCGTTTCATTTCTTAACGAAACGGGCCTTTTTTTTTTTTACTAGTAATTGATAATGAAGAGAAAGGCAAAGTTGTAACATATAGATGGGTAAGAAAGTAGGAAGCGTTAGAAAATAAGGTGACTGATTTGAAGAAAGTTTTTTTTTTTTTTTTACAAAAACCAGCTCACAAAATTATCTTTGTGTGCCAATTTTCACTGAATTCTGAGATAATGAAAAACATTATGTGATACTGCCATACAGCTGCTCAGTCTCTCAGAATTCTAGTAATCTTCTGTATGCACTGCAGTTTAATGCTTGTGAGGAGGCTGTTTTGCAAATGTTTTAGCTGATGGCCGAAGCACCGGTGTATCTGTTCATTTCGGGACAATTTATGCATTTTAACATGCTTAGAGGTCTCCTGCTCAAACATTTCACTTGTTTTAGTGAATTCCAGGATGAAAGGTATATTCTAATCAGTAGATATTCAGCCACCAGTGGTGAGCATTTTTTTTTTTAATGTTGACTGTCACAAGTTAAATTAGCTCCAGATATTCAGTTCCTGGTCATGTCCAGGGCTAATTCCACAGCTGCTAGCCACTGGAGCTTTGCAGGTTCTGACCGATATTCAGCTGATAGACAGCCTATGAGGGTCATGGTGGGCCCTGTTGACACTTCTAACCCTCGAGGAGATTGGATTGAGGAGGGAGGAAGGGGGATCAGACGGTAAGGGGCTCTTATGACTGTTTAAATTACTTTGAATATCTACTCCTATATCTGTAATTCTCAATTCCAGTCCTCGGGACACACAGTCCAATTTGGTTTTTAGAATCTACACAATGAATAGGCATGAGATGTAGTGTATGTAACTACATGCAAAGACAGCTCATGAGAGCCAATCCTTAGAATGCACTTGGTTTCCAATAATGCAAACTGTGTGAATGAAACCAATTTTAATAATAACTCATTCTTTGATTTGTAAAGTTCAATGACTCTTGCTCATATTTTAAATTATTATAATTTCATAACCATCATGGTATGACCTGAATATCACTTACATTTACTAACCTGCAGTAAGCCCTAACATATGCTTGCTGCATGTTAACATGTACTACTATGGGACATGCACAGGTGTCCCGCTACAAAACAGGTGGCGGTAAGGGCTCACACTAATGGCATGCACTAATGGTGATTTTAGCGCATGGACATTATCGGAAAATATAACATCTACCTTTTACTGGCAGCTCTAAAAGTAGTCACAGCACACCGGAAAGATCCGCGTTGGGGCTAACGCAGGCCACTTTTTAGTGCTGCTTGGTAAAAGGACTCCTTAATCTGTTATCTTTACAGTTTGTGGCTATTTTATGCAATATTGAAAAAAAAGAGGGATTTTGCAACTTTTACTTGACCTTATGGAAAGAGTTGCTCGTATATCTCTTGCTCCAGATGTAATATTCTTACCATTTTCCAGCTGACTCAGAAAAGTAAAGTTGGTAAGATTTACAAAATGGGCCTAGTTTTCTAACAGGATACCTATGTAAGAAGTCCAAAAAGCCATCAGTTTTAAGGCTATTTTATAAATACTGTCCAATCAAGAAGCCTTTGATTTCATACCAAAAAAGGGCAAACTTAGGAGAATTAGAGGGGCATTTTTGATATGACGTCTAAATCTGAATTTGGACGTTTTACACAAAATGTCCAAATTCTGAACAGGAAAGAAGGTCATTTTCAACAAACAAAAATGTCTATCTTTTCCTTTTGAAAATACTGTTTGGAAAAACGTTTTGTGATTTGGCCGTTTTATTTTTTGGTCCATTTTCAAATAAAAATGCAAAATACAAAACATACAAAATACAGAAGAAAATCCACAATAGAGTGAAACCATTCACATGTTCTAAGTGTGGTAAAAGCTTTGGTTGTAATGTAAATCTCAAAGTGCATCAGGGAGTCCACGCAGGAGAGAAACCATTTGCATGTATAGAGTGTGGAAAAGTTTTGGTCAGAAGGTAAACCTCACAATGCACCAGAGAATACACACAGGAGTAAAATCATTTACATGTTCTGAGTGTGGTATAAGCTTTGGTTGGAAAGAAAGCCTCACACAGCATCAGAAAATTCACACAGGGATGAAACCATTTACATGCACTGAGGAGGTAAAAGCTTCAGTTGCATGGGGACAGATAATTAGGGAATGTACACTCTTGCTATGAAGTATGGAAAAATAGCACGCCGGTAATACATCTGAGGCTGGCAAGTAATATTTTTAATCACATTTGTTTGGGGTGGGAGGGGGTTAGTGACCACTGGGGGAGTAAGAGGAGGTGATCCCTGATTCCCTCCAGTGGTCATCTGGTCATTTGGGGCACCTTTTTGTGTGGAGTAGAGGAGTAGCCTAGTGGTTAGTGCAGTGCACTTTGATCCTGAGGTAGTGGATTCAATTCCCACTGTAGCTATTTGTTGTAAAAACAGGTCTAGCTCGAAACATCTAAGTTTTAGTCCTGGACATTTTTGTTTTGTTCCTTTATGGCTGAAAAACGTCTAAGTCTTAGGAATGCCCCAAGTCCGGCCTTGAACGTGCCCCTGGCACACCCCCTTGAGATTTAGACGCACTTCTGACAGACTTCAGAGAAAAATGTCTAAAAAGGTTTTGAAAATACTGATTTGGACGTTTTTGTGAGAAAAAGTCCAAATGCAGACTTATGTCACTTTTTGGACGTTTTTCTCTTTTGAAAATGAGCCTGTTATTAACTCAGAAACAGAAGCCATCAGAAGACAGACCAGTGATTGGTGATGCTAGTGCTTACTGCAGCTTACTAAAAGGAGCCCTTAGTGGCACATTGGAGAGCTAAGACATGTTTGATTGATGATATTTCTTAGAGAGTGATTGATATTGTGTCTCTGTTACCTTTGGGTGGTGATTGAGATTGGCATTTGAATTATCATGAATAGTAGTGGATCCATATGATTAAGGCCATACAACTGGGTTGTTTGAATGAATCAGTGCAAAGGTTTACTGGGATTTGATGGGAGGATTTAACACATGAGATCCATTTTATTGGAGGCTGTTAATGAAAGCTTGGGACATAAGACAAAGTATCATTGTGGCAATAATATAGGAGCAGTAGGGTGGCTGAAAATTATGCAACAGTCGAAAAATTTGAATGTAATGTATGGGAACATTTATTCAAGAATTATTTGCTTTTTGATTCTAGAGCAAAATGTCATTATGCAAAGCTGTAGCTTGAAACACAATCGTGTCATGATGTCCATGAAAGCTGCAAAGTGAAAATAATGACTGCTGCTAATACGTTATAAGCATTAAGAGAAGTTTATTGCTTCAGCAGCTCTAAGTATACTTTCTTTTATATGTATATAAATATATCTGGTCAATATTCAGCCAGCAACAGTCATCATTTTCTTAAACCCGTACCATCACCGACAAAGTTAGATCTGGATATTCAATGCTGGGTCATGTTTCTGGTTTGGTTCTTCTCCCTCCCCCCCTCCCCCATCTAACCCCCCCTCCTTCCTTGTCCAAAAACAAAGGCCTACCCCTGATCCTATTCCATTCCATCCCCTTCCATGTCTCCCTCCCCCGTAGCCTTCTAGCCCCCAAAATGACCCCTCCCCAGACATCCTGTAGGCCCCCCAGGCCTATCTTCGAAATCTATTGTGGCCTAGGGGTTGATGGGGCAGAAGTGATCCCTACTTGGCTCTGCCCATCAGGGCTTCATATTTAAAATGGCTGCACTGACCTCGGTTGGTAGTTTGATATAAAAATATTAGATTGATAATTATAATGTATGAGGCAATACATTAAGCAAGATGCTATGCTGCAAGTGCCTCTGATAAGATGGACAACTAAAAAAACTATTTAAAATGATTTGTTGAAATGTAATTTTGAAGTTGGTTGATATTAAATATATCTCACATTGGACTGTTGATTTGATTATTTTATAAAGTTTCCTATGTACTTTTATAAAATAAGCACCCAGAACCAGCTCTAGCCAAAAACATCTTAATTTTGGCCATAGACAATTTTGTTTTGTTCTATTATTACAGAAAAATGTCTATATTTTGGTCCCACCCATGTCTCACCCAAAACATGCCCCCAACACATTCCCTTGAAATTTGGATGAACTCTGGAGCAAAATGTCTAAAATTAGCATGTCAAAAATTTGCAACTTGGGTGTTTTTGAGAGAAAAACATCAATCTGCCACCTTATTTATTTAGTTATTCACTCATGACATTTATACCTCACATTAGCCCGAAATACACTGAAGTTCAATGTGGCTTACAAACAAACAAGAAAGTGAATAAAACATAATAATGTACAGAATATAACACATATTACAATAAGTTCAAGAAGCAAATTAATACATGTGCAGTAAGTAACCAGGGATTTAGACTATCTCAAGGACAAACAAATAATTAAGGGTGGGTATGACATTTATTGGACTTTTTTTGTTTTGAAAATGAGCCCCTACATATCATAAGAAGGGGTGAACTGAAGGGGGGAAAAATCATTAAGATGAAGAAGAATGGGTAAGAGTTACAGGTATGGGTATCCAGTGGATAAGAGTTGCAGGTATGTGGTTTAACCCATAGCTGCAACTCTTACCTACTGGTTACTGCACAATGCTTTTGGTTTTCACTCTCAGGAATAATAAAACTTGATAGATTGTTGACTCTACTGCTTCTTTGCTCCCTATGCATATAGGGGCTCTTTTACAAAGGCACGTAAGGCCTACGTGTATTCAGCATGTGCCAAATCAGCATTGCCACTCGGCTACTGTGTGCCCCCGGTGGCAATTCTGAATTTGGTGCACACTGAAAACATTTGGTAAATGGCAGTGGGTATGTGCTGCATGCCTACCACCTGGGTAGCATGTGAGACCTTACCACTAAGTCAATAGGTGGCGGTAAGATCTCAGGCCGAAAATGGATGCACGCTGGTTTTTATTTTGCCGCACGTCCATTTTCCGGCCCCTTAAAAAAGGCTTTTTTTTCAGGATGCGGTAAAAACTGACCCGACACACGCCCAAAAGATGCGCTTGCACTGCCATAGGCCACTTTTTGCCGCAGCTTTGTAAAAGGGCCCCATAATCTCTTATAACCATCTGTTGACTCAATATTCTGCAACAAGACACATTTCATCTTCCTTTCTATATCTCACAGTTTGGTGTCTTTTGTGATCTGGTACACACTCTGAGTTCTAATAAATCTTTTGAAGTAACGGTTGCATCAAGAAATTATGCTTAACAGTTATTAACTAAACCTCAGAGAACTTTGCCTATTATTGTACAAATTGTTGAAGGGCTTGTAACAGAGAATTCTCAAATTATCAATAGGTGCCAGCAAAGGCCTTTTATATTTCACCCAGAAAGTATAAAACAGATGTCAAGGACACAGTTTCCTCTAGCTGAGTTTTGTCAGAGATTTCTCAATAAAAGAAAGAAAAGAACTACTGATTTAAAAATTATTCATAATGAGGAAAATGCTATAACTGCTCACATTAGTGAAAAATATACACACACTTTTCACTACAGAGATTAACAGATTTTCAAGTACTTTTGCTTTTTAAAAAACTATTTTTAATAGAAATTCTATATTACACGTTAATAAATCCTTGATAAAGAAAAAGAAGTTACAACATATCAGTGTGCAGGGGAAGCACAACAACATATTAATATAAATGAAACAGTCTGCAATTAAGAGGTCCAAGATTCCCACAAAGGAGGGATTAAAACAAAAATTAATAATAATAGAGAATAAACTCTGAGGAGACCAAAACAAAACAATCTTCCAGGCAGACTACATCGATATAACATTGGAACAAAACCCCAAAACAGCTCATCAAATGAAGACATTTTATCACTCAAAACTAATGTTACTGTGACAGATAGGAAACACCCCTATACCTAACTATAGGGCCCTTTTACAGAGTGGCGGTAACCCCAATGTAGGCTTACCATTCACTTTTTTGGGACTACCACCAGCCCAACGTGGCCACTGGTGGTAGTCCCACCCCGAGCACGCGCCATTTCTGGGGGAAAAAGAAGACCTCTGGAAATGGCTAGCGCAGCAGTAACCCAGCAGTAATAGGGCATTGCTGTGCACTGCCCGATTATCACCGGTTTAGCGCCAGTGCCCTTATCGCCACCTCAATGGGTGGCGGTAAGGGCTCACTGCCACATGGCCAGGCGGTGAGAGTTATCTCACTGTGTGGCCATTTTTGTTTCAGGTTTTACTGGCTGCAGGAAAAATGGCCCTGGTGCGTGGGATAAACGGCCCCCACTGCCAGCGCAGGGCCCTTTTTCGCAGAGCTTAGTAAAAGGACTCCTATACATTTGCAGGACAATTTCAAGAAAAATGAGTCCACTAGTTTAAGTCTGAGCCTCATTAATAAAAATCGCTTCTGTTTTTCCTTCATGACCTTAGCCACATTAGGAAAAAAACATGTTTTCTTGCCTAGAAAAAGAGCCTCAAGATATCTAAAGATCATTTTCATAAACCAACCCCCTGATCTGGGCCCTAAGCAAAAGACAAAACTAAAGTTGAAGAGGTGCCAACTTAGAATCAGAAGTCCTGAGATATAGGAGACATTTTATCTTCTCCTCCTTCTACTGCTTGTTTCTTCTTAAAAGGAGGAATAATAAACTGTAGAGACGGGGGATATAGATCCAGAAGGCACATTAAAATCTTCCATCACATATCTTTTATACATTTCCATGAGAGAAATCCTTTGGAACCATGGAGAATTATTGTAGCATACATTGTGCCTCCTCATTTTCTAAAATGTTTTGCCATGAATAAATAAGTTGTCACAGATTATGGCCTTTTGGAACCACTTGGACTTCTTTAATCTAACATCTAGTTCTCCTATGCTTCCAGACAAACAGTCCAGCTAAGAAATTTTGTATTTTATTTTATATTTATTGTAGTTTGTGTATACAGTTCCAAGGATTAACACTTGTAATGTAATATAAAGACAACAAAAACAACACAGATTACTTCAGACATTTAACAAAGTATTCAAAACTAAAGTCCACAATCATACGAGGAAGGAGCTCAAAGAAAAATCAAAAGAAGATAATATCAAACATTATCATATTCATTAATACAGATTAATGGTGAAGTTCCAGTAATAAACATTTAGGGGTCCTTTTACTAAGGTGTGCTGAAAAATGGCCTGCGGTAGTGTAGGCATGTTTTGGGCACGTGCAAAATCATTTTTCAGCTCACCTGCAAAAAATGCCTTTTAAACATTTTTGCCGAAAATGGAAGTGCAGCGAAATGAAAATTGCTGCACGTCCATTTTGGGTCTGAGACCTTACCGCCAGCCATTTACCTAGCGGTAAAGTCTCACGCGGTAACCGAGCGGTAATGACCTATACACGCCAAATGCCACTTGGCACGCATAGCTAACACACAACAGAAAATAAAAAAATATTTTTCAGGTGTGCGTAGCCGTGCAGTAACTCCATTTTGGCACACATTGGGCACACGTAGATGCTTACATGGCTTAGTAAATAGGGCCCTTAGGGCCCTGTTTACTAAGCTGTGCTAGCGTCTTTAGTGTGTGCTAAATGCTAGAGATACCCATATATTTCTATGGGTGTCTCTAGCGCTAGCGCGTGCTAATTTTTAGTGCACAGTAAAAATGCTAGCACGCCCATAGTGTGACTTAGTAAACAGGGCCCTTAAAGCGAATTTATCCTACTACGTGCTCCAGAGAACTGGTAACAGTCCTTACTGCTGATAAACATCAAGAGGTGAAAAGGATCAAAAATATATACTTAACATACCTATACTTTATAATATATTTAAAAAGATATTTAAGGAATAAAAGTGTTCCCAATTGTGCTCTCTCGTCATTGGTCTTAGAGGTACAGATTATATTCACTGAGTTCAAATAAATTCAATAATACTTTCATAATATGATAGACTTAATATAATAGACTTAGCTTTCAAAAAGCGTTCCTGAAGAGCAAATCAGGAATGCTTTTTGAAACCTAAGTCTATTATACTATAGGCAGTTCTAAATGATGCTGGACTATCACAACACCATGTCAATAGTCTGAAAAGTATTTTTATTATTATGGTCTTAGCATAGTCCCATTCATTATTAAACCAACAATCCAACCATATTGCTAATTAACAATGTATTACTTTCTAATTTCAACTTTAAGATATCTTCCCCTCCTTCATAGAGACACATAACTCCTACAATTATAGCATATGCTATAAATGTGATATACAATATGGATACTTCATCCTGGCCTGTCTTTTGTCATTTTTTGAAACTGATCGTAGAAGTTTGTATTCTATGACTCACCTTTCTTTCCTCCAAGTGAATCCCATTTGTCACCACCATCTGTCACCTGCCAGTCAACCAGTTTCTAATCCAGTTCACCACTTTGGGTTCTAACTTCAGCCCATTCAGTTTATTTGTGAGCTTGTTATGAAGAACTGTGTCAAAGGCTTTGCTGAAATCCAAGTAGACTACACCTAATGTGTGTCCTCGATCCAGTTCACTGGTCACTCAGTCAAAGAAATCAATCAGATTTGTTTGACACAATTTTCTTCTGGTAAAACCATGTTGCCTTAGACCTTGTAATCTATTGGGTTCTGAGAAGTTCACTTTCTTTTCCCTCAGCAGCACCTCCATGATTTTTCCAAAAACTCAAGTGAGGCTTAACAGCCTGTAGTTTCCCACTTCTTCTTTGTCAGCATTTAGTGAAAAGGGACCGCATCTGGTCTTCTCCAATATTGTGGAACCTCTCCCACCGCCAAGGAATTATTAAGCAAATCTGTAAAAGTAACCACCCCCCCACCCACCCTCTCAGAGCTCCCTCAATATTCTGGGATGGATAACATCTGACCTCATAGCTTTGTCCACTTTCAGTTTTCAAGTTTTTCATAAATACTTCCTTCTGGGAAAGTGCAATATCTACTCCATTCCTATATATACATCCCCCCCTATAGAATAGGATCCTACCAGGTACCCTCTGGGCACCTATTTATAGAATTACCTCCTATATGACCACAGCAAGCATTACACAACAGATTTCAATTCAAGCTATATGCATTTCAATAGGAAGGAAGTTCAGAAGTACCTGAGATTTTTCTCCTCAGAAGTTGTGAATGCTACCTCTGTAGTGCCTCCACTACTATTAAGCCATGGAACAAAAGACCTGATCTAGCAATCAAATCCATATCCTCCCCACAGAAATGCACAACATTACCACTGAGCTACCAAATTGGCCCAGTGATTTTTTTTTTAACCCAATCCTGTCTTCCCAGCTCTTGAAATAATTAAATTTGCATTGCTAGAGATGGTTTCACTTTATAGCTGGATTCTGCTAAGCCAAAGAGAAAATCAGCTTATAGCAAAAATGCTTCATCTTTTATGACACATTAGAAGATTTACATTCAATTTACATGCACCAATAATTGATTTATCACTTCCTACTGTGAACTAAAATTAAATTAAGTGTTAAAGTGTGAATGTTAAAAAAGTTACTTTCTTAAATTAACAGCTTAATGTAGCAGCTATTCACTTCATTTATGACTTTCACATGATGCATGCTCAATTAGCTTGCAAAAATATTTTCCTGCTGCTCATAATTCAGGTTTCAAAAATAAACTACAATCAAGATCTTATAGCAGCAATATTTCCTCTCTACTCAGTAGACTGTAGTTATGCTACAGGCTGTAGTTAAGCTACAGCTATCAATATGCTATGAGACGGAGGCAATAAATAAAGTGAATCTAAACATAAGTACCTTCTTTACTGACTTTGTTTCATACTATAAATAAAATAATTGTGTTTGCTATATAAAAATGATGTAATAAGTGCTGTTTCTTGAGTGCCAACAATTTAACAGGTTCATAAGTTATCCAATGGGGTTCTTTTACTAAGGTATTGATATTCATTTAGATTTAGCTCACACCTTTCCAGTAGTAGCTCAACATGAGTTGTATACAGGTGCAGTAGGTATTCTTCCTGTTTCTGGAGGGTTGACAAACTAATTTTGTTCTGAGGCAATGGAGGGTTAAATGAGTTGCCCAAAACCACAAGGAGTAGCCATTTGAACCAGGTTTCCTTGATTATTAGTCCAGGGGTCTAAGCACTAGGCTTCTCACCTAATGTTTTTATAAGACAGCTCAGATGTATGCACTATTATTTCCATACCGGGTTTCATTATTATTATTACTATTGTTAAAACATTAAAGAGATCTAGCACTATTGAAGCATTCATCGGTTAGTTTTCTGCAGCACTGACGCAATAGTTCGCATTTTGCTCCAGAAGAGAAACAAACAGGAAAACCAACCATGCAAATAGGCCTGATAGCTTTCCCTTGCAGCTCAGTCAATGGCCTTTTATCTATTGAAAAGGGAGTTCAGATCAAGTGCACATCACTGTCAACACTGCTCCATTGGTAATCCATAGCATTTTATGCTATTCTTAGATACCAGAAACCGCAGTTGTAGTACACATTTTTTTTCTTTTCCATGTAGCTCAAATCTGTCATATTTTGCACTCTAATCAGGAACACCTAGTCAAGGCTCATTCACCAATGTACTTTATACCGGGAAACAGACTACCCAGAGAAGTTTGCTTTTCTTCCCAGTCTATGTCTTGATATGGTCTAGTTTTCACTGCTGATCTATCTATCCATATAAAATAAAGAACTGTATCAAAACTGTTATGATGAAATTAATCAGTGGGAAAAAATAGAGGAGTAGATAGATAGATAGCAGTGGCGTACCTAGTTTGGATGCCTCCTGGAGCCAACCCCCGGTGCGTTGCACCACTTGGCATGATTCTCCATGGTGCAAAGCCCCCTCAGTTCATCACCCCCTCCCTCCTCTCAGCGCATTACCCCCTCTGCCCAAAACGTGCCACCCACCTCCCCCTCCTCTGAAGCGCATCATCCTCATCACCTGGGGGTGCACGGAGCAGTTGTGCATCTGTTGGTTTCACCGGTCCCCTGTCCCAGAACAGGAAGTAACATCAGTGGGGGCAGGGACCCAGCAGAGCCGACAGTCGCATGACTGCTCCATGCACCCCCTTGCTGCCCTTACCCCCTTGCTGCCCTTGGTACGCTACTGATAGATAGTGTGATTTTACCAGTTAGGAGGGCTCCTAACTGGTTAAATATTGCTGGCCAAATATGCAGTGGCACCAGATAGTGCTGCTGAATATCAGTACAGACTACTACAGTACTATCTGGTTAGTGCTGGGGTGGTCCAGGGGAGAAGTTGGGGCGAAGCCAGGACTTACCTGGATAGCTGCAAATTTCAGTCCGCTAGCTAGGTAAGTGCCTGGATAAACTTAGGACATCAAAAAGGTTGGCATAAGTTTATCCAAAACACAAAAACCATGGAGGTCATACTCCACAGAAAAGACACAAACAAAAAACAGCAAAGTGGACGATGGTTGGCAGAAGGTCTTTATTGTCAATAAAAGGGACCCTTTTCTTGTGAATAAAGACTTTCTGCCACCCATTGTCCTCTTCGCTGTTTTTTGTTTGACTAGGTTTATCCAAGCCAAGGAGGTTTTATGACAGGAGATGGAATATCTGGCCCATTATTTGGGCTGAACACAATGGGCAGAACTTGTCACCATATTGAGTGACCCCAAGCATTTGCAGATGCTATTGAAAACAATAGCAAACTTGTGAGGTTTATATTGTTTTAGCAAACCTCGTTGGTTTTTGCATTCTTTCTGTTAGGAGAGGAATGGAGGGGGGGGGGGGGTGTAAGAGGAGTTGGGGAGTGGCATGGGGAGTGTTTAAGGGGGTCTGTGAAGGGGGGAGGGTTATATTTAAAATTGTTTGTCCATGCTCCAGAGCTTGCTTTAATTGCAATGCTGTATTGTGGATTTCAATGCTGCACTATATGCCTTTATTTTTGTTTATGATGACAATAAAGATAGTTGTATATAAAAACAATAGCAAATGCTTATGAACACCTATGTATATTTTTTTTATTTGACATCTTTTTAAAATTTATTTCTTATTAGTTGCATTTATTTATTTATTTATTTATTTGCTGCATTTGTACCCCACATTTTCCCACCTATTTGCAGGCTCAATGTGGCTTACATTATGTTGCAAAGGCATCTCTTTTAACATTCCTATACTGAGTACATATGTATCATGAAAGAAAATTTAAAATCACTAAAACAGAATAAAAAATTATTGTTGCCATTTCAGCTATAAACCGAGTACCCGAGAAAGATGAGCTTTGAATCGGATTAGGTGCTAAGCACTGAATTGGAGGTGAGGAAGAAGCAGGTAGGAAAGTGCTTAAGGTGGCAGTAAATGAAGGCAGCATCTCATCTAAGAAGTTAAAAATGTTTTCTCATTGTTGTACCTATTCTTCATGTTTGTGGAGTAAGGTATTTGGATTTTTCTTCTCAGTAACTGTTAGTTGATAGGTTGTTCAAAGTACACCAGTATGGCGGCAACCCAGGGGAGACGGCTTCAGCTTTTTGATGTCATGCAGTCTCATGTCATTAAACCTCCTTGATCCAAGCAGTTATGTATGAACCACCCTGAATATTAGTTGGCACCCAGATCATTTCTGTCAGCCACTGAAGACTCAGATATTCCATGCTGGTGCACAGATTAGGTCCCAAGTCAACCCAAGAGAGGGAAATATGATACAGATGTTTATATACTTTAAAGGTGCTAATATAGAAACAAATCTTTTCCAGAGAGAGAAATGGTACAACTAGAGGGCATGAATCTCTGGTCTGTATATCACTCAGATGTCACTGTAAAGAGTGGTATAACAGATTGTGAGGCAATAGACTTAGGAGTGATATCAGGAAATTCTTTTTCATGGAGAGGGTGGCCGAAGCATGGAATGCCCACCTAAAGGAGGTGGTAGAGACAAAAATGGTGATGAAATTCAAAATGGCATGGGATGAACACAGAGGATCTATAATTAGAAAATGGATGGTATAAAAGAAAAACTAAGCTTAAATGGCTGCATGTGTGTGGATGTGTCAAGTGATGCTTAGATGGCAACTCCGGCTGTGAAGAACCAAGACCTGTGCCAGGCAGACTTGCATGGTCTGCGTCCTGTTTATGGCAATCCAGTTTAGGATGGGCTGGAAAGGGTTTTGACCAGTGGCGTAGCTAGGTGGGGTGTCAGGGGAGCAGCCGCTCCCTCAAACGGAGTTCTGCAGGCACCAGCGCCTATTTTTTTTGTCGTGTTGCACTGAAAATGTGCTTCAGCACTGGCAGAAGTCCACTCTCGCTCCCCCTGTACCATCAACCTGGCTCCGCTTCTGGTTTTGATAGCAACTTTGGTGGTTGGAATCTGAGGACAGTGCTGGGCAGACATTTATAGTTCGTGTCTCGCAAATGACAAGATGTATAGGCTGGCATGGGCTTTGACAGCAGCTCTACTAGTTGGAACGTAAAGACAGGGCTGGGCAGATTTCTATGGTTTGTGTCCCAGAAACACCAAATAAACACCATGATAAGTATTTTACATCACATTCATTGTTGTTTTAATCATCCTATATAATAAAACGCACCTCCAACATTCTGAAGCTGACTGCATGGCTGAGGCATTCCTGCTCTCTGTGTCCATCTCCTGAATTAACATCACGTACTTCCGGTTTCGTCACAAGCAGAAGTGACCAACCACACGAGGTTTCTTGGCTTCAGAATGTTGGAGGTGCATTCTATTAAATAGGATTGGTCAGTTCCTTGAAGCACAGCCAGAGCTCAGCATCCTGCACAGTAACGCTCAGACACCAGTGAGAGGGGGGGAGGGGAGCCTGACACCAGAGAGAGGGAAGGAGGGGGGGCCTGACACCAGAGGGGGGGTATCTCTGTCACACACACTCTCTCTCTCTCTCACAGACACACTCGCATATTCACTCTCTCTCTCTCTCTCACACATAGAGTCACTCTCACATACACTCTCTCAAACATACACACTCTGAGGAAAACCTTGCTAGCGCCCATTTCATTTGTGTCAGAAACAGGCCTTTTTTACTAGTGAATTTATAAAGAGTGTGACAGTTAGGCAGACTGGATAGATCATTCAGGTCTTTTTATTATGGGCCTCTTTTACAAAGCCACGTTACTGATTCTCAGTGTGGCAAATGAGAGGAAGCCCATTCAATTCCTATGGACTTCCTCTCATTTGCTGCATGGGAATCGCTAGCACAGCTTTGTAAGAGAAGTCCTATGTTACTAGTTAGCAGTGGCGTACCAAGGGGGGGCGGTGGGTGCAGTCCGCCCTGGGTGCACGCCGCTAGGGGGGTGCCGTGTGCCTGTCCGCTACGTTTGTTCTGTGCTCCCTCTGCCCCAGAACAGGTTACTTCCTGTTCTGTGGCAGAGGGAGCATGGAAACAAATGAAGCAGACAGGCACGCGGCACCCCTCCCCCCCCAGCGGCGTGCACCCAGGGGGGTTCTTTCGCTGGTGGGGGTGTCCTTTCGCCGGGGGGTGGGGTGGTCGTGCTGCACCCGGGGGGTGGGGCGCATCGGTGATCCACCCTGGGTGTCAGCTCCCCTAGGAACGCCACTGTATGTTAGAACTTTGGAGTCCACCAGAGTAACAAGATTCATTAATGTCCAAAAACTATTCTCAAAAGTGGTTCAAGACATACACAATAGCCCAAGACAGCCATATTTTGGTATAGATTGCCTATGTCAGAGGTCCTCAAACTGCACGACAAACATAAAAATGCACAATATAAAACTTTAAATATAAATCATAATAATGACCAAAATAACAGATAACTCAATGAAAGTATATGTATGTAAATAGAGAAATTAGTAAAGATTTAGGAAGAATATATATTAAAAATATATAAAAACATATAAAAACATATACAATCTGTAGTATATCAAAATTATATTACAACAATAGAGATTCTTGGGTGTTCTGTAAAAAACACGTGGAAATGAACAAGCATTTCCATATATATGGATGTTTTGCTCAATTAACCTTAGCTTTACACTTCTCTACATCCTAATTAATTCAATGGTGACACATAAAGCAGTATGAAAAGAACAAGTCTGACACAGGCATATTAATTGGTACCAAAAGCCATAGACAGAATGGCATAAATACTATTAATAAACCTAATAAAACATTTTTAAAAACTAATATAATATTTAAATTGATTATTAAAATCAAACTGGTACAATTTTAACCAATAGGTTAAAAACAAATACCATATCTGAATAAACAGCAGGAGTATTGTACATTATAGGGTAAATTCTTAAAACTTTTGGCACAGGCGTGATGATCTCATCTTGCACACAGAATTAGTCCAGTCAATATTCAAAGTGAGCCTCTTGCCCACTTAAATCACACTCAGTGGGCTAGCCGGCTAATATTCAGCAGTACTTAACTTGGCAGTGCTGCTGAATATCAACTCTGACTGGCCAATACCTGCTTAGTTAATGGGCTGATGATCAGAAGCAAACGTAGGTACTAGAGGCTATTAGCACCATACTAACACCTGCGTTTGCTACCACCCCATGATCAGCGCACCAAACATTGCCTTGATGTCCATGGAAAACCATACGCCAGCTCGGAGCTGGCATTACACTTTGCAAACCATTGGGGAGGAATGGTGAGCCCTATTCAGCATGCATTTGCATGCTAGCAGGCCCCCCTTCCCCCCATTACAGCCCCCCTGCAGGAACAGGAACCCTGACCCCCCCACCCCAAGCCACCAACACAGTTCACATGGGACTGGAGATGTAGTGGATTTCCAGCCCCCCCCCAACTCCCCTCACATCCCCCCCAAAAAACCTTGGTGGCCCAGTGGGCCGCAAATCAAGCCTCCTCCAACCTGGTGGTGCAGCAGCCCTCTTCCCCTCCCCCATACCTTTGTTAGAGGAGGGAGGTAGTACACTCCCTCCTCTTCCAGCAGTGCCACCTTGAAACTGGGATGCGCTGGGCGGGGCTTCATACCATATAAGGGCTGCATAGTGTCCTGTTGTCTGTGGCCCAACCAGTGTGCCTGCTTGGTTTTTAAGGGACCTTAATGCTCAGTCAATTGCAGTGGTTATGTTAAATAGGTCTCAAGTATTTGACGTACGTTTTGTTCTACAATCATCTTCAGGAGGCCCACAAACTTCAAAATAAAAATTGTTTCTCTGAGTTTTGAGATCTTCTACTTTCTTGGCTAAGGAGTTAATTGTTTACCTCTGAAACTGTTGTCCTGAGATTGTCTTCTACCCAGCTATCTATTGTTCAGGTTCTCCAATAAGTTTGGAGATATCCATTATAGTTTGTTGCATACCTGAAATTTGATTGGATAGCTTTTCAAACCTGAAATCTTATGCTTGTACCACACCAGCAATTAGATCTGTGATCATTGCTTCATTTGTGGCTGAGATTTCTGTTACAGCACATCCATCATCTTGTCTTTGGTAAGTCTGCTCTTTGTTTTGTCTCATCTCTGAACTATCACTGCCATAGCAGTGCCAATTTTAGTAACATATTTGTCCATAATCATGTAATGGGGTCAAAGAAAATAAGCTCACAGAGAGGTTCAAGACATATCTTTTCCTGCTTAGTGTACCACATGATCTCCTGCGACTAATATATATGTGAAGATATTTGCCCTCACAACCCCAAAAGACAGGGAAGAAAGAAGTGGTGGTGAAAATCAGTGCTATATAGTAACTAAATAAATATAATTAGTTACTGTACTTAAGTAAATGTTTTGTTACTTTTACTTGTAAAGAAGAACAAGAAATATTTGATACTTTTACTTTTGCCAAAGTAATAATTTTACCAATTTTTACTACTTTTACTGATGTAAGTGTTGATTCCTTGGTAAACCAAATGAAACAGCAAAACCTGGAACAGGATTTTGCTATTGCAAACCTCATCATGCAAACAGTGCATCATCTCATCTTAAATTTTGCTGTTCAGTGAATACAGCCTATGCGAACAGTGGAGTTGCCTGTATTTGTTCAATTGGTTACTGGTCTCCAGCCAAACTGAATAGTAATGAGTTGGGTCACTTTGAAGTGGAGATGAAGCTGAAACTGGTTACAATTCTTGGTGAACAGACATATATCTGTACTACAGCAGACTGATGGTCATCCCATGGAAAATTTTACATTGGGGTGACTGTCTACTAGATTGATAGAATCTTTAGAGAGGAAGTCTGCTTGTCTGCCCTTGACTGAAGAGTTCCCACACGTTGTTGCATCAGTTCTGAAAGATATTCAAATAGAGTTTGCCATCAGATGAAAAATTGTCAGAACAACAACAAGATGATTCCAGCTTTGTGAAAGTCTTCTTTGCAATTGGACAGTATAATGATAACAAAGATAAAGATGATGAATTAGACAGCACTATTTCTAATGAATTTCTTTGCTATTTGGAAATCAAGGGTTTTCGAATAACAACAGACAATGATTGCAACTTTGTGAAAGCCTTCTCTGTAACTGGACAGCATGAGAATGATAACGAAGATGAAGATTCAAGAAATGAGTTTTACAGCACAACCTCTAATGAAGATTATAATGCAATCTTTTCTATATGGAAGTCAAGTGTTTCAGACAAAGATTTCCTTGATCAACCCAGTCAGAAGACATCAGTAGTTTTTCGGCCTGGTATGATTTGAGGGAAACTTTGATCAGACTGATCACTCCACTTCCTGCCAGTGCAGTTGTTAAACACCTTTTTAGATGTGCTGGATTAATGGCTCACAAGCACACTTGCACAACTAAAAGTAATTTTCAAAATTTAGTTTTACTAAAAGCAAAGTAAATTGAATTGTGGAGCAATAAGGTTGTTGGGATAAAAACATTAACAATTGTAGTTGCGGTACTTTTACATTTTACTCAAAAAGTATTATATTGGGCAATAACTGTTTTTATTTTCACTTAAGTAAATATTTTAATGTGTTCTTCACTCAAATTTTTACTATTACTTAAGTATTAAAATACACATTTATTTTTACCTTTACTTAAGTACTTTGACCTAGCACTTTGAACAACATTGGTGAAAATGACCCTTTAGTAACCAGGTATTTAGTAATTTGGATCTTGCAGTATGCCTTAACCTGAGAGACCAAGAAGAGATTTCTTAAGCTTGTCAAAGTAAATGTTGAAAATGAAAAACCTAGCACCAGAAACAGCAGGAGGGAACCATTACTGGTACTCACACAATTCAATCTCTCTCAGAATGTTGCCCAATATAATTTACAGAGTTTCTGTTGGAAATGCATTAGCAGAAGAACAGCAGACGGATTGTATAAAGGAAGAATGAAATGCAAACCTAGCCTTCAGACACTATCGAAATCCTATATCTACCCAGCGGTAGTCCATTGCCTCTGAAAGTCCAGAGTTCATTTCTGCACATTGATTACTTGTTTGATTTTGTTTCCAAAACTTTTCATAGATTCTGTACTAATAAAGATCACAGCAATAGTTTAAGTGAGAACCACTATCTTAAAATAAATCCCATTAAGAGAGAGAGAGAGAGAGAGATAGAGAGAGAGAGAGAGAGAAGGAAAATAGTTACCATGAAATGTGAAAATATGTCAAGTGAAGTTACTAGTTTGCTTTGTAATCGGGTAAGAAAAGAAACTCCCTTCTTGCTATGTGCTTGATGATACCTAGTCATTATTTTAAAAATTTAAGTGTTAGGTTTAAGGATTTCTGGAAAAATTTCTGTGTAGTGAAAGACCCCCAAAGTGACTTACCCATAGTTACACATGCCATTCCTGTGAGTGGTAGGATCTGAACCATTCAGCCACACCTCCGTCTTCTGAAACTATATCAAATCAGAGCCCAAAGTTGGTGTGGGTGTGTTCTTGTATCAAATTCTGTCTCATTTTTAAATTTAAAAAAAAAAAAACAATTGAAAAATATTCTGTGAATAATGCACTGTAATAACAATGCTAGTTACAATAGGTATTCTCTTGGAAGAGATTTATGCAAAAGAGATTTGTAAACTATGTTTGAAATTTTATAGAAATTTCCAACCTAAATTAAATACTTTGAAACACTAGTGGAGGATCCATGATTTTAAGGTGATTGTTCCTGCCAGCAGAATTATAGAGGCCTTTTGCTAAGCTGAGGTAAGTGCTACCATGCTCTTACCACAGTGAAAATGGCATACCACGAGATAAGCTCAGGCATCCTGCAGTAATTTTCAAATTTGTGCATGCTAACTGTGCACTAAAAATATTTTAATTTTTATCATGGAGGAGCAATGTTTGGGGCCAGTGAGTGGGCACTAATGGCAATGTTAGCTCATGGTATTAATTTACAAAAAATAGAAAATCATCCATTTTACTGCTGCTGCATAAATAGCCTTAGGCCCCTGTTTTCCAAAGCCATGCTAGTGGCTGGCTGTGTGGTACTGTTGACACAGCCTATGCTTCATAAAACGGAGAGAGTCAAAGTACTCTGCACAAGCAGTCCAAAAAAGAAGCACAAAGGTGGTACAAGTGTGCTTCATTAATGACCCAACATGGGTCATTTCTCAGCGTAAAGCAACGCCCACTTCAGGGGTCGATTCAGCGAATTAACACTAAATTGCATAAGCTGTGGCTCAAAATATAGTACTCAGCATAGTGACAACTGCTCTGGGGACAGAGTCAAAGTAGAAGTGCAGAACAAACCGCCATGGAAATGCACCATTGACTCCTGAAGCTGGTGTTGCTTTACATCAAAACACGTCCCATGTCGGATCATTATTAAAGCACGCTTGTACCTCTCTTGAAAGTCCTTTGTGCTTCTTTTTTGGACCACCCATGCTTCACCCATGTATCTGTTCCCTTGTATTTATGCTCTATCCCCGGGATTCTATATATTGTGCCTTAATTTCAGCGCAGAAGCCGAAACATATTCTATAACAATGTATGTAACTTAATTGTTTAACTTGCTAATCAGCACTGTTAATTGGATGTTAACAACCAATTATCAGCAATAAGTGGCATTAATTAAGATTTACACGTACAACTCACTAAGCGTAATCTGTAACATGGTGTGTCTAAATTCTAAATTGTGTCGTTGAAAAGGGGGCATGACCATGGGCAGGGTGTGGTCATTTCTAAAATCCATGCACTTTGTTATAGAAAACGCCCACTCTACGCCTAATTTAGGCATCTGGATTTACACCAATCAAATCATGGCATAAGTGGCAAGGACTAAATTTGGTCACATGGAGAGGCGCTCAGCAGAATTTTATATACTGCGTGGAAATTTAAGCCTATTCTATAAAATTTAGGTATACTGTAAAGAATGTGCATAGCCATATTTTTTTTCATGCAGAATTTTCAGGTGATATATATATATCACCTTATACATACATACATATATATATACAGTGGTGGAAATAAGTATTTGATCCCTTGCTGATTTTGTAAGTTTGCCCACTGACAAAGACATGAGCAGCCCATAATTGAAGGGTAGGTTATTGGTAACAGTGAGAGATAGCACATCACAAATTAAATCCGGAAAATCACATTGTGGAAAGTATATGAATTTATTTGCATTCTGCAGAGGGAAATAAGTATTTGATCCCCCACCAACCAGTAAGAGATCTGGCCCCTACAGACCAGGTAGATGCTCCAAATCAACTCGTTACCTGCATGACAGACAGCTGTCGGCAATGGTCACCTGTATGAAAGACACCTGTCCACAGACTCAGTGAATCAGTCAGACTCTAACCTCTACAAAATGGCCAAGAGCAAGGAGCTGTCTAAGGATGTCAGGGACAAGATCATACACCTGCACAAGGCTGGAATGGGCTACAAAACCATCAGTAAGACGCTGGGCGAGAAGGAGACAACTGTTGGTGCCATAGTAAGAAAATGGAAGAAGTACAAAATGACTGTCAATCGACAAAGATCTGGGGCTCCACGCAAAATCTCACCTCGTGGGGTATCCTTGATCATGAGGAAGGTTAGAAATCAGCCTACAACTACAAGGGGGGAACTTGTCAATGATCTCAAGGCAGCTGGGACCACTGTCACCACGAAAACCATTGGTAACACATTACGACATAACGGATTGCAATCCTGCAGTGCCCGCAAGGTCCCCCTGCTCCGGAAGGCACATGTGACGGCCCGTCTGAAGTTTGCCAGTGAACACCTGGATGATGCCGAGAGTGATTGGGAGAAGGTGCTGTGGTCAGATGAGACAAAAATTGAGCTCTGGCATGAACTCAACTCGCCGTGTTTGGAGGAAGAGAAATGCTGCCTATGACCCAAAGAACACCGTCCCCACTGTCAAGCATGGAGGTGGAAATGTTATGTTTTGGGGGTGTTTCTCTGCTAAGGGCACAGGACTACTTCACCGCATCAATGGGAGAATGGATGGGGCCATGTACCGTACAATTCTGAGTGACAACCTCCTTCCCTCCGCCAGGGCCTTAAAATGGGTCGTGGCTGGGTCTTCCAGCACGACAATGACCCAAAACATACAGCCAAGGCAACAAAGGAGTGGCTCAGGAAGAAGCACATTAGGGTCATGGAGTGGCCTAGCCAGTCACCAGACCTTAATCCCATTGAAAACTTAAGGAGGGAGCTGAAGCTGCGAGTTGCCAAGCGACAGCCCAGAACTCTTAATGATTTAGAGATGATCTGCAAAGAGGAGTGGACCAAAATTCCTCCTGACATGTGTGCAAACCTCATCATCAACTACAGAAGACGTCTGACCGCTGTGCTTGCCAACAAGGGTTTTGCCACCAAGTATTAGGTCTTGTTTGCCAGAGGGATTAAATACTTATTTCCCTCTGCAGAATGCAAATAAATTCATATACTTTCCACAATGTGATTTTCCGGATTTAATTTGTGATGTGCTATCTCTCACTGTTACTAATAACCTACCCTTCAATTATGGGCTGCTCATGTCTTTGTCAGTGGGCAAACTTACAAAATCAGCAAGGGATCAAATACTTATTTCCACCACTGTATATATATATATATATATATATATATATATATATATATATATATATATATATATATATATATATATATACACCCTTATATATATGTATAAAGGTGCATGTAAGCAGCATATATATAATGTAGCCCTATGCTGCTTACATGCACCCTTATACAATAGCGTATAAGCACCCTGCTGGAACTTTTGTGGTTAAGTATACACTTAATCACATAAGTTCTAGTATAAAGTAGGTTGCCCAGTTATAGAATTGCCCTTCGTGTGTTCTCAATGAGGTCAGGAGGAAAGATGATAACTTTTCTTCCCTCTCCCTCCCCACACTCTCCTCTCCACATTGTATGGATTTTCAGTCTCAATCATAAGTCCAATAAGGCACCACCCTTCTCATTTGGATTTTAGTCACAATGACTGATAAGACAAATAATCTTAACCAAAAGGCTGAGAAACTAAACATTCAGTTTCAGTTTTCCTTTGAATAGCTGAGTAGACCTTGGGAGATGTTTAAACAAAGCTCAGCAGCATGTACATTATGGTTTAATTAGGCAGGCCTAACCCTTAACATGTTGCTAAATATTATCACTGTAAATTTACTCAGATATGACTAATTAGAAAGTGACTCTATACTAATCTTATGAATTGGATGAAAATAAAGCCATGATTAAGTCTAAACCCAGGACATTTATGGTCTGAACATAGTTTATTCTGGATCTCCAGCTGTTTTAATTAGAGTTTGATTTGGTTTGAGTGAAGTGCAGCTGCTTGGTGCTGATCAAGCATAGATAATGCTGACTTGGGGTTGACTGGTTCCAAGAATTATACTGACAAAATAGTGTGCATCAAACAAGTCATACTTAGGGATTTCTAGAAGCATTTTATAGCATTCACCCAATTTCTCTCTCAGTTAAAGGAGAAGCAGATGCATGAATACTGTTTAAAGGATCTTGTACATAAGAAAATTAATCTTTGAAGGCAGGGAACACAGGATAGGTGTAAGAGGGCATTCCATACAATAGGCTGGTGATCCCAGTGGTTAGCATTTATTGTTGGGGTAAAATATTTGCGTGCATTTATAACAAAGAGATAGGTATAATCTGTTGGTGAAAATCTTTTTGTTTATGAAAGAGTAAGAACAAGGTGGACAGGAGTTGTAGCATTTACAGTCAGGCAGTTGGGGTTTTAAGGTTTGTTTGTTTTATGTTTCTATTATTATGTTACTAGCCATTAAGCCCGTACCAATGGGCTAGTTTTTTGTTTTCCTATGGCCCCCCTGTCCACCAACCCTGCTCTCTCCCCTGCCCTCCCCCTAGCGTCTGTTTCCCTCAGTTCCGCCCCCTCCTTCCCTCCCTGCTCCCTCCTACTCTGATTTCCACACCCATGTCCAAGCCCTCCTCCCTATTGGGCTGTACTGCTGGTGGAGGCGGGGCTTGGACTTTTACACTCTCAGCGTTCCGACTCTACTGCGCATTTGCAGGTGAGTCGGTCACTTGCCGTTTATATGTTTGATTGTTCTTGTTGCATTGTAATTCCCTGTATTTATTTACTTTGCTGCATACCACTGTGAATGCATTTCTAGTAGGTCAGTATATAGATTTTTTTTTTCAATGAACAATAATCAGTAATAAACTATGCACAGCCATTGATTATATTCTTACTGAATAGAAATCTCTCTCCAAACTCCTCAGTTCTGAACTGAACCTTCAAAGCCACAGGGGAAATTTTTTAGAGATTGAAAAGATTCTATCCTTGTCCAGCCCACATGGATTGGAGGAGGTGGCTGGGCTTGACTCCGGTACCAATGGTAACAGGAAGCTGGGTCGCCAAAGAGCAAAAGACAGGGCCCCAAAATACACAAACCAAAGCAAAAACTGGAACAACAAAGAATCCTTTAATGAGATGCACCAGACACAGGCCGTGTTTTGGCGCTAATTGCGCAATTTCTGCATGGAAATCGAAGCATATTCTATAAAAATGTGCATAACTTAATTAGTTAACTAGCTAATCAGCACTGTCAATTGGATGTTAACAAACAATTCTCAGTACTAATTGTCATTAATTATGATTTATGTGTACAACTCACTAAGCGTATTCTGTAACTTGGTGCAAGTAAATTCCAAGTCACATAGTTGAAAATGGAGTGTGGCTAAGGACCTGGAATAGGCATTTCTAAAATCTATGCACATTAATATAGAATACACCCACTCTGCGTATAATATAGGCATTGAGATTTACGCCAGACCAGATTTGGTCATGTGGAGAGGCGCTCGGTGTATTTTAAATACCGCATGAAAATTTAAGCCTATTCTATACAATTTAGGTGTACTTTACAGAATATACCTAAGTGGGTTTTTTTTCTGTGTGGATTTTTCAGGCGTCATATATAGAATCTAGCCCTATGTGTTTGGTTGGAAACTCCTTCTAAATGTAAAAGTTTTATTATTGTAATCCGCTTTGTAATATATGTTAAAGGTGGAATAAACATATATAAATACAATCCAATACAAAATACATTTCCAAAGTGCTTTGATTGTACCACAGAAAGGCAGTATATCCAGTCCCCTTATCCTTTAATAACACTTCAGGGAATTTTAAATTATAATGAGGTTAACAATTGTGAAATGTGGTGGCATGAAGGTTTGAAGAAGAAATTGCTTTAGGTTGGGTGGCAGAGTCTTTTGCAACTTATCCCTTTTTTGTGAATATTTTGCTCCCTAATATTGATTCTCAGGAAGGTCCCAGATACATTTTGTTTGAGTCATAACTTTTCCCATTCACCTGTGGGGCAGGTGAATGATAACAATGTCATATGTGGAGTGGAAGTGTAGCCTAGTGGATAGACCACCAGTATTGACATTCAGGTGGCCGCTTCAAATCCCACTGTCACTCCTTGTGATCTTGGGCAAGTCACTTAATCCTCTATTACGTTATGTACCCCATGTAACTCATGTTGAGCTACTGCTGAATAAGTGTGAGCAAAATCCAAATAAATAAAAATGCTTTCTTTGGCAGTGCTGTTGCATAAATGTAACCCTGGATTAACTATTATGCAAAATAAGCATGTTCTTAGTGCATTGTGGGAAGGGGGCACCACAGAGCTTTTTCCCCTATCATGCCTTTTATTCTTTCACTGCCATCTGCCACACCCATAATCCAACATGAATTTCAGTATTTTTATAATCAATATAAATATATATATCAAGTTTTGTTTAATACGATATTTTTCAGTACTTTATTGAGTCTTACCCCCTGTTTGCAAAGCCACACAGCAATGCCGACAGCTCATTCAAAGAGAATGGGTTGTGTCAGTATTAGCACATTGACAGCCTCTAGTACTGTAAATGGGGGGGGGGGGGGAATAATGTCTTGTCAGTGAAGAATACATTTAGATTTTTACTTATGTGAAAGTAAAAAAAAGTTATTGCTTTATATAATACTTCTTGAGTAAAAAGTAAAAGTACTACAACGCCAATGAATGCAATTATTATTAACATTTTTATCCCAACAACTTTATTGCTCTATAATTCAATTAACTTTCCCCCAAATTCCATATATGGTGCCTTAAGTTGTGCATACTAATTTGGCCAAATTGTGCACACAACTTAATTAACAAGCCAATCAGCATTGATAATTGGTACTTAACAACTAAATAGCAGCACTAAGCTTTAATTAGATTTTATGTGCACAACTTTCTAGGCGTGTTCTATACACAGTGTGCGTAAATTCTAATACGCACAGTAGAAAAGGGAGCATGGCGATTGAACTGGAATGGGCCATTGAGGGTGTTTCAAAAAACTATGCACACTATTATGGAATACACCTGATCTGTGCCTAACTTAGGCACAGGTATTTAGGCCTGGTTTTAGGTGGCCTAATAGGTGCACCTAAATTTTAGTTGCAAGAATGGAGTGTCAGTGTATTCTATAAATTACACCTAACTTTAGGCGTAGTTTATAGAATCATGCTAACCGTGCAATTTTCCATCTCTCCTTAATTTTATCCCTCCTTACCCTTTCTCCCAAATTACACTATCCTATCCTGTCTACCCTCTTTTATCCTAGTCATATATTATCTAGCTCAACTTATCATACACTACTAAGCCCAACTTTACATTGTTTTACTACTGTTTTATTAAAATTCTATTGACTTTGTACTTCAAATTACTATGTAAGCCGCATTGAGCCTGCATTATTTGGGAAAGCACGGGGTACAAATGTAATAATAATAATAATAATTTTATGGCGCCGATTTTTAAGGCGCCATATATAGAATTTGGCTCTCTGCTTTTAGTAGAACTAAATTTTGAAAATGACTGTCCCTCAGTGAGTGTGCTTGTGAGCTATTAATCCAGCACAGCTAAAAAGGTGTTCAACAACCGCACTGGCAGTCTGATAAAAGGTTCCTTCAAATCAGGTCAGGCTGCAATATTACTGAAGTCTTCTGACTGGGTCTGTAGGTTTTGTTCAAGGGAATCTCTGAAACCCTTGATTTCCATATAGCAAAGAATACGTTATCATCATTATTGTCATTATAAGTAGTGCTGTCTGATTCGTCACTTACATGTTCATCTTTATCTTCGTTATCATTGTACTGTCCAATTGCAAAGAAGACTTTCACAAAGCTGGAATCATTTTGTTGTTGTTCTAACAATTTTTGGTCTGGTGGCAAACTCTGTTTGAATATCTTCGAGAAGTGGTTCAAGAACTTCAAATGTGTGAGAACTCTTCAGTCTTAAAGCTAGACAAGCAGACTTCCTTTCAAGAAGGCGGGGCCAGCGCAGAGGAAGCAGTCGCAGCAGCATACAGCCCTAGCAGCGTGCGGATCCGCTGCAGATAAGCAGCAGAAGAATGAGTAACAACTCTGTGTCAGAAAGATGATGACAACGGAGCGGAGGGCAGCAGCGTAGTGGCAGGACAACCCGGTGCCGTGCAGCTTTCCTGTACAGGTAGACTGCGGCGCTGCCCGAAGGGGAGGGAGGGCCCGAGGGAAAGAAGGCCTGCAGCCAGCATGTCAGTGAGTGGTGGCTGGGGAAAGGGAGGGGAAAAAAACCTGCAGCATGCTGGCGGGTGGTAGGTTTGTTTTGTGTGTGTGTGTGTGCTGGTGGTGGGGGGGGGGGGGGTCAGGGAGAGACAGGAGCACTGTTGGGATGAGGGACTGAGACAGGTAGGGGGAGGGATGGAGAGATGCTGCAAGGGAAAAGAGAGGGAGAATGGTTGGATATGGGTGGGATGGGGAGAGGGAGGGAAAGGGCATAAGAGAAAAAAACGTGTTGGACATGAAAGTGGAAGGGAGGGAGAGATGAGAGGGGAAATGTTGAACATGGCATTGAGGTGAGGGAAAGGAAGGATGGAAAGATGGTGGGGGGGGGGGGAGAGAGATGTTAAACCAGGGGCTCAAGGCAGGGAGAGGAAGAAAAGTTGGACATGAAGAAGGTGGAGAAGAGGAGAGGAAAGGAGAGATGCACAAGCGGGGGAGGGGAGAAAGAGGGAAGATGGATCCAGGGAGAGAAGATAGACAATGGATGGTAGGGAAGAGAAAAGGAAAATGCTGGACAATGGGGGAGGGGAGAGAGATGGGACAGGAAGATGCTGGTGGTGGGAGGTAAAAGGTATAGGGAAATAGGCTATGAGGGTGAGGAGGGTAGAAAGAGGGAACAGATGCTTGGCTGGGGGGGGGAGGGAAAATTTGTGCCCACCCACATTGTGCTCAGGCCCACCCAAAATTGGCTGTCTGGCTTCGCCACTGGCCCACCCTGAATATGGATAAACTTGTATGTATCAACAGGATGTGAACTTTTACTCATGGAAAAGAAGGTGGGCTCAGAAGCATGTGCATTTTCAAAACTATGCATGTGGTTTTTCAGGGAAAAAGTGTTAATAGAAAAAAAATCAGTTTCAAATCTCTGCAAGTACCTCTCCACAGGGACAGGGAATGTACATTCCATTCTACATATATAACTCCACATGAATAAGTTTCCACAAAGGTTTTGAAAACAAACAAACAAACTGGGACGAGCAGTCCTAGCTATTTAGCTTGCAAAAGAGTCACCTTGGAATCTGTAAAATCCATTTTAAGGCTTAGTTGAGTCTTTGGTGTATTAATATGGTCTACCCCAAAGAGATTTTCCCCATGTACACAATGCCTGAGTCAAACTGAACCATTCTGCTTACTCTTTTGGGCTGTTAAAAAAAAAAGCAGCAAATCTCACATGGACCGTATTATTTACACCCTTCTCTTGTAATTACAATAGAAAATAGCTTCTTGGAAGTCTAAGCCACCTAAATGCTCCTCCTCTTTTCTGGCTGCTAGAAAGTGACTTTTTAAATGTATTACTGCTGATGAGAAAATGGCTTTGACGAAACAAGTGTTTTTAAATAATAACTTTATGTAGCATGCACACAAAACAACCGTACAAACAGGAATACCACTCATGAAAAGGGGAGGGGGAGTTCAGCCTTTCTGATGCTACTGTTTCATCAGCTTGTTGCATTTAAAGGTCTTCACCCACCCCCAAAACACCCCTTTCTGCATCTGCTTGCTTTTGTCTGCCTTTTCTTCAGGTTTCCTGCTCAAGAGACTAGCTTTATCGAAAAGGTCAATTCATTCAGCAGGGCACCAAACAGAATTGAATATAATTATCCCAATCTTTACTGTGTAGAATTCATGCTTGAATTCATTCAAAAAATAGCAAGCAGTATAATTAACTCAGAGCCCAACGAAATCTATTGAGAATACCTCAGGTATCATACAGTTCCACTTACAATAGCACATTTTCATTTGAGGACATTGTATGTATTAACCCTAGTCAGCATCCAATTACTCTGAATAAGTGAATTCTCTGTTTCAGGAATGTAATTTGAAAATGCTGTCATGCAATCTGAGGCAAAAGGTCTTTTTTCATTAATCTAACTCTCATTAAAGTGGAAGCCTGTAGCTTATTTCAAATCCATTAGTTTTAAATACAGGTGATTACAATTCTATTGCACATAAGACAACACAAATGTCCATCAGGGAGCATTGTGGACTTGAATTAATGGAAGGAAAAGGGGTTTGATGAGTATGTGACCTATTCAGCATTAAGCAAAATTCAATTTTATAACCTGTCATAAAGCATAGATGTTGATATTAACTAATTATATAAATATTGTACTATGAATAAGATAAAGAGAAATTGATCTCAATAAACTGTTGACTTTGATTTTCCAGATCCACTCGTAAATAGCTGTAGAAAACTTTGTTTTTATCTTCTTTCCTCTCTTCCACTCCACCCCTCCCAGCCTTAGCAAAAATTTCATTAGCTCTAAAGATGACTTCATTGAACACCCTTAAACTATTTCACCCACATATGCACTTCCACTGTAATGACATATCATGTTTTTGATCTTAATATTCACCTTACCGAAATATGCTCAGTGACAGTCAAGGTAGAGTAAAAGGTCCCTTCTGTCAGTGTGCAGCTGTACACCTAAAAGTAAATTCTGTATATGGCATCTAAAAAATCAGCTCCAAAAAACCCCACTCAGCGCTATTCTAAAAAACATGCTTAAAGTTAGGCATGGTTTATAGAATAGCGCTTACACTTGGGAACTCTGTCTATATTTAGGCACGGCCACTTATGACAATGGAAACATAGTGCAAGTGTTCATGTCTAAGGTACCAGATGAGATCCCACCTGAACAGTTCCCACCGGACAGTTTCCACCCACAATTCCCTTCAAGGACTTCCCCACCTGGTCATTTCCTACCCTCCCTATCCTTTTTTTTTTTTTTTACTGACCATAGCTTCTTTCTTGTATTGGGCCCTGTAAGTCCTTGTAATTTGTTATAAATTGTAATCAGTGTGTCATTTTGAGGGGCTGAATTAGGTTCAAACCTAGTTTGGGGGTATGGGCGGGATTGCACCCCTACATGAACTGCAGCTTGTATTTATCTATCTATTTAGTTACTTATTTATGACATTTAGATCCTGGATTAAGCATGAATTAGGTTGAAATCTAGTTGGGGGTGGGGCATTGCCCCTCCCCACTTGAACTACTTGTCTGGAAGGGGAAAGAGATGGGTAAAAGATAATGTTGTGGGGGTGAGGGGGTACTGGCCCCCCAAATGATCTGGAAGAGGAAAGGGAGGGAGATTACTTGTCCTAGTGTGTTTTGTATTTTTTGGGTTATGGGTGGGAGTTGTCCTTCCTGGTGTGGTGGGAATTGGTTCAGTGGGAATTGTCCTGAGTGGGAATTGTCCAGATGGAAATTGGTGGGTGGGAACTGTCCGATGGAAACTGTCCAGGTGGGAACTGACCTAGAATCATGTCTAAATTAGACCCGAATCCCACCTTATTCTATAATCATGTTTGTAACTGAAAGGAAAGCCCCCAATCCACCCATGACCCTACCATTGGTACATCCCTTTTGTGACTCATGTGTAAAATTTAGGCACAGATCCTGAACCTAAATTTACACATATAAATTTTAATTATTTCTAATTAGTGCCAACAATTTCCTATTTAAAAGCCAAGTATCAGTGCTAATTGGCTTGTAATTCAATTAAGTTGCATGCACAAATTGGGTGGGTGCCCGAATTTGCACACACAATTGTTAGCACTTTTTATAGAATTCAGGGAAAAGATTTTTATATCATAATTAAGCTCCACTGTACTTCTACAATCAACATTAAGAACATCATGTTAGACTGCTTTGTCTATTGCAAAAGACTAACCTTAGCAGGAATCGTGCTGATTATGATTGGTTCAATGGGACAGGGTCAGCATGGGTTCAGCCAAGGGAAGTCTTGCCTCACCAACTTGTTTCATTTCTTTGAAGGCATGAACAAACATGTGGCTAAAGGTGAGCTGGTTGATGTAATGTATCTAGATTTTCAGAAAGCTTTTGATAAAGTTCCTCATGAGAGACTCCTGAGAAAAATAAAGAGTCATGGGATGGGAGGCAAGGCACAGGATTCCTTTATGCCTATCCCACGCATGAATTCAAACATGCGTGGGATAGGCATAAAGGAATCCTGTGCAGAAGGAATGGATCCACAGAAGCTTAGCTGAAATTGGGTGGCGGGGGGAAGAGGGGTTGGTGGTTGAGAGGCTAGGATAGGGGAGGGCAGACTTACGGGGTCTGTGCCAGAGCTGGTGATGGGAGGCGGGACTGGTGGTTGGGAGGCGGGAAATACTGCTGGACAGACTTATACGGTCTGTGCCCTGAAAAAGACAGGTACAAATCAAGGTAAGGTATACACATATGAGTTTATCGTGGGCAGACTAGATGGACCGTGCAGGTCTTTTTCTGCTGTCATCTACTATGTTACTATGATTAGGAATTGGTTATTGGACAGAAAACAGAGAGTAGGGTTAAATGGTCATTTCTCTAAATGGAGGAGAGTGAACAGTGGAGTGCTACAGGGATCTGAACTGGGACCGGTACTATTTAACATATTTATAAATGATATGGAAATCAGAATGACGAGTGAGGTTGACTAAATTTGCAGATGATACAAAATTATTCAAGGCTGTTAAAACACATGCAGACTATGAAATATTGCAGGAAGACCTTAGGAAATTGAAAGACTGGGCATCTAAATGGCAGATGAAATTTAATGTGGACAAATGCAAAGCGATACACATTGGAAAGAAAAATTCGAATCACAGTTATCTGATGCTAGAGTCCACCTTGGGTGTCAGCATTCAAGAAAAAGATCTGGGTGTCATTGTAGATAATAAGCTCAAATCTTATACTCAGTGTGTGATGGTGGCCAAAAAAGCAAACAGGATGCTAGGAATTATTAGGAAAGGGATGGTGAATAAGACAGAAAATAATATAATGCCCTTGTATCGCTCCATGGTGCATCCACAACTTGAGTATTGCATGGCACTTCATAGATGATATCTTTATGTTATGGATAGGAGATCAAGAAATGCTTGAGTGTTTTGTGGTGTGGCTCAACAAATGTAATCCTATCATTCAATGTACATATGACTTTGGAGCCTATCGGTCTCAATACAACAATGGAATGAGCTGTTTTATTATGATCTTGCTTTCTCACAACTTCCACATACAACCATCCCATTTCACAAAACTACAAATGTATGTGTCACTTATTGAGTAGTGAGACTTTAACATGGTTTCATCTTGGAAGTGAACATTAACTACATGGGATTAAGGATTATGACTCCTGTAATCCCTTGTGTAAAGTCGTGGCCAAAACAAGTACTTTTTAAATACCTAGACATGCCTTTAGCTAGTATACGATAAATCTGTGTGAGAATTATTCCCCATACATGAGTAGTCACTTTTTTTTTAATGGGGAATACATGTGTAGATTTTAGTCTCACCCAAGTTATTACTTTTGAACTATCGGAGAGCTGAAGTTGGCACCCTGAGCCAACTTTTGTGAGATCAAAGAAAAATGATCTCATCTCTGTGATGCAGGATATTGGCCCCGTTGAGCTTTGATGCCCTGTGCCAGTGCCTCACCTTAGAAAATAAGAACATAAGAATAGCCATACTGGCTCAGACCAATGGTCTATCTAGCCAAGTATCAAGTTTTATCAAGATTCAAGTTTCATTAAAAGTTGATATACTGCTCAAAAACCAATCTAGGAAGTTAACAATAATAAAATCAATAATAATCCAAAAATGAAAAGAATGCCATTAATTACATGAAAGAAAGACAGTGGCCAATCCAGGTCACAAGTACCTGGCAGAAACATTCCATGCTACCAATTCCAGGGCAAGCAGTGGCTTCCCTGTATCTATCTTAATAGAAAACTATGGACTTTTTCTCTAGGAACTTGTCCAAACCTCTTTTAAACCCAGATAAGCTAACTACTGTTACAACATCCTCCAGCAGTGAGTTCCAGAACTTAGCTGATCTTCAAGTGAAAAAAATATTTCCTCCTACTTGTTTTAAAAGTATTTCCAAGGAATTTCATTGAATGTCCCCTGGTCTTTGTACTTTTTGAAAGAATGAAAAATTGATTCACTTTTACCTGTTCTACAACACTCAGGATTTTGTAGACCTCAATCATATCCCCCCTCAGCCGTCTCTTTTCCAAACTGAAGGCCCCTAACCTCTTTAGCCTTTCCTCATATGGGAGGAGTTCCATCCCTTTTATCATTTTGGTTGCTCTTCTTTGAACCTTTTCTAATTCTGCTATATCTTTTTTGAGATACGGAGATCAGAACCGAATGCAATATTCAAAATGAGATCGTACCAGGGGCATTATAATATTCTTTGTTATTATCTTGCATCCCTTTCCTAATAATTTCTAGCATCCTGTTTGCTCTTTTGGCTGCTGCTGCTGCACACTGGGCAGAAAATTCCAGCTTATTGTCTATAATGATACCTTATGGTCTATAATGAGTGCTGACTCCCAAGGTGGTGGACTCTAGCATCAGGTAACTCGATTCTGATTATTCTTCCTAATGTGCATCACTTTACATTTGCCAAAATTTAATTTAATCTGCCATTTGGATGCCCAATCTTCCAGTTTCCTAAGATCCTCCTGCAATTCTTCACAATCCACATGTGTTTTGATAATTTTGAATAGTGCACATGTCATCTACAAATTTAATCACCTCACTCATCATTCCGATTTCCAGATCATTTATAAATATGTTAAATAGAACTGGTCCAAGAACAGACCTCTGCAGCACTCCACTATCCACCCTCCTCTATTTAGAAAAATGGCCATTTAACCCTACCCTTTGTTTTCTGTCCAATAGCCAATTCCTAATCCACAGAAGGACATTGCCTCCTATCACATGACTTTTTAATTTTCACAGGAGTCTGTCAATAGGAACTTTGTCAGAAGCTTTCTGAAAATCTAGATACACTACATCAACCAGCTCACCTTTATCAACATGTTTATTTATGCCTTCAAAGAAATGAAGCAAATTGGTAAGGCAAGACTTTCCTTGGTTGAATCTATGCTGACTCTGTCCCATTAGTCCATGTTTGTCTACATGTTCTGTAATTGCATTCTTTATAATAGTTTCCACTAGTTTGCCCAGCACTGAATTCAGGCTTACCAGTCTGTAATTTCCCAGATCACCCCAGGAACCCTATTTAAAAATTGCGTAACATTGGCCACCCTCCAACCTTCAGGCACTACAGAGGATTTTAACAACAGGTTACAGATAACTAACAGCAGATCAGAAATTTTATGTTTGTGTTCTTTCAGTACCATGGGTGTATACCATCCAGTCCAGGCGATTTATCAATTTTGCTCAGTACATCTTACAGTTTCACAGAGATTTATTTCAGTTCCTCCGCATCATCACCCTTGAAAACCATTTCTAGTAAAGATAGATCTGTTACATCTTCTTCCATAAAGACCAAAGCAAAGAATTCATTTAATCACTCTACTATGCTATTTTCCTCCCTTAGAGTCCCTTTTGCTCATGACTTAAGCCAGCTCTGATCTGTGCCCCATTCCACATCATCTTCTATGCTTTATCAGAGTCAGATTGTCTTCCCTAGTCATTTCACAGAGTAAAAGTGTGGACTACAGAAGTCTTACTGCATTAACCATGTGATTTAAAGACCTTGCATTATGTGGAATAACTATACAAAGCGCATTCAACATTTTTGTTGAAGAAAAGGACACTGTAGAAAAGGGCACAGGTGGCACAATATGTGAAAATAAGGGTTGATTCATCATAAACATCTTTCAGTCATTAGCAAAAAAAAAAAAACCCTCTGTAGTATGTACCATAGGTACAATTGATACATATTTCTTCTTAATGGAAACCAAAAGTGAATTAAATATGAACCATTGTGGAAGTCCTGTAGATTATCACCATTTGTCCTTTGGCTGTATATTTTTCAGTTGGATTGTAGCCCAATATGTCGCATGCTTTGATTATAAATTTCAAAGTAGGTCTGTTTTGGTTTAGTAAGAGGTCTCGATGAGTAGGTCAGACTCTATGCCTAAGATTTTCTGCCTGTAGTTTTCTGACCACCAAACAAATGTATACATCTAGAAAGATTTTGATTATGTTAGGTCACAAAAAAAGTGGTAGTTTGTAAAATGAAATCCTTTATTAAGTGAAATGTATTTATAATCACAAAACAACTGCAGGGGTTAGTAACCTTGTTCCTAACTTCAGGGTACCATATACCATAAAAAAAATGGATGGCATACAGTGCACAGAATATCAAAACTAACAGAAGAGAATCCTATATAATAATTTGCACCATGAGCATTCCATGAAGCTGCCTGGATCCGTGCCTCCATTCTGATTGGCTGTGCCTGGGACTGAAGCCTCGGATGACATTATCCAGAGAGCCCAAGCAACAGCAGCATTCTGACAGAGAAAAAAAAGTAACACCCTGTCAGAAAACCTCCCCTCTCTCATACATACTACTCTCAGTGGCACACAACACACACAGTTCACCCCACACACACACACACACACACAACACACACAGTCCCCCCCCCCCACAATTACTGACTCTCTCTCTCTCTCTCTCTCTCTCTCACACACACACACACACACATACATTCATGCAACATCTAAAACCTCCCCCCTCTGTCATTCTGACAGAGAAAAAAAATGTAACACCCTGTCAGAAAACCTCCCCTGTCTCACACATACACACACGATCTCTCTCTGTGACACACAACACACACAGTTCACCCCCCCACACACACAATTACTGACTCACACACACACACACACACACACACACTCATGCAACATCTAAAACCTCCCCCCCTCTGTCATTCTAACAGAGAAAAAAAACTGTACCGCCCTCTCAAAAACCCTCCCCGTCTCACTTACACATATACACACGATCTCTCTCTGTGACACACAACACACACAGTTCCCCAACCCAACCCACCTACTCCCACAAGGTAACTGTCACACACACACATAATTGACTCACACACACACATGCACACACTCATGCACCATCGTAGTTCATCAAACCCACCCCCACCACTGTCACTGTCAGAAACACACACACACACAATCTATCACATACACAGTTACTGTCTGAATCATATACGCACACACTGAAAAAGCCAAGAACTACACAAACAACTACCCCTCCTCTGTCAATAGAACAATGATGTACAACACTTAGGAACACCACACATTAAAATATATGTACACAAACAGCAGATCATTAACAGGAAAACCGTAGTTTATTAGTAAAAACATCACCTGCTTTTGCTATTAATAGTTTACTGTCTCTGCTGTGCATGGCGTTCACTGAAGAAGCGCACATAGGGAGCATGTAGTGCTCCTTATTACACTCCTTTGTGCATACCCTGAGTGTGCACCTATTGTTTGGGTCATCATGTTGGCATTTCAATATTGGTGTGCTCTTGGTCTGGTTTCCTTACTACTACTACTTATCATTTCTATAGTGCTACTAGACATACGCAGTGCTGTACATTTGAACATGAAGAGACAGCCCCTACTCGACAGAGCTTACAATCTAATTAGGACAGACAAACAGGACAAACAAGAGATAATGGAATATTAAAGTGAGGATGATAAAATAAAGGTACTGAACAAGTGAGTAAGGGTTAGGAGTTAAAAGCAGCATCAAAAAGGTGGGCTTTTAGCTTAGAGTTGAAGATGGCCAGAGATGGAGTTTGACGTACTGGCTCAGGAAGTCTATTCCAGGCATATGGTGCAGCAAGATAAAATGAATGGAGTCTGGAGTTAGCAATGGAGAAGAAGGGTGCAGATAAGAGAAATTTACCCAGTGAACGGAGTTCCCAGGGAGGAATGTAGGGAGAGATGAAAGTGGAGAGGTACTGAGGAGCTGCAGAGTGAATGCACTTATAGGTCAATAAGAGGAGTTTGAACTGTATGCGGAAACGGATAGGAAGCCAGTGAAGTGATTTAAGGAGAGGGCTAATATGAGCATAACGACACTGGCGGAATATTAGTCGTGCAGCAGAATTTTGAACAGATTGAAGAGGAGAGAGATGGTTAAGTGGGAGACCTGTGAGAAGCAAGTTGCAATAGTCTAAGTGAGAGGTGATAAAAGTGTGGATGAGGGTTCTGGTAGTGTGCTCAGAAAGGAAAGAGCGAATTTTGGTGATATTATAGAGAAAGAAACGACAGGTTTTAGCAGTGTGCTGAATATGTGCAGAGAAGGAGAGGGAGGAGTCGAAGATGACCCTAAGGTTACGAGCTGATAAGACAGGAAGGATGAGAGTGTTATCCACAGAAATAGAGAATGGAGGAGGAGGGGAGGTTGGTTTAGGGGGAAAGATAAGAAGCTCAGTCTTGGTCATGTTTAGTTTCAGATGGCGCTGAAACATCCAGGCAGCAATGTCAGACAGGCAGGCTGATACTTTGGCCTGGATTTCGGCTGAGATTTCTGGTGTGGAGAGGTAGATCTGGGAGTCAACAGCGTAAAGATGATACTGAAAACCATGGGATGAGATCAAAGTACCAAGGGAAGAAGTATAGATGGAGAAAAGAAGAGGTCCCAGGACAGATCCCAGAGGTACACCAACTGACAGTGGGATTGAAGTAGAGGCGGATCCACTAGAATATACACTAAAGGTATGCTGGGAGAGATAAGAAGAAAACCAGGAAAGAACAGAGCCCTGAAATCCAAGTGAGGACAGCGTATCAAGGAGTAGGCTGTAATCAACAGTGTCAAAAGCAGCAGATAGATCGAGAAGTATGAGGATAGAATAGAGACCTTTGGATCTGGCCAGGAAAAGATCATTGGAGACTTTAGCAAGCGCTGTTTCAGTTGAATGAAGGGGGTGAAAGCCAGATTAAAGTGGATCAAGAATAGCTTGAGATGAATGAAAGTCAAGACAACAGCGGTGAACAGCACGTTCAAGTATCTTGGGTAGGAAAGGGAGGAGGGAGATGGGGTGATAGTTGGAAGGACAGGTAGGGTCCAATGAAGGTTTTTTAAGGAGTGGTGTGACTACAGCATGTTTGAAGGCATCAGGAACAGTCGCAGTGGACAGTGAAAGATTGAGGATATGACAGATAAAAGGGATGACAGTATGAGAGATAGTGTTAAGTAGATGGGTGGGAATAGGATCAGAGGAACAGGTAATTAGTTTTGAGGAGGAAATAAGATGTGTAGTTTCATCTTCAGTGATTTCTGAAAAGGAAGAAAAGGAGGCAGGGGTTCGAGGGTTGAGAGAATGGACTAAAGGAAGGAGAGGTGAAGGTGACCTGGTTGAGAATTCAAGTTTAATCTTGTGAACTTTAACATGAAAGCACTCAGCCAGAGTCTGGGGGGAAAGTGAAGTGGGGGGGGGGGGGAGGGTTGGAGGTGAAGGCACTTTGAGGAGAGAGTTCAGTGTTGCAAAGAGACGTCGAGGATTTGAGCCAAGAGAATTTGTCAACTGGATGTAATAGTACTGTTTGGCAATAAAAGTGCAGACTGGAAGCAGGTCAGCAAGAATTTGAAATGTATGAAGTCTGCCTAGTGTCCGTGTTATTGGAGCCAATAGCCTCATCTACAACCATATGTCCCTGGATGAGCTTTACAATCCAGCCAATAATCATTATTGTCTGTTCCAACATTATGTGTACTTCCATCCTCTGCATTTCGGAAGGTAATGTTTAACACAGTGGGAACCACACTCTGAAATAATTTACCAATCTCTACATACAGAATCTTCCCGTTCCTCAATTCTGGTCACCGCATCTCAAAAAAGATATAGTAGAATTAGAAAAGGTACAGAGAAGGGTGTCAAAAATGATAAAGGGGATGGGACGACTTCCCTATGAAGAAAGGCTAAAGTGGCTAGGGCTCTTCAGCTTGGAGAAAAGATGGCTGAGGGGAGATATAATAGAGGTTTATAAAATAATGAGTGGAGTGGAATGGGTAGACGTGAATCGCTTGTTTACTCTTTCCAAAAATACTAGGACTAGGGGGCACGCAATGAAGCTACAAAGTAGTAAATTTAAAATGAATCAGAGAAACTATTTCTTCACTCCATGTATAATTAAATTCTGGAATTTGTTGCCAGAGAATGTAGTAAAAGCAGTTATCTTAGCAGTGTTTAAAAAAAAGGTTTGGATAGCTTCCTAAAAGAAAAGTCCATAAGCTATTATTAAAATGGACTTGGTGAAAATCCACTGCTTATTTCTAGGATAAGTAGTATAAAATGTATTGTACTATTTTGGAATCTTGCCAGGTACTTGTGACCTGGATTAGCCACTTTTGGAAACAGGATGCTGGGCTTGATGGACCTTCGGTCTGTCCCAGTATGGCAATACTTATGTACTTATAAACTTAGGTGCCCTTTTACTTAGCACACACTAATGGAATTACTTTGTGCTAAATTCTAAGAAGCCCATGGTTATAAAATGGGCTTCTTAACATCAAAAACATTATGGGCCAAATTCTGTGCTAGCGGCAGAGGCTGTTTTTGCTGCACAGAGGCTCTTTTTACCACAGTGGGTAAAAAGACTGAAAAAAGAAATGGCCATGCGATAAGACTGCACTTACTGCATGGCCATGCGGGGAGCACTTACCACCACCCATTGAGGTGGCAGTAAGGGTGCTGTGCTGCCCGATTACTGCCAGGTAACTGCTGCAGTAAAAAATAGGACCTATTTTCCCTAGCACTGGAAATGTCAAGTGCTGGGGGTGGATCTACCACTGGCACCCGCATTGGGCCTGTGGTAGTTCCAGATTTCCATGCGGTAAGCCCACAGTGGGCTTAGTAAAAGGGCCCCTAAATGCTATTCTGTAAACAGCGCTCAAAGTTACAAAATGTTTATATGATAGCGCTTAGTGCCTAGAGACCCTCACCTAACTTTAGGCGTGAGGACTTACACCAACTAAACCCTGGTGTAAATCCTCATGCCTAAAGACGCGGATCCTTCTTATTCTATAGCGACATGCATAAATTGTTGGATCTGCCCATGACCCTCCCATGTCTGTGCCCCCTTTTTGGAGTTGAATGTAAAATTTACATGTGAATCCCAGTATGTAAATATGCATGCATAAATTTAAATGAATCCCACTTAGCAATGATAATTGATTATTAGGGCTCAATTATTGGCACTAATTGGAATTTGGGGGTATGTCACATCTACCAAGTCAATCACACTATACTCTGGGGGAGACAAACAAACCAAGTCTAAAAGGAAATATAAATCAAGATGGAAATAGGGGCCAGTCCATAAATCTTGTACCAATTGCATTAAAATATATGTAGTAAAACTTAAGAGTCTATATTAATACTTCAGAAGGGGATAGGGTTAAATTCAAAGGCTTTTGATCTAAATAATTGTCCTTAATTAATCAGACAGACCCCCTTCAAATATTTACTTCTAAGTACATGAGCCCTATAGATAGTGCAATAAAATACATCACCTATAACTTTTTATAACCTTTATTTATACATTTCTACATAGATTAAATCCATATTTCCACAATATACTACAAATATTTGACTTTTTAAAAAGTTCTTGTTGTTTTTAACTGTAAATTTCCCATAGGCTTGAGAGCTAGAATCTAGTCCCTTGAAGCAGACAAGTTGTTATTTTTATCTTTTCTATTTTACACAATTTCATAAGATCCCTTTAAGTGATGCATGTAAGAAAATGATATCACTTCCCTGGTATTTGAAATCTAGCCTGTGGCTTGTAATTATCCTCCATAACTGCATCTTTTGAGGGCATCTTGTTATTAAATAATAGCTTATGAAGTTAAAAGATGTTATTTTATTCTGTAAATACTATATATCTCAAGATGCAAGTACACTAAGTAAAGTGAAGTCACTGTAACATGACAACTGGGAATATAGCTTGTAAACAAAACAAGGGAAAATCTAGCAGCTGGTTCTTGAGTGTTTGCTTACAGGTATACAGGAAGTAAGTTTTTGAATTTCTCATTGTGTAAATAAAGGAGAATGATACTCACATGTTTTGGCTTGCTTTAGAATTTAGTTCTGGAATAAACAAAATATATCCTTAAGACCTCCCTGGTAGGGAGATTTCCTTGTTGGAAGGAATTTTGTACCCAAAGAAGCAAATGCACAAAAACTCAATGTTATTGGAAGCAATTATTAAAAGCAAACTCCACACATTTTTACACAGTGAAAGATGTTGGGTTGATGATGTAGATAAACTCTAAGAAAGAAGCTGATCCAGTGTGCTAAGAAAATAACTCTTTTTAAGGGGAAGAGATTTTAGATTTCGCTCATGTCATTTTTCAGTTGTAGCTGAAGGTGAGTGGAATTTCTTGTCAGAAAAGGCCTGGTTGCAGGATTGTTTGAGTTTTAGGAAAAGAAACAAGACCTGGCTTTATAGGAGATTTTATTTGATTGAGGTTTAATTGTCTTATTGTTATTTAGATAGATAGATAGATGATGTTTTTAATAATATTCCAGTTGATATTCAAAGTGATTTCTTCTCAGTGGGCCAATTTCCAATATTCAGCGGCACTTAAATGGGTAGTGCTGTCAAATATCGGCTCTGACTGGCCATTTCAAAAGTGAGCAGAGATAAGGGCGTTCTGGAGGTGGAGTCAGGGAGGAGACAGCATTGGGGAAACCAAGGCCCATGCCGGACAGACTTCTACTGTCAGTGTCCTGCAAAGGATAAATGGCAGGCGGTTTGGACAGACAGTGCTACAGAATTTGTTTGGGGTTCTAGAGTCCAACTCCACCCTCCTAGGCCTGTTTTGTTCTGTTCCAGGCTGCAGTCTCACCCAATTGTATATAGTTTTAGGTTAATTACTTCTTTACCCTCTCTGTTGAGAGGTCCAGCTTACCACTGGTTGCTGTTTTTTGTAAGCCTGTTAGCTAGGGATTCCCATCTGTGAGAATTATAGGCCTGCTTTCCTCGGAGAAAGCAATGGAACTTACCTGTAGCAGGTATTCTACAAGGACAGTTTAGTTTTTTGTTTAGTCTCACCTATTGTGATATTGCTAAGAAGTGAATTGTTAAGATTTTTTTTTTTAATTTTTTGCTACTGTCGTAGCTTGTCTTTTGCTGGGAGTTACTACCTGAATTGACCTGCATCCAACTGCCACCCCCAGCTTCTAGTTTAAATGCCTAGATACATATTGTAAGAATGTCTCACCAAGGATTCTTTTTCCTGCTACAGTGAGATGCAGCCCATCATTACAATATAGTCTTTTGTTTTTCCATGTATTGCCCCATCCTCCTATGTACCTAAAATCTTTTTGGTAACACCAGGCTTTGAGCCACATTGAAGTTCTCAGTATTTTGTAGTCTTTCCTCTCCCTTTCTATAAGTAGGTAAGTTGGAGAATCATTAGACAAAGTTGGGAGCGGAGGGAGGGGATCCTACATATTTACTTAATTATAAAGAACAAAGGTGGATATTTACTTTGAGCATGATTAGTCTAGTGGGTCTGAACATATGACCTAGCTTGCTTAGTCATCCAAGAGAATTGCTTCCCCCCCCCCCCCCCCCAAGGTACCTTTTACAAACAAATGCAAGGAATTGTTATGTATTTGTGGGAAGATTTGAAGAACAGTATTTATATCCTTGAGAGTGGTTCTAATATATCAGGAAATGGAGGAGGTTTCTGGATGGTATGTTTTTCTTATGGGATGGGACAGAAGGTCAGTTGAAGCAGTTTTTAGTATGGTTACATTCTAGCTCGTCTGCTTTACAGTTTACTATGACTTCCATAAAGACTCCATTGAATTTTTAGATGTACAGTCTGGTATGGTATTGAGACTACGGTATATCTCAAACCTAATGCAAGGAATTCTTTATTGCATTACACCAGTTTTCATCCATTTAGGTTGAAGTCAAGCTTGCCAATTAGTCAATACTTACATATTCATAGGTTGTGTTCCACTATAGACCAGTTTGAAGAAAAAGCCAAGTTAATGAGTGAACAGTTTCATCAGTGGGGTTACCTTAAGTCAGTGATTAAGAAAGCTTACATGATGGCTAAATTCACCCAGAAAGAATTATTACTGGAATACAGGGAACACAAGGATGATAATAAAATGGTAGCTGTTTTGCCATTTTTTGCAAATGTTACTGTAGTCACACAATTCACAAATATTGGGAGATTCTAACAGTCCATACGTATTTTCAACTTTGACCAACTGTAGCTTATACCAGAGGGAAAATGCTGGGAGAGATTCTCACATATAAATGAATTGAATATATATACAAAATGATAATAGTCAGTTGGATCTCTTCAGTTGTGGTGGCTTTCAGTGGTTTAAATTCACCATAGAGGGCAATCAGTGGACGGTTCCTAGATCTGCTCGCAAAGTTTAATCTACGCATTACACTACATGTAATACAACTAATATTGTAATATGTGATTATTTGCCCATGTGATTTAGTTTATGTGGAAAGGTCTGTTAGGACTATTAAACATAGACTTACTGAACACAAATTTCATATTAACAGTGGAGTTAACACAGCACCTTTGGTACAACATTGGTTTTGTAAAAAATCATTCCCTTTCTGATATGTGTTGGAGAATCATTAGACAAAATTGAATTGGGAGTGGAGGGAGGGGATCCTACATATTTACTTAATTATAAAGAATAAAGGTGGATATTTACTTGAGCATGATTAGTCCAGGGGGTCTGAACATAGAATTAGATCGTGCCTCCTTAATGTGAAGAGATACTGTGATTGACTCTCCAGCCTGCCTATTATAATTATTAAAAGTGTATTATCTGGTGCCGCCATTTTCTAAGACACTTGGTGGAATGAATGGCATTTGGCATTCAGGTAGATGAGAAGATTAGTAAAGAAATACTGCATATTTTAAGGTACTTTAATATTACGTTTTAGAAACTTTGTATTTTTAGGTCCACACCCTGTTTTAAAAAGAACCAGCAGGCTGTTTATATTCATGTTCATTGAATGTTATGTTCACTTTATTTTATATGCTTGTTTTTGGCTTTTTAACATTTTTATTTATTCATATTTATGAAACTTCCACTGGCTTATAAGTTATGTTAGTTGGATGTATGTTTTTTATTATTTTACATGTCAACCCCATATGTTATAAACAGACATTATTATCCTTCATTTTTTATTTTGTGTTTTAATGTTATGCTTCTAGTATTTTTATTGATATATTATGTGATTGTATTTTCTTTTTTGTTTAAGAACCCCTGATGAAGGCTTTGGGTGTCGAAACACAGCTCATGCTGGGTTCAGTTTGTTAGCATTGGATTAATAAACAACTGTTTTGACCTTCTTGAAGATTGTGGTTGGCTACTTCCACTCTTGTGGTTTGGTCTTTATTGTTGTGGAAGACTTTGTTTTTCCTGTTTGTGCTGTAAGGTGTAAAAGGGACACCCAGGGAAGACAAGGCCATAGCAGAGAGATTCAATTAATTCTTTGCTTTGGTCTTCACCAAAGAAGATGTGGGAGAGAAACCAGTGCCAGAAATGGTATTCAGAGAAACTGAAACAAATATTTGTAAATCTGGAAGCTGTAATGGGAATAGCACTAATCACCTTACCCAGATATCATACATCTCAGAGCACTGATATAAGTGAAAAATGAACTTGCAGAGCTTTTGTTAGTAATATATAATTTATCTATAAAATCAAGCATGGTACCAGAAGATTGGAGTGTGGCCAATGTAATGCCAAATTTTTAAAAGGGTTCCAGAGGTGATATGGGAAATTATAGACCTCAAAGTGAGCCTGACATTGGTGCCGGGCAAAATGGTAAAGACTATTATAAAGATCAAAATTATAGAGCATATACATAAGCATGGATTAATTAGACAAAACCAACATGGATTTAGTGAAGGGAAATCTTGCCTCACCAATCTATTACATTTCTTTGATGGGGTAAATAAATGTGTGGATAAAGGTGAGTCAGTCAATATTGTATATCTGGATTTTCAAAAGCCAGTTGACAAAGTACCTCATGAAAGAGTCCTAAGGAAGTTAGAAAGTCATGGAATAGGACGTAATATTCTATTGTGGATTAAACACTGGTTAAAAGAAAACAGAGAGTAGGGTTAAATGGTCAGTATTCTCAGTGGAGAAGGGTAGATAGTAGGGTTTCTCAGGAATCTATGTTAGGTCTGCTACTTTTTGACATATTTATAAATGATCCAGAGATGGGAATAACTAGTAAGATAACGACATTTGCTGATGGCACAAAGTTATTGAAAAGAAGTTAAGTCGCAAGAAGATTGTGAAAAATTGCAAGAGGATCTTATGAGACTGGGGGACTGGGCATATGGCAGATGATGTTTAATGTGAGCAAGTGCAAAGTGATGCGTGTGGGAAAGAGGAACCTAAACTATAGCTATTTGATGCAAGGTTCCACATTAGGAGTCACCACCCAGGAAAAAGATCTAGGTGTCATTGTTGATGACATATTGAAATCCTCTGCTCTGTGTGCAGTGGCAGCTAAGAAAGCAAATAGAATATTAGGAATTAATAGGAAAGGAATGGAAAACAAAAAATGAGAATATTATAATGCCTTCTGTGATCGCACCTCGAACACTATGTGCAATTCTGGTCTCCGAATCTCAAAAAGAATTAGAAACGGTACAGAAAGGATGACAAAAAATTATAAAAAGGATGGGATGACTTTCCTATGAGGAAAGGCTAAAGCAACTGGGATTCTTCAGCTTGGAGAAGAGGCAGCTGAGGGGAGATGTGACAGAAGTCCTAAAAATACTGAGTGGAGTGAAACGGGTAGACATGAATCACTTATATACACTTTCCAATAATACTAGGACTAAGTAGAAATTTTTTAAAAATCAGAGAAAATATTTCTTCACTCAATGTGTAATTATACTCTGGAATTCATCGCCACAGAATGTGGTAAAAGCAGTTAGCTTTGCAGTGTCTAAAAAAAGTGTTGGATAATTTCCTAAAAAAAAAAAAAAAGGCCATAAGCCATTATTATGATGGACTTGGGAAAAGTCACTGTTTATTTCTAGGATCAGCAGCATAAAATTTGTTCTACTATTCTGGGATCTTGCAAGGTACTTGTGACCTGGATTGGCCACTGTTGACAACAGAATACTGGGCTTGATGGACCTTCAGTCTATCCCAGTATGCAATGCTTATATTCTTATGTAAAATTATCCTTAGTATGTTCAGGTTGCTCCATGCTATAAGATACAGATTTATTCATTCCTGATATTCCCTCATGGAGTGTATAGACTTGTATCTCTTATGTTCTTATAAAAATTAGCCTATAAGTCTATGGGGCCCTTTTACTAAGCTGTGCTAGTAAATGAGCTTAGCATGTCCTAACATGGGACTTTCCTGTGTGCCAAGCCCATTTCTAGTGCATCCATAAAATAGACACTTTTTCTATTTTTTTTTTTTTTTAATTTCTGGCCATATGCTAATGCTAGCATTATTGCACAGCCATTAAAATCTTAATGCAGGAGCACGTCCCATCTCCTATTTAGAAGGCATGTTATGGACGTTAATGATGTAGTGCCACCACACTAGCTGAATAACAATTCAATGCCCGTTTTCTGCCCCTTCCAATTAAATAAATACCATGCACTTAACAAATGGCAAAAATAATGCAGAACGCTTAAGCTTGCATTAAGGGGTAATAGGGGGGGAGGCCTGCGAGTGCCCAGCTATGGAACGCATTGCCACGCAACCTAAAAACGATATACGAACTAACTAACTTCCGTAAATTTCTTAAGACCCATCTCTTTAACAAGGCATACCACAAAGATCAACAAGTGTAATTGTACACATCTCCTCCTACTCATACTCAGAATTGTTTTCATAATATCTGCTTGTTTTAAACTTCTACTATGATTCTCAAGGTCTCTATGTAACACCAAGTGTCTATTTTCTAATCTATATACCACCAAGAACGATACATTGTAAGCCACATGGAGTCTACAAAAAGGTGGGAAAATGTGGGATACAAATGCAATAAATAAATAAATAATAGGAGGGCCTGCGATAGCGTCAGCACGCGTTTTTGATGCAAGCCGAGGCCCCCCTTTTAGTGCAGCACGTAAAAGGCTGTCTTTTTTTCTTAATAAGAAATGACCCTGTGGCATGTGAACCACTTGCTGAACGGCCATTTCAGTGGGGGAGGGGAGAGCAGTTACCACCACCTATCGTGGTGGCGGTAAGGGCTCCTGAGCTAACCCAGCGGTAACCACCAGGTAAGCACCTGCGCTACCAAAATAGAAAATATATCTGTAGTGCTAGAAATGGCACACACTGGGGGTAGCCCGACGGTAGTTTTGGATTGGCGTGTAGCAAGGACCTCTAAGAGCACATTAGCACTTAACGTGGTTTTCTTGAAGGGTCCTTGTGTATGTAATGGGGATAATGCAAGGCTAGTAACTTAATATGAAGAAAAAAAACAACAACAAACAGTAAAAGAGAGCTCAGAATATAGTGTACAACAAAAATAGTATAGAGATGTGTTTTTTTATATTAAAGTACTATAAACTTGATCCAACCCTGGCCCTTTTCATTAATGTTGTCTATACCAGACTTGCAAATGTTTTTGTAGCACTTGTTTGCACTTCTGCTGTTTGATTCCTGACATTTGTCTGTTTACAACATTTGTCAGCTAAAACTGCTACATATTTTTAACATTGTGAATATGAAAGTCACACTGTAACCTTTCTATCAAATGAAAGAAAATCACTGTAATCATGAAATGGAATTTTCTCCCACTAATGAAAATTATGAATCACTGAACTAGTCCTTTTTTTAGGTTGACACGAAAGGAGGGTTTGGTGGTGAAGGAATAATATTGTTCCAATTGGGATAGAGGAAACTGTGTGACACACCAAGATGCTAATGGTTAAAGGAAAATGTATAACTTCGGGTTTGCAAACGGTATATAAGAAATACATTTTTTTTTTAAAACAATTTTTATGCACATTAATTATGCAACTAAGTTCAGTGAATACTGTACCAGTTTTTGCATTTTTTTCATTATATGAAATAAAAAGAAGACAGCCATACATTAACAGGGAGATAATGCACTATAAACTATGATAAACTGTTTTTGTTGCATTAAATAAACCAGAACCTGCTAGAATAACTTCACACTTCTGCCCTTTTCTCTCAGTATGACCTGAAAGGAAGTAAGCTATGGTGCTTCAGAGTTATACCTAGCAAAGACCATTCGGTTAACTGGAGGAAATGGAGTAAGACAGATTGGCTGTCCCCAATGTGTGGCCTTTTTTGACTGAAGGGGCTTTTCATTAACAAAGTAACAGGAGGTATCATCTTTCCATGAGCAGGAATCATTCACCATTAGCACAATGTGTTATTATTGTTGTGGGGGTGGGAGAGGAGGGTTGAATTGAAATGTAAATTCTGAGGATGCTCTGACCCCATTTTGTCCTAGAAAAAGGGCAAATTTCTCATTTCTTTAGCAGTAGGAATGCACTTTGCTGGTAAGAATGATTATTATACTTTTCTATTACTGCAAAGAAGAACTGAGAACTTAATTTCAGATGCCATTGGTATATTGCAACATTCTAAGCAAACGCACAAATCATACAATCGATTAATTACTTACATTGGTATGCTATATATCTGCAAACATTTTTCCTTGGTAGGTAGTCTATTAGTCAATGTATACTTTTGATTTTGGTTTTAGAAGTATGCAGTTTTTACTAGGAAACTGGCATTCTGATTGTTTTTCTTTCATTTTACACATTCGTGTTAAAACAGTTAACACATTAGAACTTTTTAACAGGCACAATCAACTTTGTAAACTGGGCAAAATCAACTTGGTAAATTGATTTAGCATACACTATCGGGGTTTTTTACTAAATATTAGCTCGAGTTATCTGCAGCAGGGCCCAGAGGAATAAAATGGGACTTGCTGCAGGTAACTCGAGCTAAGCTTTAGTAAAAGACCCCCTATATTTTTAAAGGTATGCTAATGAATTGAGGGGGCTCTTTTACTAAGCTGTGATAAGCATCTAGTGCAGGTTTTACCATGCATTAGACATTAGCGATGACCTGGGCTAACATCTAACACATGCTAAAACAGCCAAAACCGTAAAAATCCCATGCTAGTGCTTAACATGAGTAGGACACTGAGTGGTTTTAACAAGGATGAATCAGTACTGTGCACAGCTGTACCTAATGCCACCTCAAAGGAGGTGGTAGGAGAAGCTGTGCTATCAGCAATCCAGTGGTGCAACTGCTGACTTCTGTAGTGCTGTGGTGGTGCGCTTCCTGCACCTCCGATCCTCCTCCTCCCCTCCCCAACATGCTCTTGCACCATCTATCCCCTTGACAACCCCCTGCACCTACAATCCTTCCTGACAAACCTCTTCACCTCTGATTCTCCTCCCTAAATCTCCTCATGGTCAAATCTCTCCTTCCCAAGATCCCCTCTGCACCTCTGATTGCCCTCTCCAAAGCCCAATCTCTTCTCCCCAAAGCCCTTTGTGGTCCAATTCTTCCTCCTCAAGTCCACCCCATGATCTGGCCCCTCCATTTGAAACTCCACCCCTGTCAAAAGAAATCTGCCCATTGCAAAATTTGCCTCCCAGAGACTGCCCTTCACTCATTCCCTGCCCCCCTTAGGACCTATCTAGTATCTCCATGGTCTTCCAGTGGGCTGAGCAGGAGCAGCCCTTCTCCTCTCATACTCTGAACTGAGTGAGCCCTCTAGGGACAGAGAAAGTACCTGCATATGATGTATACAGTGTTGTGTATGTCTAGTAGCATTATAGAAATGATTACTAGTAGTAGTAGTAGTAGTACTAGATGTGATCCAAAATGGCTGCGGCGACCCTAGCAGTAGTCTCATGGTACTATCAATAGGAGTCATTTTTCTCCTTATGTAGAAGAATATCCCCTAGTGGTAGTACTGTGAAATTACTGCAAACAGTCATTGCTACCATTTTGGATCTCAGTGCAGTCCCGGGTGGGAGCAGGAGAGGGCTGCCTGCGTCTATGGACCACCAAGAAATCACCTTTGATAGTTTTCAGGGAGCAGGGGTAAGGAGAAAACAAATTCTGAGGTGACACATTTTGCATGAAATGTGTTTTTTGATTAGGGCAGGATTTCAGAGGGGGTTGTGGTCTGAGGGACCCTGAGGAATTGGGATTAGACTATGATGGCCTTGGGGAGGGAGATCAGAGGTTGAAAGGGGTGTTGTGGGGATTGGATTATGGGGGGGGGGGTCCTTGGGGAGGAGAGATATGACCATGGGGTACCTTAGGGAGGGAGGCCAAAGGTTCAGGGCCATGTTGGGGTGGGAGAAATGGAGGTACAGGGAGTATTGAGGGATTGGAGGTGCAGAGGGTGTCAGGAATGATCAGAATTGGAAGGGGGAATGGATGTTCTGGCACTATGATCTATACTTTATTTGTTTTTGTGTGGGAAAACACAGGACCTGTGTGGTAAGGCTACATTATGCAGTAAATGCTGGGTAAATGTTGACCACTTCCATGCATTTACCTCACCGGCTTTGTTCTTACCATATTAGTTTTTGTTACTTTAGTAAATAGTCCCTGAATGTGCTAAAAAAAATAACAATGTTAGTTTATGACCACAAGCAAGAGCCAAAAATGTATCAATCTTTCTGAATCTCAGTTTAGATATGCATACATCCCCATATTTTCTAGCTTTAGACAATCTGCTGCAGGCAAAAGTGCCACCCATATCCCACTTGAATGCTAGTCATGGCTATACTTTTTGCACTGGCCTATTCCATCTGTTTAGGTCATCACTGGTGTGGTGTGGTGTGTATAGGGCCAGCTAAAGGGGTTGTGACATCCTAAGCCAACTTTTGCTTTTGTGGCAGTATCTTGGGATCAGTCTTTCAGATGCCTGGGCTCATGCCATGAAGGTACCTGTGTTGTCTGATCCTTTTATTTTTCCAGTCAGGTTGGTCCTGATTTCTCTTTACCATTTCCTCTTGTTGATTTTCTCTTAAGCACTTTTTCAGGATCTTATTCCCATTTTCTTTTTCTTTCTGCTCCATAAATAACATAATGTGGTTGCCACGTTAGTGAACTTTAAAGGTTAACAAATATCCTCAGGCCAGGATAGTATGAGCAAAAGATAAAAATATGAGAATATATAAATGAAGCACGAAAGCATTCCAATGAAATTCTCAAGGGAAGGTAGGGTGGAAGTGATAAATAAGGAGAGATCGATTGCAATTAGAAAGTGATAAAGAAGCGTAGTCTTATGGTTTATGATGTGATAGGAAACCCAGATCTTTGTTATGTCCATTCTTGTTAATGCTGGTGTTGAAGTATTTTAACATTTTAACTTCAAAAGCTCCTCGATTGTTCAAAAGTTCTTCTTGGTCATTGATGCAGTGTTCTAGTACTGAAAAATGCTCTCACGCAGAGGTGTCTTCTTGGTTTGCTTTGTGGTGTCTGATGTGGGTTACCCTGAGCAAGAGGAGAAGCACCACATTGTCCCTGTGAAGGGGCAATGTGATGAGACAGGCTTTTGCTGCTCCTGAACTTGGGTGCCTCTAAGCAGAGCCTCACTGGCTAACCTTGTAAACTTGTTCTGACACTATAATGCTCAGTAGTGCAGCATGTGTAATGTTCCGTTAAAAGCTTGGCTAATAAAGTTGTTAGCAAAGGTCATATATCACCACAGGGTACTCTGGGTTTTTTTTTGTTTGATTAAGTTTTTACTGTGTTTTATTTTTGTATTGTATATTTTTTGTATTGTATTGGCTCAGGAAAGCAATATATAAAAGTTTACAAATAGGTAAATGTAGTGGCGTAGCTAGGGTAGTTGACAGGGGTCTGTGCTGGGTCCGTTGCTTTTTAATGTATTTATAAATGACCTAGAGATGGGAATAACTAGTGAGGTAATTAAATTCGCCGATGACACAAAATTATTCAGGGTCGTCAAGTCGCAGGAGGAATGTGAACGATTACAGGAGGACCTTGCGAGACTGGGAGAATGGGCGTGCAAGTGGCAGATGAAGTTCAATGTTGACAAGTGCAAAGTGATGCATGTGGGTAAGAGGAACCCGAATTATAGCTACGTCTTGCAAGGTTCCGCGTTAGGAGTTACGGATCAAGAAAGGGATCTGGGTGTCGTCGTCGATGATACGCTGAAACCTTCTGCTCAGTGTGCTGCTGCGGCTAGGAAAGCGAATAGAATGTTGGGTGTTATTAAGAAGGGTATGGAGTCCAGGTGTGCGGATGTTATAATGCCGTTGTATCGCTCCATGGTGCGACCGCACCTGGAGTATTGTGTTCAGTACTGGTCTCCGTATCTCAAAAAAGATATAGTAGAATTGGAAAAGGTACAGCGAAGGGCGACGAAAATGATAGTGGGGATGGGACGACTTTCCTATGAAGAGAGGCTGAGAAGGCTAGGGCTTTTCAGCTTGGAGAAGAGACGGCTGAGGGGAGATATGATAGAAGTGTATAAAATAATGAGTGGAATGGATCGGGTGGAGGTGAAGCGACTGTTCACGCTATCCAAAAATACTAGGACTAGAGGGCATGAGTTGAAGCTACAGTGTGGTAAATTTAAAACGAATCGGAGAAAATTTTTCTTCACCCAACGTGTAATTAGACTCTGGAATTCATTGCCGGAGAACGTGGTACGGGCGGTTAGCTTGACGGAGTTTAAAAAGGGGTTAGATAGATTCCTAAAGGACAAGTCCATAGACCGCTATTAAATGGACTGGAAAAATTCCTCATTTTTAGGTACAACTTGTCTGGAATGTTTTTACGTTTGGGGAGCGTGCCAGGTGCCCTTGACCTGGATTGGCCACTGTCGGTGACAGGATGCTGGGCTAGATGGACCTTTGGTCTTTCCCAGTATGGCACTACTTATGTACTTATGTACTTATGTACTTATGACACCCGGGGCCGGTCATTTTTTTAACACCCTCCCCCCCCCCAAAAAAAATCCAGTACTAGGCATACCGAGAATACAAAACTCTCAGGACCTAGAGAGCAATTCTACCATACCATAAGCAGTAATTTGTACGAGTCACACAAGGAAAAGGAAAGCATCTTAAACACTACAGTGAGCACTAGAACATCAATTCATCTATTGTAAAACGAAAACAGACAGATTAGTACAGATCGTCGATCCTGCACAGTCAATGCCAACCGAAAGCCATGTCTTTTTCACAAATACAGATACACCCTAATCCACTATAGAATAAGTAATCATAAACTTTCTATTTAGACAAAAATTAAACTGAACCCCCGATGCCAGACTCTGCATACAATGCAACACCACAGAAACAGAAAATGTCCTTTAGTACTGTGCAAAATATAAAGACAGCAGATGTAAATTTGAAAAAAAACCTAACAAATACCAATCACCACTTTACAAATTAACAAATAGAAATAAAACAAATACAGAAAATAAAATAATACCATTTTATTGGACTAATACATTTGGCTTCCAGAGGCCAAAATCTCCTTCCTCAGGTTAATACAGTATAGTACTGTTACAGTATCCTATCCTGACCTGAGGAAGGGGGTTTTCTTTTCTGAAAGTTAAGTCGAAATGTATTAAAATTAGTCCAATAAAAAGATTACCTTATTTACATGTTCTATTTATAAACATTTAACACAGCTACAATACTATATCCTAAAGCAAAAAAATAAAAATAAATATTTTATTTACAGTTTGTTGTCTCTGGTTTCTGCTTTCCTCATCTTCTTTTCACTGTCTTCCTTCCATCCAGCATCTGTCTTCGCTCTCTGCCATCCAGTGTTTGCCCTCTCTAATGTCCCTTCCATCCACTGTCTGCCCTCTCTCTCTGCCCCTTCCATTCACTGTCTGCCCTCTCTCTCTGCCCCTTCCATCCACCATCTGCCCTACTCTGCCATCTCCCTCCCATCCACATCTGCCCTCTATCTCTGCCCCTTCCATCCACCATTTGCCCCAGTCTGCCCTCTTTCTCTCTCCCCCTTCCACCCACCATCTGCCCTTTCTCTCTGCCCCTTCAATCCGTCTGCCCTCCCTCTCCCATCCATCCAGGGTCTGCCCTCCCTCACATTCCCCACTTCCATCCAGGGTCTGACCCCTCTCTCTCTCTCTCTGCCCGCTCTTTTCAGCCCCCTTCATCCACCACATGCCTTGCATCCCCCTTTTTCAGCCCCAGACCCATTCTCCCACCTGCCCCAGGCATGGATCCATTTTCCCTCCTGCCCCCTTGTCAGACCCCAGTTACAGCTTCAGACCCCTTCTCCCCTCTGAGCACTCCCCTCCCCAGTCCCCTTCTCCCCTCTAAGCTCCGCCACCCTCCCCAATCCCCTTCTCCCCTGAGCACCCCTCTAGGCTCTCCCACCCTCCCCAATCCCCTTCTCCCCTGAGCACCCCTCTAGGCTCACTCACCCTCCCCAATCCCCTGCTCCCCTGAGCACCCCTCTAGGCTCTCCCACCCTTCCCAATCCCCTTCTCCCCTGAGCACCCCTCTAGGCTCTCCCACCCTCCCCAATCCCCTTCTCCCCTGAGCACCCCTCTAGGCTCACTCACCCTCCCCAATCTCCTGCTCCCCTCTGAGCTTCCCCCTCCCCCGAGCCGGTCCCGTCCTGTGCCCCCTCCGTTGAGAGCCGACAGCTCTCGTCTCCTGCCGCTACCCTGCTTTTTTTTTAATCCATTGCAGCGACGCAGGCAGCGCTTCCCGTCTGCCCTGTGAAGGAGAAAATCACATCGCTGGCATCGGGCCTTCCCTCGTTGTGTCCCGCCCTCGAGGAAATAGGAAGTTACCTCAGAAGAGGGCGGGACACAACGAGGGAAGGCCCGACGCCAGCGACGCGATTTTCTCCTTCACAGGGCAGACGGGAAGCGCTGCCTGCGTTGCTGCAATGGATTAAAAATAAAAAAGCAGGGTAGCGGCCGACGGAGCACCCCCCACCCACCGACACCCGGAGCGGACCGCCCCCACCGCCTCGCCCTTGCTACGCCACTGTGTAAATGTACTTCAGCTGATCTCTGACACCTATCTCTTCCCAACTAGGGATTCTCTGTACCCATTCCAGGCCTTCACAATATATTTTCTCTAAAGGGCTTCTGTTCTGAGTGAGCACATGAAGGCAATGTGTCTCTCTCAGATTTGCATACTTAATAGCCGATAACAGTATCAAAGGGATCTAGGGTTGTTGCCATCATGACACAGTGCAGACATAGACAATGTGCTATCTTCCTGGCAACAGTCTCTATTCCACAATTGCAAGGGCTGCGTTGTGTTTCTTCTATAATGTATTTTGCATCAATAACAAAGCTTTCTCTTTTGATATAAACCTCTTGCCCAGTTCTTTTTGGAAATTATTTTATCTGCACACACCTCCACCCAGGTACATCATCTCCCCCCCCTCCCCCGATGTATCACTTCCAGGTGGCTCCACCCCCTCTCCCTGTGCATCACCTCCTGGGGGTGCAGAGAGTAGCTGCATGGCTGCTCCCTGCACCTTTTGCAGCATGCGCCCAGGGCGGACCGCCCCCACTGCCCCATCCTTGGTACACCACTGTTGCATGTCCTTCCATCTAAACACAGAGAAAATTGTAAACATCAATTTAAAGGCCATGCAAAAGTTTAGGAGACAGTTTTCAAACTGCTTGCATATTGATGCAAAATCTGAACATATTTTTTTACCCACTGTGAAAACTGCTGTAGGTACAAAGTATGTGTGGTTCCTTGCATATGTTTTTGTGCAAATACAGTTTTGTTGAAAGAGCTTGTGCCTAGATTATGCACATGTTTTTTCTTTTGGAGTCACACCACCAGGAGAAAGATTTAGATGTCATTGTGGAAAATACGTTGACATTTTCTGTTCAGTGTGCAGCAGCATCCAAAAAAGAAAACAAAAATGTTAAGAATTACTAGGAGAGGAATAGAGGATAAAACAAAGAATCATAATGCCTCTGTATTGCTCAATGGTGAGACCTCACCTTGATTATTGTGTGCAATTCTGGGCACCAGGCATCTAGAAAAACATATAGTGGCACAGGAAAAGGTAGAAAGAAGGATGACCAAAATAATTAAGAGGATGGAAGTCCTCTTATATGAGGAAAGGCAGGAAGGAGGCCTGGTGACAGCGGCATAGAGGTGCAGGAACAGCATTCCCTCAGATGACAGTGAGGCCTGGTGGCAGAAAGGTGAAGGAGCAGTGCCTCCACCAGGCTGGAGGGAGTTCCGGTGGCTGGGAGAGAGTGGAACCACAGACCAGGAATGGTGGAGTTTTCGGACTACACAAGAGAGCAGCAGAGGCAGGGCAGGGCAGGGCAGGCCCCCTAGATTCCCCTGGGACTATTATCAGCTACCAGTCCAATTGTACTCCAGCCCATTGGTGAGACTTGGAGTATGACTTGGAGTATGGTGGCAAAGGGAAATGGAGAGGACAACTACTAATGGAATATGGGGGTACAGTATCACTATTTCTTATTTAGATGGTAATGTTGTATTGTGATGGGTACCAGAAATTCTCTGAGTGGTTTATTGATTTTTTTTATAGCAGTGTTATTCATTGCAGGGTCCAGGGGTTAATAGGAGCCCCCATTAACCCCAATATTGTAGTGCCTGACTCTTACCCTCCCCCCCCCAGTCTTGTTAGTGGCCCCACCTCCATATCAGTTGCTCAGTTGCTCTATGGCTACCATAAGTGTTTGCTTTCAGGAAGGTCGGGCCAGGCCTGACAAGGGTTCCACTGGACCACCAGAGTTCAATATATTCGCAGTGAGGGAGGCAAGGGGTCTGGGGGTCCAGGCCCTTGTATTTTGGTGGGGGGGCCTGGAAGCAAGGAAATGCATGCTGAACAGGGTCTCCCCATCCTTCCCCAATGCCCTGGCAAACCCTAACACCAGTTACAAACTGGCGTAGGGTTGTCATGGGAGCAGCACCCTTGTCTGGCACGTTGCCCACTGAGCATTGGGGAAGAATAGTGATGACTCTGTTTAGCATGCATTTGCATGCTCATTCCATTTAGAGCCGGCGAGCACATTATTAAATGCATTCATCGGCTCTGAATATTTTGTGGTAGCAAATGTAGGTGCTAGTCCGGCGTTCATGGCCTCTAGCGCCCGCATATGCGTCTGAGCATTGGAGCCTATAGTTGCACAGTTAAAGAACTACCTCCTAAGTGGCAATAGTTCATTGTCTAACAGAAATTTTGCATTATTAAATTCCATCATTAAAACCACACACACACACACATTTTCACTTAGTTGTAGTTGACAGGTTATTCATGCAACTAAAATTATACCATAAAACTGAGGTTTGTATATTTTAATTTAAAAAAATTGGATTGTCTCTCCTATGTGATCTAATATGGAAGAATGACAATGGAGTTGATGATTAATCATTTGGAATACCTTTCTGCAAATTCTCTACCCCCAAGACAAATGTTCATTACAGGTGCCATCAGCTAAAATTGCACACCGGTAGCATCTCAAGAATACACAGTCTGGGGGAAGGCCCCAAAGATTTGGAGTAAACCACCACTGGTAGTAAAGCTGAATGGAATTATCTTATATTTCAGAAAGGTTTTAAGACCTATTTCTTGTTATCAAATAGTGTGAAGGATGCACTGATTATTATGGCAGCAATAGAGGGAGGGGGTATTTTTCATATTATGTGGTCAATATTCAAAGATGCCTATATTCAAAGCAATTTAAATGGCCAGGAGCCTCTTCTGCCCACTTAGCTTCCTACCACCTAACTGGGGATATTCAGCAGCACTTAACCAGACAAGAGGTATCCTAAATAAGGCCGCTTAGCTATGCGGGTGCTGGCTCTGAGTATTGGGCCAGCACCTGCATAACTTTTTTTTCTTTAAAAAATGCCCTCGAGCCCCCTCCATCTTTCCTAACAATGTCCCCTCTTTCCCTACCCCTCCCCCAGCCTGCAACAAGACCCCCCCCCCCCACAAGACCTCCCTCCAATCTTGAAGGTAAGCCCCTGGGCTTACATACATCCTTGGTGGTCTAGCGGGGTCATTGGGGGCAGAAGCACAGCCCCCTCACTTTTTTACAATGCCTCTGTAATCTCTCGTGGCAACTCGCGATACTTCATGTAGTACAGTGAGTTGCTGTGAGAGGTTGCGGCAGCCATTTTACAGAGGTGCCACAAGGGGCAGAAGCAAGGGGCTATGCTCCTCTCCCCAATGACCTGCTGGACCACCAGGTAGAGAAGATGGGGGGGGGGGTCTTGAGAAAGGCTAGGGGGAGAGAAGGAGGGAAAGAGGGAGATTAGCATGAGGGGTGAGATGGGGCTCAGGGGCTCTAAAAAAAAACAGAAAAAGGGTATGTAGGTCCCTTCTCAATATTCACCAGTGGCCGCATAACTCTTATGTGGCCCTGGCTAAATATCGGTTGGACCCGCATAAGCTCTGGGTGGGTGGCCAGGCCACCCAAAATTATCCCCAATATTCAGTGCTGGTGCCCAGATGAGGCCCAGCATTGAATATTGAAGAATAATTTAGCCAGCAATGATCAGCATTTAAAAAAAAAACGCTGACCACCACCGGCTGAATATCGAGGGAGGGAGGAAGTGTTATAACTGGCCAGAAATGGCTCTTGGCTGGTTAAATCACTTGTTAAGAGCTAACCAATAATTTTCAGGGACACTTAAACTGATTAGCACTGCTGAAAATGACCAGTTAGTGCCTAAAGCAAAACTGACTATTTTTGGGGTGTTCCAGGTGTGGAGTCGACACTTAGCCAGTTAAGTGTTGATATTCAACACTTAATCAGCCAAGATCGCTGCATAAATAGGACTGCATAAAAGTCAGTCCTATCTTTATGCGGTGCCCCGTAGCTGGCTAAATGCTGAATATTGCACATAACTATGGTATAGCATGCTCCATACACTTGAAATTCAATATCAGATCCCGGACGCAGCCTGGCATTGAATTTCTGGGCATAACGCTGGCAGCAGTTAGCAAAACAATGAATGCTGATGGCTGAATATCAACCCCTTTGATAATGTATATATTCTGGGTTAGATGAGAGATGTTGCTTCAATGTGTAGTTATTCCGTATATTAACTATTTCTTATTATATAAGGTTTGGGGTAGAGTGTTACTTGATCACAGTTAAGATAAAGGACAAATGGCTTGTCCGGAGCCAGAGTATAACAGAGGTGTGAGCTTCACTTGACTCTGGCCTGTGCAGTCATGGTGGGCTTCAGGTGAAGCTTAGCTCACCCAGGCCAGGTCAATGGGTGCATAGGTTTAGGTGCGGGGGATAATGGGCGGCGGGGTCGCCTGCAGACAATCTGGGACGGGATTGGCTGGCAACTTTCAAGCGGGCAGTGGCAGGAAGGATCTGCCTATCAGATCCTTCCTGCTCCTTAGTGGGGAGGAGCTACAGGTGAGGTTTTTTAAGGCAGGACCTCTGTGGAGCAGGGCTCTTCCTGCTCCTCAGAGGCATCCTGTTTCTTTGTGCTTCCTCTTGCTTTCACGATGGCGGATGATTCAGTGGCAGTGAACCAGAAAGCTGTGTCCTTGCTGGTGAGTGACTCCTTCTGCGTGTCTCCAGACTGGGTAAGTGCTGTTGATGAGTCTCAGGTACTGGCCAGTGCTACAGCTACCCCTCCACGGATCTCTAAGGAAGCGACCTGGGCTGCCATTGCAGCTGATGCTGCTCGTTCTAAGTAAAAGTCAAAAATAAAATGAAAATTCTGGCTGCCCCTGCATACTCTGTGCTCTGCTGTTTCAGCTGGTGCGGGTAGCGTAGGGGAAGAACCTGCTGGCACATGGGTTGGGGTTGGGGCAGTGCCTTCTCAGGGAGTTGGAGGGGCTCCTGGCATAAGGTGCAGTGGGGTGAAGCACCCACCTTGGGGTGTATGGCTGGGGAGGAGAGAACATGAAGGGGCCTAAGAGGCTCTGGCAGAGGAGCAGGCCTGGGATGATGAGGATGCAGGTGATTATTGGGATTTTCCTTCTTGCCAACCATGGTATAGAGGCTGTGGAGCATGGCAGCCTGGCCCTCCTCACCCTCCCCCTTGGAGAGAGCCTCCTAGACAGAATTGGTATTGGGACTGGGATTCTTGGGATTATCCTCCTCCTGGTTGGGGGGGTTCTGGGTCTAGGGGAGGGGCAGGGGATATAGGCATTGTCATCCTGGCAGGGCATAGGGTACTGCTCCCGCTTCTGCTGTCTCTTCTTAGGCCTTGTCCACGGAGGAGGAGGAGCCAGTGCTTGCTGTGTTAGGCCCGAAGTAGTTTTGAGATGAATGTGGAGAATACAGCTGTTTCATCCATGGACCCTGGGACTGCTCATGCTTCAGTGCCACCAGGTGAGATTGTTATGCTTGTGTCTGATGCTGGGGGTGCACTTGCCCCTTCCTTAGATTTGGGTGGGAAGGTTAAGCTTTCAAGCAGTGCTAAAAAGGGGAAGTCTAAGTGTAGGCGAGGGAAGGATAGGAAGCGCTGGCAGCCTTCTTCTTTATCCAACAGTTCTTCTTCCCCATCTTCCTCATCTTCTTCCACTACCTCTTCTTCATCTTCTGGCCTTCATCCTTGTTTGGACCAGCAAGCGGACCCTTTGGTCTATACCTCGGCTGATAGGAGCCACCTGCCCTCATGGCCAAGATGCAGCTATGGGAATTGGTTCCACGATCACTTCGTAAAAAGATTTTTTGAATGGGTTTGCATTGATATACATCGATACAATACAGGCATAAAAGGAAGGGAAAGAAAGTGTCCAAATTGGACAGGCTCTAAAGGCAATTCAGTCTCTAGGAACGTGATTAATTGGATGTGTTTCTTCCTGTGTTTAGCCAGTATGTGGGGGCACCACACACATGTGCACTATGACTTATTGCTGCGATACGCTGACACCATCCTTGATGCTTATTGGCAGTATAGAGGCTGGTGCTGGTTCGACTATGATGTGGAGTTCAGAGACTGTATGGAGGAGAATCTCCACATGTTCTGGGGTACCCAGGATATTAACCTCTGGCTCATTCACATGCATAAAGCGCCTGGCACTGCAGTTCCCATAAGGGACTCTGGGGCCCTGGAATCAGGTGGTAATCACTCCTTTCATGCGGCTGTTGGACCAGCAGCTGTTGGTGCCCCGCTTTGACAGACTTGTGTTGGAGGCTTAACAGGACTGATTGTCCCTTTGCCAATTGCAAATTCTAGCATGTGTGTGTGGGCTATGGCAATTGGCAGGTAGCCACCTGGTTGCAGCTCAGAGGTGGCTGTCAAATACATTAACTGTGGGTGGATGTCAGTTGCTCAGGTCTTTATGGGCCAGATGGAGTCCAACTGTCAGAAGTAGGCTTGCATCTCCTGCTGAATTAATTTCAAGAGGCTTTGACTTCTGTTTTGCGGTCTGCAGCTTCGTCTTTTGTTGGGAGGAACCACTACTTTGGTGGTCCTCTTGGTCAGGAGTACCCAAGGTAATGGCAGCTTCAAAGGAGGTCCTTTGAAGTAGACTTTAACATTCACCCAGCGGTCAACGTTAGGTCTATGCTTGCACTACAGTTCTAGAGATCTAGACCTGTACCTTGCTCTAGCTGGCATTGCAGAGTTAAGGATATTTTGTATGGTTACTGTGTTGGTCTCCTAGCTGGTCATGGTGGGAGGTCCACTGTTGTATTGTTATGCTTACTTCATAGCTCGGGTAAGGCAAGTTTCTACCAACAGGAAAAGCTGCAGCCAAGTATTTCCAAATCAATATTGTTATCTTGAACTATGTTGTTGTTGTCTTATTTATTGTTGTTTGGCAAGGAGGGTGAATGGTCTCACATTCCCTGCTAAAGATAAAGGGAGAACGGCTTGTCCAGAGCCTGAGTATAGCAGGGGTGTGAGCTTCACCCAACGCTGGCTTGGGCAGCAATAGCAGGCTTTAGGTGAAGCTTAGCTTGCCCAGGCTGGGTCAAAGGGCATGTAGATTCAGGTGCAGGAGATGCTGTGCAGTGGGGTTGCATGCAAACAATCCTGGACAGGCTTGGCTGGCGACTTTCAGGCAGGCAGTGGCTGGAAGGGTCTGCCTATCAGATCTTTCCTGTTCCATAGCAGGGGGGAGCTGCAGATGAGGTTTTTAAGGCAGGACCTCTGTGGAGCAGGGGGTCTTCCTGCTCCTCGGAGGCATCTTGTTTCCCCTCCCACCATCCCTGTCATTTGATAAAGTTTGGTTTGTCACAGCTTGGAAGAGGGGTACCCAAGTTATTGGCTGCTTCAAAGGAGGACCTTTGAAGTAGACCTTAACGTTCACCCAGCGGTCAACTTTAGGTCTATGCTTGCACTACAGGACTAGAGGTCTAGGCCTGTACCTTGCTCTACCTGGCATGGTAAAGTTAAGATATTTTGTATGGTTACTGTGTTGGCCTCCTAGCTGGTCATGGCGGGAGGTCCATTGATGTTTTGATATGCTTATTTCATAGTTCCAGTAAGGCAAGTTTCCACCACCAAGTGAAGCTATGGCCAAGCATTTCCAAATAAGTGTCGTTATCTTGAACTATATTGATGTCTTATTTATTATTGTTTAGCAAGGGGAGTGAATGGTCTCACATCTCCTGTTAATAGCAGCCCTAGATCTGGTAAATTAGACATGGCCATGCGTAACTTACAGTATTCTGTAAGTTACATGTGTGAGTGCCAGTGCCACCCATTGCCCTCCCATGCTTCACCCATGTCCATATCCCCTTGCATTTATGTACTGTGTTATTTGTATATGCCCTTATGGAACAGTTTCTACGCTCTGCTAGCATAATTACGTGTAGATGGACACTCACATACTAGTGCTAAGTGCTAGTATTCTGTAATTTTGCAGGCATAAGGGGTGTTTAAATGTAGACTCCTAGTCATAGAATTGCTCTTTATTGCTACAGAAAGGATATAAACTATTTTACTATTTTATATTACATTACCTTTGCCACTGAGGGCAGACTATAGAAAGCTCAGTCATACACAGCAGTACCTATAGAAATGAGAGAGCCTTAGCTAGCTGGCAGATCCATATGACATGAATTAAATGCTGTAATCAAATTGTTTATGCAACCATTTAGCCTCTCATTTTCTTGCTGTGCAAGCTGAGTGACCATTTGAGAAAGGCCATCCCAGGGACTAACAAAGTGCACCAATAACTAACATTGGATTTAAGGAATATTGATAGCCCATGAAAAACTGCTTCCTGAGAAATGTTTCTTGGTCAAATTGAAGCAATCATTAAATACATGAGAGTCAGTCAATTTAATCTCCTCTTTTTTTATATGGATTGATTAGTTAGCAGTAAAGTAATGGAGCCAGAAGAGAATTAATGTTCCCGCATCTTTTCGTGCCATGATGTCAGCCCATCATTTTTGAGGAGAACTGTTTAAAAGGTGATCTCAAGTCAACAGAAATTTTCATTTTTATTAGGAAAAAAATCTATGCTGAGGTAAGTCATTGACAAGTCCTGAGATGTAAAACATGTTAAAATAAATAGTCATGCTTCCACGATCTATGAAATAATCATTAATGGTAATAGCTGAGCTGCTGGAAATCCAAACATCGAGAAATTAGAGTGTATGCTGAAGAGAACTGTGCTAATGTGACCTGGAGAAACTAAGAAACTGAACAAGGATAAAAGCAGAAAGCTGAGACATGCCATCATAACTGATTACTTTACTACACTGATGTGATCATGCTGCATTTGGCCTTTCTAGACTTGATACTTTTTTAGAGTGGAGGAGTAGCCTAATGGTTAGTGCAGTGGCCTGGGGAACTGGGTTCAAATCCCACTACAGCTCCTTCTGACTTTGGGCAACTCACTTAATCCTCCATTACCCCAGGTAGAAAATAAGTAGTTTATTTATTTATTTGTTACATTTGTATCCCACATTTTCCCACCTATTTGCAGGCTCAATGTGGCTTACATAGTACCGTAAGGCGTTCGCCAGCTGGTAAAGAACAAATACAAAGTGGTATTATGGTAGAATAAGGTTCATGTGTTACAGACATATTTGGGAATCATAGAGAGGAAGAGTTGCATTATGTCTATTACTAGCTTTAGTTTCCTTATGTAGCAGGGTTCAGGCATTTAGGTTGGGTCAATAGGGTATGCCTTTTTGAATAGGTTGGTTTATAGTGATTTCCTGAAGTTTAGATGGCCGTAAGTTGTTTTCACGGCTTTTGGTAGTGCATTCCACAATTGTGTGCTTATGTAGGAAAAGCTGGTTGCATAAGTTGATTTGTATCTGAGTCCTTTGCAGCTTGGGTAGTGGAGATTTAAGTATGTTCTTGTTGACCCGATTGTGTTTCTGGTTGGTAGGTCTATTTATTTATTTATTTATTGCATTTGTATCCCACATTTTCCCACCTATTTGCGGGCTCAGTGTGGCTTACAATACATTGTGAATGATCGAAATACAATTGGTCACAGTACGATTATGGTGTACGTTGTGGAGCGTTATGGGAAGACAAAGTCAAAGTCAAGTATCATCTGGGAATAGAACAATGGAATGTAGCAATGGGGAAATGATAGGGTGATAGAACAATAGCAGGAGAACATTAGGATATAACAATTTTATCTGTGGGTGGAATTTTAAGTGTAGTGAAAGTAAGGGGAAGAGAATTCAGAAGGTAGTGTATTGGTGCTTTTCTATAAGCGTGTATGGATTCATGTGTTTTGGTCTTTGCAGTAAATCTTCTCAAAGAGATGAGTCTTCAATAGTCTGCGGAAGTCGGTTAATTCGTAGATCGTTTTCAGGTTGCGTGGTAGTGTATTCCAGAATTGCGTGCTCATATAAGAGAAGGTTGATGCATGCAGTACTTTGTATTTTATGCCTTTGCAATTGGGGAAGTGGAGATTGAGGAAAGTTCGGGATGATCTTTTAGCGTTTCTAGGTGGCAGGTCTATTAAGTCAGACATGTATGTGGGGGCTTCACCATGAATGATTTTGTGAACTAATGTGCATACTTTAAAGGTGATGCGTTCCTTGAGTGGGAGCCAGTGTAGTTTCTCACATAAGGGTTTTGCACTTTCGTATTTTGGTTTTCCGAAGATGAGTCTGGCTGCTTTATTCTGGGCTGTTTGAAGTTTCCTCAGTATTTGTTCTTTGCAGCCTGCGTATAGTGAGTTGCAGTAGTCCAGATGACTGAGTACGAGTGATTGCACTAGGCTGCGGAAGACAGATCTCGGAAAGAATGGTCTTATTCTTTTCAGTTTCCACATGGAGTAGAACATCTTTTTGGTAGTGTTGTTCACATGAGTCTCAAGTGTGAGATGGCGGTCTATAGTGACTCCAATGATTTTCAGAGTTTCTGAGATTGATAGATTTAGTTTGGGTGTGTTGATAGCAGTAAATTTATTCGTGTTGTATTGGGAGGTAAGTATGAGGCATTGAGTTTTATCTGCATTCAGTTTCAATCGGAATGCATCTGCCCAGGTGTTCATGATGTGTAGACTGTTGGATTATTTGTAGTAAATAATTAGCAGATTTTATACACACAGCTTCAGCTTTAGAAATGTTAATTTCTTTTCTTCATCTCTCTCATACACCCCAGAATAATTCACTGCTGAGTCACTTTAAAGTTGAAGTAACAAAACATCTGTTTACTCACAGTTTGTAGTTAGATTATATTCAGACAGGCTTATATATACATAATACTATACATTTGGATTATCAGCTCTTTCCATGTGCTTAGATGGTAATGGATGCTCACACCACCATAGATCCTCTCAGCTTAGGAGAGATCATGAGCTCCATGTGCTGTGTCTAACCCCCACAGGAAGTTGCATGGGTGTGACCTCTCTAAGTAATTCACATCAGAGGTCACAGAGTAATCACAGAGAAAAACATTTCTGACAGGCAATGCATGTAAAATACAATACATTCCAACATAGACTTTGGTTGATCTCGTTGGAGATTTCATTAATGTCTTGTTTGAAAGGAATATATATCGTTACATCGTCGGCATATATGTATGGGTTTAGGTTATGGTTTGATAGAAGTTTTGCCAGGGGGACCATCATAAGGTTGAAAATAGTTGGTGAGAGGGGGGATCCCTGTGGTACTCCACACTCAGGTGTCCATGCATCAGACGTAGTTGAATTTGATGTGACCTGATATGAGCGTAAAGTTAAAAACCCCTTGAACCAGTTTAGGACATTGCCTCCGATGCCAAAATATTCAAGTATGTGTAGTAGGATTCCATGGTCGACCATATCAAAGGCGCTTGACATGTCAAATTGTAAGAGGAGTATATTGGTGCCGGTTGCAATCATTTGTTTGAATTTAGTCATTAGGGTAATTAATACTGTTTCTGTGCTGTGATTTGATCGGAATCCTGATTGGGCATCGTGCAGTATTGAGAACTTGTTGAGATAGTTTGTGAGTTGTTTGGTTACCATCCCTTCGGTTATTTTGGTTATTAGTGGTATAGATGCTACTGGTCTGTAGTTAGTTATTTTACTTGCGTTCTTCTTTGTGTCTTTGGGTATTGGGGTGAGTAAAATGTTTCCTTTTTCCTTTGGGAAAAGTCCGTTTTGTAGCATGAAGTTCACGTGGTTTGTTAGGTCTATTATGAATTGTTGAGGAGCTGATTTCATGAGGTTGTTTGGGCAGATATCTAGTTTGCATTGGGATTTGGTGAATCTTTTGAGCGTTTTAGAGTTGAGGTCCTCTGGCAGTAATTTGAATTTGGTCCAGATCCTGTCTGCTGGATATATTCTGTCTTCTGGGTCTAGACAGGTTAGGAGCGTGGCGTATTCAATAGGGCTGGTGGGTATTTTAAGTCGTAGTTGCATGATTTTCTCCTTGAAGTATTTCATGAGGTCGTCGGCCTCTGGTATATCTTTGCTGTTGTTTGTAACTGGTGTGGTGTCTAGCAACTTATTTACAAGGTAGAAGAGTTTGTGTGTGTCTTTGTAGTTTGGTCCGATCATTGTTTTGTAGTGTAGTCTTTTAGTCTGTTTTATGGTATATTTGTATTTTCTCCGAAGTGATTTCCAGGCATTCAGCGTGTGTTCATCTTTCTTTTTGTTCCATGCACGTTCTAGTTTTCTGACTTGTGTTTTGAGTTTTTTCAGTTCTTCTGTGAACCATGGATTTGGTTTTATTCTATGTGATGTTCTGGTTTGGATTGGGGCAATTGTGTCTAATGTTGTCTTACATATGTCATCCCATTCTTGGAGGAATTGAATGGTGTCTGTGTTTGTTGACCATTCGTTTTGGTAGACCTGTTGCCAGAATGTTGTGAGGTCTATTTTTCCTCTCGTGGTGTATGTTGTTCGTTCATGTTTGTTAACTGCGTTTCTGTGTATTTTTCGCCAGTGGAGGGAGACATTTGCTTTATGGTGGTCTGTCCATGGTGTGGGTGTCCATCTTGTGTCTGTAAGTAGGAGAGTTGAGTCTGGGTTGAATTTGTGTGTAATGATGTCTAGTGTGTGTCCTTTCTCGTGTGTTGGTTGAGTGTTAGGTGCGTGTAAATCCCAGAGTTTTAAGAATTCTTTGCACTCTTGTGTGCCTGTTAAGGTGTCGTCTTCGAGGTGTAGGTTGATGTCTCCTATTATGAGGATGTTTGAGGCCGAGACACATGTATTGGAGATAAAGTCCATGAGTTGCGTCTGGGAGTCTTTCCATTTTCCTGGTGGTCTATAGAATAGGATTGCATTGAGATGTCCTTGTAGGTTTGGATGAGTGATTTTTGTTAAGGCGATTTCGAGTTGTGGTGAGGTGGATTCGCCAGTGGTTGTGATGGTGAACTCGGATTTGTAGATTATGGCTATTCCGCCACCTCTCTTTCCATGTCTTGTCCAGTGGGTGATTTTGTATTCTGGTGGGCAAGTTTCTATGATAGCGGGGTCTGTCGGGCCATGGAACCATGTTTCCGTGATGAATAGAAGGTCTAGATTCTCTGTGGTAATCCATTCTAGTATGTCTACTGAGTTGCTTACTGCTGATCTGGCGTTAATGTATCCTATTCGGATTGAGCGGAATGGTTCTGTAGGGAGGTTAGATGTGTTTATTTTAATTAGTTGTCTGTTTCCTCGGTGGTTGAGTTTGTCGTTGTTGTTTTTTTTTTTCTCTTTCTGTTGGTGGTATTCGTTTGTGGAAATTTTTCCTTTTGGTTGGTTATTGTGTTTTTGGTCTGGTGAGTTGTTGGTAGGTTGTAGATAGAGTTGGTGAATTGTGGTTGGGTTGTTGTTGATGTTGGGGGTGGTCCATACATGGTAGATTATGGGAATGAGATAGATTATTATCAATAGTTTGTTAGTGTTCATGTTGGATTTTTGTGGACGTTGTTCGTGTGAGTGTTGGGTATTGTTGGTGGTGTCAGTGGTTTTTGTGGGTAGTGTTCGTGGGAGTGTTGGGCGGTGTTGGTGATATCAGTGGTGCGTCAACTGTCTTGACAATTGGTTTGTAACAGTGGTTGGATTAACAAAATATGGCAGTGCGTAATTCTAGCCGTGCTTAGCCTATGTTTAGCAAACATTTAAGAGATATATATGAGATCTGTCAGGTATCCCGGGGCTTCGCCGTAGATAATTTTGTGGACCATGGAGCAGATTTTAAAGGCAATATGTTATTTAATTGGGAGTGCTTTCGAAACGCGTTCTTCCAAATATAAGACTGTCTGCCGAGTTTTGGGTGGTCTATAGTTTCTTTATGAGTTGTTCTTTGCATCCTGCATAAATGCCATTGCAGTAGTCTACATGGCTTAAAACCATTGATTGTATCAGGTTGCAAAATGTTTCTCGCAGGAAGAATGGTTTCACGCGTTTGAGTTTCCACATTGAGTGGAACATTTTCTTTGTTGTAGATTTCACTTGGCTCTCTAGAGTGAGGTTTCAGTCAATTGTAACACCGAGGATTTTCAGGCTATCTGAGATAGGGAGGGTGTATTCTGGGGTGTTTATATTTGTATTGTATTGGGATGAGAGGATGAGAAAGTGTGTTCGTTCCGTGTTGAGTTTTAATTGAAATGCATTTGCCCATGAGTTCATGATGTTCAAACTTAGATTGATTTTGTTGGTGATTTCTGTCGAATCGTATTTATAAGGAATATATATTGTGACACCATCAGCATAGATGAAAGGGTTAAGGCCTTGGTTGGCTAAGGACTTGGCTAGTGGGGTCATCATTATGTTGAAGAGGATCGGTGATAGTGGTGATCCTTGAGGTACTCTGCAGTCACGGTGAAGATACGCTTGTATTTGATTTCACTTGATATGTTCTGGTGGTTAGGAAACCCTTGATCCAACTAATTATTTTTCCACTAATCCTGAAATAATCCAGAAGTCTTAGTAGTATATTGTGGTTTACCATGTCGAATGCACTAGACATGTCAAATTGGAGGAGAAGTATGCTTTTTTTTTCTGTTGCTATTTCCTGCTTGAATTTGGCTAGGAGAGTAATTAATACTGTTTCAGTGCTGTGGAGGGGGTGAAATCCTGATTGTGACTCATGTAATATTAAGAATTTGTTTATGTAATCAGTGAGTTGTTTGGTTACCATACTTTCCATCAGTTTGACTACCAGTGGGATAGATGCTACTGGGCGGTAGTTTGAGATTTCGTTTGTTTTCTTTTTGGTGTCTTTTGGTATTGGGGTGAGAAGGATGTTGTCATTTTCCTTAGGGAAGAGAACTTGTTGGAGAATGTGGTTTAGGTAGGATGTGAGGTTGGCTATGAATCGGTCGGGGGTGGATTTTAATAGGTAGCTGGGGCAGGTGTCCAGTTCATAGTGAGTGTCGGAAAACCTATTAATCGCCTGGGTAACTGTTTCGGCAGTGAGGAGAGTGAAATTTGACCAGGTTTGGTCCACTGGATATTCTCCCAGGGGTGGGTCCAAGCCATTGATGCACATGAGGTCAAAGAGATGGTTAAATATTATCTCAGCTAGGGTAGGAGTGGCTAAACATGTCCTACTGCAGTATGTGCAGCCCATGTCACTCCTTGTGTGTGTGAGTGAGACTAACAAGATAGTTACTTCTTCCATTAAAGGCCTAATTGAAGAGCCAAGCTTTCACCTGCTTCCTGAAGTAGTGCATTCTAGAGTGTGGGGACAACTCCGGAGAAGGCTTGCTTGCGGGTATCACATCATGTAATGTCTTTTGGAGAAGCTGTGGTTAGTGATAGTCCTTGAGAGAACCTTAGTGTCCTTGGCAGTATGTAGAGAATCATCCTGTTCTTCAGGTACTTAGGGCCATTTCCTTTAAGGGCCTTGAAGATCAGACAGAGAGTTTTAAATCTAGCCCTTTATTGTACTGGCAGCAAGTGAAGTTTTTGCAAAAATGGTGTGATGTGGTTATGTCGCTTGCAACCTTCTATGAGTCTTGCTGCAGCATTCTAAATCAATTGGAGCTGGTGCAGGCCCTTTGTAGTCAGACCATTGTATAAAGCATTGCAGTAATCCAGTCTTGATGTTATCATGGCATGCACAACTGGGATAAGGTTTACCTTCTTGATGTAAGGAGAGAGGCAGTGTAGCTGTCACAAATAGTAGAAGCAGCTCTTGAAAGTTGCTTGGAATTGGGGAATCACAGTAAGTGTTGAATCTAACTGTATTCCAAGGTTCCTGACTTGTGATTTGAGGGGGAGTTCGTACTTCCCAAAAGGGATTTTGATGGCAGGTAACTATCCACTTGTGTTAGAGACCCAGAGAAGCTCGGTTTTACTTGCGTTCAGGCAAAGTTTGTTGTGTTTAGCCCATTCTTGAATTGATGTTAGACAGGTAATCAGGTTATTCAAGGCTGTAGGTAAGTCAGATTCAATGGGTATGAGTAGCTGCACATCATCCACGTAGATGTAGAACTGATTGTTCATTGACCGAATCAGCTCAACTAGTGGCTTGAAATAGATATTGAACAGAATAGATGGCAGTATCAATCCTTGTGGTACCCTGCAGGTCAATGCCCATGGTGGCGATGAGTTGCTGCCTATCTGATAGATAGGATCTGAACTAGACAAGTACTGTTCCATTGATACCTGTTTCTGTCAGTCATGCTAGCATGATATCATGATCTACACTGTCAAAAGCTGCTGAGAAATCTAGCAATACTAACACCAAAGCAAATCCATTGTCTCAGTTTCTATGAAGATCATCTAGTAGGGATACGAGGACTGTTTCTGTTCCATAACTGGGTCTGAATCCAGATTGACATGGATCTAGTCAGTTTCTCTCTTCTAGCCAGTCATTGAGTTGAACACAGACTGTTTGTTCTATAAGTTTCCCTAGAAATGGGATGTTGGATACTGGCCGGTAGCTTTTAGGTTTGTCCTGGCCAAGGTTGTTTTTCTTTAGAAAAGGGTGAACCACTGCCCTTTTTAATGCTGCTATTAGTTGCCCATTAGAAAGAGAATTTTTGTGGCACCTTCTATGAGGCCCATCCTTGCTCGCTGCACTATCTTTGATAGGCAGGGGTCGAGGGAGCAGATAGTTGGTTGAAGGTCTCTTAGCATTTTGTCAAGGCTCTCTTCTGTCATTAGGTTAAAAGTGTCCCATCTGCCTCTGTCAATAGGGGAGAGTTTGTGCACTCCTGGTTAACTGATTGGAGATTGGGTGGGATTGCCTGTAAATCCTGGCGGAGACCTAATTTTGTTGGCAAAGTAAGCAGCAAAATCATTGCAGTTCAGTTTTGACTGGGCAGGCTGGTTCTGTTGTGGGGGTTGCAGGAGGCTGTTTACTTTATTGAACTGCTTGGTTGAATTGACAGCTTGTGCTATGCATTGAGAGAAATATTGTGTTTTGGTTGCTGTTAAGGCTTGGCGGTACTTTGTTGTGTGCTTCCTACTACAGTTTTAGTCTATCTTCATCCAGGCAATATTTACATCATCTCCTTTCCAGTTTCCGCCTTTCGTGTTTAAGAATCTGAAGTTCTGGAGAAAAACAAGGTGAGCGTTTGTGAGTGGGGCATAAGACCTTTTTTAGTGGTGCCATTTTCTCTAAGGTCTTGGCTAAGTGTATATTCTAAATGCCAACCATGTACTGCCACTGTAGTTTTTTTTTTTTTGTTACATTTGTACCCTGCGCTTTCCCACTCATGGCAGGCTCAATGCAGTAGGCAATGGAGGGTTAAGTGACTTGCCCAGAGTCACAAGGAGCTGCCTGTGCCGGGAATCGAACACAGTTCCTCAGTTCCCCAGGACCAAAGTCCACCACCCTAACCACTAGGTCACTCCTCCACATGTCTTTTTATCTACATGTGGATAGTATAAGACCTCTAGGAAATTCTCAATGATCAGCTTTTTTTGTCTCTGAGCTCCTTCCAAACTCTGGGAGGTGCCATTTGTTTCAGGTGGTTACTTAGGAACATTTTAATTTGAAAATGGTCTGGCCATGGTAGGGGTGTTATTTCTGTTGGATTATTTGTAGTAAATAATTAGCAGATTTTATACACACAGCTTCAGCTTTAGAAATGTTAATTTCTTTTCTTCATCTCTCTCATACACCCCAGAATAATTCACTGCTGAGTCACTTTAAAGTTGAAGTAACAAAACATCTGTTTACTCACAGTTTGTAGTTAGATTATATTCAGACAGGCTTATATATACATAATACTATACATTTGGATTATCAGCTCTTTCCATGTGCTTAGATGGTAATGGATGCTCACACCATGGATTCTCAGCTTAGGAGAGATCATGAGCACCATGTGCTGTGCCTAACCCCCACAGGAAGTTGCATGGGTGTGACCTCTCTAAGTAATTCACATCAGAGGTCACAGAGTAATCACAGAGAAATAATTGGTGACAGGCAATGCATGTAAAATACAATACATTATTCCAACAAACCCCTTCTCATGCATAACTGTCATGCAATTATTTATTCATACAAAGTCCAAGCTTTATTCGCAGATTCTCAAAACGTTCTCTGGGTAACAGTTTGGTCATGATGTCAGCTGTCATCTCACTGGTGTGACAATAGTGTAGACTGATGACCCCTTCTTTCGCCAGCTCTCGCACGTTGTGGTATTTCGTTGCGATGTGCTTGGTGCGTGACTGAACCTTGTCATTCTGTGACAGTCGGATGCAGCTCTGATTATCTTCCATTAACTGGATTGGTCTCTGTTCAGCTATTCCAAAATCCAGCAAAAGTTTTTCAATCCACATCAGTTCTCTGCATGCTTCTGATACGGCCACATATTCAGCTTCTGTAGAAGACAGACTCACAATACTTTGTTTATGACTGGCCCAAGAAATTTGTACATTTCCATACATAAACACATATCCACTTGTGGATTTATAATCAGAATGATCCTCTGCCCAATCTGAATCACAGTAACATATTAGTTTTGGATTACTATTGGCTGAAATCTTTAATTTACAATCAATGGTACCTTTTAAATACCTTACCATCCTTTTAACTGCAGTCCAATCTGATTTGGTAGGTGAGCTGACCCTTCTGCTCAAAATTCCTGCTGCATTTGCTATATCAGCCCTGTATGTGGTAGTCAGATATAAAAGCTTACCTATGGCTGATCTATATTGGATGTTATCTGGTAAAGGTTCTCTTACTGTTTCATCCTTCAGAAAATCAGTGATCATGGGAGTGCTTACAACTTGGGCATCTTGCATACCTAAACTTTCAATAAGCTCATTTATTTTCTGCTTCTGGCTTAGAAGATAAGAACCATCATTTTGTTTCTCAATTTCTATACCAAGATAGTATGACACATTACCAAGTTCTTTTATCTCAACATTCAGGTTTAAATATTTTACAATGTCCTTGTACTCTTGCTCACTTTCGCTTGCAATGAGCAGATCATCAACATAAGCTAAAATGTATGCATATTGTCCATTTCTGCACCTAGTGTACAAACATTTATCTGCTTCACCTTGCTTAAATCCTAAATTTGTCAATATTTCATGCAATTTGTCATTCCAACATTTTGCACTTTGCTTTAATCCATAAAGACCTTTGTTTAATTTACACACTAGCTGTCTTTGTTTTGTATTTATGAAACCTGTTGGCTGTTCCATGTACAAGTCTTCAGTTATATCTCCATGAAGAAATGCTGTTTTCACATCAATGTGGTTGACTTGCATGCCTTTTGAGACTGCAATGCTCAGAAGTGTTCTAATTGTCGTGTGTTTCACTACAGGTGCAAACACTTCATCAAACTCTTCTCCATATTTTTGAAGATATCCCTTTGCGACTAATCTGGCTTTATACCTTTCCACTTTTCCTTGTGCATTCCTTTTTAACTTGAATACCCATTTGCATCCTATAGCTTTCTTGCCAGGAGGTAATTTTGTAAGAATCCAAGTATTATTTTTATGCAATGCATCAATTTCTTCTTGTGCTGCTTTATGCCATTCAGCAGCTTCTTCTGCTGGCATTTTCTCAATCTCATCCCATGTTAAGGGCTCTTGAGCTTCTGCTGACTTTGTTAGGTAAGACAGTCTTGAGGGTGGAACACCTTTGTTTTCCCTGGATGAGCGTCTGACAACAGGTTGGTCCGACCTTTCCGCATCCTCTAAATCTGAGAGTCTTTCTCCAATTGATTCCCCTTCTCCAACTGTACTGTCTCCTGCGATGATCCTTTCTGTGTCTGCTTCCTCTGCCTGTTCCTCGTTAGATACAGATGAGTTGCTTTCAGACATCAGCCTTGGTATGGCATTTATATATACTGGCATGTCTATTATGGTTCTAGTTTCATATTCTGGATGATAAGGCTCATCTGGGATAATCCAGCCTTTATCAACCCTTTTGTTTTCATCAAAATATGTAACATGTCTTATGCCAACAATGCCAGTTTTCAGATTCAAAATTCTATATCCTTTGTGTCCTGGAGCATAGCCAACTAAAATGCCCCTTTCTGTTGTGGAATCCAGCTTATGCCTTCTTTGCTTTGGTACATGAGCATATGCTGTACTTCCAAATGTTCTTATGTGTGACAGGTTTGGCTTCCTACCATGCCATGTCTCATGTGGTGTGCGCTCAGCGCCTTTAGTTGGCATTCTGTTTTGTAGGTACACTGCTGTGAGAATGGCTTCCCCCCATAGTCTTTTAGGGAGATTGCTATCTGACAGCATACACCTGGTCATTTCCACAAGTGACCTAAATTTTCTCTCTGCAACAGAATTTTGCTCTGGTGTATAAGCTACTGTTGTGATATGCTGAATGCCTTCTTGTTCTAGAAATGTGCGCATGCTTTGTGAAGTGAACTCACCACCATTGTCGGTCTGAAGAACCTTTGGTTTTCTTTCAAATTTATTGCTCACCATGGCTACGTATTTCTTCAGCATGTCTGTGACTTGACTTTTTTCTTTCAGCAAATAGGCCACACAATATCTAGAGAAATCATCCAAGAATATTAGCACAAATCTGTTATTTCCCAATGATGGGATATTAAACGGTCCACATAAGTCACTGTGTATTAAGTCCAGTACTTTATTACTCCTATTTCCTGTGTATGCAGGAAATGAGGGTCTCACACCTTTTTGAGTAACACAGTCTATGCATTTCTCCATTTTACCAGTATCTGCACTTATCTGAATGCCAGTGGCTAGTTGCCCACTGTGAAGATCCTGGATCACCTTAAAATCACGATGTCCCAGGCGGCGGTGCCAGATTTCCAGACTACATTTACCATCATTCTTCCTTACTTGCGCCATATGTGAGGCTTCACCTGAAATGCTCAGTTTATAAACATCATTATGCATAAAAGCTTCAGCATACACTTCATCATTTTTAGAGATTGTGCACTTACTGTTTTCAAAATGAATCACAAATCCCTTCTTATCTAATGTAGACACACTAAGCATATTGCAAACTGCTTGGGGAATATACAAGACATCACTTACAGGAATTTCTTTAACTTCATTAGACACTTTGCATTTTAAGAATCCAATGCCTTTTGCTTGGATCTGAGTAGTCCCTGCGTTTGCAGTTTTAAGAATACCTTCTTCTGGACTCATTTCCTGAAAGAAATCCTTACAATTGGTTAAATGGCATGTGCTCCCCGAATCCAAAATCCAAGTACTTTCATTTGAATTATTATTTACCATAGTCAAAGATTTTTCTACCATTAGAAAGCTCTTATGTTTATTATTGTCTTTCATACATTTCCTGGTTGGAGAATTCTTTTGTTCCATTGGCTTAGGTGAGCTAGAGGGAGTGTTTTGTGTTTCCTTACACCATTTAGATACATGTCCCTCCTTTCCACATGAATAGCAAATCAGCTTGCCCTTAGGTGGAGTTTTCCCATAGCTCCGCCTTCCTCTGTTCTTTGCCAAGAAATTTGTTTCATTTCTCTCTGACTGACTTTGAGAACACATCTCCTCAGAATCATTAATTATGCATTCCTGCCTCAGTTTTGATGCTGCCTGTTCAAAAGATTGCCCTTCAATGGCTTCATTTACAGACCTAAAAACATCAAACTTCTTTGATAGTGAGGTAAAAAGAAATGCTCTTTTCAATGCATCACACATGGGAATTCCAGAAAGTTCTAACTTTTGAAATGAAGACATAAGATGCATAATGTGATCATTACATTTACTTTTATCCCTTAATTTGGTTTCATTCAACTCTGCCAACCAAATTGGTTGCTGTTTTGCATATGTAGTTGCATACATAGTTCTCAGTTTATAAAAAATTTCGTTTGCTGTATCTTTTTCTTCCAGCAATATGGCTTGTTTCTCTGAGAGAGCTTCCAAAAACATGCACTTCACATAATAGTTTGCATTGTCCCATTCAGCCATATTTTCAGCTGTTCTGTTTTGGTCTAAGCATATATTTAATTTCTTTGCTTGAAGGAGACATCTGAATCTTAGTTCCCACTGCTGATAATTAAATTCAGTTAATTTAGGCACCTTGAGAGAGTAGAAAAATGGTGAATTTCATCCCTCAGCCATTTCTTAGCCTTCTGTCTGCTGTGTGGGGGAGAGAGAGACAGACTGAATCTTTCTTTTAAAACTTAAGAGAAAAATGTGGCTTTTTTACTGCCTGGTAATATTTCTCTTTTTTTCAATTCCTGGCCCTGGGCCCATAACCCTTTTGTTGGATTATTTGTAGTAAATAATTAGCAGATTTTATACACACAGCTTCAGCTTTAGAAATGTTAATTTCTTTTCTTCATCTCTCTCATACACCCCAGAATAATTCACTGCTGAGTCACTTTAAAGTTGAAGTAACAAAACATCTGTTTACTCACAGTTTGTAGTTAGATTATATTCAGACAGGCTTATATATACATAATACTATACATTTGGATTATCAGCTCTTTCCATGTGCTTAGATGGTAATGGATGCTCAGCTTAGGAGAGATCATGAGCACCATGTGCTGTGCCTAACCCCCACAGGAAGTTGCATGGGTGTGACCTCTCTAAGTAATTCACATCAGAGGTCACAGAGTAATCACAGAGAAAAAATTGGTGACAGGCAATGCATGTAAAATACAATACATTATTCCAACAATTTCAATACTGTTATCCCAGAATTCTGGGATGTCAACCGCTTTGTAGAGTACCAGGTCTAGTTTTTTTACCTTTTTCGTGGTTGGAGAATTGATCACCTATGTAAATCTTAGTCCTGTCATAGTATCCAGAAAGGCACACACATGATCTATCTGAATATGGTGACTTCTTCGCAGCTGAAATGTGCTAGCTGCTTAGTAAATGAGAATTTGATGAGGAATTTGACTTTTAACTACATGAATAAATATTTTTGTTTGCCTCTGAACTATTGTCCAGCTGTGTGTTTAAAGGGCCAGGCCTCCACTGCTCATACACCAAATTTCATAACAATCCTAATAGCCACTGATGTTAGTGGAGATCTCGTAAAAAATCAAGCCTTCCCATGCTCAAAGAAGTTTAGATTGCAACCATGGTCCCTCCATGCTCATCACCCTAACCTTGTTTGGAATCCTGATACTGTTGTGCCACAGCTCTTTAGCCACTAATCCATGCAGGTTACCAAAATGCGTCCTTGGTAGCACAATGCAGTCATACCACAGCGGTTTGTTTTGGCTGAACTGCTACTTTGTGCAGGTTGCCCCAATGCAACATTATCATCCTTGTGCTATTAATAATCCTCTATTTTTATCTCATGCTTGTCTAAGCTGTTACTATTTCCAATAAAGTAAAAGGAAGGCAGTTAACCAGAGTGGCCACCAGCACCATGGCAGTTCAGCACCAAAACAGCAGTGGTATATATATAATGTGTTTCCAAGAAGGCATCAGGGTAAGCATAACGTAGTAGTTTTAGTCTTAAATGGCAATGCTACGATGACATCCTCAGAAAGCCATGACTAATCTCTCATCCTGACATTGCCAGTCCCAAGCAAAGAGAGTCCAATACTGGCAGTGACTTCTTAGACTGGGAGAAGAGTGCTTATGATCATGTGGTACTTAGCAAAAATACTACAGCAAATTCTCTTTCAAAGGACATCTGAATCGGCCAACAGGAAATGCCTGAAACCCCCAGCCAGACAGGACCTAATTCCTAGTTATTAGTAGACAGATGGGAAGGAATCAGTTAACGAGTAAGTGACATTCTAGTCGTTGTTCTGTATTAGAGCTAAACAGTGTACAAACTTATTGGGATCAATATTCAAAGTGATTTAACTGGCCAGAAATGGCTTCTGGCCAATCAAATTGCTTTTTTGGGGCTAACTGTGGCACTTAATGGATAGAACTGTTGAAAATACCCAGTTAGCACCCAATGAGAAATCAGCTATTTTGATGGCATTCTGTGGATGGAGTCAGCACTTGGCCAGTTAAATGCCAATATTCAGCATTTAACTGGCCAAGGTTACCGCATAAATAGGACTGCATAATACTCAGTTCTATCTTTATGTGGTTGACCATAGCCAGTTAAGTGGTGAATATTGCACTTAACTGGCTATGTTTTCGCCAGCTCCATACATTGAAATTCAATGCCAGAGCCCACACATGGTCCGGCATTGAGTTTCTGAGGGTAATGCCGGTGGTGGTCAGCACAATGCTGAGCATCCCCAGCTGAATATAGGGCCCATTAATTTTATGCTCGAGTTTGTTTTGAAACCTCAATTTCTTACCTAATCTAGCAGTGGGAACAATGCTTGATTGAATGTGGCAGTGAGGTTAATCTTGCAAACATTCCCCTTCCCCCTAAAAAAATAACTAGCTTTATTAAAAGGTAGACTAAAAATGGGCAAACATTTCAAAGCATTGATTCTCAAATATAAAAGTTTGTATTCTTTTGGGCAGGTGTGTCTTCATTGGCAGCTGCTAAAGATTAGTAACTGACAAGAATGGGATTTGAAAAAGAAAAGAAAAAAGAAATGGCCAGAGAATGGAAACCTTTCCTCTGGCAATCTGAAGTCAAACACCCACAAAAAGCACCTGTGGAGATGGTCCATTGTTAGTAGCTGGGGTTTCTGGGTGAAAAGATCTCTGAATTAATTATGGTTGCTTCACAAAACTCTGCGTAACAAATGGAATCCAGTGTGGGTATCAAGAGATGGCTGTGTAAAGGGAGGAAAATGATTTTATTAAAAAACATAAATGTAATGTAATCTGCGCAGTGGCATTAAAATACACCTGTCCTGCTCCCAATAGAACAGAGGTGTTGCCCACAGCATCCACACTGTCTGATCAGAGGATCCAAATCTACAGTGTCCTATACATACACAAAAAAAGCTCATCCTCTCAAAAAATGTTCAGGGTTTAGGGAGAAACCCTTGAAAAGATGAAAAGAACTATTGAAAAAGTGCAGAATTTGCTGCAGCTAAACATTGCAAAGCCACTATCAAGTGCACAAAGTGTGACAGTGACCCACATGTTAGTGCTCTACCCCTTGACAAAATTAAAGCTGCTCTTCCAGAGGCCTCAGCTCCTGAGTTAAGCCAAGGAAGGGAGAAGGAGGTAGAGCAAATATCCACACCTGATGTCACTCCAAATTGCACCGAGGCGTGTGGAGAAGGCTGCAGTACAAAGTCTTCCACTAAGATATGCCTAGCCAAAGTATATGCTAAAGAGCAACCTGAGAAAGCAGTCAAAATGTCATAGATGAACAAAGTAACAAGGCTCTGGCAAGGTCAGAATTCTTAAACTTGTTCAACATCCAAAGAAATTATTTTCCCTACAGCCTTAAGACCTGTTCAGGGGTTGTACGAGTAACGGGGAGCAAGTGGATATGTCATAGAAGCAATAGATGGTAGTAACAAGTCACAGTTACCTACTCTCATTGAGCAAAGCACTACACTCACCTGAAGCCTATAGCCAAGCACCTGCAACCTTTAGATCTAAATGCTGAAACCTTGGGGCCAACGACCAAGTGGTTGGATTTGGGTTCCGAGCCACAGGTGCAATCCTGGTGGACCCGAGTGAAGTTTCAGTCTTCCACGAGGTGCAGGCCCCACCTGTCCAGGGACCTGAGGGGTCACAGCAGAATGTCAGGCCCCATGCTAAAGGAGACCGGGGTATGCAGTGGATCTCCTCAGTGGACCTGAGAGAAATACTGCAGTTCAATAGGGGGAGAGATGAAAGCACCTGGGAGAGTACAAGGGTGGTGGGGCACTGCTTTTACACAACCTCTCCTATCAGGAGGGTGAATCAGTTAGTGATTACTTTCTGTAGGAGCTGTGTACAGTCAGATACTATTCTTTTGACAATGCTGTCAATCTGGTCAGGAGATGTGGGGCAGGGGCGCTCATGGTGAAGGCGGACATTGAGTTGGCCTTCTGGCTGCTGCCGGTGCATTCCGAGAGTTACCACCTATTAGGATTTATATTCAGGGGACAGTATTACTATGATAGGTGCATTCCAATTGGTTGCTTTATATACTGTACTTACTTTGAAGTCTTCAGCTCCTTTGTGCACTGGGTGACTACCCAGATCTCTGGCATTGACAATATCATTCACTACCTGGACAATTTCCTGTTTACAGGCCCAGCTGGTTCTACAACTTGTGCAGCACTCATGCATAGCTTCTAGGGCAATTATGATCGTGTGGTCCAACATAGTACTGAATCTGGTCTGGAGAACCTCAAGCATGCACGGCAGAAGGCTAGCAAGCAGATTAGTGATATTGTGTGCCAAAGGGGTGGGGGCCAGAAGATTTGTCATCCACTCCTGATGATTGATACTGGGGGACTATACCATGCAGATTGGGTACATTTGTCAGATATTGGGCATGACATGTTTAATATGAAAAAAGAAAAAACAAATTGGGGGAAGGCCCTACAAGATGAGATTGAGTGGGTACTAAACTTTAAGTAACAAGGTCGCAGCTTTGGTGGGGGGCCTAGGGAGGGAGATCACTTTCCCAAGGCTGTGTGTGTATGGGGTGGGGAGGGGTTTCCTGTGCCAGTTAGAGTGAGGTCTAGGGCTGCCACACAGCCAAGGGTTCAGAGGTCAGCGCCATCCAAAAGACCGGGTGGAGTTACAAACCTTAGGGCTGTATGCTAGTTGCAAGAGCTGCGCCAACTATGGCATTGGCCCGGCTGGCTGGGATGGTGGTTTGAGGGCTGAGGGCTGGATCCCGGACAGAGGAAATGTTTGGTAGCTAACTTACGAATGGATTTACTGTGTACATAATTTAAACTGCAACCTTGCACGCCAATCAGTCTGTTGATGTATTTATTGGGTGTGCTACAGACGTGGAAAGAGCTCATGGCTACCCAGATTATAGGAGTCCCTAAGTTGGAATGCACAGATGAGCGGGGGGGGGGGGGGGAAGGAAGGGGTCTTTGTTCCTCCTTCTCCCCCCTCCTGGTCTAGTGAGGGCAAGGGTGGCAGTCCTCATGATCGAACAATTGACTGGTGAAGGTCAAGGATGGATCTTGGCTGTCCTTGAGGTGTGAGAGCAGGTAGTGTTTAAAAGGGGACAAGACAGGTGACTTGCCCTCTTTCTGTTCCTGCTCCTGCTCCCCCCCCCCCCTTGACTCGCAGGTGGCTGAGAAATGTATAGAACTACTCAGGAATGAGGGGGAAGGGTGTTCCTGCACCAGTTAAAGGTCCAGGGCCTCAACACAGCAGGCAGGTGACCAAGGGTTTGCAGGTAAGTGCTGCCCGAAATGCTGGGCAGAGGCAAAGGGCTGTGTGCTGGTTGCAAGTGCTGCGCCAACTATGGCATCAGCCTGACTGGCTAGGATGATAGACTGAGGGCTGAATCCAGGACGATAGACTGAGGGCTGAATCCAGGACAGGAAATGTTTGGTAGCTGGCTGAAGAATGGATTCACTGTGTACATGTAATAAAGCTGCAACCTTGTATGCCAATCAGTCTGTTGGTGTATTAATTGGGTGTGTTACTGCAGGGAGGGAGCTAACAGCTACCCAGGTTAGGTAGCATGAATTTGTGCCACCTGTCTGTCATATAGCAATTAAACCTGAACCCAGCTTCCTTTCTGTGCAAAAGGAAAGTCTGATGTTCTAACATACCCTCCACTACCAGTTTACAGTGTCCTAGAACCTCAACCTCTATTCATCTGAACTTTATTGTAAGAAATAATAGCAATCTCCATATGCTTGTTTTCAACATGAGATCATTAATAGAACCTTCACTTCCCCAGTTGCAAAGGACTAAAATACAAACTAACGCACGCGTCAAACTTCTCTTACCTGAGTACACAGCTATGAAATGCACTGCCACGCATCTTAAAAACTACCTATGAACTAACCAACTTCTGCAAATCCCTGAAGACCCACCTATTCAACAAGGCATACCAATAAGATCAGCTACTACCAATGTAATACATCATAACCTTACCTACTATCAGGAATGTGTTTGTCTATATTTGTTTATTGAACTTGATTATGTTATATTCCATGACATCTCCGCCTACCCATTATGAACGATTACCTAATATCAGAAATGTTTCGCTTATATCTGCTTGTTCAAATCTTGACCACGTTACCTTATGACACCTGCACCTACTATCAATATTGTTTTTGCTTCTTATATCCACTTGTTAACTCTCGATTCTGCTACTCTCTATGTAACAACAATAACTCTGTAAGCCACATTGAGTCTGCAAAGAGGTGGAAAAATGTGGGATACAAATGCAATAAATAAATAAATAAACATGGTTAACACTAGCCTTAGATATATTCTGGTTAAAGAAAATAAATCTGATTTCTCAAACACTGAAAGTGTGGGAAGGACTGTGTACAGATATCTGAGGGTTGCTGTGTTTTGTGTTAGCAAGTTAACTCACAGAATGCTTTCAAGTTCCTTTTTTTTTAAATTCAAAATTAAATTTACAAACTGCAGATATTACAGATAGAAAAATAGCTTAACCATTAGCAACATAAGAGAAAAACGGCATTAAAATTGTCAATATGCAATAAGAAAATATGTCAAATGGCAAGCCTTCAATTAAGTGGAGAGACAAGAAAAAAGAAAAATGCAGAGGTGAGACAAATCCTCCCAAAAATAGTAGCCTTGTGAGAGAGGAAAAACTAAAACTGGGGTGTGCTTTCAGAGGTCACCACTTCTTGCGTGCTTTTAAATTCTGCATGTAGAAAAGGCAGTACAATAATTCATGAGTAAGACTGTGAACGTTTACTATCAATTTAAAGAAATACTAATTGCAGAATGCTTTAAATATCTTCTATCTAATTTAATTTTGTGGTGTCTATAAAGAGAAAAAGATAGTTTTATAGTGCAATCACAGTAGTCCTGTTCATTCCATCATCGTCATCGTCACCATCATTTTATCTGTTCCATCCAGAAGGTCTTAAGTTTCAGATTCATTTTAATGGCTTTGGCAGTTTCAGATCACTCCCTTTATCTGAGTTACCACCTACAAATTAAGGTGAGGTGAATAGGGTTAAATATGAAAAGTTAATCAAGTATTGAATCACTGGGAGGAAAATGGTCCAAAATGATCTACAGGGAAGAATTGTCCGGAATTGTTCTACAGGGTATTAATTGCATGTCAGCATTTGGACGTGAACTAACAGAGTAACCACCGTACTTTATGCCAACATTTGTTATTCACAAATGATTTGAAGGCAAAACCAGAAGAAATGCAGTATCGGTGTGAGCTAATACAGAAAAATGAAATGTTGTTCTGCTTCACAAGTGACAATATAAACTGCGAATCTCAAACATTGAGAAGTTCTCCCTTAACTTAATAAAATTTGTCAACCTCCATGGTTGATGTGAAGAATATCCACAGGTGCACTATTCTTTCGCTCACTGCTTGGGAAATCAATGCTTATAATGACAATACAAAAAACCCTTCTCTGTGTCATGTTCCTCCTTTCCCATCAATTCACATCAAGCATTATTAGACTCATCTGCCCCCTCAGTGGTGCTTCCTCTGTGCTTGACCTACAGAAGCAACAAGGCATTTTTCTGCCCTGCAGGTGCTGCTGTGTGTGGCCATGAACACATAAGCGTGGCCAGTGATTGTTCTTCTGGGGCACTTTGATCTTGTGCACACACACACACACACACACACACAAAATGCATAGCTGGATGTCCTATTCATTTCAATGCTAGGTTCATGAGGGTAAAAGCAAGAGGCTGCAAGGGATGAGTAATCTATAATATTTATTTCAACAACTGCTTCAAATCTTTTTAAACATCATAGGAACATGGCTCATTAAGGTACAACAGCCTTGAAATTGTGTTATAAAACCACAAAAGAAAAATCAATACATCTGCTGGAAAGGAGGTAATGAAATATATCGAGTTGACAGAAAAGTGGTTTGAAGGAATCATAATATTATTAAGTGCACATCAGTTTCCTTTCTGATATTTAAAGTTAACAAAATAGGGCGTGCTTTTGAAGCCATCATGGGTGACAAGATTGTGTTCCACAAAATTATATTCTGAACGGAGTCCCACAACTATAAATAATACTGGGAGAACACAGTAAAGAAAGATCAATTCAACACATATCTGCTACTATACTTCAGCTGCTGTTGTACTGCTTCACAGTCTAATCAATACTGAGCCACCCTGTCACTATGATGAGTCACGATAGGTTTATTACTAGCTCGTAAGCATGCTGTGATTCTAAGTTTTTAAAATAAAGATTAATAGCCCCAGCAAAAATTTCTACTGATAAAAAAAAAGGAAAAAAAATTAACCAAAGCTTTACTTTTTCCCTAAGATCCCTCAGTTAAGCCTCCTTATGATTTTTGAACTTTTGACCACCATTTTGTAGGTGGCACTTAAACAGTCATATGCAAGAGCTTACAGTTCTCTACATGTCTAGTAAACGAAACCAGCAGGAATAAATCTTTAATTCTTTTATATTGTAATAATATAATATAGCTCAGTGTCTTGGATCTGATGTAGCACAAACCTTTCACTGTGAGTATGTATCTCCTTTAAAAACTTTTGGGTCAACACTGAGGTGCCAGCGGTCAGCGTTTCTTTTAAATACTGACTGCTTCTGGCTAATTTAGACCCAATATTCAGTGCCGGGTCCTAGCTGGGTACCGGCACTAAATATCCAGGTCATCAGTGGTGCCTGGAAGTTATGTGGCTAGGGCCAATATTCAGGGGCCCTTTTACAAAGGTGCGGTAGGCACGTGTGCCAAAACAAGACTACTACCAGGCTAGTGCGCCCCCTGGTGGTAATTTCAGATTTGGCATGTGTCCATACCACCGAGACAAATTATTTTTTTATTTCCTACTGCGTGCAGCGTTTCTGGTGTTAAGAAGCAGTTGGCGCAAGCCGACTGGTCACCGCGCATGTAGCGCATGAGCCCTTACTGCTAGATCAGTGGGTGGCATTAAGGGCTCAGGCCGTAAATAGGTGTGTACTGGTTTAAATTTTACCACAGGCCCTTTTCTCATCTCATTGAAAAAAAATCCCTTTTACCCAGATGCGGTAAAAACTGGCCTGGCATGCACCAAAAACATGTGACCACACTACCGCAAGCCACTTTTTGACGCACCTTAGTAATAGTACCCCATAGCTATATGGACTCTGGCACTAAAGATTATTGGTACCCAAATAACTCTCAGCTCTTCCTTGACTCTGCCGTTGGATCGCTCCTGCACTATCTGGAAGCTATTGCAGCAATCAGAGCTGATATTCAGTGACACTGTCTGCTTAAGTACTTCTGAATAACATCTCTCATCCCACTCAGCATAGTTTAAGTGGCCAGGGCCTTCTTCTGCTGGTTTAAACCATGCTGAAAATTAACTCCCTTATTGCTAACCTCAGTTATACGTGGTGATTTAACTAAAATCTACATGTGATTATTAATAACTATGTATAACTATTTCATAGCTTCTGCAAACAATATGATTTAAAAAGTGGAGCACCTGATGTCAATTTTGGTGGGTTTGCTTTATATCTGTTGAAAAAAAGGAATTCATCTTGGGCAGAATGACTGTGGATTGTTCCTACCCTTAAGACCCCAGGAACCCTTGGGTAGGTATCAGAGGATCTGAAGGATAGGGGTGGGGGGAGTACAGATTATGTACTTTGGAGGGGAGGAAGAGGGTGAGTTCCAGATTATGTGCCTCAAGGGGTGGAGGATGAGGGGGTCCAGTTTATACAGTTACATAATTATATAATTTTATATCGATCTGTACAAATAGAATATATTTTGTTATTTATGTATTATCCCCCAGATTCTATATTTTATATATGGCACGTGCAACTTAATTGCTTAACAAGCCAATCGAAGCAGATAATTGACCAATAACATGCAATTATCGGCACTAATTGCCACTAATTAGAATTTACACGCACAAATTTCTAAGCGTATTCTGTAAAGTGATACGGATAAATTCTAATGCGCAAATCTCACAAGGGGGCAGGACCATGGAAGAGCCATGGGAGGGGCATGGGCATTTTTAGAAATTACGTGCACTTATAGAATACGCCCAATCCGCACCTTCAGTAGGCAGGGGCATTTACACCAGGTTTTAAATGGCATAAATGGTCATGTTTAAATTTAGTTGTGGGTCCGCGTGCTAAATATATTCTATACACTGCACCTAACGTTAGTCACAGTTTATAGAATTACTACTACTACTACTTAACATTTCTAAAGCGCTTCTAGGGTTACGCTGTACAGTTTAACAAAGAAGGACAGTCCCTGCTCAAAGGAGCTTACAATCTAAGCTCATTTGTTTTCCGCATTGATTTTTTTTTGGCGCTATAGACAGAATCTAGTCCCACATGTATTGTTATATTGGAATGCTACATATTGTTTATATATATTATTTTGTGAACTACTTTGCTGTATATGCAAAAAGGTGGTTAATCAAATTTTAGTAAACATAAACATTTAAATAGATATAGAAATATTAAATTGTGTGTCTATCTATATAATTCTTATGAGGAAAATAACAATATTATGTTTATATAATATTATTACTTTCCTCATAAGAATAAATGTATGTTAAGGATTAAATACCTGTTCCCAAATGCACATTATGCTTCATGCTGTTTCTAAAGGTTGTGAAATGTTTAATGGGTTTTTGTTTTAGCTTGCTCGCCTGAGTTTTGTGGCCTCTGGAAGCCCTCTCACCTCTTTCAGAGCTCTCAGTACCCTATTAGAAATGAGCATAACGAGTAAGAGCATGGTAGTGAACAGGGATACAAATAACAGCACTGCAGGAAACCCTTTGAATGTTGGGCCTTCTGCTGTTAATAATTATTCAGCAACTTTGTCTGCTTAAGGTCACTCAGTTACCCTCTCCCAGTCAAGGGCACCGCTGTAGCAAACAGTCACTTTGATGATCCCTTGCTAGACTAGTCCACCTCTATAGCTCCTCAAAAGTTGAAATTTTAAAAACTCATCCATCCATACCAAAAGAAATGTTATGTGGATTTTTCATTAACTTCCCAGTCACTTACAACAGAAGACAAGCAAATGGAGCCATTTGCTGGTTTATAATCCCTGAATAATAGTGTTCATAGTTACTAGCAGGCACATTAGCTGTGGGATGGGATTCATACACTGCCCAGGTCATCTATTGTTGACTTGTATAATGTGGGTTTTATTGTTGCTATTGTTATGGGGGGGGGGGGGGGGGGGGGGGGTTTGGCCTAGTTTGCTGAAACAGTAACACTGGTTTTTCTTGAGGTTGTCATTTTTGCCATATAGACCATTTGCACAACTCAAAAAAAAAACACTCTGTAGCCTAGTTGTTTTGTTTTATTTTGATTTTTTTATGTTTTAATTAATAGGGGATTGGTTTCCAGACACAATCCCCAGGTCAGTGGTTCTCAGCCCAGAACTTAGGACCCTCCTAGTCAGTCAGGGTTTCAGGATATCGACAATGAATATGCATGAGAGATATTTGCATACCAAGAAGGCAGTGCATGCAAATCTGTACCTCATGCATATTCATTGTAGGTATCCTGAAACCCTGACTGGCTAGGAGGGTCCTAAGGACTGGGTTGAAAACCACTGCCCTAGGTAGTACAGGTATATGTGGTTTCTTTTCCAAGCAGCCATCAGTCTCTTTCAAAAACATGTAAACTGAAATTTGAAAGCTATTTAGATACTGTGGTAAGTAAATAATGCTTCTTAAAAAACATAAAGTAGGCAGTGGTATTCTGACAAAATATTACATTTTATAAATAGGCTGCTTAATTTAAAAAGATGTGTGACCATTTTAAAAGGGCATCTGAAGTCCACTGAACATAGATCCTCGGACTTCACTCCCTGTCCTACAGGACCACTATTAGGTCAGATTTTCAGGTTATTCCTAATAAATATTCATTAAATGCAAATCTCTCTCATGTGTATTCAATAGGGGTATCCTGAAAATCTGACCTGTTGGCAGCCCTTGAGGATTGGGAGTGAAGACCAAGGAGCTATGCACAGAAGTGTTTTTGGTCAAGCAGGAAAACGGCTCACATATATCCCATTTATACATATTCATGCTCTACTTCAGTCTTCTTGGGCTGCCGCAAAAAGAAAAAGTATCAGTTATGTATGCATTTGCTTTTAAGATTTATACATTTTACTAATTTTCCCAAGAAAACAGAACATCATCTGTTGGCACCATAATTGTTTCAAAGTAGTCAAATATTTGTTTCCTCATGGAAGCTGTATCAGAATTTGATCAGAAAGCTTATCAATAAGGCATTTTCTGGTGTGGAACTGCTGCTATTTGTTTTCAGACAGCCAAGACCCCTGATGCAGGCATTGTGCCGAAGCATGGCCGTGTCGGGTCAGCTAATAAGGATCTTGCTATTTTGACTTGTTATCACGCCTCTAATGGTATGGGATTTGCATTACAAGACGTAGGAGGAGAGACTTGCTGACCTGAACATGTATACACTGGAGGAAAGGAGAAACAGGGGTGATATGATACAGACGTTCAAATATTTGAAAGGTATTAATCCGCAAATGAATCTTTTCCATAGATGGGAAGGAGGTAGAACTAGAGTACATGAAATGAGATTGAAGGGGGGGGAAGACTCAAGAAAAATGTCAGGAAGTATTTTTTCATGGAGAGAGTGGTAGATACTTGGAATGCCCTCCCGCAGAAGGTGGTGGAGATGAAAATGGTAACGGAATTCAAAAATGCGTGGGATAAACATAAATGAATCCTGTTCAGAAGGAATGGATCCTCAGAAGCTTAGCAGAGATTGGGTGGCAGAGCCAGTGGGGGGAGGCGGGGCTGGTGGTTGGGAGGCGGGGCTAGTGCTGGGCAGACTTCTATGGTCTGTGCCCTGAAAATGGCAGATACAAATCAAGGTCAGGTAACACAAAAAAGTAACACATATGAGTTTATCTTGTTGGACAGACTGGATGGACCGTGCAGGTCTTTCTCTGCCGTCATCTACTATGTTACTATTTACTGTTCTTTGCCATCTCTGTTTTGTGTTGTCCACGTGGCATTAAAGCGCCATTTTATAGAATAGTGTGTGACCAGAATACTGGCATTTATGCCTGTATATTGTAACCAGGTGCCTCTCTTGTGCAGCCAAGGATAGAACAATCTCCTCCAGCCACAGGCTCCCGGTACAATGAAGAAATAGATGTCCACCAGTAACTTCAATCTTAAGGACTTTTATTCTATGCAGGTTTCTAGTACACAGTTCCAACAGCAGCATAACACATACCAGGATTCAATACAGGCTTACAGGCTCCAGTCTGGGCTCTTTATTCAGTGCACAATAAACAGTAATTCAATTCCCAAGACAAACAGTTCTTTCAGTTCATCATCACAGTTCAGTCACCAAGCAGCAGTTTCTACCTTCTATCCTCTTTACCTTCAGGAGAGTTCAATATTTTAGGGACTCCTTCTACCCAAGGGTTTTCCCCTGCATCAGCTTCACAGTGAATTCAATACTTTTGGGACTTCCTCTCACCCAAGGAATCTCAGCCTGCTTCAGTACTTTAGGGACCTCCCTGCCCAAGGATTTTCAGCCTGCAAATACTTCTCTCCTTCTCTCTCCTGAACTGAACTCCACTGCTGGGACTCCTTCCCACCTGCCTAATCAATCCCTGGCTTCTGCCTTCACAACCAATCATTCTCTACTCATTAGCTTCTCTACACACCCATACCAGCTGAGTTGAGCATGAGCCTAATGAGGAGCTCCTGCACACAGGGTTTCCTATCTCTCTTTCCCTCTAGTGGCAGCCAATCTACACCTCCTGTTAGCTTACACCCATGTCCTCCCTTATTGCAGCTAGGAGTCCAGTCCGGGTTCTTCATCTCACCCTCTGGCTCCTTGCCTGCAATGCCTTCTGGGACTTGTATTTCAGACTGAAACTGCCTTAACCCCACTATCCTGGAGATGACTTTATCACAATATGCACACATACATGCATGTATGTGCTATTATTCTGTCATTTGCATTCACTCATGGTGCCTAAATTTTGGTGCCCTCCTTATAGAATTACCTATTTTATGGTTAAGGAGGGGTTGCCACTATTTTTAAGCACTTTACAACAAATACTTCATGCCAGTGGCATAGCTATGGGGGAGGGATTTGAGGGCTTGGGGACCCAGGCTTGGGGACCCAGGCCCACCCTTGGCTATGCCACTGCTTCAGGTAGACTTATATGGAGAAAAAAATATCTTTTAAACTCGTAGTGTGCCTGAGATTAAGTATATGTTTTATATTAAGGATGGAAAGATTTACTGTGTCCTTCCTAGGAGAAATATTGATAAAAGCTGTTTATATGGTAACTGAGGAGAGAAATATAATGAACCTCCATAGTGACTGTGAAAAGAGAGAGAGAGAGAATTATTTCATAATTTACTGTGAAAAGTGTTCATTGCATTGTAAAACAGAAATAATCCAGAAAGTACAAGGCATGTGTCCAGAAAACAAACCCTTATTGGTTGGATTTGTACAAGCCTGAAAAGATTTATCCCCCTCCCCCCCCCCCCCCCCACACACACTTTGACAAAGCTGCACTAGTGGCTGCCATGTGGTAATGCCGACACAGCCCATTCACTTTGAATGGACTGAGTTGGCATTACCGCACTGGCTGCTGCTAGTGCGGCTTTGTAAAAAAATGGGGGGGGGGGGGGGGGATTTGTTTGTTACTTACCAAGAGATAAATTGGCATTATACCTGAATTGAGAGATTGCTGTACAGTTGAACATTTGGCTTATTTAAAACAAATAAGGAAGAAGAAACTTAGTACAGGGAGGCATTATGTTATACTCTTCCTCAAATTCTATAAGCTCGCATGCCCAATTTTACACTTAGCATGCAAAATTGTGCATGCAACTTACAAAATAGTGTCACTTGTACACATAACAATATAATAATTAGTTGCTAATTGATACTAATAATTTTCTATAATTAGTGTTAATAGGTACTAATTAGAAGTTACATGTGTAACTGCCTAAGTCAGTAGTATAAGCGGACTGGTGAAATGGATTGGATAAGATAAGTACTTTTTGGGACATGTATTATGTACTGAGAAGATATTTATAACAATTTACTGAATAAATCTGGAGATTTTGAACATTTCAATATTTGAAAAATGGAACAATGAAGAGCTATAGGTGCAGTGTCAAAGTCAAAGTTTGTGCTTTGCGTTCCACCATCTCAGGCGTGTGTGTGTGTGTATAAAGTTTATAGCATTCAACACCAAGGGGGCTTGAACCTGGAAGGAGCATGGGCAAGTCAGATGCATGCCCAGCACTTGCATGCACACATTATATAAGGCTATCAGATATGCACCTAACTTTCAACAGTTAGGCACAAGTATTTACACAAGCCATGAAGCTAGCACAAGTGATTATGCCTAAAATTAGGCAGATAACTGCAGACTTATGGTAGTAGTCTATAGCTGTAATTATACATGCAATTGTTATTATAGAATTCACGCTTAGCATGTGGCATCCTAGTACCCAACTGTAGGCAATCTATAGAGAATTACTTATTTTCCTCTCTCTGTGCTTCAGAGTGACTGAGTGTGAATGATTTCATTATTGATAAGCCCCTGAGAGAAAAGAGGAAATACTGGTCAGAAGTAGGCATATAAAATAACTGATAGAATCAAAAGCAGGGTTTGCTTAGAATTTGACCCAGGGTTCTAAAAATCATATTTGATTTAAATCAAGGTGGCTATTTAGGTCAAGTGAGCCAGAGGTAATGCCGTTCTAATCAGTACTGCGCTCTATTATTTATTACCTATTAAATAGAGACGTAAGGCATGTGGAGGCATATTTTCAAAGTACTTTGACTTACAAAGTTGCATAGTAATCTATGGACCTTTGTAAGTCTAAAGTGAGCCCCATAATCACATATAAGTAAATATAATAAGCATATTAAAGTGAAATGGAGTGGAGTGGAGGAGTGGCCTAGTGGTTAGGGGTGGTGGACTTTGGTCCTGAGGAACTGCGTTCAATTCCCAGCACAGGCAGCTCCTTGTGACTCAGGGCAAGTCACTTAACCCTCCATAGCCTGCCACCTAGAGCCTGCCATGAGTAGGAAAGTATGGGGTACAAATGTAACAAAAAAAAAGTCTGAGTGGGAGAAAGAGTGAACTAAGGAAATATAACAGAGAAATTAAAGGGGAGGGGTTAGATGGAGAATCTCAATTATCTTTTTGTTTTTAGGGTAGTTTAGCAACATACCCCCCAATATTCAAAGCATTTAACTGGCCAGGATCAACACATGGCTGGTTAAATGCCTCATAACCGGTTATCCGGTAATATTCAGCAAGGCATAGCTGTCTATCTCCTGCTGAATATCACTGGTTAGCGGCTAGCAGCTAGCTGGTTATATTGGGTAATATAACCGGCTATCCGCTGATTTTCAGCCCCACTTTAGCATTTATAGTTTGCTGTTTGAATACATGGGATATCTTTGGCTGGTTTGAACATAACCAGCTAAGTCTGAACATCAACTTAGCCGGCTATGTTCAAACTGGTTAAAAATAAACCAGATATTCAATGTCGGTCACCAGAAATGGCCAGGCATTGAATATCTGGGTTTAGCGCTGACCTTGAGAATTAGCTGGGCTAATTCTCTCAGTCTGAATATCAGCCCCATAAAGTTCAAATTCCCAAAGTAGGTAGGAACACTAGCATAAATACATTCATAGATAAGATAGGGAAATATGATTTTGCCCTTATTATTTTACAAATGTTAATATAGTTAATTTAGTTAGAGGAGTAGTAGCAGTAATAATAGTAGTAGTAGTGGTAGAGCAGTAGGAAGAAGAAAAAAAGGAAGACATGCCCATTAGAATTGGATACAGGATTCAGTCCTGTAAGACGAACAACCCAAAAATCATCTGGAAGATAAAAGGAAAGATAAATGACTGACCTTAACTTAAACACATAACCTCAGTGAGCACTTTGAGTAAAAAATAAATAATCCTGATTGAGTACTCAAGCATAAGAAACAATTTTGATGTTTACCTTAATAAGTTAATTCTAGAGGTCCCAGCAATGTCCCTAAGGCCCCTGCCCAGGTTAATGGGCAGGTTGAAGTGAGCTCCAGGAAGGTTTTGCCCTTGTTGGAAATGGGGTTACCTGGGACAAGAGCTGTGACAAATTGTGTTGTTCCACTGGAGGAGGTAAGACTTGCTTTTTTTGTCAACAACTTTTGAAGAACTGGTTAAAATTAGCAAGCACTCTTCTGTTGAGAAATCTGCCCAAATTATCATGGGATCATTGTGGAATGTTATGGTATCGGTGGGCACTTTGGTGTCAATCCTTGTGAAAGTTTGCTCAGGGACATTTGCTGGATTACAGTCTCAGGAGAAGGGAATTGAAGAATGTAAGACCAAAATTTTAAATCTGGAGAAGAGCTTTGAAAAAGTAACAACTGTGCAAACAACTTTGGTGCAGGATAAGCTGGTACTAAATAGGAGATCAAGAATCTTGAGACTCACTCATTAAATTTGAGACTACTTAACTTTCCTAAGAGATCTTTGGGACAACCAATTGATCTATTTAAGAAATACCTTCAAGAAATGTTGGGCTACAAACCAGAATTATTTCCACTATTCAGCAGAGTGTTCTATCTGCCCACTAATGTGAAGTGTAGTGAAGTGGTGGTGAGGGAATTTCTCTTTCTAATGAAGTGTTTACTGATAGTTTGGATGTGTCTGGTTTGTTGGAAGAACACGAGAAGGAGGAACTGAATAGATCTACCATCCTCGTCTCTTTTGTTTTCCCTTCAGACAGAGATCATGTAATGAGATTATTTTTTTCATCATACATATATATAATTTCCTGGTCAAAAAATCTGGATATTTCTGGATCTTTGTAAAGCCTCCCAGTAGCGGAGGAAGACATTTATTGCAATGCGCCAGGAAGTCATGGCTTTAGGTGATTCTTTTTTGCTTCAATTTCCTTGTAAATGTTTGATTAGATTACAGAATAAGCAGTATGTCTTTTCAGAGCCAATTTAATTACATTCTTTTTTTAAATGCCCACAATGTTCCTTTATAGTGATAGGGATATGATAGGCTAGGAAGCTCTTTGTGATATAGTATAGGCAAGTTGCCCTCCTTTTTCTTTGTCCCCCTCCCCATCTGTTTGTAGGCCTGAGATTTAGATTACTATTTCTTGTTGATTATACTTTTGTAATTTCTTTGTGTAATTTCTAGTTTCTATTCATGGTGTATATGTCTGGTGTAATTATTTGAATATTCTAAAAACAAATAAATAAATAAAAATATTAAAAATGTATTTGTTCTTTGTATATCCTTACTTAGTAGGGTATCATATTTTGAGAACTACCATTTGACTAATGTGACACATCTAAGATCATTTGCACAAAAAGAGGTATGATACTGTCAACAGCCACAAGGGGGAGCTGCAGTACCCCCACTGATTTTCTGGTTCCCTAACCCCTCACTCCCCCTCTCACAGACACACACACATTCTCTGTCCATGTTGCTTTCCCCAGGACATACTGCTCCAATTCTGTTCCAGCTAGTCCCAATCCCCATCCAGTCCCTACCAGTCAGCCTTCACTATCCTCTCTCCACTTCTATAACTTTCAAGCTAGCTCTCTGGTACTTTTTTAATCCTCCTACATTTGCTTTACAGACTCTAGAACAGCTATTCTATTTTCTTCTGGCACCACGTGACTCTCAGCAAGTTTGAGCTGTTCAGTGTCCAGTCTCCTCCATTGTTCTCAGTCTTATGAGAATAGTGAAGAAGTCTGGGCAACACATGATTCATAGAGCGCTGAATGGTAGAGGTAGAGAACAGAACAACTGATAAGGATGTAGTGTTATCAACAAGTCTCTGGGGCAGTAAGAGTCAGGTGTCATTTTCTGAATCAGTGGGGGCTGCAACTGACTCCTGGGCCCTGCAATGAAGAATACTGCTACAATAAAAAAATCTATGAACCACTCAAATAATTTACGGTACACATCACAACATAACATTATCAACTAAATAAGGAATAGTGATACCGTATCATATTCTATTACTAGTTGTCCTCCCTATTTTGTTGGCCTCCATGTCTCAAGTCTCACTTACCCACCCATAGAGTACAACTGGACTGGTAGTTGCTGAAAGTCCCAGGAGGAACTACGGGGCCTGACCTGCCTCTGCTGCTTTGCTGTCTGGTCCCAATGCTTCACCATTCCTGGTTTGTGGTTCCATTCTGTCCCAGACACTGGAACTCCTTCCATCCTGGTGGGGGCACTGTTCCTTCAACTTTCTACCACATGTCCTCCCTACCAGGTAAGGGAATGCTGTTCCTTCACCTCCATGCCTCTGCCACAAGATCTCCTTCTTGCCAGTAGGGTGTGCTTCTTCATCACCTCTGCCATTGGACCCCACAGCTCCACCTAAGCTGCCTTAGGATGTCCACTGATGTTCTATGCCTCTAGGTTGTGTCATTTAGGTGCCACCTCTCTGCTTCTACAGTTCCATCTCTGTGCTGTGTCCTTTGGGCACAGCCTCTCCTTCTTAAAATTGGACAGGCCCTTCCTCTTTGGGAGGGGCTTCTATTCCCATGGGTAGTATTCCTGATAGGTCCAAGGATAAGTAAATCTAACTCTTGTGTGATATTCCAGCTCTTTATGATTCTAGCTCATAGAACCCATGGAATGAATTTCAGCTTCTCTAGCCTGGAAGGACCCTTCCCATTCAATTAAAAAGGACTAGATCCAGGCAGAGACAAAAGTGTAAAATTACCAGGACTTTTTTGAGGGGGTACTTGGGGGTACTGAGTACCGGCACCTTTTCCATTATCTGCTAAAATTGACCCATGGTCCCCCAAGAGCTCAGGCTCTACACACCAATTCTACCTTGTCATAGATTCTGTGATTAGTTGCAGGGGGTCTGGCCATAGTGGGGTGGGTTCTTCAGTGATTACCCCACCCCTGAAGGGTGGCCAGGCATCTGAGTACCGGCACCTTTTTTGCTAGAAAAAAATGCACTGAAAATTACTATTCCTTTTTTCATCTCTCTCTCTCTCTCTCTCTCTCTCTCTATATATATATATATATATATATATTATATCTATCTATCTATCTATCTATCTATCTATCTATCTATCTATCTATCTATCTATCTATCTATCTATCTATCTATGAATATGTTCAGTAGGGAAGGCTAACTCTTCACCATAACCAGAAAGGCTAGGATTTTAGCATAGGAATATTCACTCTTATCCTTCAGGTTTGAATGATATCACTATTTATGTGTGAAAATAATAATGACTTGTGCTTCTCCCAACTATGGAGATCAGCAATTTGCATGTTCTGGCCCTTCTAATCTGAGCACAGTAATTACCTTGTAATCCACTGATATATCAGATTACAGTTTATATCTCCTGCTCTCCTGTGCTGGCAGTTTATTCCAGTTTCCACTAACAGTCCTTTCCTTCACCTTCCCAAAACAATTTACTGCAGCAAATGAATTCTTCATTTCCCCAAACCTCCAAAGAGGCTTTCACAAAATTACCCTCCCAGGACACAGTGAAGGAGCTTGCTCAATACTGGAGGTGTGAGCACCCACTGGCACCATAGACCAGCTCCTATACTTGAGGGAATGAAAGGAGAATTGACTGGGGTAAGGAGGAGCTGCAGATTGATGAAGAGATCAACTGGGTAACAAACAAACTGGAGGGAGTGATAGAAGGTATTGCCGAAAAAGCTGAATGCTTATGTGAGAGAGAGAGAGAGAGAGAGAGAGAGAGAGAGACTGAGAGAAAGAAAGAGAAAGAGAGAGCAGTATGAGTATGAAAGGAATTGTGGGAGACTGTAAAAAGACATGTAGAGAATGGCTACTCCACTGCTATCAACAATGGTGAGTTGTGACAGGCTGCCAATTTACAAGCATGTTTTTAAACATATGTGCATAACTTTCCTGTAACATATGTAAGTTTCCATTGTCAATAAAACTGTGTTCATAAGTTACTGTGCGTACACAGCTACTACTACTACTATTTAGCATTTCTATAGCGCTACAAGGCATACGCAGCGCTGCACAAACATAGAAGAAAGACAGTCCCTGCTCAAAGAGCTTACAATCTAATAGACAAAAAATAAATAAAGTAAGCAAATCAAATCAATTAATGTGAACGGGAAGGAAGAGAGGAGGGTAGGTGGAGGCGAGTGGTTACAAGTGGTTACGAGTCAAAAGCAATGTTAAAGAGGTGGGCTTTCAGTCTAGATTTAAAGGTGGCCAAGGATGGGGTAATGCAAACAGACATGGCAAGGAAAATAATGTGTTCCAGACTGTACACACTCCAGCTGATATGCAACCCACAGGAGGCAGGCCAGCTAAGTGCCATGATCGGTGCAGAGCCTAAAAATTCAATACCAGGCCATTTCCGGTGACTCACATTGAATATCCATTTTTTTTTCAGCAGGCTTAAACTTAACAGGTCAAGTCAATATTCAGCACTAACCGGTTAAGTTTACAGCTGCCAAAGATAGACCTGCTATTTGTCCATAGGTACATCATTATTCTGCACATCCAGGGAGTAATACAATTATATTTGGTTGCAATTATGGGGTCACAGGCACAAAAGGATTGGGAAACCCTGCATTAGGTAGTATTTTATGAGGTCATGTATGTGTATAAGTAGCTACTTACACATGTAAATAATTAGACTATCACCATTCACATTTTTCCTGCCACCTGAAACTAGATGATTCCTTATGGAATTACCCCAGAATGCCTTATTTTAAACACATTGACGTTGATGTTGTTACAAGGGGACCCTAGTCTTTTTCATTCACTAGACCATAACATGGGTGCTACTTGTGTAGAGAAAATATATTTACATTTAGCCTGCCTTTTCATTTGTAGTTCAAAGTGAATTACATTCAGTTATACTAGGTATTCACCTGCTCCCCAGAGAGTTCATGATCTAAATTTGTACCCAAGGCAAGGGAGGGTGAAATGACTTAAGAATATAAGAACCTAAGAATAGCCATATTGAGTCAGACCAATGGTCCATCTAGCCCAGTATCCTGCTTACAACAGTGGCCAATCCAGGTCATAAGTACCTGTCAGAAACTCAAATAGCAGCAACATTCCATGCTACCAATCCCAGGGCAAGCAGTGGCTTCCCCCATGTCTGTCTCAATAGCAGACTTACCTAAAGTCACAATGAGTGCTAGTAGGATTAAAATCCTGGCTTTCTTCTTAGACTATTGCTCTAACCACTAGGTTACTCTCCCAATCCTAATGGGCAAAATGGTTTCCTAATGATGCATCAGTCTGTATAATATGTACTGTCTCAATCAAATTCAATTCATGAGTTAGAGTATAAGTGAAACCTTCTACGTATAGTGTTAAACCATACCCTAGGAGATGATAAAACAGTCTGTACCACCACATGAGATAAGCTGAAGCATCACCATTGAAGACACCAATTCTGCTTCATGCAAAATGGGATGCAAAGTCATTTCTATAGTCATGAATGTAATATTGCATTAAATAGAAAGATACCATGTTTAGTAAATACTAAGATAGTGCCGCCTAGCTTCCCTCCTCCCTAGCTCTCTTCAACCATTCAAAACCCACTTAAGATGTCTTTGAACATTCATCTCTGACAAGGCTCATCAAGGAAAGTCAGAGGCTAGTCAGCAGCACATGGCTTGTTATCTCAAATGAAAACTATACTGAGCATCACTTATTTAAAATGTATATTGACCTTCAAAAATTATACCTCATATTACAGAGTAACGTATTTACTATATTTAAATGAATCCAAACCTCAAAAAAACCAGGAGAGAACACAAATCAACTTGATTTGAATTGAATACTCATATTGACCTGTTCTTTTGTCATGGTTTGAAACTGAATATCCAAAAACTGCATGCAGTTCCATCACCAGGACCAGCCCAAGTATCTGATGCCCTAGGTGAACCTTTACCCATATGCTCCCTCATCGGTAGCTCAAGGCCCTATCTGTAGTTTAGCATTTCTCCTTCCCAACCCCCTTCTTCAACCCAGCATCACTTCAAATTTGGCCGGAATTTCACCTTCCACTCTACCTTATTCCCCCCTCCCATGACCAGGATCTCCCCATAGTCCTTCACCCCCCCCCCCCCCCCAGATTGTCAGCATTTCCCCTTCCCTCTATCCACCCTCCCCTAGATTGCCAGCATTTCTATTTCCTGTCTATCTCTCCACCCAGATGGTCAGCATTTCATATCCCATTTCCTACCTTAACCATGTATCCAGCATCTCCACCCCCTTTCCTTTCCTCCCTCCCTGCTTCCCAGTCGCAGCCCTACCTGCTTCTGGTTCACTCCAATTTTAAAGGAGAGTGAGCATAATGCAGGCCCTGTAAGTAGAGGCCCATGCTCAGGTGCTACTGTGTCCTGACCCCTGTGAAGAGTGTGTTTTAAGCATGTAAAATGTATTAGATATTTTCCTGTTTTATTTATGTCCTGAAGTGTATTTCTCCTATTTGGCAAGCAGCTGGTCTTTCTTTGCTGTAAAGCTGTTACAGAGAACTGAGTGTTTTTTCTTTAGTTTGACACAAACAGGAAGCAAGAAGCAATATATATTTGAAATCTTGTTGATTGGGGTCTGATTGGCCCAGGAACTCTTCTCATTTGGACTTTACTGGTTTTGAGTTCAGTTTCAACCCAGGAGAAGAGACAGAGAGAGAGAGAGAGAAAGAAAGAGAGAGAGCTCTTTGCTGAAGCCCTGTAAAAAAAAAAAAAGAAACAGCTATATTTGATAATTGGTGAACAGCTATATATGTCCTGATCTCCCCAGGTACTTTCTAGGAAGTATGCAAATGTTTAGTTAGTTTTCTAATTGATCCATTTTCAGTTATTTGTTACTGTTTGCTAATTGCACATTTTTTGCCCACTGTTCCAAGTTCTGAGAATAAACACATTTGTTTGTTCATTCTACTTGTCTGGACTGATAAAGAATCCTGATGGTTTGTGTGTTGGGTCTGTGAGTGCTTTCTGGGAACTGTGGGACCACTGGGAGTGTGGCCTCCAGTAACCTAGAGGGTGCTAGAGTAGAGCACAAGTGGCAGGTGTAGGCATACCTGAGCTATGCTGGGGATAGACCCTCTAAGTAACTGCAGAGTAACCCTAGGTGGGTGGCTAGGCATTTCATGATAACCCCTCTGAAGCAGACTTCCTGTCAGGATGGGTGGTACGTGGTAGCTTGAGCTCACAGGGTCTGCACAGCACTCAGCCTGGGAGTAAGGAAAAGTGTGGTGGTAATGGGCCCAACAGGGGGATGGGAAGTGGGAAGACTTTCTTGAAAACTGGAGCCACACTGCTACCCCCAAATCTCCCACACTACGCTGATGCCTAGTTCTAGTTGCAGGGCTAACTAACTCTGTCCACCACTTCTTTTCAAACTGCATAGCAGCAGGATTTTTGTGCTCCTGATCATCCCTTCTAGGCAGCCTGCAGTGAAGAGGAGAGGGTGTGAGCGTGGGGCTGAGAACAGTCCCTCTACTCCCTAATTCATCTCCTCCTCTTCTGTTACTTCTATCCCCTCCCCAGCTCCACAGTTCCATGTTCTTTTCATCTATAAATTAAGCCCTGGTGTAGTCTTTCTATTAAAGTGACAACACTTTCCTGTTTCTCCCATTGTGATTTCTACTGGTTTGTTCCTATACAAGCTGAATCATATCCCTGTATGTAAAGCAAAAGCAGTAGAATAAGTAGGTCTACAAAGATGTTTAACTTTCTAGCTCTCACATTATTTGCCTTTTCTATACTCTATCTCAGGGGTTCAACTCAGTCCTCGGGATATACTTAGCCAGTCAGTTTTTAGGATATACACAATAGATATGCATGAACTAAATTTGCATGCACTGCCTCTATTCTATGCAAGACTGTCTCATGCATGCATATTCATTGTGGGAATCCTGAAAACCTGACTGACTAGGTGTGTCACAATGAGTAGGCTGAGAACCCCTTCTCTATCTCTTGCATAGTTGCTATTTGTTTGTAACCACAGTCTTGCTGTGGCTGTAAAGATGATGAGTCTGTATAATCTGCAGTCAGACAGGTATTGCTCACTCTTTTATATATAGAGTAAAGGCTTTCACCATATCTAAAAGAATTATACCTGTGTGGAGTTACCGAACAACACACTTTTTTGCCTCGTCATTTTGCTTATCTGCTCTTTTGATGCTGAATTGTTGGATGTTTTTGCCCTTACGTTTGCAATTTGTCATCTGTGGCTGAACAAATTGTTTGACTCCTGAAGCAAGCGCAAGTGGCGCCAAACCGCAGAACTGCGTCAGTCTTTTGAGTCATTTTAGTAGCCATCCTTCAACAAAACCACTTGCTTGGGAACCACATTGGTTTGCCCCCTTTTTTGTTTTTGTGTCCATGTTTTGGACTGTTACTAAAGGGACACTTCTGCTTTCTTTTTATTTTGTTCCAGATCATATCAAAAACACATTTTTTATTTTATTTTTATTTTGTCAGTCCATATTTATATAATACAAGATCACAATTCCATATTTATATAATACAAGATCACACTTAGGAAAGCTCTGTCTCTTTGCTAATACTCAGATAATAAACTTTTATAGACCATCTTCCTTCTTCAAACAAACTGTCCAAGGCAGTTTACAGCATAGTAAACTGTATTATGTAAAATATACAAAACCACAAGTAATCATAAAAACAAAATAAACTGAAACATATTGAAAACATCTATAACAGTTATCTCCCTTCTTTGCTACTTAACAGTTGCCTCCAGCCAAATTACACCAAACCAAAATGTCTAAGAACTCAACAGATCTTGTTCCAAAAAGAGCCACATCTTCAACTTCTGATGAAAGGATGTTCACTCCAGCTCTAATCTTAGTTCTCTGGGCAGGCTGTTTCAAAGGCTTGGAACCACTACAGAAAAAGTGCTATTGTGGACCCATGCTTTTTAATACTACTTTTACTATGGGCACACACAACTGCCCCCTTCTCCAACTTGATCATAGAGATCACCCCAGGAATATACAAAGTCAGCCTGTTCTGGAGGTAGCATGGCCCATTCATGCACAACACTCAAAGAATAACTGATAAAATCTTAAACTGTGATGAAAATGATAAAGGGAATGGAACGACTTCCTTATGAGGAAAGGCTGAGAAGGTTAGGCCTCTTCAGCTTGGAGAAAAGGCGGCTGAGGGGTGATATGATAGAAGTCAGAGGAGGGCGGGCCCAGGAAGAACAGAGGGACGTTGGAGAAGGCAGCACTGATTGCCGATCAGCTGTTCTTGCCCATGCAGCACCTTCACACAGAGGTGAGAGGTGCTGCGCGGGCTGGTAACGCGGAGGGGGGGTCCGGTAGAGGGGGGGAGCGGCGGCGATGAGCTCAGGGGGCGGGGCACGGAGGCGGAGGATGGCAGGAGGCGGAGCTGTGGGAGGAGAAAAACAGAGAGAGGAAGGGAGGGGGACCGGGGCTGCTAAACTTTGGTTTTTTGTTTTAATTTTTTATTTAATACATGCGGAAGCAGGGAGCAGCGGCGACCTCGGGGGGGGGGGGGGTGGGGGCGGGGGCAAGGCCATCCATACAGGACACTCTTGACGAGTGCCCTTGCCCCCTCCTGGTCCTTTTTTGATTTTGTTTTTGTTTCATTTGTATTGTATGCAGAGGGAAGCGGGGAGCCACATGTTTGTGTTGTTTATTTTGTTTTTCAACATGCCAGCTTGGAATTTTAAGGTGCAGGGGAAAGCGAGGAGATGACAGCTCAGGCCTTTACAACTGCTCTGACCATACGTTTAATATGTCGCTGTAAATGATTCGGTGTAATCATCGGTATTGTTAGTGCATCCCAAATCGTCCACATTACAATGATAGTTACTCGTTTGTATTCCGTTTTCGTTAGCTGCTTGCTTCATCGGAAAAAAGCTATTAATGCATGCAACGGTTAGGAATTTCTTCGTTACAGGGTCGTTAAAGGGTTGTTAAAGTTTAGTGCATCTGGGCCACAGTGGCATTAAGTGCAGATGTGCTATCTGCAGTCAGAACCTCGCTCCCCCCCACACCCCACAAACAGAATCTCCCCTCAAAAGACTCATCCCAAATAGCATCCCCCTGACAGTACTCCTCAACTGTACCCCATCCCCCACCATAACCTCCCCAGGCCCTATGGACTAGATTCTATATATGGCACCTGAAAAATCCATGCGGAAAAAAATTACGCCTAGGTGTATTCTCTAAAGTACACCTAAATTTTATAGAATAAACTTAATTTCCATGCGGTATATAGAATACGCCGAGTGTCTCACCACGCAATCAAATTTGGTTGTGTCCATTTAGGCCACGTTTTACTTTTGTGTAAATCATGACACTTAAATTAGTCCAGATTGGATGTATTCTATAATAATGTGCATAGATTTTAGAAATGTCCACACCCCACCCGTGGCTATATCCCCATTTTAACTATACGACTTGGAATTTAGGTGCACTACGTTATAGAATACAGTTAGCGAGTTGGGCATGTAAATCTCAATTCATGCCAACTAGTGCTGATAATTGCTTGTTAACATCCAATTAACAGTGCTGATTATCTAGTTAACAAGTAAGTTATGCACATTGCTATAGAATATGCTTTGATTTCTGTGCAGATTTTCAGGCACCATATATAAAATCCGAGGGTGTGTGTCTTTATAAAACACTAGCACAAATCTTTCAAAGTGTTGACATTATATCTGCTTGACAACAGGTCTAAATGTATGCACATACAGTATGTGCGATCACACGTTCTTTATAAAATATACACGAGAAATGATTCCACAGATAGTCTAACAAAAATGCATTCCTGAGCATGCCTACTATACAAGTACGCATTGACTTGCACCATGTGTACTTTTAAATATAACCTAATTTTATAAGAGCCCATTTATGTGTGGAAATCCCTTTTATTATATGCAGAAATGGTTTATAAAATAAATTATTCTTATAAGTTTTGAAAATTGCCCCCAATGTATTTGTGATCCATTACTGCAAGTGAACTAGTAGAGACGATTACCAGCGTGATAATGTTTGTTGGTCTAAAGGTGTAATAATTTCCTGTGTCATACTTGAGGAATAGAGCACTAGAGGACATCCATTTAGGAGACTCCTGAAGCAGGCCAGAGTGGCTGAAACATGATTCATGTCGAGTCTTTGGATGTTTTAAATAAATTGTGTATAATGTATACATCATCTAGACTATTCCTATTTTGGTGTCACATTTGCTGTGCTTGTTACTTACTACTAGGATTGATCAGGGGTTCTCAGTCCAGTCCTCAGGACACACTAGGACAGTATGGTTTTCAAGATATGCAAAATATTCACAAAATGAACTTACATGCTCTTCTTCTATTGTTTGCAAATGTATCTCATGCATATTCAGTGTGGGTATCCTGCAAACCTGACTGGCTGGGTATGTCCCAAGGATTGGGTTGAGAGAACCCCTGCACTAGATAGTTTAGAAGGCAAGGGGATGGGTCAGTATAGGCAAGTTGTGATTAAATTTGTGATCATTAGTACAATAGACAAGAGGAAATTTGCCTGAGATTCTATTAATCTTCTTGTAAGTCACAGGAACCCAGTATAAGGTTTTCCCACAAGCCAGGCTGGCATACAGAAGCAGAAGCTGGATCATGCAGCACTGACAGTTTAGGCTAAAAACTAGGCATGCATTACAACACAGCCCAAGGCAGGAGGCCCAAGGAGGTTTAATAACCAGGAGTGGAAATGAGCCTATCTAGTCCATTGTAAGCAAGGAAGCCCATTAGGACAGTCTGAGTTTCCCCTTCCCAGCGCAACCATCATCCCCGTTTACTCAAAACAAAGCAAGCAAACCTATGAGCTGCTGTAACCACATTATCATTTTTTTTTTAATTGTTGGTCCATCTGTAACAAGTCTAAAGCTATTTCAATTGGATAGGCAGTGCCTAAAAAGGTGGAGGGCAAAAGGTTTTATTTCTTTACTTATTGGACAGCTTTTTAATTTGTTTGAAAGCTTCCCACATGTAGATATAAATATCATGAAATAACAACTGAATATCTCTAAAACAGCTTAAAATTATTATAGCTGGTAGAAACAGCAATTTTAAACTCTGTATTTTGTGGTCATTTTTCCACACTAAAAACTAAATAAATATACTGTGCACAATACAGATGGCAAAATTTCAGTGACGATATCCTGGTTCCTGATGGGTTCATCTTAAATGTTGTTGTAGTCTGCCTTGCGAAGCATGGTGCTATAAAGATGATGGAATATATTGAAATTAAATGGGAGTAGAATTGAACTCTCCTTTCATTGGGGCACATGTAATCACACCTCCATCTATTTTGTAGAACTTTACCTTTTAGATACACAAATGGATTATTCTGTTGTTTGAGCATGTTTCAGGAACAAGTGGTTTATAAGTCAAAATAATAAAAATATTTTCTGTCAAACAGAACTCTCATTTGTGGAAACATAACTAAATGGGCTATAAGCCCCTAATGCAGCCCATTGGTTTTCTTATATTTTGTTCTTGCAATGGCTCATTCTGTGACAAAACTGGAAATACAGTGAGACAGAATAATAGAATTCAGTAACATCCAAAACTTATTTTTTTATGTTTTAATCTTCTTTAATAAAAGCAAAACATGTTGGTTGATAAGCTTCATACAAAACAAGAAAAAACAGTAAACCATCCAACATGGCACAATAAAAACTTTTACTTTTACCTCAAGAACCCTTCCCCTCACATACTTCTACCTCCCAATAAGCTCACCTGACAGTTTCCACCCGCCAAAATAACACAACAGATGTACAGATCAGTAGGACTCAAAGCATTTCATAATAAGTAAAGTAAAAACAACACAATTTATACCAAATGGTTTAACCACACTTTAGTTTTGCCTTCGGGTTTAATAGGCAATACCATGTGCATGTAAGGTTTAGATAAACAAATGTAAACAATCTATGTTTATGACATATGCCCTAAACATATAATAATTGGTAGCAATAATTAAATAGTGATGGAATATTCACATAGCAGGCAGCCAACAGATTTATTTTCCACTGAAAATAATCAACTTTGTATAAACTTGGTGACTAATACTGTGCTGCTTGCTATTTTGTATTTTGGCGGTGTATTGTTTGCCTGCATAATAAAATCGCACTTGCAAATATTTTTCTGACATGGCTTTAATTAACAAAAGCTACCATAAAAGGCAGACACGGTCATATAATTACCATTATAATTTTATTTGTATTTGGGTATTGATTGAGAAAATTGCTATTAAAAATTATATTACAAAGCATGAAGTTGACTTGGTTAACTTCTGCTGTATATCAATCAGTAGTAAATAATAGTAATAAACAATATTAAGTATATTTTTATAATATACCAATACATTCTTCAAAACAGAAGGAGCAAGTTCCCACAAACCATCTAGGCACAGGAAAAAAAAAAAAGCTTTGAAATGCTCCCAGGTTTCAACCTATTACATGTTAAATGTGGGATATGAATGTCATAAATAAATAAATAAATAGAAACTCTGAATGTTAAGCACCTGATTCTCATAACATGATGTCTGTTTTAGTGGCCCATTAGCAGGAGAAAAAAATCTCTGTACGAATATAACAGGTGTTAGGGTGTCCCTTTAACCAGCCCCTCCAACTGACCACTGATTAAGATTTATAACAAATTACTACTCTACCTATGAAAACTTATCCCGTTTTTTTATGCTTCCTCTGTGTACATCCGTATGCTGCACAAGCTGGCATTTTTGAAAATATAAGTGAGATTAAATAAAAAAGGTTACCAACAATAAAGAACGACAATGTAGATGCAGCAGCTCATAGGTTTGCTTGCTTTGTTTTGAGTTACGGGGATGGCGGCTGCATGGGGAAGGGAAAACTCAGATTGACATAATTGGTTTTGATGTCACTTCCTCTCCTATTAAACCTCCATGAGGAGGCCAGAGGAAGCTGCCCACTTGCTGCCTTTGCTAACTCCCTACCTCCTAGGTCCTGGATAGCAGAATGAGCCAATTAGGGGCCAGAAGGGAGGAAACAGTTTTTTCAGCTCCTGTAGTAACAAGAATGTAAGAATGTTGTGTGGTGGGGGCAGTAAAAAGAAAGGCAAGTGAGAGTGGGAGCATAGAGAGGAGGAGAAAGTTGAAGATTAAGGCTGGGAGTTGGGGGGGGGGCAGTTTGAAGGAAGAAAGAAAATCTGTGCAGCCCAGGACCACTCTTTCACCCCCTCCTCTCCTTAAGGTCCCCTGCTTCATTACCTAAACAAGTGAGTCACCTACTGCCTGTGTTATAGCTTCTGAGGAAAAATAAGGCAAGGGGTAATGATTTATTGAATTTTATGTGTATTGTGAGTATTGCATTTTGTATTGTTTTCATTTGTTGATTTTAGTTGTACTGAGCTTGAATGATAGGGCAGGAAAGCAAACTGGAATTAAATAAAATTACCTTTTAATAGCCCTCCACAATTGCATCAAAAACTATACAGGGTTTGCTTAGCCTACTTTTAGCTCAGAGAAAAGAGGCATTCTTGAGGAAGTGTTTGGATTAGAAAAGGGAACATACTGGAACCTTGAATTTCCAAATATACATGAACTCCACTGCCTGCAGAAAGAGGGGGGCAAAGTACCACACACTATTGACTCATCTTTTTTTTTTTTTTTTTTGCACATCCAGTTTTCAAAGAAAAACAACCCAGGATCAGTTTTTAAACATGCCCTCTAAGGAAGGTAATACACATCAAAAATTTTAATTTTTCTTTGCTCATAAGTAGTTCAATGTTGCTTCTTTACATGTGGATTTTAGCAGCACAGGTTCTGGGGCAAGAAAGTGAACAGTTTAATCCTGAGGAAACCTAGAGGAAATGTTATTGGTGCAAAACAGTTATGAATGTTGTTAATTCCAGGCCTTAAACTGATAAACATATATGGCTGCTAATTGTTATTACTAACTTATTTAATAAATACAAAAAAACAATGTTATTGCATCATCTGTATAGTTATAAGCAATCATCCCACTTGGTACCATAGAGCTTGTTTTATCTTCCGTTCACAGCTGGTACTTATCCTACCCCCCACCACTCGCTCCCATCTTGTCTATGTCCCAGTCCCTAATTAGGTGCAATAGAAGAGTGTCTTCTCCTCTCCCTTAGTAGCCTGGTTCTTATGGCATTCTCTTCACCCTCCAAGACGAGCTTCATTTTAATCCTTCAAGATTTGCTTGTTGGTTAGAGATCAAGATATAGTATCACACACATGTATTGGCAGAAATATCTAGGCAACAGCTTGTTTATTAAATGAGCACTTAAACATAAGCATTCATAACCAACTGTAACCCAAGCAGCAATAACATATCATAAGTATCATAAATATATCCTCCCCCTCCCCTCCCCTTTACTGCCCAATGACAGCTGGAACAGTATTCAAGGCATGGACCTCCATGCCTCCCTGTTCCGGGCCACCTGACCCTCCAATCAACCGGCTGATGGTGCCAAGGCAAGCTCCCCCCCCCCCCCCCCCCCGCTGAGCTGCCACCCATAGCTTGGGTTCCTGCCACGGGGGCAGGGGAGGGTGTTTTCCTGCAGACTGAAGAAAGCCCCAACCCCTGCCCCCCCACACACACAAGTACCAGAACAAGCTGCAACCTACCCCCGAACCCCAGAGCAACTCCCCAGCAGGACCCTGGAACACTCCCAGAATAAGCAAGCCCCACACCCAACCTACATGGCCAGCTCCAACCAAAGTGCCGTCCCGCACACTGCATCCCCATGTTCTGGTCCAAGCCATAGATTATGTGGCCAGTCCCAGCCTGGCTGACCATGGGTCCGCTGGGCCACAAGACTACCTCCACCCAGGGGGATCAGGCAGTCAGCGCTAGCAGCCACACCTCACATAATGTGAGGCCAGCATTAATTGCAGGACCATGCAAGTCATCTCCAACCAGGACCCTGAGCTGCAGACCAGTCCTGAAGCCCACTTCAGCACCTCTCCGCGTGTAAAACTTGCTGAGTAGCAATGCAGCAGAGTCCGCAGGGCACATAAGGAAGGTAAGAGGTGACTCCAAGGCATGCCCCCAGCCTACTGTGCCAGGAAATTGCACCACCGAGGGCCAATCACAAGGGCACACAGATGCCCAGTGGTCCAATACAGGCAAGCATAGCCCCATAACTTCTAGAGAAAGGAAGAAGCAGCAGCCACCCCCAATGCCCTGAACTGAAGGCCCCTCCCTACCCAACATGCCACAGCCAGCAGAAAACACTGAAGCCCTGGCAAGGAACAGGTAGGTCACACCAGAGAAAGCTCACAGTCCATCGCCAATGCTCCCGACATTCAGACCCCACCTGCCGCCCTCTCTAACTTGACCCTTCCTGACCCCCATGCCCTGATTCCAGACAGCAAGCGTTCCACAAGGAAACCTGACTACCCACAGCGAGCAAAGAGGGATCTCCTGGGTGAGCTCATCCTGTGGACACAATGGCAACCCCCCTCCCCCCTAGGAGCCACCTCAGCCCTCAAGGCACGCACTTCCCTACCAGGTAGAGGCAAACCTCCCCAAGAAGTGGGAAGCCAGCCCAGGTCCCAAAGAGGCTTACTGAATACAGCCAAAGCCGAAGGGCCACCCACCGGAAGCAAAATGGAACCCCAGCAGCCATGCCACCCCACAAGAATGCAACATACTGCCGCACAGGACAACCACCCCTTTTGGACCGCCTCACCAGGCAATCCCCCCACCCAGGCCCCCACGTCCCATTCCAGCCCCCTTCCTCAGAAACGCAGAGGCACAGCCTAGCACCCCTGCAAGACATAAGCCCACACAATAAGCCCTGCATCCCCCATTTCACCAACAGGTCACTCGCTCCCCACCTGCCCCAAGGCAGAAGAACAGGTGGCCTTAAAACAGAAAGCCTCATACCAAAACAACTGAAAGACAACCCATGAAACCAGGCAGTTGAACCAAAAACCTGAGTCCCCCCATGCTTTGGATAAGAACCCCTCCCCCCCCTCCCCCCGTCCATAAGCAGCACTCGCAGGAGGTAACCAACTCATGGCTAGCCCATTCCAAGGCATGGCCAAAGAAGGTGGAAACCAGCCAGGCAACAAAGTGCTATAGCCCCGCGGAACCCAGCAAGTACAAGGGATCTTTGCACCAGCTAAGCAGGCTGCAACCCCAGCCCCCCCCCTCCAAGAGTAGGGACTAGAACCTGAAATCCCCCACAGTGAACCCCCCCCCCCCTGCCCAATGGCACCAAGTCGGCCCAAAGTGCAACTACCCCATGCTCAACCACAGATCCCACCAGTCACCGCTTGTAGTAGATCGGGTATCTTTAAATAACAATAAAAATCAGACAAAAGATTGCCAGTTAATACTGTCAAGTACTAAGCATGATGTACTTAGGAACAACAAACATAGTTTGAAATGTCTATATGCGAATGCCAGGAGCCTAAGAAATAAGATGGGGGAGTTAGAATATATTGCACTAAATGAAAAATTAGATATAATAGGCATCTCTGAGACCTGGTGGAAGGAGGATAACCAGTGGGACACTGTCATACCGGGGTACAAATTATATCGTAGTGATAGGGTGAATCGGATTGGTGGAGGGGTAGCATTGTATATTAATGAGAGCCTTGAATCAAATAGATTGAAAATTCTGCAGGAAGCAAAACACTCCTTGGAATCACTGTGGATTGAAATTCCATGTGCAAAGGGGAAAAGGATAGTGATAGGAGTGTACTACCGTCCGCCTGGCCAGGACGAACAGACGGATGCGGAAATGTTAAAGGAAATCAGGGACGCAAACAAACTGGGCAACACAATAATAATGGGGGATTTCAATTACCCGCATATAGACTGGGTTAATGTAACATCTGTACACGTAAGGGACATAAGATTTCTTGATGAAATCAAGGACAGCTTCATGGAACAGCTAGTTCAGGAGCCGACAAGAGAAGGAAAAATACTAGACTTAGTCCTTAGTGGTGCTCATGATCTAGTGCAGGGGGTAACGATACGAGGGCCGCTTGATAACAGTGATCATAATATGATCGGTTTTGATATTGGCATTGAAGGAAGTGAAACTAGGAAATCAAGTACGCTAGCGTTTAACTATAGAAAAGGTGATTACGACAAAATGAGAAAAATGGTGAAAAAAAGACTGAAAGGAGCAGCTCGCAGAGTAAAAAACTTGCATCAGGCGTGGATGCTGTTTAAAAACACCATCCTGGAGGTTCAGGACAAATATATTCCACGTATTAGAAAAAAGGGAAAAAAGACTAAACGTCAGCCGGCATGGCTAAACAGTAAGATAAAGGAAATCATTAGAGCCAAAAAACAATCCTTCAGAAAGTGGAGAAGAGAACCAACTGAAAGTAACAGGATAGATCATAAGGAATGCCAAGCCAAATGCAAAGCGGAGATAAGGAGGGCAAAAAAGGACTTTGAGAAGAAATTAGCGTTGGAAGCAAAAATACATAGTAAAAACTTTTTTAGATATATTAAAAGCAGGAAACCGGCCAAAGAGTCGGTTGGGCCGCTGGACGAAAATGGTGTTAAAGGGGCGATCAAGGAGGACAAAGCCGTAGCGGAGAAATTAAATGAATTCTTTGCTTCGGTCTTCACCGAGGAGGATTTGGGGGGGACACCGGTGCCGGAAAGAATATTTGAAGCGGGGGAGTCGGAGAAACTAAACAAATTCTCTGTAACCTTGGAGGATGTAATGGGTCAGTTCAGCAAGCTGAAGAGTAGTAAATCACCGGGACCTGATGGTATTCATCCCAGAGTATTAATAGAACTAAAAAATGAACTTGCGGAGCTACTGTTAGAAATATGCAATCTGTCCCTAAAATCGAGTGTAATACCGGAAGACTGGAGGGTAGCCAATGTTACTCCGATTTTTAAGAAAGGTTCCAGAGGAGATCCGGGAAATTATAGACCGGTGAGTCTGACGTCGGTGCCGGGCAAGATGGTGGAGGCTATTATTAAGAATAAAATTGCAGAGCATATACAAAAACATGGACTGATGAGACAAAGTCAGCACGGATTTAGTGAAGGGAAGTCTTGCCTCACCAATCTAATGCATTTTTTGAGGGGGTAAGCAAACATGTGGACAATGGGGAGCCGGTTGATATTGTATATCTGGATTTTCAGAAGGCGTTTGACAAAGTGCCGCACGAAAGACTCCTGAAGAAATTGCAGAGTCATGGAATCGGAGGTAGGGTATTATTATGGATTAAGAACTGGTTGAAAGATAGGAAGCAGAGAGTAGGATTGCGTGGCCAGTATTCTCAGTGGAGGAGGGTAGTTAGTGGGGTCCCGCAGGGGTCTGTGCTGGGTCCGTTGCTTTTTAATGTATTTATAAATGACCTAGAGATGGGAATAACTAGTGAGGTAATTAAATTCGCCGATGACACAAAATTATTCAGGGTCGTCAAGTCGCAGGAGGAATGTGAACGATTACAGGAGGACCTTGCGAGACTGGGAGAATGGGCGTGCAAGTGGCAGATGAAGTTCAATGTTGACAAGTGCAAAGTGATGCATGTGGGTAAGAGGAACCCGAATTATAGCTACGTCTTGCAAGGTTCCGCGTTAGGAGTTACGGATCAAGAAAGGGATCTGGGTGTCGTCGTCGATGATACGCTGAAACCTTCTGCTCAGTGTGCTGCTGCGGCTAGGAAAGCGAATAGAATGTTGGGTGTTATTAGGAAGGGTATGGAGTCCAGGTGTGCGGATGTTATAATGCCGTTGTATCGCTCCATGGTGCGACCGCACCTGGAGTATTGTGTTCAGTACTGGTCTCCGTATCTCAAAAAAGATATAGTAGAATTGGAAAAGGTACAGCGAAGGGCGACGAAAATGATAGTGGGGATGGGACGACTTTCCTATGAAGAGAGGCTGAGAAGGCTAGGGCTTTTCAGCTTGGAGAAGAGACGGCTGAGGGGAGATATGATAGAAGTGTATAAAATAATGAGTGGAATGGATCGGGTGGATGTGAAGCGACTGTTCACGCTATCCAAAAATACTAGGACTAGAGGGCATGAGTTGAAGCTACAGTGTGGTAAATTTAAAACGAATCGGAGAAAATTTTTCTTCACCCAACGTGTAATTAGACTCTGGAATTCATTACCGGAGAACGTGGTACGGGCGGTTAGCTTGACGGAGTTTAAAAAGGGGTTAGATAGATTCCTAAAGGACAAGTCCATAGACCGCTATTAAATGGACTTGGAAAAATTCCGCATTTTTAGGTATAACTTGTCTGGAATGTTTTTACGTTTGGGGAGCGTGCCAGGTGCCCTTGACCTGGATTGGCCACTGTCGGTGACAGGATGCTGGGCTAGATGGACCTTTGGTCTTTCCCAGTATGGCACTACTTATGTACTTATGTACTTATGTAGCCAAAAAAACCCAGCTCGAACGAACTGGACTTGGAAGAAAGAAGCAACAAACCTAACAAGACCAGAAAGAATGAACCACAGGTGAGCCACTTTACCCCACCCTGACACTGGCCTAGACCTGTACCAGAATTGAGTGGATCACCCAACAGGCAACAGCCCAACCTGCTCGATAGCGCACCTATCGTGCCCCTGTTCCCAGCAGCCATGCAAGAAGGGAGAGGAACAGCTGGGGATGGTATGGCCTAAGTCAAGCCAATGCACACTCTCACCCAGCCACCACGTGCTGGGAGCCCAGGCACAAAAATGTCCCAGATCGGATCCCCCTTAGGGCTGCATCCAATACCCATGTCCCAATGACAGTTGTCTCCCTCCCATGAGTAGTACAGGTGCCATAAAGCCCAGCGACACATCACAAGAAACCTAGACCCTGCACGCAAACCGAGGAAATGCGGAAGCCATGCACGCGTACAAGAAGAACTAGCAACTACATGAGAAGGCCTTGCCTGCAAGGGTGCCTGGCTCACCAAGAGCGAAACAGACCCAAGCCAGACAGCCCTCTAAAAGGCCACCATCCCACACCTTCGACATAGGCATTGCATAATAAGCGATGCACAGCCAAAATCAAAGTGATCCCAGTGACCCCACGTCCAAAGCCCTGAAAGGGCAGTACTGACACCTAGGCTCCCTTCCGCAGCCCCCCCACTGGAGTTGCCATAGACCCGGATTCCCGCCCCAGACATCACAAGGTCCCCTCAACCTGCAGCCAGGAAGGCCCACAAAGGAAACCCTCCATAGAACAGAGGGAGGCATCCCCATGGGCAGAGATCTGCAGGCGATACCATGTGAACCAACCCTGGACTCACTGTGCAGACCCAACCAGCAGCCTGCACCTAAAGCAGCATCGCAGGAAGGACAAAATCCCCAGCCAGCATCATGCTCACGCCACTCCCAAAAGATGAAGCTAGGGGGTGTGACCCACCACCCCTTCTCTGGATAGGGGTAAGTACCCCAGCTTACCATGGCACCTGACACCGAGGGCCCTCGGGTGAATATGTCAGAACGTACTACCCAAGGTGTGGTCCAGAAGAGCCCTCATCAAGATCTGGATGGGCCACACCCCAAAGACCAGCCATGCCTAAATGAGAACACTCAGCCCACGACAGCCCTGGTCAGGAACCCCACAGGACCACTGGCCCTTAAACCAAAATTCCCAGCCTCCTGTCACTCAGTCCCTCCCCAAGGCAGTCCCAAATGCCTAAGTAGTCTGGCTGCTGGACTGCCTACAGAAGGAAGCAGGCCACCCACTCCCCAGTGTAATCAGCCCACTACACAAGTGTACCCAAAGACCCCCCCCCCAAGACAAGCCTGCCCATCCTGGAGCCCCCCCCCCCCCTCCTGCTCTGTAAAAGTGAAAAAGAGGAAGCGGAAAAGGAAGAGGAAAAGCACTTTAATACCACCAACAGCCGATTGCAGGCACAGGAACTGACAGCACCCTCCAAAGCCACTGGATTGCTCCAGCCCATCGTCCCTCAACTCTATGCCACTGTTATGGGCAGAGGGGGAGTCCCAAAAACCCTGAAGACATGGACCCCTCCAAAAGCACTGCCCTCCAATGGCCACTGTGGAGGCCGCCCGTTTGAAGAGCCACCTGCAAAAGAAAAGAAGACAGAGCCAGCAGCATCCAAACTATGACAATCAGGCAACAGTGCGCTTACAGCAAACCACAAGCTTGGCTCCCCCAGCTATGGTCCCAGGTCCCAGTCCTCCACACCCCAAGGCCCACATGGGCTTGGAGGAACTGAACACCACAACCTGAGTAACCGGGCAGCAAAGCCCACCACACCCCATCTCTTAACCCAACACCAAAGTACCAGCCCGCCCCTCATCCTGTAGGCAGGAGCCAGCTAGACCGTAACAACTGTAGCAGCACCACAGTCTATGCCAAACCCCCCGGCCATCACCGGCTGCCTGGGGGGAGGGGTAGGGGCAGGTGTGTGTGTCTCAAGTGTAGCCCCCACCAGCCGCCTCTTCCTGGGCTAGGTCCCTATGCCGCACAACCCTACCCTCACTACAGCATAGCCAGAACCTAACCTAACACCCGCTCCCTGCTGCCAACCCCTACCCAAGTCCAGTGAGGAGAAAAAAAAAACCCTGGCTCACCCGGGCCCCCACCCACTTCCTCCTAGGACACAAAGGGGGACAGGAAGAGTCGAGTGCTGGGCCCAAGAAGCTTACTGCACCAGCCCATCACCCTGACCACAGAAGACCCTCAAGCCAACAAAACCCCGCCCATCCCCTAACCCCAGCCAGCACACAGCCCAGATTGCTGCTAGTGGGACAGAGGGAACTGCACAGCCGGGGGAGGGGTGGAAGGGCAGTGCCATAAACATCAACAGATGGGGCCAGACCAGCCTCCTCCCGCTACCAAGGTCCATAGGGCATTCAAAGTCCACTGTCCCAGCAACGGGCCACCCCAGGACTCCTCCATGCACCCCCTGCATTCCATGAGGGCTGCTCCCCATCCCTGTTCCACATCCCACCACAGCACACCAATTCTGACAGCTCCGCATGGCATAGCCCAGGCACTACACAAATGTACTCCAACAAAACTCCCCAGATGCGCCGGGACACCATAATACCCCAGCAATACACAACCCTGGTAAGCTGCTTCTGAGGAGCAGGAAGAGGATCCTTCATGTCAGAGGTACCCCCTTAACTTCTTTTCTCCTCTCTCTCCATCCCCAATGCCGCCAGCCAATCCTGTACTGCAGTCTCAGCAGGAAAAGCCATTCCCCTCTGAACTGACCAATCCCACTGAGGCTCCCAACCTCCCTTTATCCTCCTCCTTGCCGCTATTCCACCCCTCTCTGCCCCAATGGCACCATGAAGGCGGCTGGAGTGAGAAGCCAAGCTCCCAGTTACACTCACTCCTGCAAGACCAGGGGCTCTTGGGCTCACATTAATTTCAATGTTTTCTGCGAGTTCCAGCCAACTGACAGCGTTTAAAGTAATTGTGCAGCTCTATGGCTCAGATTAAATAATATTAATAATAAAATGGACAAGGCTTCCGTGTCTATAGAAATGTGAATCTACAGCAGAAAGATAGGACCACAGACATAGGATATTTGGCATATGATTATGGATGTTAAAAACAGGTACAGTACATAAGTTAACATATAGTTTATGGCTGTGCATGGAGAAAGTGAGGACATTTCAAATGCTGCAGACTTGGAATACTGAGAGATCTTCATAAATCTGTCTATGAATGAAGGCAGAGACTACGTAAGAAGGCAGACAAGAAACAGAATGAGTGAGCAGAGGGTATATGCAGGATAGGATGCAGAATGCTGGAGGCGATGCAGGATTTGGGAGAGGGGCATATCTTCTGCTAGTGCTTGGAAACCCCACCTCTCACCCAAAGCACCCTTCATACCCTGAAAAAACAAAGATATTTCTGTTAATTAGCTATCCTTAGAAAAGCAAAAGATTGTAAATACAATTGTATCCTTATCTAGCCTTGTAGATGGCATCTCAGATCCAACAGTGTTCCCTGAGCATTTCATTTCATGCATGAGATCAGAATTTTATCAGAGACTGTCAAACTTTTCAAAAACATTACCATAGCTTGCACCATTCATTCACTTGGTTTTTTCAATCGGCTTAAAATATAAGCAGATTTTAAACACCTTATAAATAGGAAACAACTACTGCTTAATCAAATCTATAAAGGATGGCAAATGTTTTGTTACATTTGTTTAGACAAATGTATAACCCTATAAGATAATTCTCTCTTCCCAGTCTGGCCAGCTAAACTATTCTGAAACAATGTATCCCAAAATGTTGGTGGGTTAATTGAGCTTTAATCTCTGTGACAATTACCATCCATGTTGATGTTTATTTTTGTGTATCTGTGCCATAGATCTGGAGACAGCTAAGGAAGAATGACAGATTTAAGGCAATTTGTTTAAAGAATAAACATGAAAGGGGATCCGCCCCAGGTATTTTATCTTCTGATAAAAGTGGCCGGAAGCTGATGTCCTTGGGCAAACAAAAGTGTTGAATAGAAGGGCCAGATGTGATTGTCAGGGAGACAAAAGAACTCATCTGAAAATCCAGAGCTTTAGCAAGGATCATTTAGTTCCTGGATCTTGTAAATATTGGGAGAATTTAGCCAGCTATAAAACTCTTCAGAAAAGGATGTGGAGTTCAAATTAACAGATCCTGCATTGCAGGAAGTGCAACGAGGTGTAAAATGAAATGCAGCTGTTGAAAAGAAATAGGAGAAAATATCCCTTCCATAAAATAAGAGCTGTTGTAAAAGGCAATCTTGGAGTTCCATTAGAGGACTAATGTATTTCGGATATCTGTAGACTGCTTTAGTCTTGCAAGCCTTCAGTAAATATGCAGTGTTTCCCTTAAGGTTTTGTTTTAGCTAGGCACAAACAAACAAAAACAGTCATGAGCTCTCCTTAAAAGCACTAGAGATTTTAACTCATCTTTGACATTCATGTGTTTTTCTTGGACCACTGACATTGAAAGGAGGCTGGCTTGCTCATACATTACAGTAAATAGTGAAAGTAAGGCCAGGAGTGCCCTGTGTCAGAGAACTGGGCCCATCTGCTCTTTTTCCTAGGATGATCTGTAAAGAAACATATCCCTATGTCCTTATTTCCATATTACAACACAAATAGGATGTTCAGTTACATTTTGAGCGATCAGAGTGCCTGGGAACATAATTCATACCCAAGCAATGATTTCTTTTTCACTGTTATCTGTTAATATGATCGGTAATTAGTCTTTAGTCTAATCATTAAAAATTAATAATAATTTAAAATATCAAAAATAGTAGTCTCTGCTAGAAACCCCTAGGCAAGATATCTACAATTAACATAGTGGGTTGAGATCCTAGGCTCACCCTGGTTCTTGAGCTCCTTGGGGCACCAGCATATTAAACTACCTGCAAATGCCCAATCTGGAGGGGATTACTGCTCAAGCACCAAGAAACACACTAGTAGAAGATCCAGATCTTCCCGAGAGCACGCAATGATTTTCAGAGGGCAAAGCTCTTCATACCGCTAAGGAACCGCCCTTTCCACCTCAGTTCATCTATAAGACAGAGGATACACAAGTAAGAAAGCTAAAGCTTTTGTGCTGGGGGGAGGGGAGGGAAAGAAAAAACAACTTTCAAACGCGGTATAGATTTTTAGGCTCATTAAGAAAGCACTCTCCATTTAGCTCGAGTCAATCAATTATAATCAAGGCTGCGGTGATACAGCGATATTAAGCACAAAAGCAATTTTAGACTACTCCCTGCAAAGGAGAAATACTCTAAAAGATACCAAGAACTTTGCAGACCCTTCCTCTAATAGCCATAATTCTCCAAAGGAACTGAAATCTAGCTGAAGTCAACCAAACAGGCCCCTTTTCACAACTGGATTTTTTGATTTCATGACTTGAGAGCCAGAATGTGTGTGAATTTTAATGATAGTCATCTGTGTGTGTGTTATAAATAATTTATATATATCTCTCTTTATATTTTTTTTCATTTCAAATTATTCCAATACTTACTAGGTTATTTCACAGTTGTTAGCAAAAGTCCCACCATCTATAAGTGTAAACTTTTTATTTTAAACTAAAGGCTTGGAATAAATGAAATGCAGGCGACGAGTTAATGGGATTTCTTATGCTTGCAAAGTGGTTAACAAAAACAACTTTGTTGCTCAGAAACAGATTGCTTCAGTCTTGTTGTAAATCAAACAATAGAATCATATAATTCTAAAGGCATCCCGTCAATCTTATCATTAATAAATCCAATCTATCAGTTCAGCACCATTCAAGAAAGGCTGCAGAAAGGACATTTTGCAGGTGGTAAAAAAAAAAAAAAAAAAGTGATGGGTGAGGCTGAAAACCCTGCCAGACTTTTATTATGAGAGTATAAATTTTAAAAGGTAACTTCAAGGAACAAAATGAAACCGGCTCCTCCCCATTACCACCAGCATTACCCCAAGTTACTGTTAAGGATCCATGTGTGTTTAGATGCACGGGTGGTCTAAGAAAAATCCAGTGCCCTTTCCTTCCTACTAGTATGTCAGTAGACTCACAGTAGCTACGCTTTCACAATTCAAAGCAGCATTTCTTTTTTTAAATATATCTTAAAATGTCTTAAGAAAGCTATGGGAAGAAATGAAAATTCTTTTCCCTTCCTGTAAAACCAGTGTGTAAAGGACATATCCTCCTACAGCCTCGTTTCATACATTCATTCATGTTTCAGTGGTAGCTGCTAGAGAACAAATTTCAACCTCCTATTTGGGTGCCTTTCTTCACTATAGCTCAGTTAAAGAAGAAAATAACTTTTGATTTCAACATGAGGATGGGCCAGCTTCCCCACCCTGTTTCCTGGAGGGGAGGGAAGGGGAAGCATGCACAAAAGAACTCTTGGGACAGTCTCCTTTGATGCTAATGAGCTACTAGGGGCTCATCAGCTGAATGGCAAAAGCCCTGCTAAACACACAGAAGAAAAAAAAAAAAGCAAGGAAGACTTTCAAATTCCCCGTTTATACAATTAGGTTGATGAATGTTTGTGTGGCTAGGAGTGCAAAGGGACAGGCTTGGTTAAATCTAGCAGGTAAAGTTGATCCCTTGGCAATTGCATTTGTCATCTCGGCTCCTTTCCAGGACTAAAAACTTGGGGCTTGGCCACCTAAGTGTTCTGACTTGCTATGCGGGGAGGAGGGACACACATACACAGAGACACAGCAGTAGCAGTTTCGGACTTCTGATTCAGCCTAAACAAACCTTGATTTTAACTCAATTGTCTGGGACACATAGAAAGAGATCCCCACCATATGTCAATGCCAGGTAATACAGACAAGGCCTCCCCCACCCACACACACTTTTCTAGTTATGGGAACATCAGGTGCCATGGAATAATAATTCAGATCCAAGCAGAAATCTACCTGTATGAGAGCACAGATCCCAAATGTATCTCTTGAACTTTCAATGAATATATGTAAAGCATTTAAGTATCCCCATTGGCATACTTTTAAAGTGCAAACTCAAAGGTAATTATCATTAAACCAAACATTGCAATAATTTTTCTTTTCAAACCTTAATATTACATCAGAAGGAACCAAGCCAAAGACTATGTTACCTGTATTTTTAGAGTATTAAATAGTACAACTCCATGCGTGATGATCTGGTATTGTCTGGCTCTTCTTCAAATGTTTAAAACCACTAGAGGCCTATGCCAGTGTGTATACTCTTAAAAGCTAGCCACCAGATTCTATATATCGCACCTTGCATTCCGCACCAAACTCCAAGCGTATTCTATAACATGCGTACTTTAATTGGCTTAACAAATCAATCAGCATTTTTAATAGCACTTAATAAGCAATAATGAGCATTTGGCAATAATTATTTATGCACATGACTCACTAAGCGTATTCTGTAATGCACAGCACCAAAATTCTAATGTGCGGAGCAAAAAAGGGGGTGTGGTTATGGGTGGGGAAATGTGTGTCCCATGGGTTTTCCAAAATTTACGTGCACCGTTATAGAATAGGGCCCTCTGTGCCTAAATCTGCATGCAAGTATTTATGCCACATTTTCCTTGGTGAACTAGGTACTGGGATATAATCTAAGAATATTTATTCAATATACCGTGGCTCGATTTAGGCGCTGCTTTATAGAATATGATTAGGAGGAAATTTATTCAGGAATGATTTTTCAGGTGCCATATATAGATTCTAGCTCTAAAGGCATAAAAACTAACAGGATAGTTTAAACATAGACACAGCAGATCTGTTGCAAAACTTTTGTATTTGATTACGGGAGTAAAATTACAGTAGCTCTTCCGATAGCAAGTACTAAATTTTAAAGAAACTGGACCCTTTTTTTTTTTTTAAACTTTCCACGAAAGTGCATGTGACAGTCCATTTTCAAGACCAATACAAAATAAACAAACGCTATAAGGTGTCCTCTTGCTTAAGAAGACGGGCCTGAATTTATAAGGAACATATATACACTTTTAATGAAAGTAAATATTTTCTTCCAATTTATATACAGGAGCATCTACATTTTCCACGAAGGTTGATCAAGATGCTATTAACTTAGCAGCATTGTGAAATTCCAGCACATTGTCTATCATGGGCATATACCTACAAGGCAAAATGTTACGTCTCAGTTTCAACTACCAAAACAACACTTGGTATCTTCTCTATCTGCGTGCTTGTTACTGTACAGAAACTTATGTATAAGACGACTCAAGTAAAAAGCACAATACAAATAACAGTTGGAAAACAGAAAGTGTTAAATCTACAAAACTTAAAGCAGGTTTAATTTTAGAATAAAAATCAAAAGCCCAGTCTGGTGTAAGGGATGCGTCGGTTCAGTCCACTCTCAGATTTCAGTCTATTTTTTTTTTCTTTGATCTGTTTGGAAGATTAAACAAGTTGTTGCTGATGAAATTTCCAGCAGGATTAAAGTGTACATTTATATACAGATTTTTATTAGAGATCTAATGCATTATTGAGGCATTGCATCAACACCAGAGTTCATATTAAAGTGGATATATAAAATAAGTTAATGCTAGAATAAGATCACCTAGCCGAACTGACTTGCAACTGCCATAAATGTTACAGCATGTTTACAGCAATCTAGTCAATTAGTTTTAGTTCAAAAGACTAAGACCAATGTTAACCTTGCATTTGTTTGCCAAGCAAGGTTTATCACTAATAAATAACCTCTTTTTAGAACTCTAGAAGCTGGACAAAAGAAAAACGGGTCTTAATGTCATACGTCATAAATTTGGAGAGAAAGAAAAAAAAACAACAACTCTAGGTTACAGTATCTGTGGAATTGTTTTAAATAATGTTTGATCTAGTTTGTTACTATTTCTTTATTGTCTTCTATAAAACGGGTAAAGCGAAAGGTGGTCCCGTTTTCAGCACTTGTCATTTTCTCCAGACCAGCTAGAGGTGCGCTGGGTTCAGCGTTCTGCAGCTTGTCCAAGTTTCCTGTCAAACCACTAACTGGTGAGCTGCCACCGTTCCCTAGGCTCCCAGGGAGTGGAGGGATGCCTCCGTTCTGAATGACTGAAATCTCGTTTGTCTTCATGGCCAGGCCATTGGAAAGGGCAGCTGCATACTGATTCCAGAAGCTAGAAGGGTCTCCATTTCCCGTCCGAGCAGCTAAATCTTTCTGGAATATTTCAGGCAGCTTGACTGCACCGCCTCCTAGAAAAGTCATAGGGCCATCCACAGAAAGCCGTCTGCCTCTTCTTGCAGGAGTGCTGTTCCACATGTGAGTCCCCATATGAACCTAAAAGAACAGAGTGGTACACAAAAGAGGAATAATAATTTTTCAGATAAAATAAGAAAGAAAAACGTGAGCCTCAGAACAGATCGAGATATCCATTCATTCTTTGCAATTAAAAGGAAAGGTCCAAGAAAGAGCATGGACATATCTCAAGTAGCTAGCCAGTATGCCTGTGCAGTACACCCTTATTACCTACTCATTATTAAATGGATTTAGTTCTGAATGGTTTCCCGTTATTGAAGTCAACTGCTTCTGGTGTGAGAATTGCCATGTCCACTTCCATTGCTCTGCAAAGTATTATATTTGACACCTTTCACCCTACAAACATCCTTTTCAGACAGAAAAAAAGTATCCTTTCCCACTTGCTCATCGGAAGATCCAGACTATAGACACAATGGCCTGAAAGTAATTATTCATCTCACCCTGCTGGCAGCGGTCTCTAGAGAAATACTCTCCTCGACAGAGAAAACGGTCACAGCACAGTGTGCAACTGGTGTCACCAGCGTTCAAATATATTGCAAAGTGCATTTTTTCACCCCTCCCCCAACAGAGCAGAAAAAAAAAGACATTACACCTAAATAAAATGTGTCCTGGTCACAGTCAAGAATTATATTGATGACAAAAACCTGTGATGCATTCACAATACATTTGGCTTAATTAATGAAGAGGCTATTAATGCTTTTCTGAATACTGGGAGTTCTTTCATTAGGTAGGCACTCCAGCGAGTTCAGCTAGATGGCTACCAGATGTCAGAAATATCTTTGGTTTTGCAGGGCACACTTAACCATTTTTTCACATACTAAGGGTTTCAGAAAAAAAAAAAAAACCAGAAGCTGTATTTGCAAATGGTAAGTGAAAGCATACTTAGTTTTGCGATCAATAATAGTTTAATGCAACATGCTTTAAAATAAGAGTTATATGAAAAATAAAAATGTGAACCAAGGGGTCCCTTTTACTAAGGTGCGCTGAAAAATGGCCTGCGGTAGTATAGACACATGTTTTGGGTGTGCGCAGAATTATTTTTAAGCGCACCTACTAAAATTGCTATGCGTCCATTTTGGGTCTGAGACCTTACCGCCGGCCATTGACCTAGCGGTAAAGAATCTGGGCGGTAATGACCTACACATGTCAAATGCCACGCGCCCGAAAATAAAACATATTTTTCAGACGCGCGTATCGGATGCACGCCAAAAATGAAATTACCGAAAAAACCACGCGGTAGCCGGGCGGTAACTTCATTTTGGCATGCGTTGAGTGTGCGTAGACGCTTGCGCAGCTTAGTAAAAGGGCCCTCAAGTTTATTGCAATTTGTATGAAAAAGAAGATGTGTCACATCACCAGTACTTTGCACTAATAAAAAATTTATAGCAATGTACAATGGATTCCACTCAACAACAAATATTCCCATAAGTTCTATCTCTTAATGGAAGTTTCTAATAGGGATGTGTATTTATTAGCATATATTTGGTTTTATATGCATAAACAACATGCATTAAATCACCTATATGCACCTAAAATCTCTCGATTAGTATATGCATAGTTCATTATGGTAGAAAAATGGCCTTAGCATGCGGGAATGACACACAACACGTTAAGACCAATTTTTACTGCAGTTTGATAAAAGGAACCCTAATGACTGAAAATCAGATTTTAAATACATTTATTCCTTAAGCTGAAAAATGTCTGAAAACTAGCAAAAAGAAAATTAACATCTTGCCGTGCACTTCTCTGTGATTTAGTAGAATATAAAAAGGAAACATTACATTACTTGTTGATCTACAGTTCTGCTATTAGACAAAATCTAAAAAATTAGGCAATATGCTAACTGTGTGTGTGTGTGTGTGTGTAGGCTGCTTGTAATTCACTGAAAAGTACTAAAGGCCCCTTTTACTCAGCTGCAATTAGGCACTAATTCACACCTAGGGCTCCTTTTACAAAACCGTGGCAGCGATTTCCGGGGCGGCATTCAGTTCCTATGGGCTTTGTCATATTTGCCGCTGCACGGGAATCACTACTGTGGCTTTGTAAGAGGAGCCCCCTAATGCAGCTTAAAATGGTGCACTGCGGGATGCGCTCAGGTGTCCTATGGTAACTGCTAAATGTATGGGCACCAACTGTGCGTAAAAAAAAAATGGAGGGGGGCATCTCTGTCTGGAGGTGGAGAGTGAGCATTAAGCTAATCAACCCAACCATATAACAATATTCTACCTGGTTAGAGCAGGAATATCACGGGAGCCCTTACCGCCTACAAAATGTGTGGTGGTTAAGTGCTCACTAGGTAATTTTAACGGCCGTGTGATAATGGGAACGTTAGCACATGGTCATTAATAAAAAAAAAAAAAAAAAAAAGACCATTTTTATATCTACAGTAAAAATGGACTAAGCACATCGGACAAACATGAGCAAGAGCACCCAAAGGTGACTTTTTCCTGTAGCTTAGTAAAAGGATCCCCCAAGTGTGCACAAACCCAGGCAACTAGTGCTACTCACCAACACGAATAGTAAAGAACGCTAAGGGGCCCTTGCACTAAGCTATGCTAGGTGCTATCATGCATCAAATGCAGCTTAAAATGCTGTACCGTGGGATGCGCTAAGGCGACCTCCAGTAACTGCCAAATGTGTGAATGCGAACAAATTTTGGGGGTCTTTTTACTAAGGCGTACTGGCGTTTTTAGAGCGCGCTAAAAATAGGCACACGCTAAAAACACTAGAGACGCCAATGTATTCCTATGAGCGACTTTAGCATTTAGCGCACGCTAAAAACGCCAGAGCGCCTAAGTAAAAGACCCCCCTCTTTTAGGGGGGCTTTCAGGGGGCAGAGAGTGGGCATTCCTGCGCTAAACAGCACATCTACATTAATGCACACTAACTGGTTAGTACAAGAATACCACATGAGCCCTACAAAATGGGTGGTGGTAAGCACTCACATGGTATTTTAAAAAAAACTTTAATGGCAACATTAGTGCATGACCATTAATTAAAAAAAAAAAGACAAAAAAACAGAAAAAGCCATTTTTATGGCCAGAAAAATGGCCTTAGTACGTGGGGGGGGGGGGGGGGGGGGGAATGGAAAAGGGCACACTACAGTCACTTTTTTTTTTTTTTTACAGCAGCTTAGTAAAAGGATGCCCAAATCCAGAGCCTAGCAAAGACTACTGCATTTTGAATCGTCTATAAGCACCAGTGGGGCCCAAAGGTGGACTGAGGGACCAAGCTATTCTCTCCTTTCCCACTCCCACCCCCCCCTTGACACTACAACATTGAGGCATACCTTTGCTGCCCCACCAGCCAAAGAGGTCTCCTCTGCGAGTCTCATCAAGTCGGCAGTGCAACTTCAGCCATGCACTACAATGCATGCCCAGGTCAGTCGCTGAACTGAGCATACATGAGAGAGCGGGAATCAGAGGCTGAAGTGTGTCGACTGACTTAAGTATTACTCGGACGTGGACGAGATCTCTTCAACTGGTGGGGCTTGGCATCCCTGTCAGCCATTAAAGTGGAGGGGGCCCAGGCCCTAGAGCCCCCCCCCCCCCCCCCCCCCATGGCTATGCACTGTCTCACCCTCAAGGAAGCAATAACTCCTGCAAGCTAACCTCTAATTGCACACCTGCTTCAGATTCTTTACACTTGGAAGAGCAGCAAGAAAAGACAGGAGAAAAAAAAAAGTTACTTGTAGTTTGGACTAAATATGATCTACATCAGAGGTGACCAGAACTAGCATTTGTGTAGTGAGGGTTTGGAAGAACAGCCAATCACCTAGACATTTATACACTGATCTTATCATACCCAGGATCAGCGTTAGGGGTGGGCAACTGCCCTATGCCCCAAATCTGCTTGAAGTTGAAAGAGGACAATCTGCAAGCTTTGGGGTCCCCTCCCTAGCATCTGCCCTGGACCCCATCATGTCTAGCACCAGCCCTTACATACACTTGAAATGCCAGGACAAAAGATTGAGACCCTTTACACCACATGCAGTCCCCCAAAGACAATAGTCCCAAACTACCTGCAGGCTTTGGTAACCAAAAGGCAAATCCAGTGGATCTTGTGCATGCTTTACAACAAGCCTTTTTATAGGATTTGCTGTTAGGTTAGCTGCATGGTCAAACTAAGTGTGTGTGTCTGTCTATAAGGGCACCCATACTGGGCTAGATTCTATATATGGCACCTGAAAATTCCACGCAGAAAAAAAAAATACATCTAGGCGTATTTTATAAAGTGTATCTATATTTTATAGAATAGACTTAAATTTTTGCACGGTATATAGAATATGCCAAGCGCCTTTCCACGTGTCCAAATTTAGTCACAGCCATTTACGCCACGTTTTACTCGGTGTAAATCCTGATGCCTAAATTTAGGTGCAGAGTGGATGTATTCTATAACAATGTGCATAGCTTTTAGAAACGCCCAATTCTGCCCATGGCCACACCCCTTTTCATCAAGACAACTTAGAATCTAAGCGTGTCACGTTAGACAAAACGCTTAGCGAGTTGTGTGTTTAAATCTTATTTAATGCCAATTGGTGCTGACAAGTGCTTGTTAACATCCAGTTAACAGCACCAATTAGCTAGTTTACCAATTACATTACAGGCAATGTTCTAGAGTACACTTCAATTTCTGGCCAGAAATTAAGGCACCATATATAGAATCCCGGGGATTATGCACTTACATAGGTACATCTGCACATACATGTATAAGTGCTAGCATAGTGCTTAGATGCTCTTCTGAAAATACCCTTTTCCACTTACAGAGTGGGTATTTGGAAAGGGGCATACAGAAGGGCAGGGCATAGTAGGTCATATGAAACAAGCAAAAATAGAAAAAAAAAAAAAAAGATGGGGGCGTCCATATGGATTCCAACATAATGATAAATAATGTAATAACCACCAAACAAATCTGTACAATAACAACATTATAGTCTTCCTTATTGGAAGTATATCAATAAACTTCCTTATCGACAGTGTATCACTAGACTTTGACACGATGCATTTTTGCGTTTCAGCAGCAAAAGCGCCTGCTTCAGGAGTCACAAGCAATTTAGTATGGTTGATAATGCACGAATATTATCAATGCAAGGATACCAGTCAAAAATTCCAAGTACAAACATACAACTATGGCACCATCAAGAGAGCCGCAGTACATAGTTGTACGTTTGTGCTTGGAATTTTTGACTGGTATCCTTGCACTGATGATATTCGTGCATTATCAACCTTACTGAATTGCTTGAGACTCCTGAAGCAGGCGCTCCTTGCGCTGAAATTCAGGACCGCATCAAGTTGAAGTCTAGTGATACACCATCAATAAGGAAGTTTATTGATATACTTTCAATAAGGAAAACTGTATAACTTTATTGCACAGTTTCAATTGTTTGGTGGTTATTTATTTATTTATCCTTGTGTTGGGAATTCATTTTGCTGTTCCCGTTTTTCATTTTCTCTTTTTTCCTGTCGGTGTGAGTGGGGGTATCTTCTTTTGGTACACAAGACATATGCGGGGCTCCCATTTATGCACTTCCCTGCCACATTTAGGTGCCCACACTTCCACCAGCTCTATGGTTGGTATGACTGTGGGTCTCCAAATGTTAGGCACACTGATACTAGGTTGGGCTTGTATTCCATAATGGACCTTAGGCACCTTGTTTCCTTATAGAATGTGCACCTACACCTACCATGTGGCCTCAGGATGCCTAAAGGAAGGTACCTAATTATAAAACCTCCTCCAATTCTCTTCATTCTATAACTTTAGTTCCTAATATAAGTACCATTTGCACACAAGAATGATAGAGTTCTAACATTCAAGCGAGTAAGTGTACAATTACTCATGTAACTGCTATGTGCATGCTCAGAGCTATTCTAGAAATGACATACACAAAACTCGCTTAGTGTCTATATGTACACGTAGGCACGGCACTAAAAAGAATACTATAAGCTACATGCTGAAGTGCCACATTCAGGCATGCTCATATACGCTGCTATTAATATGGCCAGGGGTGGCCCAAGGCACTCAGGTGCTAGAGGCAGAGATGAGATGCTGCCCCTGCCCCATCTGGGGGGGGGGGGGGGGGGGGGAAGGGAAATGGGACTTGATATACTGTCTTTCTGTGGTTTACATAGTATATACATGTACTTATTTGTACCTAGGACAATGGAGGGTTAAGTGACTTGCCAGGAGTCACAACGAGCTGCAGTGGGAATCAAACCCAGGTCCCCAGGATCAAAGTCTGCTGCATTAACCTCTAGGCTACTCCTCCACTTTCCTCTGACCTCTCCCCCCTTCCCTCCTCAACCCTCCTCTTCCCTGCATTTTCCAAAAGGTGGAAGTGATTCCCATAGGCTGTCCTGCTGTGGTACTACTGGCACCAGTGGCCTCTTTACTGCATCCTGCCTCTAAGGAAACAGAAAGTTACATCAAGAGGCAGGCCCAAATAGTGAGAAGAGGCTGATGCCAGCTGCAGGGCAACCTATTGGAAGCGCTGCTGCCTTTTGGAAAATAAAAAAAAATAAGGTAAAGGTGGGGAAAAGGGTTGAGGAGAGTGCCACCCGATGCAACTGCCTCAGTTGGCCTAATGATAGGGCCACCATTGAATATAGCATGTGTGTGTGCCTAATTATAGGCATATAGGTGCCAATTCAGGCTAATATTCTATAAGGGAATCTTGGACCCCAGATGCCATTATAGAATTAGTGAGCACTCACTGCGCTGCACATACGTGCCTATTTTTGGTGCTCGTTATAGAATTGCCCCCTAGCCCCATGATTCTGTAAAGGTCACCAAAAATTGTGCGTGCAGATTTAGATGCGCTCCCCAATTTGCGTTTGCAATTTAATAGAATGAGCCAATTAGTGGCAATAATTGGCTTAACAAGCAATTACTGGCACTAATTAGATTTAATTTTCACTTACCATGTAAAGGTAGACAAGGGGATCTGCGCCTAAAATTTACACATGTCCAGAAAAGGGGGCACAAAAAATGGGAGTGTCATGGACATTTTGGTGTGAACCGGGGGCATGGTTTTGAGTTATGCCAGCAAGCATAAATTTAGGCATGGCATTTGCATGACCTCTCTGCATAAACCATGCCAAATTTTAGGTGTGGCTAATACAATACTGCTTATGTCGGGGTTTTTCAGTACTGATTTTTTAGGCACCATGTATAGAATTTAGCCCTGTGTGTGTGCTGGAGGTAGGGAAAAGGGATGAACAGGTCAGAGGCAAGACATATTAAACTGATATGGAAAGATTCCAGTTCTTCTGCTTGCCTTGTATTTCCATAATAGATAACAGACAGAGAACAGCAAAGCAAGGAGAACATGTGTATGGACAGTCTACAAACAACTGAGAGTTAAGCCCACAACACAGGAAAAACAAGAATTAAAGTGGAAAGAAATAGGCAGCATCTAACACTAATAAGTTTGTGAATGTGCTAGAAGATATATGTGTATGTACACACACACACACACACTATTTCCTACATTCAAAACTATGCAGACATTTTCTTCCTATTTTTAAACTGCTCCCTCCTAGTTACATCCAGCTATCACAGTAACTCATTCCAAAATCCAGTGCATGTGCACACTGAAACTGAGTAGTAGTAATCACTTCAACACAAAAGCCATGCCCCCCCCTCCCCCCACCACCACCATTATGCTAAACACCAAGGAACTGAATTCACAACTCTGCCACTGAGCTATCAGACCAGCCTGGAATTTTAAGTATGAAGAAATATGTTGGTTTATGTAGGTATACAACCACTTTAAAAAATAAGGAAAATGTACCTTTAGATTTCCTTTTGTTGTGAAAGCTCTCCCACATATAGTGCAGGCAAAAGGTTTCTCTCCAGTGTGTGTCCTTTCATGGATCTGTAAAGCACTAGAGGAGGAAAAGGTTTTCCCACATGTATTGCAGTAGTGCTGTTTAGGCGTTCTTCTTGGTAGAGTGGGTAGCAGAACTGGTGATGTGGCAGAAGATGGCAGAGACCCTGACGGAACAACGCTGGGTGGTGGTTCTTTAATATCCTGAGGAGAGCCATGCATAAAACCATTAACCTCAGTTTTTATGAGAGCTGACAGAGAATTAGCAGGTATAACTGAAGAGTTCTGATTAGTGCCAATATTGGAGTTGGGCTCAAAGAGCTGTGATGGTAGATCTCGCATTTGATGTGTCAACATATGCTGCTTTAAATTACCCTTTGTGGAAAAGCCACGATTGCAAACTGTGCAAATAAATGGTCTCTCTTTGGTATGGCTTCTATAATGAATGTCCAAGGCACTCTGACAAGCAAATGTTTTGCCACAAATATCACATGCTGTGTTTCTAAATTTACCCCGTTCTCTGAAAGGAAATAACATGCTTAAAGACTCTTCTTTAACCATTCTATCTGTATTACTAGATGTTAGGTCCAAAGTGCCCCCATTAGCAGAAGCTGGAGACAAACCATTTGCAAACTCACTTGATAAAGCTGTGTGTTGTTTCTCTTCAGTACTGGGTGACTTCTGATAATCATTAGCACTGTTGGATGGAGATAAGGCCTGCATGGAATAGATGGATTCTGAGACAGGACTTCCAACACTTTGGCTTTCCACATCTCCACCAACAGATGATGATGAATCGTTAGTCAGAGCATCCTCTTCCACTGATCCAATTTCAGCTGATCTTAAGCTTGCCTGAAGTTGCTCGGCAAGTCCTGCATTAATCATCTTCATTTGATTTTCTAAAGCAGCAATACTAGATATTTCCAGAGGCAGAGGGGAAGAACATAAACTGTCTTGTGATGCATCCACAGATTTAGGTGTATCCGGCACACTGCTATCAGGACAATCTTCCATATTCTCATCTGAAAAGTTGTCCAAGTCATCTAGTGTCTTCTCATCAAAAGATCCAGTGTCAGACTCCATTGACTCGGGATAGTTTTCTGAGACAAGCGTATTGGGAATCTGGCCACCCATATGCATTCTGATATGCTGCTGTAGCACAACAGCATTGGTGAATTTCTTCTGGCAGATTGGACAAGAATGTTGTACTCTTAGCGGAGGCATGGCACGATGGACACTGTAATGGGTCTTTAAATTTCCTTTCGTAGTGAAAGCACGACCACAGACTTTACACTTAAATGGTCTTTCACCAGTATGTGTTCGATAATGCATTTTTAATGCACTCTGGCAGCTAAGAACTCGATGGCAAATAATACACTCATTTGGGTCGCTTGCCTTTTTATCAATATTTTCTACCAGTTGCTGCAATTTTGATGTTTCAGATGCTGGTACAGAATCTAGGAGACCTCCGAATGGAAATTTTGCTTTAAACTGCTCTGACATCAGAGGCATAAGTGGGTTTGTGAAAGTAACAGTACTGATGGAAGCAGGATCTGCAGTAGGAGGGCTTGTAGAACTGTTAACATCTGGAAAGGAGTTTGACATGTGCACATTTTCTTCAGTTTTGCCATTTGAGGTAGGCAAAGCACCAGTGTCTGCTTCATCTGAATGTCCATTGGAATTTTTTACAGTGAGATCAGTAGCTCCAGAGTCACTTTTAACAGAATAAGGAGAGCTATTAGCAGAATGATTAACAGGTATAGGTTGTGGTTCCTCAGTTTTGATAAATGGTGTCAAGCTTGGAATTGTTGGAGGGAGTGGCAGGCCAACTGAAGTTGTCAAACTAGGCAAAACTGGCTTAGTATCCAACCAGCTGGTAACAGGTTTCTCTGGCAGTATAGACATACCATATGGAATACCTGTGCTTGTTGGAATGTTGTCCAAATGCTCTGGTACTGGGTATGGATTCATTTGAATATGAGGATATTTTTCTTTATGACGCTGGAAGTGAACTTTCAAATTTCCCTTTGTGGAAAACCTGTTTCCACATATGTTGCACTTGAATGGCCTCTCACCTGTATGAGAACGTAAGTGAATCTGCAAGGCACTGTCACTCCCAAAAACCTTAGCACAGAACCTGCATTTGTGTTTAAAGAATGCCTCATCAGATGTACTCTTTGTTTCAAAAGCAGTTACATTTGGTGACTTGCCTTTTCTTTGCTGTGCCAATGCAGATGAGGAGTTTAAATCATCTGCTGTTGTTCCGATACTGGGCAAAGGGTTGGCGAATATAGAGTTGCTGGGGGAAGCCTGAGGTAGACGTGGATTAGATGCAGGGCTTAATAAACTGCTTATTGCAAAAGCTGGGGAGGATGATGTAGATACTGGTTGGTTGTTGAGCTGTGAGCCACCAGAATTTGAAGCCACTTTGTCTGAGGATGGTGTTGTAACTACTGCTGCCAAGACATTAATATTTGGAGATGAACCACTACTGGATGGAATTATAGTGTTGCCAACGTTGCTCTGAGGTAGCTGTATAGGGGGTAGTTTTACACCATTAATGCTAGCAGATTGACTAGCAAGGCTTTGTGCTAACCCAGCTGCTGCAGCCAGTTGCTGGGACAAATGGGAACTTAATGTGGTCAAGGGGTTGGTAGATGGTCGCAAAATACCTTGAGAAGCATTAGAAGGTATTGACATGTCTGTATTTTGAGAAGCCAACAATAATATTTGGTGACGAATTTGTTCAATCAACTGCAACTGGTGTATCTGCTGCTGTTGTAAAGCCAAAAGTTGCTCCATCAGGGCAGGTACAGCAAGTTTGTTGTTTGATGCACCTTTACATCTGGCCTCCTGTGAGAACTGTGCTACTGCCACTTTCGTACTTTGAAGGTTTTCAATTATGACATTACTGTTTATCACTGAAAAATTGCCCAAGGTTGTCAGATCTCCTATTTGAGGTAGAGAGGTTGTGATTGCTGAGGTACCCACTGTGGAGTTGTTACTGCTTGCAATATTATTGGTGACGGTGTTGGAACTGCTAGTTTTAGTGTTAATGCTTGAAACCTCCACATCCATAGACACTTCCTTGTCAAGTCTGTCATGCTCTGAAAGGTCGCTACAGTCGACTTGATCTTTGTTATTAACCGTGTCATTCATCTGTTCATCGGGATTATCAGAGGGAGAACTCGGAGAGAACGTTTCAGAAGGAGAAGCTGGATTTTCGTTCACAATTAAAACCAACTGATTTTTAGTGCAGCTCTTCTTGTGTTGCAGGAGATCTGATAATTCAAAGAACTCTGCACAGCACCTGCCACAAATATGGGCGTCCTTGTTCTTTGCAGTTCGATTTGCTTGAACCTTCTCGGTGTCCCCTGAAACAAACATTGAAAGAAAAAAACATTAGCAGGATAGTAAACTACAGAACATTATGTATGACTTTTTATTTTAATTCACTGCTGCCTATCAGGCTAAAAGTAGACCAATAGGGGACAGGAAAACAGATCAATATTCCTACCTCAAAGATATTGCTCAAGACAGATTTTTTCAGGCTGTACAAGAGACTTCTATCAATTCCCGTGTCTTAGATAATCATTTCCTTCAGATAATCCATCAAAATATAAAATACTATGAACTGAAGACATCGGGGCATAATGAAATTCCATAGCCAGGTATCGATTTCCAATATTTCATACTCTTTATTGTCTACTTGCCCACCGAGTGCAAATCAACCATTTGAAGGACTCATTAGACTCAAGTTCCTGTCAACCTGGTTCATTTTCAACTGACTCGGAGATTTTTCTGACAGTTTGCCCTGTCACTAAACTAATTTGTAGTCATTCAGGGTCGAATCAGTTGTTGACAAGTAAAGAGTGCACATCACTAGGCTGCAGACTGACAACTTGAAAATCATTTTGAGCTTTGGCACAATCCTCAGCTGAATTTGATTCTACTAAAACTATTGGTTGTTTAGGTTGCGAGGTAATATTACAGGACTGCAGAGAAGCCCTTGGATCCTTTAATAGGGATGCCCCTCCTTATTCCTCCGATGGATTCTTAGCAGCAGAACAAAAATTGCTATCAAGTTTCAGCAGCCTAAATAATTTCTTTGACCATGGTAAATATCTGATTTTAAAAA